>NC_140594.1:740153791-740876777 GCF_964204655.1 Triturus cristatus
GTTGCCTGCACTAACTATAACGGGGGAATTTCATTGGTTTTTTACGAGGGAAATGTCCAGCTAACTAACATGTGTGAAACGTATGGTTTTTTAAGTGAATATATATGTATGTATGTATGTATATCTCTATATCTATCCCACCATGGAAACGCGAGGCAGACAAGGTATGGACCACCAGACTTTACATTTCAGCTTCAGAAAAGTGCTTTAATGAAATCACGGCACATCACATTGTTCAGGCTAGTGCCTGCCATGACGCTTTTCGACCATTTGGAAAAAGTGCAAAAAGTTATAAAGTGCTAAGTTATTTAAATAGATAAAAAACGTAATAACAACATGGAGCTGCCCAGAAGCTTATATACAAATTCTCACATTAGATCATAAGTGACAAAGGAACTCGTACAACCAGGACCAAATTATCTGATAATTGAAGTAAACATCTGTTCCTGAGTGAATATAGCAAACCATAAAAAGGAGATTAGTAAAAAAAAATAGAGTACTGACACACCTAAATAACAACAATAATGGTAGAAAAGCAGTTGTATAAAACAACTGTCTTTATAGAAAGTTGTGCAAATCCTCACTTTTGTTGTCAGTTTGGCATTTTAGTGTCGATTGTTAAGATAAAATGGGACTCAAGTTACCTGAGAAGTTTATCACGATTGCCTCCTCAACGTTATATGGGCACCCCCCCCCAATAACAAAATATTTTAGTTTATTCAGATTGTTGTTGTGAACTAACTTGAAATGACGGGCCACAGGATAGTTGGGGTCCGAGTTGACCACTGCCCTCAAATGTTGTAAAATACGATTGAAAACTTGAAGTTTAGTGCTGCCCACATATTTGAGACCGCAAGAAAATTCTAACGTGTACATTGCAAATTCAGTGCGACATGTATAATGCCCCTTGACTTTAATGGGTCTAGAATTTAATGCAGTTGTTTATTCGGAGGTGTTGACACCGAATTTGCAGGCGCGACAGGTATTGCACTTAAGAATCTTATTTTGTTGGACAGCTAAGTTTGTGTGGGGGGTAAACTCTGGACTAGTTTTAACTTACGAGTCTCTCATGGATGTGTCACATCTAAAAGTGATGGAAGGTTGTTTGGGGAGGATTTGACCTAGAGTGATATCAGTCAAAAGTATTGGCCAATGAGAATTGACAATGCTCCGTATCTGTCTTTCCTACCTGCTGAAGGTCGTAATAAGTCTTATTTCTAGAGTGTTATCAAAAAAGGAATCAACATTAGGTGTGACATTGGGGCCTTTAACCGTGATGTTATTGGACGACAGACAAAATTCTCTGGTGTGAGAATTGGCTCTAGTGAGGGCATTAATAACAGTAGAATGACTATATACCCGGTAAATTAAGCGATTGATTGCTTCAGAGTGGCACTGCTCGAGATCAATATCATTGCTACAAATGCACCGAAAATAAATAAATGTGTTGGATCTTGGCAGTCGCCAGTTGGTAGTTCTAGTTAGGACCTAGCTTCCATAGGAAAAGTGTTTTTTGACTTGCCTATATCTTTGGTGCTGTTTGACGAATCTTTACAAAAATTTTCAAACTAAGTGTCAAGTTAGGCCTAGATGTGCGTTGTTAGAACTGGGATTCTCTAGTTGGTTGAGGTAGGTACCGTAGGCCAAATAGGGACCCTTGCTTCTAAGCCGGGGAAAGGAAGGACACCTTCTCCGATAGCCCCTGCTCACTGCCTCGGTAGCTTGGCACGAGCAGCCAGGCTTATCTTCAAGGCAAGTGTGTAAAGTATTTGCAACCACGCTCTCAGTAACCCAATGATGACACAACAAATAGACTCCACACGAGTTTCATAAATACAATTAAATGTTTATATAAAAAGATATTGGATGAGGCCACACAATTAAAATCCAACTAATGCGTATTTGTAATATTTCACCTTGCCTGTTATTAGGCCAGCAAGCCCTGGTAAGTTTTTGCAGTATTAATGAGCAATTCTAGATGATCCTACGTAGTCCTAATGCTATGCAGTTTGTAATGCAAGAATCAGGCACTTCATAATGCAAAAATAATGCAATGCGTAATGCAACAATCAGGCAGTTCGTAATGCAAAAATAATGCAATGCGTAATGCAACAATAATGTACTCTGGCACCGATCACGGTGCTCTGGACGGTCTCTATGCCATTCTTACAGACTCGCGGTCAGCTTCTGCCAAAATCTACCCCCAACACGGGGATGGTGGAAAACAACGTGCAGCTCCACACTCTGGCCCCGGTACTGCCACTCCTCAGCAAGTATGGGCGGCGATATGAGCTTGAGTGGAGGCTCGTGCTGCGAGAATGGGAAAGTCCGAAACCGTTTTTCTCGGAGCTCGCACCCTGCCCCAGGTGGCGACACACGCACGCTCGCTGAGCTTTACCTGGGGGGTGCGACCTCACTCTCCTCTCCTCGCGACTTGGGCCTCTGATGCGACTTCGTTGATTTTGGGCAGACTCGGGCCGGCGGCACAGTTCCTCTGGGGATGCAGGTCCGGGCTGATGATAATGACAAAGGTCTCATTCTGCAACAGGGCACACGCAAACCGTGTCACTGAGACTCACTTGGAATACAGATGCACATGATCACAGGACAAGCCTCAACTTGGACTCCGGGTGTGCACGGTCACAGGTCAATCCTTACGAAGGTCTCCGGCTGCACAAAGCGTCGCTGAGACTCACTTGGAGTCCGGGTGCACACGATCACGGGACAATCCTCACGAAGGTCTCAGGCTGCACAAAGCACACACCTACAGCGTCGCTGAGACTCACTTGGACTCCAGGTGCCCATGGTCACAGGGCAATTCTTACGAGGGACTCAGGCTGCAAAAAGCACACGCACACAGCGTCACTGAGACACACCTGGAAACTTTTGTGTTCCTGAGTTTCCACAACAGGGAGCCAGCTCTCCTCGGGCCCTTGGGGATAAGTTACTTCAGCACACAGCAAAGTCCTTTCAAGCAGGGGGACAAAGCAAAGTCCCTTTATCCTCTCCTTGGTTAAATCGGCAAACTGCAGGCCAGCCCCAGAACACACAGCAAGGGTCAGTCTTTTCCCTCAGTCTCTTTAGCTGTTTCTTCCTTGGCAGAGGTTCCTCTTGACCACGAAGTAGTTTCAATCCTTTACAGTCTTGAAAAGTTCCATTCCAACGTTCATGGGCTTCAGCTCTCATAGTTATACCTCTGAATGTCTTTGAAGTCTTTGTGTTCAGGGGGGCACTGACACCTGTCCAAACCAGTTCTGGGTGTCTCCCAGCCAGTGACACCTTCTTCCTTTGATAGTGGGGGTCTGGATCCTCAATCACTCAGCAGGTAATGGAACCATTGTTTTATGGCAGCAACCCATGCCTCTTCAACTCCAGGGGCTACTCCTCCCCCTTACACTACAGGTGCAGGTCAGCCTGTTGCTGTCTCACCTCCTCCCCTGGGTCAAGATATTCCCCAGAGCCTATCACATTCAAATCCAGACAGTCAATCCACAACCAGGCAGAGGCACACAGAAATGTAAGTGCACAAAAACCCAGCCACTTCTAAAAGAGTGGTTTCTAAACACACAATGCAAAAAAAAACACCTTCACAAAAATATGTTATTAAATTGTGAGTTCAGGCACAATAAACATCACCTCTCCATCTTAAGCCTATGGGAAGATAGGCTGGAAACATATTACACAGCCTCCCCGTTCTGTCCTATGGGCAAGATGGCCTTTCAACAGTGAAAAACGAAATGGAGAGTATTTCACTGTCAGGACATGGTACACACCTCAGTACATGTCCTACCTTTCACATACACTGCACCCTGCCCAGAGGGGTACCTTGGACCTACCATAGGGGTGTCTGATGTGCTTAAAAAGGGAAGGGAAAGGCCTGGCAAATGGGTGCACTTGTCAGGACAACATGGCAGTTTAACAAACTGCGCGCAGGCACTGAGTGTCAAGCCTGAGTTATCTCTTTAGGGCTACTTGTGTGGGTGGCACAATTATTGGTGCAGGCCCACTAGTAGCCATTGCATTACTAGCCCTGGCACACATGGTGCACTTTACTAGGGACTGTACTAGTAAGGCAAATCTACCATTAATGGACAACCAATTTACCCTCACACTTTACACAGGGAGCACTTGCACTTTGACGATGAACAGCAGTGGCAAAGTGCTCAAAGCATCTAAGTTGGCAACACCATGTCAGAAAAAAGGTCTAGGGGGAAGGCAAAAAGTTTAGGGAACTTTAGACAAAAAGGACCAAGTCCAACATGCGTGAAACGTTTTGGGTTAGGAAAAGGAGGAGTGCATTTCCCATGTTAATTCCCATAGGAATTTTAGACAGCCCGAACTGCTGAACAGAATTGCACCAAATTTGGCTTAATGCTAACTCTTGGTTCGGAAAGTGACCTTTTTTGTGAATTGGTTTAAATCCGTTCAGTAGTCTGGGAGATACTAAAGAAAAACGAAATGTGTATATCTAGGGAAGCGAAGCTCCGCAAACCCTCCTGATCTCATGCTGAGATCTGATTGGCTGTCAACATTTCAACCACAAAGTATTGGCAGCCATTTTGTGACTCTGCTTCAGCAGTCACAAAAAAAAGTGAAAAATAAAGAAAAGCACTAGCCCCTGGATCACGCCAGGCCAAAGATTTCTTTTCTTAAATTGCTGCAAAATGCTGATGCAGTCTTGAATCTGCAGCAAAATAAAAAACAATAAAAAAGCGCGGGCTCTCGTGCTTTTTTACAAAAAAGCCTCTGGGCGGGCCAGGTCTTGGGGGCATTCCACCCTCCCCCCCCCCCCCCCCAAAAAAAAAGGTCAGGTGCACAGGCCCCCCTACAACAGTTTTCTGAGGCCCAGGGGACCACCACATCCTGGGGCTTTATTTTTTTATAAATGGATGGAGGCTGTGCGGACCCTTCTCCTGGGACTCGTTCTTGCCTTGGGGACAGCCACCTCCCGGGGCCAACTAAAGATTTGGAAATATGATGTGGAGCTGCTTGACACTCTACCACCCCCCCCCCCCCCCCCCCTCTCGGGCTCTATACGGGCCCGGAGACCACCACCTTCCCAGGGTTGACCCATGCAGTCCTTCTAGAGCCACTAATAGGCCGTTTCACAGAAATTAAACCTTAACAGTAAGCACTTACAAATAGAAACAAAGCAGGTGCCCCACCTGCAGTTCTGTAAAGGACAAATGATCCTAACTCCTGGGCTTGACGAAGGGAAAGTGAGTGTGCTTTCCTGGCAATTCCATATTGAAAGACTATCTGAAATGCTTTGTGGAGGTGAATGCATCATTGATCTATTGGAGCGTAATCTGTAGTGAGTGTGACGAGTGGGTCCTTTCTTGTCCTTAGTTGGTGAGAGCACAGTCATGCATGCTTCTCCCTTTAAATTACTGTGAATATGCGAATCACTTGGAAGCTGTGCCAGTTTGGCCAAGCCCACCTTAGAAGTATGCAACGGTCTTGATACCTTTTGCCTGTATGATGGACAACTAAACAAGCTACTCCCCAGCGCGTTTCTTGCCAATTTTTGGTGATTCGTTCTTGATGCAAAGGAATTGGAGGACATTTCCACTGAATAAAGAAGCACTTGCTTCATATAGTTAAAAAGTAAGACCGTTGTTTGACGGAAATTTACCTCTTTGTAGTCTTGTTGTCTTCTCTATAGTAGTATTAATGTAATCACATGGGTAAAGACTCACAAGGAACCATCACATTGCCGAAATATACACACACATCCACACACACCCCCACACCCCCACCACCCCTACCATTATGTGATAAAGGGTGCAGTATCTCCGATGAGCTCTCGGCAAGCCCCCTGTGTGGGACTTACTGGTGGTAACAGGAGGCGTTCTTGGCCCCCAAGAGCCCTCAGCATCAAAGGGGACTTCATCCCCCAACAAATAGTGCACCAGGATGCACATTTTTAGTGGAGGAGAAAGTGGGCATGGCATCCGACCTCTCAGCAATCGTGCTGTGTGGGACTTACTGGAAGTAACGGGATGGGTTCTTGGCCCCCAAGGTCCCTCTAAATCCGAGGGGACTTCAACCCCCAACCACTAGTGCACCGGCATGTGCGTTTGCAGAGTGGTGGAGAAAGAGGGCATGGCCTATGAGATGCGTCGAGATTTGCGGTTCCACAGGGAACGGAGGACGCACTAAGCACCGCGGGGGATCCGCGGAATCCCACGCATTGAGAGAGAAATATTATAAAGCAGATTATTGGCCTTTAAATGTGTCCCTCTTGGACCCCTCTCACAGACCCATGTGGCCAGGGTACCTCTAACCTGACCCCTTTATTTACTTTGCACAGAAATTTCAGGCCCGGGGACTTTTTTCAAACAAACAAACAAACACAATGGCGGTAGATTTAATGGAGATTGCAGGTTGGGATACTATTGATCCACCTACATGTAGAGGTGCTTCCTCAAAAATAGATTACATTTTTGTTACACAGAGCTTGGACGAAGTGCTTCTGTACAGTACTGTTGTCCTGTTTACTTTTGGTGATCACAATCCCCTTGAAATTGCCCCATCAGTGGCACCCAATAAAAAGCATTTTGAAGAGAGAGGGGCTAAGTGATCTCCAACCCACTTCGGACAGCTTAAGGTTGTTATGGAGAAGGCGTAATCCTGACCGATTTTGAAAGAATAATTAGAGAGGATAGGGGGATGGTGCAGACCTGTTTGGTTGAGGAGGACCCCGAGCACCAGATTATTTTATCTTTTAATGGTTTATGTTTTAATTATTAAAAGAGCATTTCTTAAACTTGTATTGCTAACGGATACATTTCAATGATGGTTTAACCATGCCTGTATGGCGGTTAATCTGAACCTGAGGGTAGCCCGTGGGAAGAAACCTAGAGACCAAGTATTAATTACCACCCTACGGAAACGATGTAAGGATATCGCCTGTAAGTGGAGGCAGGATGTGTTATCTGCTTATTGGATTGCATTAGTGCAGGCAGCCCTCCTGAAAGACGGTAGGCATTTCTGGTCGACTGTCTCAGAAATGAGATGTAAGAATCAGCCAGTGTCTTAAATTTCCTGTCTAATTACTAGTGAGGCATGGGAAACTCCTTCTATTCCAGTTTATGCCTCCCCACTATAAGGGGATGATTTTGAAATTAGTAGGATGTTGATAGATATTAAGTTACCCCTTATTTTGGACTGCCTCTCTTGCGATAAGGGTCTCCAAATCTTGTGGCTGGCCTATATTAAATTGGAATTGGGCAAAATCGGATTACAGAGGGCTTTTACAGAGCCCGAGATATGTACTAACCTTAATAAAAAAAAAAAAATCGTTTCATTAACATTTCATGACTGCGAGGAGGCACACTGTTTAAACAGTAGGGAAAGTGAAAATCATGGCATATCTCTCCCTGATCGTTCCAAATTAACCTTCTAATTATCTTTGTCGTCTGTAAGGGGAGGCTCTCTATTATTCCAATTGAGAGGAGATACTGTCAAATATTTGCTGTGTTTCCCTTTAGGTTTTAACTCTAATTTAGCTGCTAGTTCATGTTCATGTGATGGGAAAACAGGCCAAACCATGATGCTTTTCTGTAAATTTAATGACATGTATACGAGGTGCTTTTTAATGTCACTTTTTAAAATAAAATATCAAAAAGTTCGGCACGCTAGAGATGCATTCTCTTTTGCCCTGCAGTTCTCAGATGAAGAAGTTAGTTTACACGTAGATGCATCTTTAAGACGTGCTGTCAGGGCTTGAAGCCCTATGCTATAATGTCTTATATTTCTAATTATGTTGCTGTGTTCTATTATGCATTTTTATGATCCATGTTATTTGAACTATTTTATTAAATGTTTTGATGTATTTATTATTTTTATGGGCAAAACCTTGCATGAATAAAGTTTGATTGTTTGAATAGAAGAATAAAATTCAATCTAAAGTGCTAGGTGATGATGTTAGATATAAAGTGCTTTATATTGGAAGATTGCTCCTGTCAGATGGTTCCCGGAATAAATGTAGATGAGTCTAAGGAGAATGATTTTTTTCTTTAAGAAAACCCTTCGTATAAGGAGCACTCTTAAAATAGTTTTTTTAGCGTATATTGGAATATGGCGATTATTTCTATTGTGACGGATGGATTTTTAAGGATGTTAATGATATATTTCACATGTGGTCGATAAAGCTTAAAATGATTTCGAGCTTTCTAAATACATGATTTGGAGTAAAGTACTCAGTGTTGATAAAATATACCTATTGACAACCTAAAGATATCTACAATTAACTGTTAGGCTTGGCATATTTTGACGTGTTATCCCTGAGTTTTTGCTTTCTGACCTCCCGGTTTTGACTGTTTTTGCTGGCTTAGTGTCTCTGCACAAATTCTCACTGCTGATCAGTGTTAAAGTGCAAGTGCTCCTGTTGTAAATTTTGTTATGGATTGGTGTTTCATGATTTCCAAATTTGATTTATGTGTCAGCCCCTAGTAAAGTGCACTTAGTGTGCCAGGGCCTGTAAATCAAATGCTGTTAGGGGGCTGCAGCACTGGATTGTGCCACCCACACAAACATCCTGTAAATGTAACTCTGGCCTGCCATTGCAGAACCTGTGTGCAGTCTGGGACTGCCATGTCTACTTGGCAAGTGTACCCACTTGCCAGGCCCTAACCTTCCCTTTTCTTACAGGTCAGTCACCCCTAAGGTAGGCCCAAGGTACCCCTGTGGGCAGGATGTGAAAGGTAGGGCATGAACAAAACAGATATGGTCTGAGGGCAGATGTTTAAAGACCTGCAAGGATTCCTAAGCCCCCTTCCTAAATACTTCAAAATACACAAGGGATCCGAGGTCTAATATGCAACCCTTGATATAAAATTCAAGAGAGTTGACTAATAGCAAATTTACGCCAATAGTGAAATAGTATAGGTAAGCATGTGAGAGAGCGATACAAAAGTAGAAAACAATAGAAAGTGAAGCAAAAAAGCTTGATCAAAGGATAATCAGCATCCCATCATTACACTCTGAAAGTGCCCAGTGTCTTCATCTGGGGTACCAAACAACTCTTCTCAGAGCCCTCATATTGTATCGAGGCCATATGAATGAGTTGTATCCTCTTACCAAGAAACAACCAGAAAAAGAGGGAAAAATAGAAAATTATTAAGAGTGTAATGAAATAAACAAATATTTTTTGTATTTTACCAGTGTTCATAAAACAGAATACACAATTGACTTGCACTAGATATATGCATTTCTAAACTGTGCCCCATCAATCGTATTTCTATCTAAAAACAGTGTGAGAACAAAAAAAGAACAAGAAAGGCAGGTAACCAACGTTTGCTGCCCACTATTTGGTCGACATGTTTTAGCCTTCAGGAAAAACTCTCCCTGGCTTTCTTCAGGACCTCATGATCAAAGTCCCTGATATGGACTTTGGAAAAGAAATTTGGTACTACTATACCCTCGTATAAGTTGTCCAATTCCTCAATGTGATAGCTGATGTTAACTGACATCTAAAAAACGAGAGAATCAACAAAACAATAAATTACATTGGGAAGTGGAAACATACAAGTAATCACATGAGATATTTTGCTTCACAGCGTCTGTATCCTCATTCTTCTGAAAAACGCTTTAAAAGAATCATGCTTACCAAACAATATCTGAGGAAAAAGCCCCACCTCACTCGGCACCAGCTTAAGTCAAGGAAGAGGCCCCGCTCTGCAAGTAAACGTGAGCCAATAAATCAACCGGTCTCAAAACCTAAAGAACGGTACATTTCTCAAAATTGGAGAAGGATTTGTAAATGCTTGACAATGTCCCACACTCTTATTAGTGATCGTGACCGGGACGTGTCAGCCGTGTTACCATTTGGCATCTCTAAAAACAACTTAGCTAGGTTTGGCATAACGATGACTGAGCAACAACTCATCAAAAATGACGGACTAGTCCACAAACAATATTCAAGATAAAGTTCTTGAATGCATAAGTATTAAAGCGAATCTCTGCAGTTTCAAATTAAGACATGCAAGTCGCGAGCTGATTTATAAATACAAAAACTGACTCGTGAGCCGTACCTGTCCGTCGGTACCTCCGGCTGGGACTCGTACTGGGATGGAGGTAACTGACGAGACCGGATCGGCTGTTTTTATGTCGAGTGGAAAAACTCAGCTGTCTACCATCAGTGAAGCCCACCGATCGAGTTTTCGGCGCGCTGAATATGACGTGTTTGAGAACTTCAATAGAACTACAAAAAGAGGTCTCGATAGCTGGTAATTGTAGTTCGAAACTGAAGCTGGGTCTTTTTCAATAGACCGACTCGAAAGAACTTTATTGTGACACACAACAAAATTCGGTATGTGTTAACTTATGAGTTGCGCTTAATGCTACAATGTAACACAGGGGGGGGGAAAGCTCTTGGAAAATAGATGTTAATTCACAATGAGGATATATGATTTAGTGGAAATACATATGAAAAGGCACACGTGCTATATGGAGTTATGTGTGCCAAACTAAAGACGAACATCTAAACTTGAGAGCAGGAAGAGCTTTCTCTAGTCATGAACATTAGAGATTGTCTAGTGATGATGTAATCGGTACTTAAGTATATCCTGGGCCAGACACTACCATTTATTTAAATCACTTTTGTTTTTTATTATTTCTTATTTTTTACTTTTTATTTAGCGACATCCATGGTATCGCGTCGTTAAGACCCTGGGCATCGCTGGACAATTTGAAAATCCATCGTTGCTCGCGTAGGAACAAGAAGTTGGACACATCGCTCACATGTGATGGAATATAAGGTTTTTCAAGTACAGTCCAATTAAAATCACCCGCATCATGACCTTTTTCTACAAAGTGTTTAGTCAGTTTTGTGATGGTTTTTTTACATCTGAATGTACTCTTGTGTTCCTGCATCCGTAGTTTTACTTTTCTCGTTGTCATACCGACGTACTGTAACGAACATGGACATGTAATAAGGTACACAAGGTTTTCACTGTTGCAGTACCAATGTTCACAGTTTTAGATGCTTGGGTTTGTGGGCAAAACAAAGGGAGTGGTATCTTGTCAGAATCGCTGTTAAGTATTCGCCAGTGTTTACGAACACTTTTTTGGATCATGTTGGTTAAAGTTTTCTTTGAAAAGAAGCACTAATCTGAAAGATGTACTGGTCCATACTCGCCCTCGTGAGCAGAAACAAGTCTCAGATACCACCTTATGGGGTTTACCTCCAGTCCAGGGCCATTATCCATGCGGCACTTGTGCCGTTTGCCCACAAACCCAAGCATCTAAAACTGTGAACATTGGTACCACCATACCCTGGGTACAAAAAAGTTTTACAAACTGCAACAGTGAAAACCTTGTGTACCTTATTACATGTCCATGTTCGTTACTGTACGTCGGTATGACAACGAGAAAAGTAAAACTACGGATGCAGGAACACAAGAGTACATTCAGATTTAAATAAACCATCACGAAACTGACTAAACACTTTGTAGAAAAAGGTCATGATGCGGGTGATTTTAATTGGACTGTACTTGAAAAACCTTATATTCCATCACATGTGAGCGATGTGTCCAACTTCTTGTTCCTACGCGAGCAACGATGGATTTTCAAATTGTCCAGCGATGCCCAGGGTCTTAACGACGCGATACCATGGATGTCGCTAAATAAAAAGTAAGAAATAAGAAATAATAAAAAACAAAAGTGATTTGAATAAATGGTAGTGTCTGGCCCAGGATATACTTAAGTACCGATTACATCATCACTAGACAATCTCTAATGTTCATGACTAGAGAAAGCTCTTCCTGCTCTCAAGTTTAGATGTTCGTCTTTAGTTTGGCACACATAACTCCATATAGCACGTGTGCCTTTTCATATGTATTTCCACTAAATCATATATCCTCACTGTGAATTAACATCTATTTTCCAAGAGCTTTCCCCCCCCTGTGTTACAGTGTAGCATTAAGCGCAACTCATAAGTTAACACATACCGAATTTTGTTGTGTGTCACAATAAAGTTCTTTCGAGTCGGTCTATTGAAAAAGACCCAGCTTCAGTTTCGAACTACAATTACCAGCTATCGAGACCTCTTTTTGTAGTTCTATTGAAGTTCTCCAACACGTCATATTCAGCGCGCCGAAAACTCGATCGGCGGGCTTCACTGATGGTAGACAGCTGAGTTTTTCCACTCGACATAAAAACAGCCGATCCGGTCTCGTCAGTTACCTCCATCCCAGTACGAGTCCCAGACGGAGGTACCGACGGACAGGTACGGCTCACGAGTCAGTTTTTGTATTTCTAAATCAGCTCGCGACTTGCATGTCTTAATTTGAAACTGCAGAGATTCGCTTTAATACTTATGCATTCAAGAACTTTATCTTGAATATTGTTTGTGGACTAGTCCGTCATTTTTGATGAGTTGTTGCTCAGTCATCGTTATGCCAAACCTAGCTAAGTTGTTTTTATAGATGCCAAATGGTAACACGGCTGACACGTCCCGGTCACGATCACTAATAAGAGTGTGGGACATTGTCAAGAATTTACAAATCCTTCTCCAATTTTGAGAAATGTACCGTTCTTTAGGTTTTGAGACCGGTTGATTTATTGGCTCACGTTTACTTGCAGAGCGGGGCCTCTTCCTTGACTTAAGCTGGTGCCGAGTGAGGTGGGGCTTTTTCCTCAAATATTGTTTGGTAAGCATGATTCTTTTAAAGCGTTTTTCAGAAGAATGAGGATACAGACGCTGTGAAGCAAAATATCTCATGTGATTACTTGTATGTTTCCACTTCCCAATGTAATTTATTGTTTTGTTGATTCTCTCGTTTTTTAGATGTCAGTTAACATCAGCTATCACATTGAGGAATTGGACAACTTATACGAGGGTATAGTAGTAACCCATTTTCTTTTCCAAAGTCCATATCAGGGACTTTGATCATGAGGTCCTGAAGAAAGCCAGGGAGAGTTTTTCCTGAAGGCTGAAACATGTCGACCAAATAGTGGGCAGCAAACGTTGGTTACCTGCCTTTCTTGTTCTTTTTTTTGTTCTCACACTGTTTTTAGATAGAAATACGATTGATGGGGCACAGTTTAGAAATACATATATCTAGTGCAAGTCAATTGTGTATTCTGTTTTATGAACACTGGTAAAATACAAAAAATATTTGTTTATTTCATTACACTCTTAATAATTTTCTATTTTTCCCTCTTTTTCTGGTTGTTTCTTGATAAGAGGATACAACTCATTCATATGGCCTCGATACAATATGAGGGCTCTGAGAAGAGTTGTTTGGTACCCCAGATGATGACACTGGGCACTTTCAGAGTGTAATGATGGGATGCTGATTATCCTTTGATCAAGCTTTTTTGCTTCACTTTCTGTTGTTTTCTACTTTTGTATCGCTCTCTCACATGCTTACCTATACTATTTCACTATTGGCGTAAATTTGCTATTAGTCAACTCTCTTGAATTTTATATCAAGGGTTGCATATTAGACCTCGGATCCCTTCTGTATTTTAAAGGTAGGGCATGCCCTGGTGTGTGTGGCATGTCCGGATAGTGAACTACTGCCAATTTCGATTTACTCCATTTCACAGTTCCCATAGGACAGAATGGGGAGTTTATTCATAACGTCTTATAAACATAACTGGCCCTGGAAACTAGGTAGAAAAATAAAGTTTAGTATGCCTGAACTCAGAATCTAAATCTGCATCTTTTAGGGATGGTGATTTTTACATACTGTGTTTGAAAATACCACTTTTAGAAAGTAGGTATTTTCTTGCTCAGCCATCCAGTAGGCCTCTGCTGGGGTTTGGATTGACTGTCTGGGTTTTGGATGACAGGGGCTGGGGAGGAGCCGTGGCTCCATATAGTCTAGGTGGGTCAGGAAAGGGCTGAATAGACCTTGGCTGCATTTAGTAGGGGGAGGAGATTTCCTTTCACCTGAATGGCCCTGGTCTGCCTCTCACTATGCCGTCTCCACCTCCTGCCAGGAAGCCACACCAGAGAGGGCAGAACTGGTTCTGGCTGGGCACAGACACTCTCTGCCTGAGATGACAAAGGATTTTGGGCTATAAAAGGTGGGGCCCAAACCCTTGAACTTTAGAACTGTTTTGGACCAAGAAGACTGCCAAGAAGAAGAGCTGGAGAAGCTGTAAGGAGGAACTACCACTTTGCTGAGTGCTTTTCTGTGTTGGCCTGCAGTGGCTGCTTCTGTCTTGGGCAGTGAAAGGACTGGACTGAACCTTCTACAACTTCTTTCTTTGAGTGTCTCCAAGGGCTTGAGGTAGAGCTTGCACCCTGTTCAAGAAGTCTCAGGAAAAGCAAACACTTCAAGTTCTTCTGCCCTCAGCACTGGGGACTGTGTTTTGTGCTGCAACAGGATAAAAAGCAACCCAATGCCATCTACGATGCTGCTGCCGTGTCCTGATGGCACCGCAGAGGGCACCGCCGCATCGCGACCCTGGTCTCACCGACGATGCAATCTGATGCCGCTGCTCGCATCGCGACCTGTGGGCAACGCACCACTTCACGATGCCGCCTTGGTATCCCCGACGACGTTTCAAGCCGACATCGACGCCGCTGCTTACACTATGGTTCGAGGGCACCGCTCGTAAAGTTACACGATGCACCGCAGCCTTGGCATGCCGGCGCCATCGACTCCAGTTCGTCAGCCAACGACATCGCTTCAGCAACGACGACGACGCTGTTTGCACTGTGACCTGCCAGCATCGTGACGAGCACCGCATTACTTCGCACCGCGACCCTGGTCTCTCTGACGCCATCTGACACAGCCACCGAGCCACTGCTCGCACCGCGGGCATCGCACGCCGCACCGCTGCACTTCGCACTGCAGCCCCCAACGCCTGCCGACGCTAGCACTCCTGACTTCAACCACAAGGATTTCGATCTGCAAGGCTCGTGACTTCAAGGGCGCGACGACTCCTGCACCGATCTCCGGAACTGATGCCTGCAGACGCCGTGCTTTCGGAAGCTCAACAAGGTCGCCGATGCCCTGCATTTCTAAAGGTTCTGTTATGCGGGTCTTTCCGAAACCGTAACTGGCCCGTGACGCCGCCGTCAGTCAGAACTGTTTGGATTTGTTTGTTCACAATGCCGTGATAGCCCGAGAGGGAGCTATTGACTACAAAGAACTGTATTTCAAGGTTATTTTGATAACTGAAGATTTCTAAGTACAGTATTGTGAACTTTTATCGTTTTTGGTCTTGTCTTAAGTATATACATTTATTGGATATTTTTCTAAACTGGTGTGGTGTCCTTTTGTAGTGCTTACACTGTATTACTGTTGGTTATGTGCAAATGCTTTACACACTGCCTCTAAGATAAGCCTGACTGCTCGTGCCAAGCTACCAAGGGGGTGAGCAGAGGTTATTTTAGGAGCTTAATTCCCTTATCCTGACTAGGAAGACGGGTCCCTACTTGGACAAAGGCGACAGCTCTTGCCAACTACAGACCCCCATTTCTAACAATACATTGTAAAATAAAGTGCATAGTACTTTTATTATAATATTCAGTCGTGCATTTTGATATCTATCCTAGGTTTTCAATGATCTCATAGCGCCATGGGTCCCCTATTCCGACTCCTATCCTATTCAGTGCATCACAGAACTTTATAAAACAGATTTCATACTTGTGTGTAAAGTCCTAGCAACATAAAAAAAATCTAATTTCTTTTCCAACAGTTCACAAAGTTTCTTCTTTTTCATCAGAGGTGTACATATAGTTATTTATGCACTGCTATTATGTCCTATCGGTGTTTCTGTCGCCAATGAATTGATCATTCTTGCTTCCATCCGCCATAATGTAAGTTTGCGATATCCAACTCTTTCATTTGGTCTGATACGTTTAATGCTGTAATACTTCAGGCCCTTATTATCACGTTCATGATGTTCTCAAAAGTGTTTATCTATTGGATATCAGAAGTCCAAGTTCTTAATAGCTCTCTGATGTGGCAGGATTGTAAGATTCAGTATATTTACTGTTCTTCCTTTATGTAGTTTGTCGCAATGACATTGTAGAACGTAAATCATACCCTTGCTCTCACATGTAATATGCTCTGTTATTTTTGTCCGCCTTCCATTGAGTAGTTGGTAAGTGGTTTTGTTGGTGCCATTTGTCACGCTTTGCATTTTGTGCATTTCCAGAAACCTGGTCGATTGGGCTTTGTGTTTTCTTCCTCTGATATGAGGTGGCTTTGTGTGTGCGGGTCTCCCAGGGATGCCACTTTCCTGTAGGTTATACTGGGTCGTTCCGTTAAAGCCTTTTCAGTGTCATTTAGTTTAAAGATTTTTCAATTTCTTCGGAATATTTGTCCTAACTTCTTGTGTCAGCAATTAAAGTCCATAATCACTCAGATTTGGTGCCCTGTTTCTGAAGGTTTCCTGCGAGCTACGAGTAGTTCTTATCTGGGGCGACTTATAATTCTTCTAACCGCATCTGTAAGAAATATATTTTATATATATATATATGTGATACACTCACTCATTATTAAAATCGAGAATTTTTATAAACTATATAAACAAAGTAGACTTTTATTCAGACCAGACACACTCTTTATATCTTCAGGGTTTTTATTTACATGGTGAAACAAAAAGTGGACCATTTGAAGTGTACTGTTGCAGACTGTATCATGTTTTTGATGGCCTCTGGATTTCTTATTTCTACTTGGGGTGAGTTAGTTTCAGGGTTTATGCTTTCGTTACAATGTATATACCTTTTTCACTTATTACTTGTGATGAAACAAACATTTTAAGCTGTAAGAAAAGTTAAAAATGCTTTAATTAAATTTTACCTGATAAACATTTGGAAAATGTCGAAATGCTGCCTTATGTCTTATCGTCTCTGCCTCTAACACGTTAGCCTGTGTACTAGGAAGATGTCTGATAACAGTAGCACGTTATTGCTGTTAAATCGAGTTGTCACACGTTGGCAGCCCTGGTTGTAACCCATTTACCACATTGAGACCCTCCTGCCTGCAACAGAGTTTGCGACACTGTCGCCATAGGGAACTGCTCACTTCTCCAGACAAGCTTTTGACTATATAAAGCTTCTCAGTTGTGTTCTCTGTAAATTAGCATTGGCAATACTTCACGTTGTAAATAACCGTTTCTTTTGATTCAGCTGTCAGGCTGATTGCCTCTCAATATTGCTGACTTCTGGTGCAGGGAGTTGTGCCTTATATAAATAGCTACTTAATATCTGCATGTTGTTGAAAGATTTTAGTTCGTAATAAAACTTTTCCTGGATTATAATATTAGATAACATTGACAGCCGTAGTCGGCTTTTTAACTAAATTGCTGCGAGCCTGTATTTAAAACTACTCGGCACCTCTGGGTGAATGGTGCGACTCCCATCCCGCACACCTCCACCCAACTATTCCTTCTGTGAACTAACGGATGAGATTGGATTTGTCTACTCTCTCTAGTAGACTGTTGCAACGTAACCATCCAGCCCTTTTGAGTGTCTCGCTCTTTTTTGGAAAATGTCTAATTCTTTGTCGGATTGTAAGTGGGTCAAACCGTGGGTGAAAAGCCATATTTTAAATGGCTTGCACCTCTCCCTGTGCTTTGCAAAACTCTGTTTGTGATCTCTTGCGAATCTTGAAAGTAAAAATATCAAAGTAGTTCAGGAGTGGAAGGTTTGAGTTTTCTTTTGGTTTTTTTTGGTAGCAATTTTATTTTGATTATCTAGTCAACCTTAGTAATCTGATGGTCTCTATAACGAACCTGTGAGCTTGCAGATGGAAAACGTAGCCCACTTCTGAGGGCTGTAGTGGTTGTTAAAGGTTGTTTTTCCTAACTTAAACTCCAGAGCCGGAGCTGAGTCCTGTTTGTAACTACTTTAACTACTGTTAAAGCCCGAGGCAAAAGGGATATTAGAACATTCCACCTTCTGGCTGCAGAATGTCATAAATTAAAAAAAGGAGACACGGAAAACAAGCATTCGAATGTTGGAACAGAAGATCTGTACCTGCCATTATTCGCTCTGAGCCACTTCATTGTTTAAAGTCTCTTAGAATTCTAATTTTATAATTGGAGTTGTTAATTTCATGTTGATTTAGTTGATCATTATGCAGGTTTCTCAAATTTTTTTACCATAATATCTTTAGTGCTTGTGAGATGTGCATACTGGATTCTAGGTTCCATGATACTCAAGTTATTGAGAGAATGTGTTGATGTTTGTGTTTGTCTAGGGTGCCAGATTCCCTACAATTTTGGCTCTAACATTGGATGTATGATAGTTACGCCACATTGTAGTAATGTTTTCTTTAACGTACTGGTATTGGTGTAGTTGCAATACTGACAAACTTCATTGAAGTAATTTCACTACGCCCTATATTATATTTGTGTATCTATATGAACGGGCTACTGGTATATGCTTTTTGATGGCAGCTTGTGCCAGTTTATTGATAAATCATTGCTTCAGCTCTAAATCTATACATTTATATCTGGTCCCTAGGTTTTCACAGATAGTTACTTTCAGGTGCTGCTTGAGAAATAAGTACTTGTGCCCTTCAAAAAAAGATTTCTTGTGTACATTTGAGAGCTTGGCTGAGACTAGGCAAACTCGACCAGTGCACTTTGGAGTGTCTATCTTTTGCAGGAGTTGCCAAGTGCCGCTGCTGAGATGGTCATACGTTTGAGGAAATACGATCACATCTTTCCTTGACCTTAACTCCGGACTGCTTGCAAGTGAGAGCCAACGCAACGTGCGTTTAAAAATAACAAGCCTTCTCTCAAAGTAGCCCACTACTTGCTTTGCAAATATGTAATGAAAAACATTGTCAGAAATAGTTTCACTTGGACTTAGTTCTGTGATGTGACTTTACACTGCCTATCATTAAAAAGAAGCAAGCTTTGTTTTCAAATTGTTCGGTTTTTAACAACTTTTCTTGTTGATTACAATAGCACAAGATTATAAATTAGATTTACAGGCTTTTTTTGTTAATATCTAAAATTATTTTTGAGGGCACGCACTAACATTGAATAGAACACTCAATGTTAAATCATTTTCAAAACCGGTCTAACAATTATGTAATGCGGTCTTATCAAGGTATTTATATAGATGTATTTAATTAGGATGGTATGGCTTCATCTTAAACAGTCTACGTGTACAATGTTGTGTAATTCGTACACATTTTAGTTCACCAAAAATATATGAAAGGAAGACCTTCTTTCCACCAGAATTAGACAACGGTCAACCTTGATGCTATTAATATATGCATAAATAACTTGCCAGTTGTGAAATTATAGACTAGGAGCCATCGTCCCCTGACTAGCCAAAATAAATCACCAAGGGAAGGAACTGTGATTTCCCTTATTTGTAACTAAATCAACTTTGGTTATTAATCCAAATCAGGAGAATTTCCACTATTTGGGTTCATAGCTCCCCTTTCAAAACACCCCTTCCAACATCGTTCAGAAGACCCAAACATATCCTTGATTCAGACTTGTGTATAATACCATCTTGTGAATGCTTTATATGCGATTCTTTATATTGTGAGCAACTAGAGGGTGCCGCAACTCTAGACCAAATTAGATCCCCCCCCAGTAAGGTATTTCCAATCCTGTTTATATTTTTCACTTTCCTGTGCATGCGTCTGTAAGGGATGCCCAAATAACTTTAAAAACGTTGAGATACCCTTAGTTGTTCTACCTTCAGTGAAGTGTCTGTGCAAGGTTTTTCTATGCTACCCTTTGTGTGCATTTGTTCAATAATCCACTATAGCATTTGAATAATTCTGTGTTCGTGATTGGATACCAAATCAGAAGCTTTCGTGATAATATAGTAGATCAGTGTAATCATATTTAAAGCCCCGTAGTTAGTTCACACTGTAACACTTAATTCTGCGGATTATTGGAATCTATTCTGTTATCTTTTTCGAATTTGAATGTTTTAACCACTCCAGTGCCTGTTTAAGCTAGGCTACTGGGATATAAACCCAGTCCGTGGGGGTCACCTATACCTCTTCTGATGGTGTATGTAGAGTCTCTCAGCAATGGAGGACTAATCAGCCATGTAAACACTATTATGTTTTGTTGCATTGCACTAAGAATTGCTATTAGGAACTGCAGAGTACTTTTTAATTTTTTTAAAATTTTAAATGATCTTTTTATTAGTAACAAATTCCCAATTATCACAGGTATAAATTGCAGACAGTTCAATCTTAGAATATCAGGTACAGATTACTTAACATAGTCATACAATCATTCAATCATGCAGTGTGAGATGTTTCCCCTTAGCCATTTCCAATTCTAGAGTCTTGAGATATAGATTTCCATAATATACATTCCAACCACTACACTTTCTGTCCCATTTCTTGGGACAGAGTACCTTTTTGTAGTATATATACAAGCTAATGGATAACATTAATTTTAATACATAAGACCTTGCCAAGTCATTAAATCTCAAGCTGACCCCACCTGTATCAGTCTTGTACAATGTATTATTTATAAACATGTGGGATATGGCAGCTGTTATAATCCTATAGTTTTTCTTCTAGGTACGCCCCCTCAAGTTAGTTTTTTTAGATGTATGTTTAATGCTGTTCATTGTATTAATTGTAACACGGTAATTAAGTCTGCCTGAACATTTTTTTTTCTGTGCATATTGAACTGTCTCTTCCTGTGTTTTTTTTTTGGGGGGGATAATGAACAAAGCTTGGTGTCTTGACTTCCCCTTTATTGTTTTTAAACAATAGGCAAAGTTTCACAGAATGTAAGCAAGTCAAAGGCTGAACCATAATTCAATACAATCTATAAACTAAAGGGGAGTGTGATGCGATATAGAGTCTTCGTACCAGGAAGTTGAGACTGAGCCATACAGAGCTGTATTCCCCTTCCTTTGCTGATTTGCGGATGAGAATAGCAGCTGCTGTTTCTTTGCTGAACGTTTGTTCTCTTGTTAAAAAGAGGTATGCACGTGTGAGCCATCTTTGAAATTCAAACTCGCCTCACTTCAAAGAGTGCTCACTGGACTGCTGGGTGTTCGCAGTCCACCCGGTTTTCTGTCTCAGATTGGCATATTGACCAAGTTCTTAGTGCCCGAAAGTCTAGAACACCCATTTCTGGGTCGTGTTTTTGGCAAAAATGCTGAAAATGTAATTCAGCCATAACAATGAGTCCTATTTGAAGCAAGATAGATGCTGAGGTATTTTAAAGGTCCTATATTGCTAGCTAAGTCAGCTTAAGTAGTGGTTGTATGTTGATTGCATTGGCATCCGAAAGACGTGACGATAGATTTAGTGTAATTAATCTTGAAACCGAGGCCCGAGAAGCATTGAAGGTCTAATACTAAAGAAGAAAAGGAACTCTGTGGTTCCATTAGACAGCACAATATATTGTCGACAAATAATGCCAATTTGTGATATTCACTTCAGGTACACATTTTCTACATGTCACGGTTATTATTAATTTTTCTAATGAAAGTTTCAAAGAAGGAGAAAAAAAGTAGAGTTGAAAGATGGCCCCCTTGTCAAGTTGCCCTTGAGAGACTAGCATGTCTAGAACTTTGTTTTCTAGCAGCTTCGTTAAGTGTTTCCACTCTACCCCATTGATTGCCTTTTCCGCATCCAGTACATGAACGACTGTTTGAGTATTGTTCCAAAATGTTAATTAAATGTACAGGCATAAATATTTACTCAAGTTAGCCAGTTGAATACTGGTGCCGATAGATGAGAGGATTTCTGTGGCCTAAATCTGGGTGAGGCAAGCCAGAGGAATAGTCACAAAAATGTTGGTCTGTTTTCATTCAATAAGGCTATTGGCCTATATGAACCACATTTCGAATAGTCTTTAATAGCCCTTAATAATGGCACGAGAGTGGATTTCATCAATGTCTGTTATCTCCTTTGATTGTAAAAATAAATAGTTAAGATAGGTCAAGGAATCTAAAAGTAGGTTTGGGAAACTTTAAATAAAGATTTGTCAAACTGCCCGGGCCTGCTGCTCAATTGTTTGATACAGATTTAATGTGCTTTTTCCCTTCTGATGAAGCAGTTGTCTCTTCAAGTTGAGCTTGTCAATCGGGCTGAGCGGAAGGAAATTCAAAATAAGCAAGAATGGTCAAACTTCCTGCTCAACACTTTCATGTGAAGTTTATAGACTTGTCTAGTAATCTCTTAAAGTAGTAATTTCTGCTGTCAAATTGTACTGTACTCTCATCTATCATGACACATTTGACTGTTCTAAAATCTTTTTGTTTTAAACATGCTAACTGTTATTTGATAGTTTTAAAAGTGCAGTTGTGATTAAATGAAATCCCACTATATGTAAACTTCTATCGCCCTTTAGTTTTTCATTTTGAACTAAGTTTCTGCTGATGTGTTTCTCTATTAACAGGATGTGCTTTTTCATGCCTTAGAATCCTTGGGTAGTATTTTTTTTGTGTGTTTTATATAGCGCGAACTTGACCCGAGATAACGGGTATCAGAGCGCTTTACATGAGCACCAGTTTCGTTAGAGAAGGACACATTCATTTTTGTTAGGCACAAGGAGATTAAATAATTTGCCCAGAATCACAGGATGTTGAGTGTCGTTGCAGATACTCGAACCCGGTTCCCCAGCTTCGAGGTCGACCGCTCCAGCCGCAAGGCTACATCCTCTCATTCAAATTTTATAATGTAAAGTCGTGGACTTTCTAGCTAGACAACTTTTTTTTTTTGCTCTTCTTTATACTGTCAACGCCTTGAGTATAATTTATTGGACTCAGTTTATCTAGTTCATATATTGTTCATTTAGGCTAATCAATTCTCATCCATACTTGTTGCTTATTAGTGGTTTGTCTGTGTTTTTTGAAACTACAAATGTTATAGGATTCTTTCCAAGTATATTTACAATGTGTGTTTAAATGTAACATACATATCTCTATTTTTTACATCTGGCACATACAGTGTACATTACTGCATCATTCATCATGGTAATATTTAAATTAAGTATACATAAAGTATATGTAGGCAGTGCTTGTTTACATCAGGTAAATCATATGATATGCTGTATTAAAAGGAATCCACATTGCTACCCTATCTAACTTGTGGAGTCTGATATCCAATACCCGTATGACTAACCATGCATAGTTTTGCAGGGTATCCTATACCATAATATTATTCACTGTTTAGATTGGGATATGTTGAGAGCAATCCTAAAGAGTGTATGTATCTCATTGCACTAAAAGTCAGAGGTCAAGTCTTGTCCTAAACTTCTACTTATATATTTGTTGATGGTAACCTCAACATAGTGTACTCGATAAAGGGCAGGTTTTACGGTCATTTATCCTAGTTTGTTTATGAGAGACGTGATCCTTTCTAGAATTTCATCCCAGTTTGATGAATTTTGTTTAATTTCTTCTTTGTGAAGCTACAGTGATACTGGTTCCGACCACTTCTTTGACTCCAGTTGCCATTATGGTTTTTAAATTAATGGAGCAGTAGGAGATTTTTATGACCTGGTTATCTTTTGTTTACCCACAAGCAGTGAGGGGTCCGGAAATTTAACAGTCGCTTTGTCTTTTTGGGGGCGAGCAAATGGCACTGATAAGCAACTGTCTGCATTCAACACATTTTGTCTGTTTGTAATTAGATTCTGGAAATTGATGACTTCCAGCCCATAACATGTTCCAGACACCAACTGCTCCTTGTCGCAACAGGGGCAGTTATGAGTTTGATAAGTTTTATGAGTAACTTTGGGTGAAAGATATACTCTGTGTATTATATTAAACTTCCTATATTTAATTGTAGGATTTATAGAAACGGTGTGAGGGTAGGTTATTATTTTCTCCCATTCTTTGTCATTTAGCAATCTTATCAGGTAATGTTCCCAGTGCTTTCTTAATTTGATCAAGGGGTCTCCAGTGGCATCATCAATTGTTCTTTTTCTTAATTAAATGTCAGCTGTTTCCCCTGGTGTAAATGGTCTGAATGTGTTCTAGAGGCGGGCGAGCCATGCTCGAGCCGGATGACTGGCTCAATGTCAGCTCGAGGCCCTCTCGGACCCACAAGTCCCAAAACGAGATGATGTTGCTGGGACTGCTAACCATGTGACATGGGGAGCCAGGCTCAAATTCTAGCATCTTCCTAGCATCTTGTGAATCCTGTCAAATCTTCTTATGCCAGACAAGAAAAAACGTGTAACATAGTCTGTCTCTGTTGTGCATCACTGCTGTCATTCGACAAGGCTTGCACTATGTATATCTGCCACAAAAAGTACATTTCACCAACAACCTACGCTCTAATCTCATATACCAACAGTTAAAGACACCGCATTAACCCTTGATGTCCGAAAGAGATACCCATTTAGTGGCTGAATTGGACAGTGTGAAACTGGAAAATCTGTGATCAATCCCGGCGTCCCTGCTTGACCAAATTGTGCGATTCTAGGCAAATATTTTATTTCACCAGCCTCCTCCTTGTTCACTGTAATATATATAAGAAAATTCAGCTAGGTGAGTTCAGGATGTGTGCTCTACAAAAAAAACTCTCATGTTTGAAAGAATAGACCATAATATTGCCCCATCAGTAAAAAAATAAAAATAAAAGCCACACATAGGGTACACGTGAAGTCTTAGTTGCTGTTTAGCTCACCAATGACATGTTGTCACCTGGTTTTGATGGTTTCCTAGTCTAAGAGCTAGAGCCTTCACGATTTTCAAAAAAGCGTCACAATATTGAGGGTCTTTACCTAGTTTGGCAACTCTAGGGATGTATACCTTATTGAAAGATGGGACCATCCATTTGTCGAATGTGTTTCCCAAAACTCTCTACCAATGGCACCAAGTGAGTGGCTGTCAGTTTATAGAATTCCAAGGGAAATTAGTCTTCGCCCCCGGGCTTTCCCTTGGACATCTGCTTAGTGGCTTCTGTAATTTCTTCATCCTTCATTTCTTCATTCGATTCCTCCGATCCACAGTCCGGTGCAGCATTTTTAGCTGGTCTAGTATGGTATACTGCTGAAGGGTGTCTGACGCACATTCAGACTTCTATATTGTGAAATTAAATGTCATAAATTCTTTGGTGGTATCCCTAAGCAGGTTTTTGTTAGTCCTATAAATGGCTAGGATTACTATACTAGCTACCTGTTGCTTCAGCTTGAGGATGAGGAACCTTCCTGCCCTTTCTCTCTGTTCATAGTTTGTGACTCTTCTCCAGGAAAGGATACTCTCAGCCCTCTCAGCAAGAATAGCATTTAGCTTCTATTTTTTGCCATCAGGAGATTGGGGGTAGAGGCCCTAATGGTATCTCTGTAGTCTTTCTGCAGATTGAGGAAGTTCACCTTCGGGGTTTTCAGTTTTTCAACTGCATTTTTCATGCTGAGCATAGAATGCTTCATGAGGCTTTCCCAGAGGCCCATATAGTCTGATACAAAGTTATCATTTTAGTGGAGGTATTCCTTAAAATAGATAAGAACTTTCTGTTTTTCATCAGGCATTCGAAGTTTCATGTCCATTCGCCACATTCTGGCTTTTGGTGTTACTAGTTGGAGATCAATGGTCATTGGATTCAGGGCATGGTCTGATAGACAGCTGTCGCCAATAGAGCATCTTGTTACCAACAGAGACTATTAGTATGCGCATAAAAGTAGTTTATTAACGTTTCGGTGCCAGAGGAGAAGGTTAGAAAAGTGTATTCGCACTGCGAAGAATAAAGCAGTTGCCATTGTTCCACAAGAGAGTCATCTAGTAGGCCAAAGGCATCCTTTGTCACTATTGTTTCTAATGTTTGGGGACTAGATCAGTCTAAGACCAAGTATATTGTTTAATTCAAGTCTTCTCAGATTATCACTAGAGGGCGTCCCAATTCAAACAGCAGTCTACCAAGGGTTGAGTAGAAATCTAGTTTTTAGTCATCAATGGCATTGATTGACGTCAGGATAATTTTGTGAGCCTGATACTCAGTTTGACAAACACATCAGTGCTGTCCGGGTCCTTCCAGGATTTCCGGATTTTGACTGGTCTGTTGTGGAAGAGGATAGCCACTCAGCTTTTCCAAAAAAGTAGTTGATGTATACTGGGAGTCTCGCTCAGATGGGTCAATCGAGAGGCAGCCAAGACATGTCACACCCCGTTTCATTTCAGTTTTTTGGATTTATGCGATTTGTGGGCTTCGTGTAACATCACTATGTCCGCTTTTTACAGAGGCCAGATATCTAAACACTTTTTTCCGTTTGTTAAAGTTTTTTATCCGGTCGTATTCAGTGACCAAAGTGAGGGATCTCATAGTTGTGACATGATAGTTATATAAATAAAAGTACAGATGTCAAAAATACAGGTGGGGGAATGCATAGGTGCGGTTTATAGGGTGTTAAAACTTTGTACTTTAGAAAGGCGAGTAAAACTTAGCTCCTCCAGTCGCCCATTTACAGAAGGGGATAGCAGTTCTGTTGCATTGATAATGCTATGTAGTGTCACTTGAAGGTGTCCATCTACTTTAAGTGGAAGGAAGTAAGGCATCTAGAATTCTCAGATGGCAAAATGGTGCGGGATTGGGTAGTCGGTGCTTCAGTGGTGAACAGTATTTATCTCTTTTCATCACAGGTAATTTATCTGTACCCTTAACCCAGGTACAGTGCCTTTTTCTAGAGCTGAAGGTCTCTGGTTTCTTTGAGTCTGGAGGCCAACCACGTGCTTGGTTAGCTGGGACATTTGATGCCGTTTGTCGCTCTACAAAGGGAGTGTTCATTTGTGCATCAACCAAAGTTTCTTTATAGGACCCCAGGACTTGCGGCACATAAAACTCTGTTTTAATAAATGATTGTTATTAGCATGGTTGCAGGTTCAAAGAGTCTGTATCTTAGGCCTTTTTGTTTGAGGAGAGGTCGTAAAGCCAGGATTTTTTTTCTGTGTCACCCTTGTGTCATAGGAGTAGTTGGATGAGAATGAGATCTTATTCCTCTTATATGGATATGTGCGGTCCTTTCCTGCAGCCTGAAAAATGTGTCAAACTTGATAGTGTTGTAGTAGGCACCCAGTGGTGAGATTTGAGGTGTTTGCCACTTGTTGCGTCTAGTGCAGTTCTGGTGTGCTCTTTGGAACACTAGTGGCTGCTGAAACGCGTTGCCTAGTAACTTAGGTAAGAGAGTGGAGAAGAACTGCAGCATGTTCTGGTTCTTCTCTTTTTATGGGATGCCGTACAAACTTATGTTCTCTACAGCTGTAATCTTCTAAATTTATCACTTTCTTTTCCAAGTTCCAGAGTTCTGTCCCCCGCTCGGGGGATTGCTCCAGCTTTCGTTATAGTGCTGTGTGGGTTAATAATAAAAAGAGAGCCTGTCTTGATGTACAAAGATGGCAGCCCCCAATATTCATAATTAGCATCATCAAGCATAAACAGGCCTGATCCAAAATGACTGTTATTAATATGGTTGGTATATAACTGAGGTAAGAAGAGGAGGCTGGGGGAAACAGAGTGCAGATAGGGTAGGAGTCTGTGGTGGGAAAGGATACCTCATTGTTCCATGAGGCTGGGCTCTGCACCCCATCCCCCAGACCTTTCTATAGATTTTTGATTATTAGTCGTTCACAGCTTTGGTCTAAAAGACTTTTTTGCTCCATAGCTGTTGAAATTCTCATGTTCCCAATCATCCTTTTATTTCTGTATTGAGGTGACAAATTAAAGCAGCATTATCATATCAGAGATGTGGTGATAGTCATTTCTGATTATGGTAGGGCTCATAATGGATCAGGGGTTTGATTTTAGCAACGGTCTGGTCATCCATCTTTCTGATTATATAACTGATTGAATATAAAGCAGTCTGTTTATTACAGATTTTTCAGTCTTCAGAGGCAGAGCGCCTGTTTATGAATAACCTTTGTTTAAGCTGGCTTTCTGGTCGTATTAGGGCATTTAATTTGCCAGCACTTCAATTATGCTGGAAATATGATTATAACAAAGTTCAGTGTACAGCACTGCTGTTTCATACTTCAGTTTTTGAGGTAAAATTAATTTTAAGAATTCTCTTGATTTCATAATTTACTATAGATTAACCAGATTCTACTTGCAATTTAGTGCCTAGGATTCCAACTGAAGATCAAGGAGATCTCCCCCACCGGAGCAGATATTATGCGCTTGACCATATTGAGAATTTTTGGGCAGATCACTTAATCTCACTTTGCCACTGTCCTATATCAGTGACTGTATGTTAACATCTTCAAATCGGTTTAAATCTTAAAAACCCTACTTTTCAATTCCATCAAGTTGACGGTTCATCATTAAGACTTAAACAATATGGAGAGACGAGAGAAAAGGGTGGAAACTATTTCTAAGCCTTTACATGACCGTCTATTGCTTTTCCTTAGCACTTTATGCTTATCTGTTTAAATGTTAGCCTTTCTTCTCCGCCAAATGTCCAAAGGTAATCTAAGATGATCCCTTTGAGAAAAATGCTGGCATCTTTTTGTGCGACTCCCTGTTCAAGTACTTTGGGATTTCTGTTATGCTACCATCAAGACAGTGAACTAATTGTGTCTCCCATGACTCCACCAACCGCCACAACCTCACCCACATTGTTGTTCCTTGCACTACCACACCAACTTCCACCAGAGTAGTCCAGTTAGGTTGTACAGTTAGTTTATTGTAGGTATTTTAGGTCTTCTACCATTTCTAATCCAGTTCTTCATCAATAACTTTGGGTTTCCTGAAGTGAAAACTACACACTCTATCATTTGTGGTTTTTGTGGATGGGTTACCAAAGAAGTAATAGGTCCGGTGCATTAGTGAGCCACAGCTATAGAAATTTCAGCCCTTAAAAGGAAGGAGAGGTCAAAGTCTATAAGGTTGCTGTTATACCTTGTATATTAATGGTCTTATACACACCGGTGTTGGCCCGTGCCAATGATACTTTAATGTTGAATGATATGGCCTGCCTGGATGATCTCACCAGAATAGGCTAGTGGAATGAGGCACTGAGATGGCTTTGGGAGCAAATATGGTGTCTAGATCACCTGCAGAGTCGTTGTGTTCTTTAGTCATGAAGTGAATATTTGCACATTTGTTGAGTTAATGGAATTCTGTGTCAAGTCTGATGATGAAGTGTGCCTGGTTCAGCAGAATGGTTCTTATGGCTTTGCTGCACATGCATCCAAGTCTGTGGTATTAGGATTCAGCTTATGCAGACAGTTTGGGGATTCACCATGTGGTCTGTTGAACCTGGAATTAATTCTGGTATATGTTGTCTAAGTAAGTTTCCTTTTACATCTGCTCCTAGCTATGGTTTTAGATTTAGAGCTAGGTGTAGATATAGATGGGTTCCTTAAACTACATTGAAGTGAAAATACGGTTGCTAGGCATTTTTATAGTTGCTACACCACAAAACTTAGAGACAGAAAAAGTCTCAAGTTAATGCATTACCTTGACCATAGCTTCCTCCTCACCATCTTTGTGGGAGAGTCGGACAGTGTTTTTTTTGGGGGGGGGGGGGGGGGGGGTTGGAGGCAATATGGGTTAAACAGTAGGTGTAGGGGTAGAGACTGACGGATGTGTGGGTGGGTCATCCGGTATGTTTGGTGAGTGTGGTGCTGTTTTCAGATTGTATACCTCGGCTTCTGATGATTTGTGGCAAGTGTGAGTATTTGATTATGTGGATTAGTTTGTGCTGTAATACATCCCACTCCTAGTGTTTTCACAGCAATAGAAGAGGATAGAAATTACCACACATTAACAAAAGATGTTATTCTCACAAGCAACTTGAAAGATTAAAATAATAGATGGTGTGGAGAGTGTCAAGAGGATATGTTCTTCTGTTAAACTCCCCCGCCTCAGTGTCCTACTGAGTTCAGTTGAATTACCACCCCACCTAGCCCCAGGGAGAGAGTGTTATTTATTGTATCCCCCTTGATGAAGGGTAGGGACGAGCGCTTTACGGTTGTGGGCATTAGCAGCCTTCCCTGTCCCTTAGATAGTACCATGAAGGTGTGGGGGAAAAAGTGAACTCCACTGCTTTTGAGCAAGGCGGATGGGTTTTGACTGAACAGGGGCAGGGCATGCATTCCTCCACGGCCGTTCAGCTGGACTAGGAAATGTTTTATACCCTTCCCTTGTCGGGCCCGGCTGTATCTATCCCCCTACCCTCCACCATTCTGTCAAAACCCTCCACACTTCAACAACGTCATGGTCACACCACGCTGACAAGGGATGATGTGCATTTGAAGGCCTGTGTTATGCTAGTGTGACCAAGGCACACCCAATTATGCATAATGCCTCATTGACTCTCCCAGAAAGCTGCTGCTTTTTTTAAATTTAATTTTTTAATCAAAATTCTTCCAAGCTTTGTGAAGTGTCCTATGTGCCAGTGGTCATATTTTTTGCTGTTTGTGAGGATTTTTCTTTTTTTGTCTAGCTATTGTGAATGCTTTACAGATGATACAGTACTGGTTTATGTGAACCAAACATCCAAATTGTTTCTTATATTGCCAGAAGACTGGAAGAAAATTCACTGAACCAAGAAAAGGTATTGAATGACTCAAGGGGTTGCGGTATCATTGAAAAGCGTGACCAAACACCAGCAGAATTTAGGGTCTTGCATGACCTGTTTTGGCTGTAGGAAAACAAATGTTTGCACACTGGCATGGTTTGTTACACACCCATATAATCTAAAAACTTCATGTCTAATCTGCACGATATTTGGCACACTTCTTGTTTGAATTTTGAATGTTGTTTCTCATATTCATAGTGGAAATCGTACTACGGGGTCATAGTAAAATAGGGTTCAGAAAAAGGGAATTTACCTATGGACTGAGGTGTCCACTTTACATAAGCTTATCAACATGTATATGTGTGCATGGGTTGTATTGTAGGATTTGTATAGCGCTTCATACCCCCTTATGGAGGAGCCAAAGCTGAAAGATTTTGTCTTGTGACTTGTTGGTGCTTTGTCTGGAAGGCATGTCTTAGTTATGACTTGGGAGCCTACGAGGGTGGGACGAGATTCTGTATCAAGGAGAATCATTTGAATGCTGAGTGTGCAGGCTTTGAAAAATCATAAAGCTTCCAGATCTGTCTAGTGACTTGAATATTCTGCTCGACCTAACTGTAATGCTCTTGACCCATAAACTGGTTCCAAATTATGCGATCCTGCGCAAATATTTTATTTCACTGAGCCGCCTTTTTCTTCATTATCACATATGAATGAGAGCACCTTCAAATAAGTGAGTTTAGCATGTCTGCTGTACAAAATCCCAAACTCTATTTGTTTTTGATATAATAGACTTAATCTTCACTCCATATATATAATGTGAATCTAGCCCACATATAGGGTGCCCATGACCCCTAACTTGCCTCTTAGCTCGCCAACAGCACGGTCAGCAGGGTGCGGGCAGGAATGTTTCTCCGTTCATGTTTAAAAACTCTCACTTTAAAAAAAATATTACTAAAGCGTGAAGTGGTAGCGCACTGTGATTTACGGTCAGCACATTTTTCATTGAAATGGCCCCAGAATTTCCCACTGACCTGCAGTTTTACTGATGAAACTATTTATCATACAAACCAGTAGTGTTTGGAAATCGGGTTTCTGCAGGGTTTCTGCACGTATTCATAATTTGCACATCAGCAAGTAAAGTGTCCTGATTTGTTTTGACACTATCAAAATATTTGTTTCCATCACACTTCTGTATCAAATAAAAATGTGCTTTCCTAATTGCTGGTATAGTTTGAAATATTTGGACTGTGCATTTACATGCTATTTAAATGTGTGTTAAAAAAATATGACATCATACAGCCTCACAAAGATTGGCAGACAGTTTACTTTACAAAATCCTCTAACTTTGCTGTGGGACAAGAAAAGTAAACCCCAACCTTCAGGATAAAATAAGTAGCAATTTGTAAAAATACATAAGCTGACATTTGACCTCTGTCTTTGAACGCATTCCAAATGTGTGAGTACAAAAACGAAATTTTATAGCATCTTTATTGCTCATTCACTTGCAGAATGAGCCGAATGCAGGAGCTAACCCTGGGTGATGGGGTCCCCATGGTCATAAAGGGGGCGTAGAGCGGTTCCTCACTATTTAAATCAGGACCGGGGCCAAAATCTGCCCAGGAGGGGGCCCCATGGTCCCACTCCCTATTTCTACATCAGTCAGGCCCTGCGGTATGTGGTCCCTAGGGCCCAGAACGGCTTGGCTGTGGGATTTAGTGCCCCCCTTTCATTTCTGACAGGCTGGGCCCCAGGGAATGGTGTCATTGGGCCCAAAAGCGGCCCGTTGAGGGTGAGTCACATCTCCCCTCACCCTCATTGTTAGACGGACCGGGAGGGTCGGCCGAGGTCAGGGGGAGAGGTCTCCGGGGAGAGCCGTCTCCAGCGATCGTACAGACAAGTAACTCCCCCCCCCCCCCCCCCCCACAGACAGATACCACACAAGGATAAGATTTAGCGTTCTTTATATGCACTTCTTAAGGTACGATGAAATAGTACAAGGAGGTCTGGACTCAGGGGTCCCCTCGATTTAGGTCTCTTAGGATAGGGAAGGGTAGCGGGACAGTCTGTTTACCAGTCAGGTAGTTCGGATGAGATGATGATTAGCTCACAATCCTCGAGCTTGGTGGTTTGGCTGGTACGGGCCGCGGCAGCGCCAGCAGGTCCCGGTCGAGATGGTCGGTACACGGTCCGCGGCAGCGCCAGCAGGTCCCGGAAAGGTGGTCGATGTACGGTCCGCGGCAGCGCCAGCAGGTCCCGGTGAGGATGGTCGTTACAACGGGCCGCGGCAGCGCCAGCAGGTCCCGACGAGGATGGATGTTGCAGAAGGCCGCGGCAGCGCCAGCAGGCAGGACGATAGTTCGCAAGATAGGGCTACGGCAGCGCCAGTAGTCCGTCAAGGCTGAGTTTTCTCGGTGTCTCTCGACTCCAGGATACAACTGCCTTCCTGCTCCGGAGCTGCCCCAGTTATAGGGCAGGCGCCCTTTGATGTCCGGGCCCTCGCACTTGGAGGTCGGAGGGTCCGGGATGAAGGTGTCCAGACACCCAGCAGGGGGTGGAGCCAGCGCCTGGGGAAGCTGGAGGCGATCGGCACCTGGCGGGGGAAGAGCTCTTGACGCTTCGTTCTCCCATTGACCTGCCAAGTGGTCCGCTCACCACCTGGGTGGGTGGTGGTGCCGGGATGTCGGGGCCGGCCAGGCCCGGGATTAGGGTCGGGGGAAGGCCACGCGGCCTCGTGGTGCAGGGCCCAAGATGGCGGCTTGACCCGGCCGGGGAAGCCGGTGGGGCTGGGGCCCGTGATGTATGGAGGTCCGAGGGCAGAAGATCCGTCGGGAGACGGGGTGCAGGTGCTTTTCGTGGGTCACGCCTGGCGGGCCGGAGCTTGGGCCCTGTCGTGCGGGGAGGGAGCAAGCCCTTCGTGTGGCCTGTCCAACATGCGTCCCCCCCAGCTGAAGGCGGGGAGAGTCACCCATCTTCTTGGGGACTCTCCTCGTCGAGGCGGAAAAAGCGTGACAGGCCATCCGCGTTGGCGTGGTCTTGGCCCGGTCGGTGCTCCACGGTGAAGTCCATTCCCTGCAGGGAAATGGACCAGCGCAATAGTTTTGGGTTCTCCCCCCGCATCTGCATCAGCCACTGCAGGGGTCGATGGTCGGTTTGTACCCGGAAGTGGGTACCGAAGAGATAGGGCCGGAGCTTTTTGAGGGCCCCCACCACTGCGAAGGCCTCCCTCTCGATGGTGCTCCAGCGCTGTTCTCGGGCCAGGAGACGTCGACTGATGAAGGCCACCGGCTGGTCATGACCTTCGGGGTTTAATTGAGAAAGAACGGCCCGATGCCGTGGTCGGAGGCGTCTGTCTGTACCACGAATTCCCGACTGTAATCGGGGGGCCTGGAGCACAGGGGCGGTGCACAGGGCGGCCTTCAGCTTCTCGAAGGCCGCTTGACAATCTGGGGTCCAGTTAATCCGCTTTGGTTGGTTCTTGGACGTGAGACCCGTGAGGGGCCCCACGATGCTGCCGTAGTCCTTCACGAACCGCCGGTAGTAGCCGGTGAGCCCCAAGAAGGCTCGGACCTCGGTCTGGGTGACGGGGGGCTGCCAGGACTGGATGGCAGCAATCTTAAGTTGCAGCGGGGCCACCAGCCGCTTCCCACTTGGTGCCCAAGGTAGGTCACGGACCCTTGGCCAATTTGGCATTTGCCGGCCTTAATTGTGAGGCCGGCCCGCTGGAGGGCCTGTAGGACCTCTTGGAGGTGGAGGAGGTGGTCGGACCAGTGGCGGCTGTAGACAGCGATATCGTCCAGGTAGGCAGCGCTGAACTCTTCGAGCCCCGCCAAGACCTGGTTCACAAGGCGTTGAAACGTGGCGGGGGCATTCTTCATGCCGAAGGGCATGACCTTGAATTGGTAGTGGCCATCGGGGGTAGAGAAGGCTGACCGTTCCTGAGCCCGGGGTGTGAGACCGATCTGCCAGTAGCCCGCTGTTAGGTCGAAGATACTGAGGTAGCGGGCGGCCCCCAGCCGGTCGATCAGTTCGTCCGCTCGGGGGATCGGATGAGCGTCGGTCCGGGTGACAGCGTTCAAGCCCCGGTAGTCGACGCAGAATCTCAGTTCAGGTGTGGTGCCGGGGGCAGCGGCTATGGGAACCAATACAACCGGGCTGGCCCAGGGACTGTCCGAGGGCTCGATGACCCCGATCGTGAGCATTTTGGCCACTTCCTCCTGTATGCAGGCCCGTACCCGATCTGGTACGCGGTAGGCCCGGTGTCGGATAGGGGGACTGTCCCCGGTGTCCACGTCGTGCAAACACCAAGGGGTGACCCCGGGGGTGAGGGAGAACAGTGTAGCGAACCGCAGCAGGAGGTTCCGGCAGCCCTGGCGTTGCTCCGAGGTGAGGGCGTCAGAGAGCCGGACCCCGTCCACGGAGCCGTCATTCTCCTGAGTCTTCAGGAGATCCGGGAGGGGTTCGGAGTCTTCCTCTGCCCCACTGTCCGTAGCCATCAGGAGGCTGAGTTCTGAGCGCACAAAGTGTGGTTTGAGTCTGTTGGTGTGGAGGACCCGAAGGGGGTTCCGGGAGGTCCCCATGTCGATGAGGTAGGTGACGGGGCTTTTGCGCTCAACCACTTTGAAGGGCCCCGTCCACTTATCTTGCAAGGCACATGGTTCGGTGGGGGACATCACCCACACTTGTTGACCAGGCTCGAACTCAACGGAGGAGGCATTGTGATCATACCATCTCTTCATGTCCTCCTGGCTGGCCTCGAGGTTCGCCTTGGCCATCTCCCTGAAGCGCCGGGTCTGATTGCGTAGGGCCAGGAGGTATTTGAAGACGTCTGGAGGGGTCTTTAGGGGGGCCATCTCCCAACCTTCCTTGACTAGGCTGAGGGGCCCTCGCACAGGGTGCCCGTACAGGAGTTCGAAAGGGCTAAAGCCGAGGGACTTCTGGGGGACCTCTCGGTAGGCGAAGAGGAGGCACGGGAGTAGTACATCCCTCTGGCGACGGAGGGGCTCTTCCAATCCCCCAATCATCCCCTTGAGAGTGCGGTTAAAACGCTCCACTAGTCCGTTCCCTTGGGGGTGATAGGGGGTCGTGAATCTGTAGGTGACCCCGCATTGTTGCCAGAGGGACTTCATGTATTTGGAGATAAAGTTCGTGCCTCGGTCGCTGACGACTTCTCGGGGGAAGCCCACCCGGGAGAAGATCCCCATTAGGGCCCGGCCAACCACCGGAGCTGTCACGGTCCGTAGGGGCACCGCCTCGGGGTAGCGGGTGGCATGGTCCACCAGTACCAGGATGAACCTGTGTCCTTGTGCCGTGCGGGGGTCCAGAGGCCCCACAATGTCTATCCCGACCCTTTCGAACGGGGTGGTGACTACAGGGAAGGGTTGCAGAGGGGCTTTCAGCTTCCGACCACTCTTCCCGCTGGCTTGGCATGTGGGGCAGGACCGGCAGTGGTTCAGGACGTCGTTCCTCATTTTCGGCCAGAAAAAGTGGGTCACTAGGCGACTAAGTTTTGTCCTGGCCCAGGTGTCCAGCCAGGGGGACATCGTGGGCCAGGTTGAGTAGGAAGTCTCTGAAGCGGAGAGGTACCACCAGCACTCGACCGGCCCCTAGCTCTGCGATTCTTTGTTCGCTGTATAGCAGGTCGTTATCCCAGTAGACCCAGTGAGATCCGGTGGAGTCCCCTGCGTTCTGGGCGCTGGCTTGTTGGCGGAGTCCCTCGAGGGAGGGGCAGGTCTTTTGTTCATGGCGGAACTGTTCTTGGGTGGGCCCCCCTTCTTGACGCCACTGAGCCAGGCCGGGAAGGTCCTGGGGTTGCGCGTCCCCTTCGGTCGTTGGGTCTGGGGGGCTGGCCTCGTCGTTGTCTTCTACTGGGGCGACCGGGGGCGGAGGAGCTGGCCATTCCGGTTCTTCTGATCGGGGGACGGCACGGGCGGCCATGGACCGGGTGGTCATGCAGGCCCAGTCCGGGAGGCCCAGCATCCCCAGGTGCTCTCTTCTCTCGACGGTGGCCCACGGGGACCTCTCGAGGTCATTCCCCGGGAGGCAGTCCACGGGGGCATCGTCCCGGACCGTCACTTTCAACAGGCCGGAGACCCCTCCCCATTCGAATGGGACGCAGGCCATTTGACACAGACTCTCAGAATTGTCGGCTGAGCGGACGGGGCAGAGAATGTTCGGCAGGATCTGCTCGGGCTTCACCAGGTGACAGCGGACGGCCGTCACACTGGCGCCTGTGTCACGCAAGGCCTCGGCCCGATGTCCATTAATGGTCACCCACTGACCGTATTTCCTGGTGTTAGCGGGTAGGGGAGCCCGCGGGACCATGTCTCTTCCCCCTAGGCACGCCAGGACCATGGCGGCCGGTTCCCACTCTTGCTGGGCCGGCTCATACTCTTCCTGTTCCTCCGATAATCGCTCTTCCCCCAGGGCGGCGGCAGCTACCTGGCGGGGCTTGGGTGTTTGGTTCAGCGGGCAGCTCGGGTCATTGGCGTAGTGGCCGACTCGCTGGCATCGGTGGCACGTGACGTTGGCTCGGAACCCAGGACGCATCGGGGGGTTGCCCCGGCCGGCCGGAGGCGGGGTGCTGGCCACGGGTGTTGCCGGCAAGGCGTCTCTCCCTCGCCCCTGGCCTCCTCCTCCTCCCCGAAGACGGTGCTGGCCTTGGTTGCTTCGGTTCTGCTCGTGTGGCCCTCTCCGGCCCACTCGGGTGCTTTCCCATCGGTCAGCTTCGGCGGCGAGCTGCCGGGGGTCAGTCAGCTTACTGTCGAGGAGGTGCTGCCTGAGCTCGACGAAACAGTTGTTCGACAGGTGCTCCCATACCATAAGGTTAAAGAGTTGTTCGTAGGTTGTGACATGGCTCCCCTTGATCCAACCCTCGAAGGCACGGCTGAAATAGTTAACGTACTCCACCCAAGTTGTGCCCGGGATCCGGGTGCAATCTCTGAACCTCTGGCGGTACATCTCGGGTGTGAGGCCGTAGCGGGTGAGGAGGGCAGCCTTCATGTGGTCGTAGGACGACATTTGGTGATCTGGGAGCTGTAGCAGGGCATCGCGACCTTCGTTGACGAACCTCCCCCATAGTCCGGCTCCCCAATCACTCCGGTCGATCCGGTGGGAGGTCATGGCGATCTCGTAGGCTTTGAACCACTGTTGTATGTCGTCTTCTCGGACATACTCGCGAACAACATCCTTGGGGATGTGGACTTTCTTCTCGGTTGGCCCCGGGGTGTGCGGTCGCTCAGGCACCCCCGGTTCTTTATTCTGTTTCCGAAGTTCTATTTCCGCCAGTTTGCGCTCGTGTTCGAGTGTTATTCTTTTTTCCTCAAGCTCTCTCTGTCTCTGCTTTTCTTCTCGTTCTTCTCGGAGCCGCATATGCTCTAGATTTAGTTTCTGCTCGGCTAACTTGAGTTCACCGTCCATCTTGAGCCGTGCCATTTCCAACTCGTGTAATCTGGTTCTTTCTCTTTCCTGGATCTCCTCCTGCGAGAGGCCCGTTCCCCGCTCCTCGGAAGCCGTGGCGTTCCCCTCTGGTGTGACACTGTTTTGGTCGGAGGGCCCGGCGATCCCAGTTTCTGTCCACGACTCAAGGGCGCGCTTCAAATCATCTTTGGTACTCAGGCCGGTGGTAGCAATGCCTAGTTCCATGCAGAATTGTTTCAGTTCGCGGTGGCTGTATTCTTCTAACTTATCCATTTGGAATTTTTCAGTGGAACCGCTATCTTTGGCTGACATCGTGGTTTTGTCGTGGGGTGAGCTACTCTCTGTACGGTTACGCGTTGATTCGGATCGCGCCGCTGGCCACCAATGTTAGACGGACCGGGAGGGTCGGCCGAGGTCAGGGGGAGAGGTCTCCGGGGAGAGCCGTCTCCAGCGATCGTACAGACAAGTAACTTCCCCCCCCACAGACAGATACCACACAAGGATAAGATTTAGCGTTCTTTATATGCACTTCTTAAGGTACGATGAAATAGTACAAGGAGGTCTGGACTCAGGGGTCCCCTCGATTTAGGTCTCTTAGGATAGGGAAGGGTAGCGGGACAGTCTGTTTACCAGTCAGGTAGTTCGGATGAGATGGTGATTAGCTCACAATCCTCGAGCTTGGTGGTTTGGCTGGTACGGGCCGCGGCAGCGCCAGCAGGTCCCGGTCGAGATGGTCGGTACACGGTCCGCGGCAGCGCCAGCAGGTCCCGGAAAGGTGGTCGATGTACGGTCCGCGGCAGCGCCAGCAGGTCCCGGTGAGGATGGTCGTTACAACGGGCCGCGGCAGCGCCAGCAGGTCCCGACGAGGATGGATGTTGCAGAAGGCCGCGGCAGCGCCAGCAGGCAGGACGATAGTTCGCAAGATAGGGCTACGGCTACGGCAGCGCCAGTAGTCCGTCAAGGCTGAGTTCTCTCGGTGTCTCTCGACTCCAGGATACAACTGCCTTCCTGCTCCGGAGCTGCCCCAGTTATAGGGCAGGCGCCCTTTGATGTCCGGGCCCTCGCACTTGGAGGTCGGAGGGTCCGGGATGAAGGTGTCCAGACACCCAGCAGGGGGTGGAGCCAGCGCCTGGGGAAGCTGGAGGCGATCGGCACCTGACGGGGGAAGAGCTCTTGACGCTTCGTTCTCCCATTGACCTGCCAAGTGGTCCGCTCACCTCCTGGGTGGATGGTGGTGCCGGGATGTCGGGGCCGGCCAGGCCCGGGATTAGGGTCGGGGGAAGGCCACGCGGCCTCGTGGTGCAGGGCCCAAGATGGCGGCTTGACCCGGCCGGGGAAGCCGGTGGGGCTGGGGCCCGTGATGTATGGAGGTCCGAGGGCAGAAGATCCGTCGGGAGACGGGGTGCAGGTGCTTTTCGTGGGTCACGCCTGGCGGGCCGGAGCTTGGGCCCTGTCGTGCGGGGAGGGAGCAAGCCCTTCGTGTGGCCTGTCCAACACTCATTATATAATGACCCCCACGACCCCAGTAAAAACAAGCTCCTTGTTATTTAAAAAAAAAAATCCAGCCGGTCCTCAGTTGAGTCTTATGGATTTATAAAAACCCCACCACCAGGTCTTGGAGGTCAGGGTATTCCTACCCTGCCCCCTTGTCTTTTTTTAAATGTTTTTTCTTGGGACTTGGCCAAGCCCCAAGAAGGCTGCCACCACTTACTGGTTCAGATAGGTGGCAGCCTATCAGATCTCATTTTGAGATCTTTCGGATTAGCGTCTCTAGATATGCATACGTTTTTTTCTTTAATAACTCCAAAATGACTGAATGGATATAAACCAAATCTAGATCTTTCTTGACCAAGATCTAGCTTTCTGCCAAATTTGATGCCATTTGGTTCAGCAATTCAGGCTGTAGTTGTCTAAAATCTCTATGGAAAGTTGCGTGGGTAAACACGTTTTGGGACACCCCTCCCCCTTTTCTTTGGCTCCTGCTTGACGAAGCACCCCTAAACGTATCAGACAGCAGCTGAGGTGAATGGCAAACTAGTTTTGAAAATTTCATGACATTCATCAAACAGAGCCAAACATTACAAAGTCTAAAGTTCTAGTATATGTGCAATAACAGTTATGACATTGCAAATCACATCCTATGTGAGAGCAAGGCGCATGGTAGAGTGGCGATTTATAGTGTGGCTTCCAAGTTGAATAATTTCAAAAGAGCAGCATAGAAATTAATCAAATTAGTTGGTGCTGAGAGGGGTGTGTGTGCTGGAATGAGTGCCAGCAGTTTAATCTGCATTTCTAACAGTCCTTATCTTGGGGGGATACTCTTGCGCATCCTGTCTCTTATGTGGAGAACAGGGGGCTCTGAAGATGTTAAGGCGATTGAATCATCTGCCACTTGCTTTCATCGCATGGTTTAGCGGTAGTGACGAGGCAGGGCCTCTTTTCAGTGTTGGAGTTCTCTCCGGGCAGGGTGGGAGCTTGAATGCAGGGTTAAGTGAGCTACAGGGGAAAGCAAGCAAGCAGAGTTTTTGCACTGTCAGTGTTTTATTCCTAGCCAGGAGAAAATGAGCAACACAATAGATGATAGTCTGGATGGATACCTGCAGTTTCTAACTGTTCTGTAGCCATGAAGTTCCAATAAGGAAGTGCATCCCTTGACTTCCACTGCAATAGTGTTATACTAGGGATAGAAGAAAACCTCTCAAATAAGTAAGTTCTAATTATGCGTTGAGTGCATTTACTTATACGTATCCCATTTCTCTCATTTGTAAATATATAAATCAATTCAAACAGTATAACATATACAAAGTGCTCCTAACAGGTGACGGCACAGTGAAAGTAATATATGGTGAATAAAAATGCATTCATGCTATGTACAAAGATATATACTTGTGGCTTATAGCGACAATAGAATGTTTGAACTCGACACCCATGGAAGAGTACTAATATCCACCATCAAATTCTTAAAAACACAGTCCACATCTGCTTATGTCGATGTTTCGACCCCCTGAGCATTAGTATTTAGAGAAGCTTCACCATTGGAACGCAAAACCTATATCAGAGACCCCAAAGAATTGGGGCAGAAATTCCACAATTAAGTAAATATCAAACCTTTTATCCTGGAGCAACTTCAAAGATGATATTGGCTAGCCAAAATATGAAGCAAAAATAATCCCATGCATATGAGTGTCACAAATGACTTCCAAGGATAAATTCAAAGATTGGATTTGTGCACACCGGCAGTTCTTCCAGGTAAACCTGAATCGATCAATCTACCATATTCCCACTTAAATATTAGCATACATGTTGGAAAGCGCACCAAATTATTTCTGGACTAAAATTCAAACCGGTATATTAAATGGATGTATTAGTCCTCCAGAAGCCTTCCGTCAAGATGTATGACCTATTCAGTTTCTTTGAACAAACTTGTATGTTACTCAAAACAAAGCCAAAGCCTTCTGTTACAATGAGTTATCTGTTCAGTTTCTGTGAATGTTTGTGAAATGTGATGCCCTTGCCTGAGTTACCAGCTGGTAATATACCGGTTTGTTCACAGAAACTGAATAGGATATGCATCTTGATGGAAGGCATCTGTTTTTGGATGAATAATCCATCCGTTTAACATACCGGTTTGAATTTTGGTCCAGATACCACCTCACGCAAGCTTGCCTGAAATAATTTGGCACACTTTTCAACTTGTATTCCAAATTATAAGTGGGAATATGGTAGACTTTTATACATCCAGGTTTACCTGGAAGATCTCATATAATCAAAATAGAGTGGACCACCACCATTGCTATGTCAGTCTCATGATTGTTGACCTGGAAACTTTCAAACCCTACCCGTATATTCTCTCCACTTAGGCATTTGTTGTGGGTGGCATCCTCGTCTGGTTACAAACCTGGTTACTCGCTTCCCAAGGTGAGTGATGCCTCCAACTGGGGGGAGAGTGTCTGGTAAGTAACACCAGTGAGAGCCGTACATTGAAAAGAAAATTAAAATGTTCTGCTAGCCCAAAGAAAATGTTAATGTGAAGTGGAGAGAACAAGGCTAAGGTTAAAAACAGTATGTGGCATTGGTAGGAAGAACTAATAATCCTTGGCGTTAAGCAGGGTGGTCAACATGTTTCGGCCGGTAAATGCCTCTAGCTGTCAGTGGCCTTTATCAGGATCTCACAAGTCCGATCCCTTTTCTTCTTGGTACGCCACGGAGTACCTTCAATTTTTTTTTTTTTCTCAACCAATCGTAGCTGTAGGTATTTTAGCCTGCAGAGACTGGAAAAAAATAAAGAATACAAGAACCGAGGAGAGCATGAAGTATACCTTGTACAAATGTTACCTCATACTTGTGTATTTTGTTAGTTCCAGACAAATGACTACTGCTTGTGTGTATCATCTAGATAGTGCAGAATTCATAATATTGCACCTTGCAAATCTTATGTTGGTGAAGAGTGTGCTTCTGTGTCTATTCTTAATGGAAAAAATACAATAATTTGAAAAGAAAGGTCCAATGGTAGTGAACGTCAGTGGTTTTCTATCTCCACAAAACTCAAAAGTGACATGTTGGTTAAAAATGTGGTTTATATTCAGTGTTTACTCTCATCTGCCTGCTTTTTCAAACTTGCAATACGCTTCATCATGATTTATCAATGTCTTAGTCATGCACTCGTCATTCAGGGGTGGTGTCAGGTTTATTTTGAAAAGTATATACAAGGGAATTTTAAATAGTAATACCTATTGGTGTTACACAGTACCTGTATGCAGTAGTTAAAACAAGGAGGGAGAGGAAAAATGTATGTAACCATCACAAATCTACCTTGTAGTAGGTCACATAAAGCCTCATGGGTAGCGGGTAGGGATAGGAGTATTCTCCAGCACTCACTGGAATTAACAGAAAAGATAAATGTATCCGAGAAGTCGAACTTGTTGTGTTATGGAGAGAAACATTTTGACTCTCAACATAACCAGGAATTTGGTTTTAGTTCCTAATCCTCTGCTTACTTTATGTAATGGAATCGCCAATCTCTAGTCAACTAGTCCTCCTCATCCCGAAGGTGAAGGGGAGCTAACAGGTGACGCATTTATACATCTGTGCTGACCTTAATTGACGGCAATTGGGGGAAAAATGGCCAGGTGGGAGCCTTTTCATGGGGCCCAGGAGTCGTGCTGCTAAACATGTCTCCTGCATCTTATCAGGCGTACCACGTTGGTTATAAAAAAACAACCCTAAGGTCATCCAATAATTAGGATTGCTTACATTGTTTGTTCGTTGTATCAGGCATGCCCCTCTGGCCGTAAAAACCGCAGCTTAAGTTTACGTAGTGTTGTAAATAGGACGCACATGCTTTATTCAGCAGATGATTACCCTGGTGAACATGGACGAAATGTGTCCAGTCAATGCTTCTAATAAAAGTGACTTTGTGTTCAATGTACTATAATTGTTGTAATCATGTAAATCATTCATAAGTTCATCATTTTGTAACGTTCGTGTCACTGTTACAATTTCTGGAAAAATTTTATTAAATGGATTTTCAAAAAAACTGAAGATATATGCAGGTCAATTGGGACATGGTTCATCCATCCGTCGAATTGTGGTGGAAAAGGTTGGTAGAATGGTACTGTTGATTCCTCGTATGCATGCCCTTGCCAACTGGGTTGCTGATTGCGACGTCTCCATGTACCTCTACCTCGTTGCCTTCGTCTATTTTCTACTTGACGATTCCCCATCAGACTGGTCTGTTGGTGGAGTGCAATCACTTTGTGTATACAGGTACACTTTTTCTTGGAAGAATTTCTTCAGCTCTTTTCCCAATTTGTGCATTTTTGACTCTGTTAAGAAATCTCCATTTTCTGACATTTCTTCATTTCTTCCAGTCGTTATTAGGTCTCGCCTGGCGAAAGCAGCGCATGCGCTGCTCTGCCATGAAGAGCACCCTTTGGAATCAATTCAGCGGAGGGCTTGTATGCGCGCGTCTGCATGGACAAACATGTCTACTCTTGCCATGTGTCCATAGCAAACAACCGCATGCGCGTGTCCGTAGGGACTGTGGACAGTCCCACGCCATTTTGTTGCTATAGCAACGAAATAGCCGCTTCGTGCGTGCTTTTTTTTTTTTTTTATTTTTTTTTTGCTATCAGTGCCCCAGGGGCTCAAGCAGGCAACCACTTCTGTGTTTTTGTTGCGATCAGCTGTCCTGCAGTTCCCCCGGGGCACAAGCAGGCATCCACTTTCGTTTTTTTGCTGCGATCAGCTTGTTTTCAAGAGGTGTGTCTTCAGCTAAGTTACAACGAACAACACACTGGTTTTTAAGCGCAATGTAACAATGCAGCATGGCCCTGCATATATTTTTCAACTGTTCTCCATATTTCCTATCGCAAGTTGACAATATATGTTTGTTTTTTCTGATTTTTAAACAAGAATATAAAAACTCCTTCGTTAACGTTTTGCGTGATATGTTTCAGAAGAAATGTTATTAACCTTCTGTATTTTTTTTAAGGTTTCCATTGCGCGCGGTTTATTCAGACGCTGATAGTTTTGTGATTTTCCACTTTGACGTACTTCCACATTGTGGCCACATTCAGCTTGCATCTTTGTTTTCTGCCATATGCATTTTTGTTTTCTTTCAGTATTTGTGTAAAAAGCAAGTCCTGAAACAAATCGTATTTCAGTTATTAGAACAAAAAAGGCCTTCTGCATGCGGCCCCTGTGGGACTGCTGGGTTCTGGCGCTGCTGCATGTTGCTCTTGTGTTTCACCTCTAGTGCCTGGGCGCTCAGCACATGCTGCTAGTGTAAACAGTCATAGTACTACAGTTCGGGGTTACACTTGTAGGATCATTGTGCCCAGTGTGCAGGGCTCTAAATGATGTTTTGAGGGGGCATATTTGACTCGTTAATTGTTGAAGTTATAAGCAAAATGATTTTTAGACCGTGAGCATGTGGTAATCTTAATTGCTGGCAGAAGTATTGTTCTTAAACTTTTCATTACTGTATGAAACTCTAGGCCGAACAGTATGTGTTGAACATTTGCGAGGCGCTGCGTTTCACAGTAGTCTGTGCCGCATATACACCCTATTCCCCAATTGATTACCCTGAATCCCATGTTCCAGTCAGTCTTCTATGAGCTGGACTCCGCCCCCGACAGGTGTATACCAGGCTAGTCCTATTTTTCTGTCTACTCTATGGACATAAGGCTCCTCCCTCCAGCTCCCTATCCTGTGAGTAACGAGAAGATCAAAACATGGTGCAACAAGCATTTGCAATGCAATAGGTCTCGCATTTACACAAGTTTAAGCTATTGCCATTGTAAATGACAATGCTTTTTATTTGTTTTAAAAACGAAAAAAAATAAAAGGCATTGTCATTTGTAATGTCAATAGCTCAAACTCGTGTAAATGCGAGGCCTATTGCATTGCAAATTCTTGTTTATCTGTACTGTTGTCTTCAGTTTCAATTCACTTATTTGAATCTTGATTGTCATGGCTTCCGAGTCTCGTAGCTGTTTTTTATCAGCACTAACCAATCTCATGCGCAACGTCATGAGATGGAGGCCTAATCTTTTTTTTAAAATTGCATCGTCGAGGAATTTCCATTGGGTATTGCGCACCCAGACGCCTCTGGGGGCAGTTTTTGCCCTTGGGTATTAAGTCATTAAGATGCCATGAATTACTGTTTTAATTTTTACTCTTTTGGTTTTCCAAGGAGTCCCAATCTCCAGTTTGTGCCAAAGTCTGTGTAATGTTCGTGTCATTCAAGAGGGAAGACCCTGACCTGGAAGATCTCTGGTTGTGCTCAAATTCAATCTTGGAAGTTGTCCTTGGAAGTATTTGTGACACTCTGTGTATGGGATTATTTTTGCTTCAATCTTTTGGCTAGCCAATATCCTCTATGAAGTTGCTCAAGGATATATTGTCTGACATTTGCTTAATTGTGGGAATTTCTGCCCCAACCTTTTGGTGTCTCTGATATATATTTTGCCTTCTGATGATGACCCTGTTCTAAATACCTATACTGAGGGGTGGAAACGTCAACAAACATTTGTGGACTGTGTTTTTAAGGATTTTGATGGTGGATATCAACACTAGCCTAATGGGTATTGACTTCAAACATTCTATTGTCCCTATCAGTCACATGTGTATATATCTTTGTACATAATACAAATGCACTTTTATTCACCATATATCACTTTCACAGGTTCGCCACCTGTTAGAAGCACCTTGTATATGCTATACTGTTTGAATTAATTTATATATTCCTAAATGAGATGTGTATAAATAAATACACTAAACGCATAATTGGAACTTACTCATTTGAGAGGTTTTCTTCTATCCCTAGTATAACACTGTTGAAGTCAAGAGATATACTTCTCCCTTAGGGACCACTCTATATTGCATAACTGCCCAGCGCAGGTCCCTGAATTACGGAGTTGCCCCCTTTTTTCTAGTGACCTATAGCCATGAAGCAAAACTCAGCTATTGTATACCCTTTATTGGCCTGACTTCCCACATATGGGTCACAGCTCAGCTGCTGCTTGTATCCTGCAATTTTCTAAGGTATGGCTGCCAGCTCCTGCTGTGTTACTGCCCATTCTCAGATCTTGATTTATGTTTGCCTGTTAACCTGTGAGCATCCACCTCACTCGCCTGATTATGTGCTTGCATCCTGCCACCTCCAGTCATTCATGCAGAAGTTCACTCTATCCTGTGGCTTTCCAGCCTGCCAATCTTCTTATCAAAGTATTTGTTGGAATATGCAGAATTGTGCAAAATAGTTGAAAGTGAGATGTTTTCTCTAGCGCCACAGTCGTCGACACTAGTAACACTACTGTATTTTTACTGAGATTGCTATCAGCAGGGCTATCCTATTCTAAGAAGGGATGGCACTTCTGTCGCAGATGTATTCAACAGAAGGTTGACTTGTATAGATGTCTTTTAATAGGCTCAGAAAATGTGGTAGAAGACTCCTCTCACCTGGCCAATGTGGGTAGTGAATGTGGATTTTGAGGTATACCTATCCACCAGCAGGCAGAAAGATTTAGTGAAGGGCTGGTTAGCTGAAGCTAAGCTACCTAGGAGTATAGCACAGAGTGAGGTGACAATGGAAACTCTACTCCTGATGCCTTACATCATAAGTGTTGGAGAAGGTACACAGCTATTTCATAGCTAGGAACTCTTTGACACTTCATTCCAGCGAGTTGAATTACTGCAAAAGTGTTCTAGTAGCTGCAAGGTTATTGGCAGTTATGTTCTCCAACCCTCCGCTCTAAATCACCCCATATTTGACTATTAGCATCTGAAGGTAAAGGAGCCAAGTCATTCTAAGTTTTTAACTGTTACTAAAATCTAGGCAAGTCTCATCCAAATGGCCAAAAATGTGACCATATAACTGGTTTGTCCTCTGTCTGCCACTGAGCAGAGTAAAGAAAATTAATGTATCAGACAATATTCCTCTCTGGCTGAAGCCTCCTTGTACATTTAGACTAGAATCCTGATCTTGGAGAACGCATGGGTTTTCTCAGTTATTTAGTAGTGGTTGCGGAAATATAGACATTTGGCTGATCATGTACTAACATTTTCACATTCAGTCTGAAAGCTTTTAAAAAGGTCACATGTCATCTGCTGTACCAATAGGGGAGTAGTTCTACCCTATAGATGTTAAGCATATTACTGTCCAATTGGAAATATCCGAGGCTTCTGTCTCAAAAGGCTCGTTATTTAAAATAAAAAAAATAAAAAAAACAGTTCTGCTTTTTTTTTATTTGAGCAGTGTGGTTTCATGCTTTTTATGAAGTATGACGGAGACTCAGTTTCTCTTCAGTTTTTTATTTGTAATCCTATAGCAGTAGTGTTTTAGTCCAACATATCTGTCTTTTTAGGCTAATTTTAAAATTTGGAATTATTCAAAGATAGAAAATATTGCATTTTATGCAAATATCTTTTTCAGTTTGAAAATTAATTTAAATAAAGAAAATATTGTAAAATATGTTCTCCTTATGTGTACACATATTAGTTCTGTTTATGTATTCAGAGTGAATACCCATGTTGGAGAAACAGTATTCTAAGTTAGGAACTTTTTGTTAGGGAGGAATTGGGCACTCATAACCTGTGGGCAGCCATCTTCCTAGGCAAATTCCAAATGTATCACCATCTTTTCCAGCTGACACATTACCGACGTCAGTGGATGGACCTTCTTTTCTTGATAATTATGAGTTCCATTTCTGTTCTTTTGTTTATCTATTGGTGGGCAGTGGCATACACCTTGCTGGTGGGAAATGTTTCTGTTCTGGAGCTGTGCATCACAATGGAATCCTCAGAGTTAGAATGTGGAGCTACCACACAGTCTAAACAATCTACAATCTGTGGAGTATGGGCTCTTCTATATCAGCCTCCTGAAGCTTACAGCTATGTTGTCTATACCGAAAACTTTACTTTCATTGGATCAAGGGTGGCTGGTATGTCTACACATTCTTCAAAAAGAAGGTGGGAGATACTTGTTCCTCCCAGCTTTCCTTTAGCCATGGGACTGTGTGAGTAGTTTCTGAGAAAAACCCACCTGTCTTAACACGACACCCGGAATCGCTTACCTCTAAAAGCATGAAGGCTGTCTAACTGGTTCTCTTATGCTTTTGAGTGGCAGTGCCAGGAGAACGATATGTCCCCTCTTCATGTCGGTCATAGTTTTCTGGAGAGCATTTTCTTCTCTCGCACTTAATAGGTTAAAGAAACTGTTTCCTCCTCCTTTGACCATATAGAAAATCAAAACATCTCTCGAAACTGGTAATGGTTTAGGAGGCAAGGTATATATGGCAGTAGAAAAGCAAGAGTCCTGTTTTGTTAGTGACTGTCTGCAGAAAGTTTAATCCAAATGCTTGTTCCTTGGGTAATGTTTGGTAGATATTTCACTGCAGTTAAATCCCTAAGATGAAATCTTACAGGTAACATATAACTGCTAGTGGTGCATACAGATATTCAAAGAACATACATTTTCTTTATACAGAATTGAGCTTTTAATGTAACCTTTGGATAGGTTTCTCCCCATACCTTGAAGGCCTTCACCAAGGTTGCAAGTTGCACTGGTTTAGATTTGTTTCACTCGTACAAAGTTTGAGTTTTTAATTATGCCCCTTTCCAGTCTTCTACATGGTTAAGCATTAGAGAAAGTTGTAGTGAATTATTTTCTAAGAACTTTTCTCTCTTTCCTACCAAAAGTCTTATCTGAATTTCTTTCTAATCCGAAGATTTGTATGTGTACTTTACTTTTCCTTTCTCCATATAGGGTTATTTAGAGTTTGGATTTTTCAGGTTGATGTTCATTTATGCTCTTTCATGTATTTATTTACTTTAGATGCAAGTCTTTTCTACTCTCTAATAGCAAGCACAAACATGCAGTAGTAACCAAAGAATCCTCTTGGCATTTTACCACACACTCCACCAGTTATTTTTCTTGACTCAAGGTTGGAAAGACATTTTTTCAAGTCATGTGGAGTATTTCATGTTAAGCCTTTGACATGTCATTGGCTGCCGCCTCAGTCTTTTTGGTATACCAAGAAAACTCTTCATATGGGCTTGAAGGAAGGGGGAGACTATAGTATGTTTACTCTGTGGTCCGCCTTTCTCAGAATAAAGGTTAAGGCTTGCAAGAGCACTTTATTTGTCATGGTATGCACTGATAGATTAAAGAAAGATCCTCCTTTTTTTTTGTCTTGCGCCAAGTGGAATGTAGGAGTGACAAAATAAGAGAATACTTTAAAACTGCAATATTGTGTCCCTATTTTCTGCTTTCCTCTTTTAATCTGTTGGAACACTAGTGTTTAACACTTTAAGAATGTTTACAAGCGCTCTTGAAATTGACAGAATTGTGGGACTGGCAAAACTGATGCTCTGTGAGATAAATGCTCTAGATCACCCTGCTATGTTTGAGAGGAAGCATGGATTAGAACCCAGATTTTCAGATTTAAAGTCAGCATCTTTGGCCCTACCCATCTTCTTTCCCTTCATAGTTTCTCATTATGTTTGCTGGACACCGTGTTTGCTGTCTGGATTTTTCGGATACAGATACATTTCTGATATAGTAGTCAGTTGGTGGTAAGCAGGAATTCATCTAGAGGAAGTTACTTTAGATATATCTCTGTAGTAACAGCATCTTTCACCAACCCACCAGACACCTACACTCTGCATCATGCTCGCTCGCACACATTCCCTGAATCCGCAAAAGCAATACTGGAGCCCACTCAATCTCCTGTGTCCCACTCAAGACATGGAATGACCTCCCTCAACACATCAAAGCCTCCTCCTCATTTCTTTAGTTCTGTCAGAAGCTGAAGACCTGGCTCTTCGTAAAAGTACCTTGGAGACCTCACACCTACACAACTGCCCACGCACCCGGCAACCCTCTCAGGTGATTAGTGTGTAATACATTTCAATATAACATAACATATTTTGACTTGTCAAATGAAAGTCCAGAAGTGGGAGCATCACAATGATATAACATGGGATGTTGACTGCCTTGCTTCCTTCTTTTTCCTGCCAATTCTTCTTTCCTTTGTTAATCCACTTTCCCTTCGTTAATCCACTTTCCCTTCCATCTCTTCATCTCATCGTTTCATACTTTAATATTTTTTTCTTTTCTTTCTTTCGCACTCTTCTCAGTACTTCCTTCCGAGCTTCACTTGCTATTTCACGGACTTTCTTCCTTGTCAACGTCTCCGCCTTCTGCTTTTCATTGTTGGCTTCTTTGATTTCCATTGTTTCCATCTCCTTTCTTCCGGATCTACCTCCGCTTCCTTTTTTTCCTTTCCTAGGAAGAGTGTTAGCGGTCAATCTCTTCGAAACATGCTTTTTCTGCAGGTGTCACTATGCAATCCGATATTATTGGGCCAGATCTTGATTATGAAAATACAGATGGTCACCCTTTTGAAGTTAGTAAAAAGTCCATGATTAACTTGACTTGATGTTAACAGCAGCCATCAGCACAGTAAATATCCTCTGTCTTAAAAGGATTTCTGAAAAGGAATCTTTGCTGAAATATAATTTTTCTTGTAAGCTATCCACTGCAGTTGTCATGAATTGTTTGCCCTAAAAAAAACCCAGATATTTGTCTTGCCATGAGGCAGCTTTTAGCTGTGTATATTTGAAGACCTGTTGTGTTGTACAATAATAATTGGAGTCGACTTTGGGTCTACCCACTGGTGAGTTTCTTGTTTATCCAGTTTGCTTGCTGCTTTTCTGGTGGCGTTTTTTCTTTTCTGGGAGTATAGCTTTGTTACCACCCTTTTGATTTAATAACTTATCTCCTTCCACAGCTCACAACAGGAAACTACTTTTTGCTGAGCACTTCTTTGGAGTGAATGTTTCGTTGCTCCCTCTCCTTTGTGCTACTTCTCCACTCACATCCCCACTCTCTTTTGTTGCTCCCCACCCCTCCCAACCCATCCAATGAAAATTCAGCAGATATATTTTTGCACACAAATTTATCAGATAGGTTTTGGTTTACCTATTTGTTTTAGATGTTGCATGAAAGGTCAGGAAATTGCACAAAATGCACCATTTACGGTGCTGGAGGAGGGGTGGGCTGGAAAATTGCTCCCTGGACAGCTGTAGAGCATCAAATGGCTGGAAAATGTGTTTTAGTTCAGAATCCTGTGGAAATTAAATTAGGCATTGGACAACCTTTTTGTTTACATTCGGACATTTCCTTATTCTTTTTACACACGCTGAGGGCTTACCGGCGTTTCTCTGTAGCTGTTGGACTTTTGCTCACAACTAGCCGCACCCGCTCCGCGGGTGCCGCGTCGCAGTTCTGGGCTTGTGTTGCTGTTGGGAGCACGTTTGCTCACAGCCATCAGGAAGGTCTCGAGGAAGCAGGGATTGAGCCTGTACTATCAGCGCCGCCGCAGGGACTCACCTAACCAGGAGCCCCTGCTTTCCGGCACACCTGCTGACCTGCTGCCCCTCCCACCTCTCGCTTTACGCCCCCATAAAGGGACGCCCCTTCCCCGCTGTGCGGGAGCACGCGGGAGTATCCGGGAGAAGCCCGGGACAAGGGCGGGACCATCTTTGGCCATCAGTGGCCAGAAGAGGCCGGGCCGGGCCACATCTCTTGGCTCTGCTAAGTGGGTACGAGAAAAACGGGAGTATGGCCACAGGCACTAGAGCTAGCAAATCTAGGAAAGCTGCGGGAAACACAGTCATAGGCACAATGGACCAATTTATATCCCGGGCAGTCTCCATTGTAGAAAAGGAGATAGTTCTAGCTGAACGAAGACTATCCCGGGACTCTATGGGCCTGACACACAAGCGCTCATCTTTGGGCACCCTCGCCCTAGCCCCTAGCCCAGTAAATGTACCACCTACACCACTTGTGGTAGTCGACTCACCGGTCACTGTCGAGAGGGTGAGTCGGATTAGGGTAAGCTCTGAAACGGTAACGACCATTGCACCAGACATTGCTCATGACTCAACACATTTTAACCTACTCGACTCATGCAATCCCTTGCTGGGGGTCCAATACGACGACCCTGAATCTGAGATTAACAACGCCCAAAGCCCTCTTGTTACATCTAACAAGGCTTTACACCTTCCCTTTACAGCTGCACCTACCGAAGTTGGTACCTCCTTAGTAGCGGCTTTAGCGACTGTTCCATCTGGGAAACCAGTTTCAGGTTCTGCAGTACCCAGGAAAAGAAAGCGCCCTGTTAGCCCTTACAGGGGGGGTCCTCTAAAACCACGTAGTAAATTAAGCAGGCACAACGCGACCAAAGGGGGTATCTCTAAAACAACTAATGCTCATACTAGAGTCTCACTACCCAGGGGCCTGGTTTGTCCGCTAGGCACACCTGTCCCGCCAGCGTCTCCTGGCACCACCCCAGTTCCTCAGGTAGCGCACACTGATACTGTCCTCCGACCTCTAGACGTTGAGGGCCTACTTAGGTCTGTGGTGATGCCCCTTGCAGACAAGATTGATTGTCTCACACGGAAATTAGCCACCCTTGAGCAATCAATGTTGGATAACTTCTATGCTGTGAAATCACTGGTTAAATTCCACTCCAAGAGGCAGGGAGAAGACAACGGAGGGTCAAGGTGTGGTACAGTAACACCAGTAACACTAGTACCCTCGGAGTCAATGTCTTGCCATACAGTACCTATACCTGGGAAGGCCCCACAGTCACTGCAACCAAATACAGGTATCAGTCCTGCTCCACAAACTTCTAATCTTATACCTAGTTTGGGCCCCCCAAGGAAAAAATCAAATAGTCAAGCAGCAAAGACCTCCAAAGTTAAAGTTAATTTTGCCCCTAACCCAGAGGATATAGCGTCAACCTCCAAGGTAGCTGAAAATACGCCAACCGTGCCGAATGGAAATATAATTGTACCTATTTCCATTTCCGGCAGTCAGGTTGTGCCTAAACCTCTAGCTAAACCCCCAGTTAAATTACCACCGGGCAGGACAAAAATTAGCACACCCAATGCTAGCCTCCCCCCTGGGTGCCAACCGTATGTGGTAATCCTCACGGGGGTCCCGGAGCTTGAAGAGGGTTCTTGCGAGTTGTACTCTGATCTCAAACACAAGACCCTGTCCTGGCTCAGATTAAATAGACCTCTCCCAGGGCATATTGATGGTAGGATAGCCCATGTCCGCCGTGTGGGGTGGATTGGAAATAGACGCAAGGACTTAACCGGGGACTGCGTGCTAATTAACTTCAGTGATCCCAGAGCAGCAGGTATGATCTGCAGTCAGCAGTCGCCACACAATTTTTGCGACATACAAACCAGGGACTTGGGGTATTTCTATCGTCCCCCTCCGTTATCTGGGTTTGAGAAGCCTTTGCCGGTTGAGGGCAGAGGTGCATGGTATCCTCACTATCCAACCTTGGATGCCAGAGTAAGGGCAAGGACGCCGACTCAAGCGGCTCCACCCCATGGATGGGGTTGGTGACTCGATAATCAAGTTGCATTAAACGCCCCTCCACCCAAGGCAAATGGGTTGTACACAGCAGTGAGTGTCCCCTCGTCATTAGTTACCCCCCACACGTTCCAGCCAACATCCTTCACCACCATCTCCTCTCCTTCAGGCAGTCGATCTGAGTCTACTGAGCTCATGGAAGGAGTAGAATACTCGGGGTCCCCGAGCAGGGTTGCTGGGTGTGCAGGGCCACTGATTCGTCCTATCCTGAAGGCTATCAGTTGGAATGTGGCAGGCCTGAATAACAAGTTGGACGCCCCGGACTGGGTGGCGCTTACAGAGCCCCACGCCGTCTGTGCCTTTCAAGAAACGTGGTGCGTGGAACCAAGGCACAGAGTAGGATATGCTTCCTTCTCTGTCCCGGCAGGTATACCAGTATCAGGAAGAGGGCGCCCATTTGGAGGTCTTTTAGTCTGGGTCGATATAACATTAGGTTGGCGAGTGTATCACCATCCCCAAAAATCACCAGATTTGATGTGGCTCACTGTAATATGTCCAAATAAAGTTGAGCAGCTGGAGATTTTTAACATTTATACACGAGGGGCTTCTGGGAGGGCCTCGTCACCAACCCTCCTGGCTTTAGAAGCAGCCCTGGGGGAGTGTCGTGGCGACTCATTAATTTTGGTGATGGGGGATCTTAACTGCACATTCGAGCCTTTGATGGCCGACGAATCCTTGGACCTGTTTGACGAAGATTCGAGGAGAGGCGTTCCGCCCCTCGATCTTCCAATTGTCAAAAGGTGGACACCCAGAATCGTCCAACTGAATTCCCTTACACTTGAGTTTGGCTTGAGAGCAGCAAACGGGAGAACACGGTCAGACCCAGAGGGTGCACATACGTATAATAGGGTGGGTCACTCATCTAGGATAGATTATATCCTCTTAAACTTTTCCTTGTGGGCCCACTTGGAGGATATGATAGTCTTGCCTTCCTTGGAAAGTGATCACAATGCACTCTCATTATCCCTAATACATTGGTGGAGGGCCAGTGGCTTACTAATTGGAGCTCCTGCGGCACTCGAGCAGAGGTCATTGGGGGGGGTGGTCCCTTCCAATTGTCTCAGACGTTTAAAATGGGACAAAGTGGCCATTGATGAAGAAAAACTATCTTGCATCAGAGCCGTTATTGCCGCAGCCTCTGAAACCCTGGAAAATCAACCTCCTAGCCCGCATAAGACAGCAGCCATGTTCAGTGAGGTTTCGACAGCGATAGGGGACTTGTTCCTGGTCAAACCAAATCCCAAGGTAAACAAAAACCATGTTAAGCGACAGGGCAAATTAGGCTGGTACTCACAGGCGTGCCGCGCTGGAAAAAGAGCTCTAATCATGGCAGTAAAGAGTGGTGATGCCCTAGCAATAGCTGCTAAACGTAAGTCCTACAAATCCACAATTAATATAGCCAGGAGAGACTGGGAAGACACCTTCTGGCAGGAGCTTCGCGCAGCAAGCATAGAAAAAAATGCAAAAGGTTTTTGGGACCTGTTACGAAAAAAACATAGACCCCTGGACACCGTCATTACATGCAATATAACCGAGGACCAGTGGCACTCACACTTCTCGAAGCTGTATACTGCACCTGCTGCAGAAGCGATGGTCTTCCCTTTACCTCAGATTCTTCAAGGTGCCGGCAGCTATGAGGAGAGTCTATTTTCCAGGAAAGAGGCTGAAATTGCCATAAAATCCCTGGTTCCTCGCAAAGCAGCTGGACCTGATGGCCTACCTGGCGATCTTATCCGCATGGACATAAGCGAATGGGCTATGATGATTGCCTCGCTATTGAACGCAGTCATGGCAGGCGCCCCCCTCCCTGCTTCTTGGATGGCAGCTGAGGTGGTTCCCCTGCACAAGAAAGGTTCAAGAGATGACCCAGCTAATTATAGACCGATTAGCTTAATAGACTGTTCCCAAAAAGTGGCGGGCAAGGTCCTCTTATCTAGGGTCCAGCAGTGGGCTGACGAGAATAAGATACTCTCGGATTTTCAGGCTGGGTTCAGATCCGGGACAGGGACGATAGAACAATCGCTAAGGCTACTTATGATCTACTGGAAGGTCGTCACAATTGGAAAGGGTACCTTATATCTGGCCTTCATCGACCTCCGCACGGCCTTCGATTTGGTGCCTAGAAACAACTTGTGGAAAGTGTTGTGCGACCTGGGTATGCCACCCTACTTGCTTCATTTGATCATGAGATTCCACGAAAATAACTATGCCCAAATACGTTGGGGGTCAAATGGTCAAAAGACCTCAAGAATAGAGGTGAACAGAGGTGTACGACAAGGTTGCGTACTTGCCCCAACCCTGTTCTCCTTATACGTAAATGGAGTGGTGGATTTTTTGACTCAGACTCCAGCAGATGCACCCCGTCTGGCAGGTCGCCTAATTCCTACCTTACTCTTTGCTGACGATACTTTACTTTTGTCAAAATCTCCGATGGGCCTCCAGCAGCTTCTTTCTGGATTTGACACCTTCTGTAAGCAGCGAGGCCTTTGTATTAATACAGACAAAACTAAGTATCTCATTTTGAATCCCCCACACAAGCTTGGCCCCCCTCCAACATTGGGGCACGTTGCTCTAGAAAGAACTAAAACGTTTGACTATCTGGGCATTCGCTTGGTGGATACAATGAAATGGGACTGCCACTTGACCAAAATGTTGTTGAGCTTAAAAAGAGTGACTGGGGCCCTGTTGAAAGAACAGAGAGCAGCATCTACAAGACCAATAGCGGCAGTAATGGATATTTACTCCGCCAGAGGAGTAAGTGCAGCACTTTACGGGGCGGAGCTCTGGGGGATGTCAAATATGAAAGTACTAACTCGAGCTGAGAATGCCTTCCAGAGAAGCCTAATGTCTCTCGGTCCTTCTGTTCCCATTTTACCCCTGCAATTGGACATGGGTTGCCGGGCGATTGAAGATCAAGCAAAACTACGCCCCCTGTTACTGTGGGCCCGCATCTGGAGAGTGCCAGAGCTCTCAAGTTATGCGGATGGCCTACGGGAGATAATTAATTGCCCCGGCTGGGCAAAAATAAAATGGCTAAGGGACGTCAAGGCTCTATTTATAAATCTGGGGCTGGAAGAAGCATGGCACCAACAGTCAGCCCCGCCCAAATCCATGCTAAAACAAATTTATTGGACATGGGTGGCAAGTAAAAGGAATTCTTCCTCAACGATCTGCAAATCCACCAGAAATTTTGTGGAGCATAAAGATGTCCCTATCAGAGAACTGTACCTGGACATTGTTACTGCCCCATGGGATAGATCTCTGTATTTCAAATTCAGAATAGGTCTTCTCCCGGTTATGGAACTTACATGCCACTGGAAAATACCACACCAGACTGCGCCATGGTGTCCATTTTGCCCTCAGCGTTATGAATCTGTCCCCCATCTGTTATTCGAGTGCCCCGCCTATAAGGTTCCCCGAATGAAATGGTTAAAACCGATGTGCCTTACTTTGGGCACTAGACATTGTAACGTGGCATTACGAATTTTACTTACAGACACTCGCCCATTCTTCGCATGCGCCACCTCGAAGTATTTAGGTTGGGCATGGCGAATACGGTCAAAAAGACTTAGGCAAATTGTTTAATCATGATTTTAATTCTTTTAGCTAATTTAAATAATTTTCCTTTTAGACAAATGTAGAAAAAATGTTGAATTTTAGAATATCTAGGGTTTTTTATGTTTTCTATTTAGTAAATGCTCTAAATGACCTTTAATGTATGTACGCTTTTTAAGATATTTTATGTCGAAATAAAGCCTATTTGACTTGACTTGACTTATTCTTTTTAAATACTGTTCAGAGTTTCCTGTGTGAAACGTATTTGAAAAATAGGATCTACCATTTTTACTAAGGACTGGGGTATATATAATTTGCTGTACAGTTTCAAGCATCCTTAAATGTTTCTTTTCTTGCTGTATTTTTTAATATTTTTTAAACTGCTTTGCCCAAACCAGCTTTACCTAAGCCAATAGCATTGGACTCACATTAAAAAGGCAAGACAAGACAAATTGCCTTTGCTTGTTGAACAAAGGTGAGGTTTGTTGAATAGTAGATTCGGAAGAGGCACAGTTAAGTGCAGTGGTTGTGTTCAGGAGATTGCCATTTGCAAGTCTAGGACCACTGGCCTCACTACCACTATAATCGTCCTCTGTCCATTGAGCAACAGTGCCTCTCCTTTTACCTCACTGTTAGTATTGCTAAGTCAGACATGCACAAATCACTCCCTTTCCTACTGCTCTTTTAGTTTTTCAGGATGAGCCAAGCTTGCTTTCAGGTAACTCGATAAGATTGCCATGCCAAACAATGAATTTTAAAGCTAAAGCTACAAGTTTTACGAGTCGTCTGTCATTTATTGGTGCATAAATCTATCCCTGGACTATATCATAGACGTGTGCAAAGAAATCACTCCTTTTAAGCAAGACATGTCAGTTGTAACCAGTCTCACTTGTTTAGCTTAGAAAGTCAGATGTGTTTTTCAAGTTTGTCTGCAATACAAATCAACCAGTACTGGGATTAGGGGGGTCTGTTAGCCCAATGGACCTGTATAATAAAGAATTAAACTTTAGACCAATTCTTTTGCTTCAATTTGTATATCAATGGGTCTTTCTTTGACTTGTGTCTTGGGCAAGTTTTCTCCTAGAATGTATTGTTAACTTTGTTTCAGAAAATCATTTACTGTTGAATAAAATGTCATGCTAGTTTATCATGTTAGCCTTTCTGATAGTGTCAGAGGGCAGTAATTGAAAGCTTTCTTCAAGTGTTCTTGGTCACACTTCTTGTTTCTACTTAATGATAGCACTTCTATGTGAGAATGCTACATTTTATAATTGAGTACAAGATTAGCAAATGAGAAACTCTTCAACCAGATCTGTGAAGTTAGTGGTGACCCTTTTTTTTTTTTTTCTTTAATTTTTCAGATGACTATGGATGAGAAATATGTCAACAGCATCTGGGACCTTCTGAAGAATGCAATACAGGAAATACAACGCAAGAACAATAGTGGCTTGAGCTTTGAAGAACTTTATAGAAATGCCTATACAATGGTGTTGCACAAACATGGAGAAAAACTGTACACTGGACTCCGAGAAGTTGTAACGGAGCATCTTATAAACAAGGTTTCTTTGCAACATTTTACAACTGGATCTTTGAAATTAGATTGATGTCCACGTCCCACTAAAATCCTGTGCATGTTCACATCATTTACGTCACAAAATGTGGAAAAAAATCACCACTGAGCACCTTTTCTGTATTTTGATAGTCCAGGTGGACGTGGAGTTTTTAATATTTTATTTTATTGGGTTGAAAATTTGTTGCATTTCTAAAGCTCTAGCTAAAGTGTCCACTTGCAACTGTTAACGTACTATTAGCTGTACGTCCCTCTGTGGAACATTCTCTGGAAGGAAGTTCTTTTAGTACATGCTAACGAAGAACTTGGTTAGGCTTTTCCTAAACATTAGCCTGCGTTTAGAGTTTGGCTGTGGGTTACTATTAATCCAAGGCCACCTTGAATATGGAGTTTCAGTAACTGCTTTTTTTTTTTAAAGTTAGTAAAAGTCACATCTTTTTGTTTGAAACCCATCACTAGATGTTTTTAGCGTTAATCCGTCTTGTAAAAAGGAAAGCTTAGAGTCTTTATTTGATGTATGTTGTAACTGTTATAGATGAGTATATTTCAGTTCCCTCCATCATGCATTGGAGAGCAGTCATAATAATCTCAGAAAGAAAGTTTGTTTTGTTAGTTTAAAAATGATTGGATGGGTAATATTACACAAGCAAGTGCATCTTCTACAACATTTGCTTGCGTATAAAAAAAAAAATATTATGGGGTCTTAACAAAAGGTAGGAAGAGCACGAAATGATAGTATAATATGATTGCCCATGTGTATTTTTGATCGTGTAAGCAAATGAAGGTATCATTGTGGTCACTCGCTCCTTTGCCTCTTACTCGCAGTCAGTGATTTGGTTGATTGGTCCCCTCTATATGTTCCAGGATTTAGTAGCTGCTCTCCTCTCCTTAAATGTCTGGTGACAACCTAACTACATATCTGTATCTCTTGGTCAGCTGGATAATAAGGCCATAAAAAGAGAAAAATGCATTGTCAAAGCCAGTATAGGTCTTCCTTTGACAAGAGCGTTGAGTTTTTATTTGTTTGTTTGGAAATCAGCAAAAAATAGCAAAATAATGGAGTGTCCCAGAAGTGCAGACTCACAAGCCCAAGCACTGATGTGCATATCTTTCAGGCGGATATGCCTATATGACCATGCAAAATGTCATTACTCTCAATGAAAGACAGTCAGTGGGCGAAATTACCTGACCCATTGCTTTGTGGGGTATAATGTAGTGCCCGGAGGCAAAATGTGTGACTCTTGAACAGAGCTATGTATGCGAATAGTTGGCTGAAAGACCATATATATTTGCATGTACTATCTATATACGTACTTCTTTTGTCAACGTTTTGTAAAATAAAAAGTTGACAAACCAGTTAAGCTGTCTGTTGACAAACTTAAAAACACTTCTTCAGTGATGAGTAACTGCATGCCAGACTACCATTGAAGGAGATTTTCTCAGACCAGGACATAAGCATTGAGTATCGGCCATGTCTGTGCATATCTCCCTTGTACAATGGTAAACATGATATCCCAACAGTTTGATACACATAAGACCTAAAACATGTTACACTGATTGAGAAATACAATGAAGGACAGCTAACCAGTGGTAAGCTAAGCTTTAGGAGGTGAATCAAAGCACAGATTTTATTCTGTGGCAGAATCTCTGAAACTGTATGTTCATGGCATTAATAAAGAGGATGACAAATGAGATTGGACTCTCAATGCAGACAGAGATGGAAAGTTCGTACAAAGAAGGAAGGTGCACCAGAAAAAAGTCAGCAAGCTTCAAATTAATTCAAGAATATGTCCTTTATTACTCTGTAGTATTAAAAATAGTCATCAGCCAAAGCGTTTCGTTCTCAAGGAACTTCGTCAGGGCTCAAGTACTCAAAAGAAAGTCCAGTTGACATATATGTGTTAGTCAATCGATTTCGATTGGCGAATGGTATAGGTAGAAAAAGGTTTCTCTCCGATATTTAGAAAGAACCAAATTTTCGTTAGGCAGTCCCTCGCGATTTTGCTCAATGCGCAAGGCAAGTATAGATGTCAGTAGTCCTGGAAAGTGACGATATCGACGAGCAGAATAGCGCTTCAATAATATAGTCCATGCTAACAAAACCCCTATTGCATTCACTATCATCAGTTCCTTTCGGGAGCACTGTAGTCTCTTTCAAGCTACCAGATGCAAGTTTGTGATAAAATAAAATAGGGATCCTTGCTCTGTAACGTGAGCTGTTTTTGCCCTTTTTTATTGAGATTGACCTCTAAGATAGAAAAAACACCCGATGTCTATTTGCCCAAAAGTGTTTCTCAGGAGCAAAAGTAAATGTGAAACTTAAAAAATTGTAGTGTTATCGACCGTAATGGCCTATAGCTTCTTGTCTTATGTATCCATATCTGTAAGAAAATTCAGAGCCTTCAAGATCTGAAGTCATCCAGCAACATGAGGCTTTGCCAAGAAAAAACAAGCATTGACATAGCCAATAGGTCTCGCCTTTGGGGCCATATAAGTATTTAGTTATGCAGCACAATATCCTTGGTGCAACAACATCAACTGTTACATGGGTAAACACTTACAAGGTCCCAAAGGCGAGACCTATTGGCTATGCCAATGCTTGTTATTACTGTGGGCCGGTTTTATCGCCCGCTGTAACAAAAGCAGCTGCAGTGTTTTCCACACGATACCCCTGCACGGCCGGTCCAACTCAATTGCCAAGGCCGGTTTGCGTTCCAAGTCCGGCCCTGGTGGCAGCTCAAACATTGAAGAAGGTTCTGCAGCTAGAGGAAAACGGAGCCCCCATCATGGCTCTTCTGATCTCCACCCCAGCAAAGTCTGAGAGCTGGGAAGATTGTTCAACCTGTCATGCAGCCTCCTCCGCCCTAAGAGCCTTTGCGACTCAGAAAACCACTGCTCAAATGTGAGCGAGGAGAAAGCGAGAGAGAGGCAAAGCAAATTAAATAGTTTGTAGCGGTATGTAGAGCGCAGACTCATTTTGTCCCCTGCAAAGTCGTTGCCATGATGAAAGCTTTGAAAAAAGCATTTAAGTGGAAAACTGGCATGCTCATATGTTTTATGAAAGTTTCCTCTTTTAAGAGCTGTTTTAAAACCGGTGCAAGCGACAAATCAAAACCATAAAACTGCAGTGTTAATAAATTATATTTCCTGATTTTTATTTTTTTATTAAAAAAAAACAAAAACGTATTTAGTTGTTTCTATACAAAAAACCGACTCAAGATGTAGCTTTATTCTACAGCCCGGTAGCTTAAATCACCCCTTTATAAGTTATCTGGACGATTATTTTTAATTATTTCAATTTTTCGGTGATTAACCATGTAAATTATGCCAAGCCTGTGATTCGTTCTGCTCAAATTAAGGTACTAACGCAGTTTGTCATTCCGAATCCAAGTTCATTTCCAGTGTCATTCCGAATCCAAGTTCATTTCCAGCCTACAAATGTGTGGGGGCGCATTTCCCTTCAGCCTCGGAGATGAATGTCCTTGCAATAACTTGCTCCTGCTGCAGCGTCCTTTTCAAGAAGGGGCTGAAATGAAGAGCGCCCCCTTGCTGCGTGCATGCAAACACCAGGGGTGTCCGCGCTGAAGCTAGGCTGCAGAGCTAGGAGTCACAGGCCAGAGAGGAGCAGGGCACAAAGAGAAGGCAGAAAACCCATCAACTGAAAGCCATTAACATCTAGTGAATACCTCCCCGGATGCACTCATGGCGGCTGTCCAGGAAGTGCATCTGCCGAGTTTATTAGATTTGCTTTTACGCAGAACTGCCAAATATAGAATTATTTGCATGGCTGCGCTTGCGCTCTGTTCCGCGGATCTGCAAAAACACAAGTCCTTGAACCCGCATGTATTTATTTTACATTAAGGTAGCTCAGTGATTTCAGCGCTTTTAGTCGAGGTCTGTGTGATGCTAGAAAGGTAGCCCGGTGATTGCAGGGTTTGTAGTCGAGGTCTGCGTGACGCCTGCTGGTTATAGCTGGGAAACCCTGGAGGGACGACTGGGCCTTCCATCCTTCTTAAGCCAATACAATGAATAGTACTAAGTACTCTCGTAGTAACGCCTGTTATTTGCAGCGATACACTACTACAAGCCCGTAGCTGCACACACCACGCTATAAACAAAGTTTTACATCTCTTTACAGCAAACTGCTGGTTGGTTTAACACCCTGTGCAAGTTGGAAACTGAGGGTCCACAGACGATAAACAGAGCGGCCATTTAAAAAGTGAAGTACACCCTTTTGTGCATTTTTTACTTCATATTTTTAACAGAACTCGGGCAAATAGAGCTCCCATGTATCACATGAATACAAGTCCACATGGGCTTGTAATGCACATGTTTGAGATTGCTTTGCTGGTCATAAACCCTCTTAGGATAAACAGGTTGTGGTGATAAGTAATAATGAAAAAAAGGTTGCCACCTTGTGGCCCCAAGATGCAATGGAAGAAACATTTGACGTTCTAGTGATTGGAATATACAACAAGCAGTCTCTGCATGGTAACGGGGACCAGACACGCACAGCGTTTACTTTTGCTTAAACGCGTGCATGTTTTGCATTCGGTTGTTTTCCCACTCATGCATGTTTGGCGTTTACCTTACGGGAGCGAGCAGCGGCAGGGCGATAATTGCTAACAGATGGTGCCCTCCTATGCAGCACTTGCGCGCTGGGTACACAAGACCTAAAGAGGACCAGAGGAAGCAAAGCACAGAAAATGCTGACCCAAAGTGATAGTGATAATAATTGCATTTTTGGAGGACTGAGTAGTTAGCATTATGCACTTCCAGGAGGACTAAGGTGCAAGTAAGGAAGGTTTATGATAAATAATGAGGATCCTGGGCAGTACAGGTTGCCCTGAAGAATGCCGTTCAGAAAATAATAAAGATACTGACACACAATGCCAGAGGGATGCAATACTTCTCGGCCGGCCTGACCGGAACCTTAGTTCTATTGTAAGTAACTTAAACATTGTGTTTATGACCCAAGATCTGTCGTACAGAAACAAAAAAACAAGCCAGGGAAAATATCATTTTAGAGGAGTTTTTTCTGACCTGCATCTGTTGTTCCAAGGAACACTCCAGGCTTTGGTAATTTTTATTGGCCTAACGGTTTTTAAGAAGTTGCACTGCTGCAGCCAATGGAATTCCACAAGTTCCTTCAGGTGGTAGTGGTTCATTGGTCAGGATGCAAAGTGGCCTTAAACATAACTTTCTTACACACTGGAAAAAGGTTGGGCGTTTGTCCTTTGGACCTGCAGCTCTGAGAAACTATGGTCTCATGTTAACTTACGTACATCCCAGAACAAAATATTATTCTTTGTGATGAGCAAGAAGATAAAGCAGCTTTGAACTGCATAATTGAAATAACACAAATGTGTACTCTGTCACCAAGTTGGTAAAACAGTTAACCGGTTATTTTCTTTAAACTCTTCACTCTGATAGTGACTTAACTGCAGATTCCTCACCTTTAGAGTATTCCTAGGCACAAGACTGAATCTGGAGTACTTGAAAGCAATAGCACACTTGTGCCACCATGTGCATCCAGGCCCTATAGAGCTGCAAGTGCCACCAGTTACACTTCTGCTGGTGGGTCTCGCCCCAGTGCTGACTGACCATAGAGCATACTCCCAGGCCATGCCAGTCCTGACTTCTGCCCAAGCCCTATGATCCATACCGGTCCTTTCACTGGTGCTCCTCCTGATCATTCTGCTGGCACCTGTGCCTTATCCAATTTGAACAACTATCTCCAAACCGGAGATGACATCAGCTCTCGTCTGGCCTATATTGAGGTATGAAATACCCAGATGCAACCAAACGTATTGGAACTTCTAGCTGCTTGCTTCCCACAAAGTCGACAACTTTGACCAGAACGTATAAAATGCTAGAAGAATGGATACGTTTCCAAAAACAGAGTTTGAATACCGATCTGGTTCACTAGCTGAAGAAAGTGCCTTTTTTGCTGTGTAGCGCACTGGACAGCAAAAATCCTTAACTTGCAATTGCTCACTGCAGAAACAACCTCAGTTTACCTACTGAAATGTTCCTGTTGGGGCTAGCCTTTACAGACTACTACAATTGCTCTTTAGTGTGGCACTTATGTTCACTCTAATTGCCACTTGGATGAAAATATGGTCAGCTGCTCCATGAAGTTGACCTGTGGCTTTGTGACCAAGACCAGCTCCGACTGATCTAGCCTTCCTCCCTCAGTACTCCATCAGAAAAATCTTGTGGTGTGAGTGTCCGCCAGGAAGGTTAATTCAAATGCTTTCCCTTCTGCCTGTCTGTGAATCCAAACATTTTGGATGACATTGTCCTCTTGAGCTAGCCACGCACTGTGATCTCTGAATGCAGTCTATTTTCTGGACAGATTCACACTTTCACAGTGGGATACGGCTTGTGAGATCTTACTAGCAGTCCTAGAAGATCTCACAGCAACTTTTGCCTAAAACATCCAAGATGGTCAGGGTAAGATAAAGTCTACTGTGTGGATCACACCATGGACTCAGGCAGAACATTAAGATTTGTGCACCTATATTTTTGAGGAGTGTCCAAGTGTTCCTGATGGATATGCCCATACAATGTTTGGGAAGAAGCTCCACTGCGTTTGAGGTGTAAAGACCGTTGTGCCACAGCCTGCTTCCTAGGGTTGCCTTTGCCAGCCCATCAATTTAATCAGCAACATAGAAAGTAAAGGGGCTACTCACATGGCCTGGCATACTCACAGTGGCAGCCTCCCAGACAGTTTATCCTGACGGCGGCCAACACAGTTGACATCAGCAGAGGCAGCAGCACTCTACTTTATCTTACCCCGTGGCAGTGACAACCAGCCAACTGTGATTGTCTTTGCTGGGCCACAACCAGCCAGTAGAAAGCGGGATTGAAGTTTTTCTCCATTCTCTCCTTCCTTGATGGAAATCCCATAACTTTAGAATGATGGGTACTGCAGATCGTTCAAAAGGACTATGCCTAACCTTTTATTCACCCCCTCCTCCAAAAGAAGCATTCTGTCTGTTTCAGCCCAAGTTTTGACAGGCTACATACACTACCATCCTTATGCAGGAGATCAATCTAGTCTTGGCCAAGGTTGGCATTGAGAGGGAACCAGAGTTCAAATAGGTGAAGGGTGTTACTCCCACTTCTTTCTCTTAGCTTGGATGCATTCCATCCATCTGAAACCTCTGGCATCTAAAAACCTTAAGGAAGGCAGCTCACTACGACTCAGGTTTTTCTGCTTTCAACCATGAGTTTTTTCCTTGGACTTGCAGGACACTTATTTTCACGTTTCCCATCCTAAAGTCCCACAGACATTTCCTGTGGTTCACAGTGGAAATGGAGCACTTTCAATTAGCTGTATCCTTCGACCTCACCTCGGCCCCCCAGTAGTTCACAAAGATGATAGAGATGGTTGACGCTCATATCGCGTCCCCGGTATAATTGTACCTCAGTGTTGTACCTCAATGACTAGCTGCTAAAGGAAGGCTCCTCACTCTGTTGCAGACCACCTCTGGACATCTTTTACCCCTGAGCTTTTCCATCAATGCACCAAATCCCAGCTGATGCCCCTACAAAGGCTTTCCTTTATGTTGGGTATCCTCGATTCATTGGTGTTCCAACCCTTTCCATTGTGGCAGCGAACTTAGTATAGGATACCACCCCAGTGATTCAGACTCAATTGTGGGTCTTGGAGAGGAGGGTTGTGAGGGTTCTTGGGCTCCCTATGATTGAGCCTAGTGCTCATGAGGCCTGGCAGATGTCACATGAGGGCCCTACTGTTGCACCTTCGGTTCTAGTGGACTCTGCACCAGGGCTTGTGGAAGGCTGCACTCCACAAGCCTGCCAAGAGCTCACTGTAGTGATAGACGGATATATTGTCTCTGGATAGGGGGGGTCACCTGGAAGAGATGGAAATGCAGGATCCGTTGGCCACAGCGGAGCACAATCTCTGCATCATTCTGTTGGACACAGAGTTATCCTGTCAGCTCTTAAAGCCTTTCTACTGAGAGTAAAAAAAAAAAAGCAGGTGCCAGTTCTCAGGGACAACACTACTCCTATGAGGAAGAGCAACAAGCGGGACTGAGTTGAATCTTAGTCCCGGCACCTTATGGAGGTGAATGGATAGCAGTCCGCTGACAGTGTCTCTAAACACCAGAGCGGACAAACTGTGCAGGCGTCAGCTGGTGGACAACAAATGGAGTCTGTGAGAAGTTGGCCTGGTATATGATGTTCTCTAGTTAAAGTGACCACCTTGTACCATGCCAAGCAACCCTTATGGTGTGGTTATAAGTCAACCTTTTCGGACCAGCTGCCCTAGTGGTCACGTAGGCTAAGCAGTCTTTGAGGCTAAAGTCGTTTAAGCATGTAAAGCAAGCCTTTTTACCATATGTAACCCCCCTTTATACCAATGAAAGGACACCACACAGATATATATTCAAAATATATATGTATTTATTACTCAAAGTATCCCCTAGACTCTTTATGAGCACAGGAGCACAAATCGTTAAACAAGAAAGTATCACAATATACAGAAGTTGCACTTTATATGGATAGGCCCTGGTGGCCACTCAAACCATATACTAAAATAGTGGTATAAGTACCACGAACAGGAAAGGGAAAAGGCCTAGGGCCTCTAGAATCGCTGGGCCTACAAGGAGCTACCTTTAGTTAGTGACCAGGAGGTCCACGGGTCGCGTGTGCAGTGAGGAAAGTTACACGCGGGCTCCCATAGGTTTTCAATGGGTGCGTAAAAGTTCAAAAGTTACTGCTAGAAGGGTCTTCTGGTTGGACTACGAAATCAAGACTTCAAACCTAGACATTAGAGATGTTACTCTACACTTGTGCACCGGAGTGCCAGCTTGACCTCACCCACAGGAAGCGGGTGCATAGGTCTCGAAGTGTGTCGGGTTTCGTCTATCTGTTCAATGGAGCCTGACGACAAAGATGCTGCAGGCGGTCGGTCCAGAAGAGATGCGGTGGATCCAAGGGTGGATCGGAAGTGTAGAAGACCTGTAAGCAGAGGGGACAGTGTTCACAGTCACTAGCCAGTGACCAGCGTGGCACCAGGTAGGTACCAGGCGATGTCTGGTGCAAACAGGTGAAGAGGTGTAGCTTGTCTCTGCAGCCACGTGGTCCCTGAAGGTCAACGACGTCCAGGAGTCGGTTCACGAGGAGTCCCACGCAGGCTCTCTGTCGGCGGTGTCGGCGACTCAAAAGAAGCAAACAAGCCTTGGCAAAAGCAGGAGTCGCAGGAATTGAAGAAAGCTTGTAACTCTGACCAGCAAGGTCAGAGGGGCTGCTCCTTTGGAGGGAAGCAGGGGCCAGTCTGGAGCAACCAGACCAGCGTCGTAGTTTTCAAAAAGGTTCGCCAAAATGGCCACTAGCCAACGGGCCAGGGACCGGGCAGGCGCGTCGAGATGCAAAGTGCAGAGGGGCCCCACGCAGATCGTGGAGATGCTGGAGGGCTCACCTTTGGTGCAGATGCTGCTCGGATGTTGGGCTTCTCAGGACCCAAAGCACAACTCTGAGGGAGCCTCTGTTGTCGCGCTTGCAGCTTGTCGAGTGTCTTCCAAGATGGCTGGCTCCACGTGTCTCGGTGCCTCCACGGGTTCCTCCTTTGCAGGGACTGTGGATCGGGCGGTGAGAGGTCTGGAGGTCCAGTTCTTGTCGATCTCTGGGCTCGGGCTCCGGCAGGAGGCGGCGGCAAAGCAGACGTCGATTTACTGGATGGTGCTTGCGTTAGCAAGATGGTCACTCCCTGACCATAGGGAAGATTTCCTTCAGTCTTCTTCTTAGTTTCAAGTTGATTCCAGGATGTCTGAAGTCTTAGGACACAGCTCCTACCTTTAAGCGGATTCTAGGGGCCGGACTACCTGCTAGGTCCCTCCCTAAGGGTGGGATCAGGAAGGGGGGTGGTTACACCCCCAATCCTTTGTCCAGCTCGCCCCAGGTCTGGGGCTGGTGTGCCCCAGGACCGGATTGAACTGGCATATGCACCGAGGCTCCTTGTGAGCCTCAGGCATGTCTGATTCTATTCAAGCCCTACCTGACCAATACACAAAATCCTGTCTGGGGTGGTGCTCGCACCTCCCCTGGCAGGAAACCCTTTGTCCACGTCTCCCAAGCTGGAAGGACTCCCAGCAGCAGGAGGGCAGACTTGTGTCTGTGGTGGCAGCGTCCATTTTGTGGAGCTGAGGTTATGTCTGATTTTACCCGGGTTTCAGGTTCTGTACATGTCGTGTCCCTCTAGAAGAGTGGAATGCTAACCCCGTCGCCAGAATTGGCGAGGGGTTAGTATTCCAATTCGTATGACACCTTACTCGACATGTTTTGATAAAGCCAAACCAAAGATAGCTTTTAACCGCGAGGTTCATAATGCACTTAAGAGTATATGGTATGGCGATATCTGGAAACGGTAGAAGGAAGTTGTTCCGACCACTGCAGACAGGCTCAGCGCATGCCAGAGCACCATCTCACCTGGAACCAAGCACTCTGCCTCCAGGATTGTTAAGGCCTGCCATAGGAGTGACTTATAGGTTAACATGTGTCCCATTTAAGGTTAGGTATAGGTATACTACACCTAAGTAAGAGGTGGATACACCAACTTACCCCAGCTGAGTGATCAGCCAGTTGTGTCAAATTGTTAGGCCAGGCCAGGGGTGGCACAATACATGCTTCAGCCCCTGGTAGGCCTTAGATACACCAATGCCCTGGGTACCTAGTGTACAGGGGCTCACAGGGTGATCTAGTTCCAATTGGTTATGCACCTAAAGTGCATAGTGTCAATTTAGTAGAGAGAACAGCAGGCTGGGGGTCTGATTAGCAGGCCCACAGCCTCAGTATGTCAAAAACCAGTGAAGCAAAAGGCAAAAATTTGGGGTGACCATCGGATAGCAGACCCTACTCTCCTACACAACCCCCCCCCCCCCCCCCCCCCAAGCGCAGGGACATTAAACTAGCCTTGACCAGTCTCGTCTTCATGTCCTAAGTGGAAGTACCTGGAGAGACCATCTGCATTCCCATGGTCTGTACCTGGCCGGTGCTCCACTGTAAAGTCCATCCCCTGTAGGGAATGGACCACCTAAGCAGTTTGGAGTTTTCACCCTTCATCTGATTTAGCCACAAGAGGGGCTTATGGTCGGTCTGAATCTTGAAGTGAGTGCCAAACAAGTATGGCCTCAGCTTCTTCAGGGCCCACACCACCGCAAAGGCCTCCCTCTCAATAGCTGACCAATTCTTCTCTCTGGGGATCAACCTTCAGCTAATAAAAGAAATGGGTTGGTCTTGACCATCTACATTAAGTTGTGACAGCACAGCTCCCACACCCAACTCAGAAGCATCTGTTTGGACAATAAACTCTTTGGAGTAGTCAGGACTTTTCAGGATAGGTGCAGAGCACATGGCCTTCTTCAGGTCATCAAAAGCCTTTTGACAGCTTACTGTCCACTGAACCTTTTTGGGCATCTTTTTGGATGTCAGATCATTAAGAGGAGTCACAATGGACCCATAGTCCTTAACAAACTTCCTGTAGTACCCAGTCAAGCCCAAGAAAGCTCTGACCTGAGTCTGGGTGGTTGGAGGAGACCAGTCCTTGATGGATTGTATCTTACTCTCCAGTGGCTGAACTTGGCCTCCACCTACAAGGTGGCCCAAGTACACAACCTTACTCTGCCCTATCTGGCACTTAGTAGCCTTGATAGTGAGGCCTGCCTTTTGTAGAGCCTCAAGTACCTTCTTCAGGTGGATCAGGTGATCCTCCCAGGTGGAGCTAAAGACAGCAATGTCATCAAGATATGCTGCACAAAAGTCATCCAACCCAGTAAGGACTTGATTCACCAACCTTTGGAAGGTGGCAGGTGCATTCTTCAGACCAAAGGGCATCACCAAAAATTGGTAGTGCCCTCCTGGGGTTGAAAATGCTGTTTTGGCCTTGGACTCCTCAGCTAACCTGATTTGCCAATAGCCAGCTGTCAAATCAAATGTGCTCAAAAACTTAGCAGAAGCCAGTTTATCTATGAGCTCATCTGCCCTTGGAATAGGATGTGCATCTGTCCTAGTGACAGCATTGAGTCCTCTGTAATCCACACAGAACCTCATCTCTCTCTTGCCATCTTTGGTGTGAGGTTTGGGGACCAGAACCACTGGGTTAGCCCAGGGGCTCTCCGAGGGCTCAATGACACCCAGTTCCAGCATTTTGTGTACCTCAGCCTTTATACAGTCCCTGACATGGTCAGGTTGTCTGTAAAGTTTGTTCTTCACAGGAAGACTGTCACCGGTGTCCACCACATGGGTACACCAGTCAGTTTGACTAGGTATCAGTGAGAACATATGCTGAAATGATTGTAGAACTTGTCTACATTTAATTTGCTGATGCTCAGTGAGGTTGCCTCCAAGGGTCACTCCTTCAACTGAACCATCTTCAGGGTTCTGAGACAACCGGTCTGGGAGAGGGTCACTCTCTTGCTCATGGCTACAGATGAGGGACAGGAGGAAGCCCATGTCTGCCCTGTCAACATATGCTTTTAACCTGTTAACATGGAGTACCCTGTGGGGACTCCTGGGAGTGCCTAGGTCCACCAAGTAGGTAACCTCTCCCTTCTTTTCCAGGATTGTATGGGGTCCAGACCATTTGTCTTGGAGTGCTGCTGGGGCCACTGGCTCCAACACCCATACCTTCTGTCCTGGCTGATACTCAACCAAGACAGCCTTTTGGTCATGCCAAGCTTTCTGTAAGGCCTGGCTTGCCTCAAGGTTTTTGGATGCCTTCTCCATGTACTCAGCCATCCTGGAGCGGAGACCAAGTACATAGTCCACTATGTCTTGTTTAGGCTTTTTGAGAGGTAACTCCCATCCTTCCCTCACCAGACATAGGGGGCCTCTTACAGGGTGCCCAAACAACAATTCAAAGGGGCTGTAGCCAACTCCTTTTTGTGGGACCTCTCTGTAAGCAAACAGAAGGCAGGGTAGAAGGATGTCCCATCTTTGCCTGAGCTTTTCAGGTAATCCTTTAATGATACCCTTTAGGGTCTTGTTGAATCTCTCAACAAGCCCATTGCATTGTGGGTGATAAGGAGTGGTGAACTTGTAGTTGACACCACATTCCTTCCACATAGCTGTCAAGTATCCTGACATGAAGTTGGTACCTCTGTCAGAAACCACCTCCTTAGGAAACCCCACTCTGGAGAATACTCCCAGTAAGGCCCTAATCCACAACAGGAGCTGTGGTGGTCCTCAGGGGAATTGCCTCTGGATACCTGGTGGCGTGGTAGTGGATCATCAGTATAAATCTGTGCCCAGTTGCAGTGAGGGGATCCATGGGACCCACTATATCTATTCCCACTCTTTCAAAGGGGACCCCCACCACAGGTAGTGGTATTAGGGGGGCCTTTGTTGTGCCACCTGATTTGCCACTGGCTTGGCAGGTCACACAGGAGCGACAAAACTCCTTGGTATCTTCATTCATGTGAGGCCAGTGAGTGAGGGACAAGCCTGTCCCAAGTCTTGTTCTGACCTAAGTGTCCTGCTAGAGGAATATCATGGGCCAAGGTAAGAAGGAAACCCCTAAATTGCAGAGGTATAACCAACCTCCTGGTTGCACCAGGTTTTGGGTCTCTAGCCTCTGAATAAAGGAGCCCATCATCCCAATACACTTTATGGGTACCTTGAGCATTCCCAGCAGCCTCAGCAGCAGCCAGCTGTCTGAGGAGTTCAAGAGATGGACAGGATAACTGAGCCTGCCCCAAGTCAGCCCTGGAAGGTCCCCCTGTCCCCAGAAACTCAACCTGGTGAGGTTCAAGCTCTTCAGGGACAGTTCCTTCAGGGTTCTCTAGATCATCCTCCTGGGAAGACTGATCATCACTTGGAGGCAGGGGGGAAGGCACAGCCTTAACCCTCCTGTTCTTCTTCTTGGTAGGTGCTTGGTCCATTGTTCCAGGATCCAAGACCTGAGGTTCAGTAAGGCACCTTTTGGCCTGTGACCTGGTCACAGCAAGGACATGTGGTGATATACCCAACATCTCTGCATGTGTCCTGTACTCCACTTCTGACCATAGAGAACTCTCTAGGTCATTGCCCAACAAACATTCTACTGGGAGGTCTGCACTAACCACAACCCTTTTGAGGCCAGTTACCCCTCCCCACGAGAAGTTAACAACTGCCACACTATGGGAAGTAGTGGCATTGCTGGCATTGGTCACCAGGTAATTCTCACCTGGTATGTACTGTCCAGGATCCACAAAGCCTGGGGTCACCATAGTGACACTGGCACATGTGTCCCTGTAGGCTTGAGCCACTTTTGCATTAATCAATGGAGTCTGTCTGTACTTGCCCAGATTACTGGGGCTCACAGTCGGGGACAAATCCATGTCCCCATCACAGATCAAGACTGCCTGTGTAAGGGTTCTGTCTAAGTCAGAATCTCCTTCAGTTCCCATAGTGATTCCCACTACCCCCTCTGTCTGGGGACCAATACTGCTAACAGTACTACTGGGAGCAGGTGCCTTAGGGGCAACAGTGTTGGGGGCTCCACCCTTCTTACAATCACTAGTCCAGTGAGTTGTATTCTTGCAAGATTTGCACCAGGGTTTCTTTGGACCTTCTTTCTTCTTTCCTTTAGATTGTTGGGACCCACCCTCATTAGTACTAGTTTGGGGCCCTGTTGAAGACTTCTGGTCTTTGGATTTCTGGTCATTACCCTTTTGGTCTGTTTTCTTCTGATCACCCCCTTGGCCCTGGTTCTTTTGCTTAACCCTGGTTCTGACCCATTTGTTTGCCTTCTTTCCCAATTCTTGGGGAGAGGTCAGATCCGAGTCAACCAAGTGTTGATGCAGTTCCTGGTTTTGACAGTTATTTAAAATCTGTTCTCTCATCATCAAATTGTACAATCCTGTATAATCTGAAACCTTACTTCCCAGCAACCAACCCTCCAAAGCCTTAGTGGCACATTCAATATATTCAGACCAGTCCTGAGTCCGTGTCTTCTGGGTATCTCTGAACATTAACCTGTACTGTTCAGTGGCTAGGCCTAACCCATCAACCAGGACACTCTTCAGGGCTCTGTAGTTTCTCACATCCTCCTCTCTAACAGTGAGGAGTCTATCTCTGTCTCTACCTTCAAAGGAGAGCCATAAGATTGCTGCCCACTGGTCTTCAGGAACCTGCTGCACTTTGCAGGCTCTCTCAAGAGCAGTCATCCACTTGTGGATGTCATCCCCACTTTTGTAGGGGGGCACAACCTTGGACAGGTTCCTATTATCAAAGACCCTATCTTTGTCCCTAGGGACAATGCTGCCACCAGTGGGTATAGACACACTCTCTCTAGGTTGCCTAGCCTTGTTCAGTTTCTCTTTCATCAGGGCTACTTCTAGCTCCTGTTTCCTGATCCTCAGCTGAGCTTCCTGCATTCTGGCCTCATGCTCCCTTCTCTGAGGTCTGGTCATCCTTCTTCTGGAATGACCCTGAGAGCCTCTAGAGGCATGAGAGGCATTAGAGTCACCTGAGTGATTCCTCTGTCTCCCAAACCCCTGGTTAAGTCCACTGGGGAGGTTCTATGGGAGGAACCCATTGTCATTCCCCAATAGCCTTAAGTTAGCTGAGCCAAGTATAACACTTGGCACTGGGCTATTTCTCCCATCAGAATTACTACTACTATCAGACTCATCCCCTTTGTCATCCTTGTCCCTATGCTGATCCTCATCTGTAGGCTGATTCTCAACTAAGGGGCGACTGTTAGGAAGGGGTGCTTCAGTAGCATCTTCAGAAGGAGGTCCTCCTGTTCCAGTCCCTCAGGGGCCTAACTGTGAGGCTTTCTTGAGAGCTCTCTGATCTTCATCAGTTTGCAAGAGTTCTCTGAGTTCAGCAGAGGTAGGGTTCCTGGGCTGTTTAAGGCCCCTGGATTTAGCCAACTGCCTGAGCTCATTCTGGTTTAGGGTAGCAAAGATGGATGGTGCCCTCTGGGGGTCACTCTCGACAGAGATGGGTACGTTGGACCCCTCTGCCCCAGCCATTGCTCTTAAGTGTGGGTGGATGTGTTGCAACTACCTACACTTGGGTTTTCCTACTAAACCTATCTAGTAGTTGTAGTCAGGGTGTGCTACTCCACGGGTTCCTCCTTTGCAGGGACTGTGGATCGGGCGGTGAGAGGTCTAGAGGTCCAGTTCTTGTCGGTCTCTGGGCTCGGGCTCCGGCAGGAGGCGGCGGCAAAGCAGACGTCGATTTACTGGATGGTGCTTGCGTTAGCAAGATGGTCACTCCCTGACCATAGGGGAGATTTCCTTCAGTCTTCTGTGCAGCAGAACGTCGAAGTTCCCGTCTTCTTCTTAGTTTCAAGTTGATTCCAGGATGTCTGAAGTCTTAGGACACAGCTCCTACCTTTAAGCGGATTCTAGGGGCCGGACTACCTGCTAGGTCCCTCCCTAAGGGTGGGACCAGGAAGGGGGGTGGTTGCACCCCCAATCCTTTGTCCAGCTCGCCCCAGGTCTGGGGCTGGTGTGCCCCAGGACCGGTTTGAACTGGCATATTCACCGAGGCTCCTTGTGGGCCTCAGGCATGTCTGATTCTATTCAAGCCCTACCTGACCAATACACAAAATCCTGTCTGGGGTGGTGCTCGCACCTCCCCTGGCAGGAAACACTTTGTCCCCGTCTCACAAGCTGGAAGGACTCACAGCAGCAGGAGGGCAGACTTGTGTCTGTGGTGGCAGCGTCCATTTGGTGGAGCTGAGGCTATGTCTGATTTTACCCAGGTTTCAGGTTCTGTACATGTCGTGTCCCTCTAGAAGGGTGGAATGCTAACCCCGTCGCCAGAATTGACGAGGGGTTAGTATTCCAATTCGTATGACACCTTACACAACATGTTTTGATAAAGCCAAACCAAAGATAGCATTTAACCGCGAGGTTCATAATGCACTTAAGGGTATATGGTATGACGATATCTGGAAACAGTAGAAGGAAGTGGTTCCGACCACTGCAGACAGGCTCAGCTCATGCCAGAGCACCATCTCACATGGAACCAAGCACTCTGCCTCCAGGATTGTTAAGGCCTGCCATAGGAGTGACTTCTAGGTTAACATGTGTCCCATTTAAGGTTAGGTATAGGTATACTACACCTAAGTAAGAGGTGGATACACCAACTTACCCCAGCTGAGTGATCAGCCAGTTGTGTCAAATTGTTAGGCCAGGCCAGGGGTGGCACAATACATGCTTCAGCCCCTGGTAGGCCTTAGATACACCAATGCCCTGGGTACCTAGTGTACACTGGTACAGGGGCTCGCAGGGTGATCTAGTTCCAATTGGTTATGCACCTAAAGTGCATAGTGTCAATTTAGTAGAGAGAACAGCAGGCTGGGGGTCTGATTAGCAGGCCCACAGCCTCAGTATGTCAAAAACCAGTGAAGCAAAAAGCAAAAATTTGGGGTGACCATAGGATAGCAGACCCTACTCTCCTACAGAGTCTTTCACCAGTTATGGGTGATCTGGCTAGATTTTTCAGCCACTGTTGAGACGTCGCTCTATTGAGACTGTTGTACACGCAAGTGTCCACCAAGAAGGACCTTAGGAGGCACATTTAGGAGCTGATTCCGATGTCGGATGGAGTCTGGAACGTCTGACATCGGTCAGGAGCCGTAACCGACCGACCTGCTGTCGTCTTTTACGGCCCTGCAAGTACGATACGACCGAACAGGGTTTGGTCGCACTCGTATACTTCACAGTTCAAGCATGCATTCCGAGCGGAATCCATGCTTGCATTGTGAAAATCAGAGGTGCAGTTCATCCCTGCACCCTGTGACCGGCACCCCAAGGTGCTTGCCACCGGGTGCAGGGATCCACAGAGGGGCACAATAGGTGCCCCCAGGCCGTCATTCGGCAGCCTTGCACCCATGGGGGCCCTACTGGGGGCCCCTCAAGACCGTTTCCGACTCCCTTGTCGTGCCGGAAAGACCGGCATGAAAAGGCAGTGAAAAACTGCCATCGTACTCCCTCGGTCGTAAACAGGCAGCCGGGGGAGTACTGAGTGATTTCCGGACGGCGGACGGGCTCTCCGAGCCTGTCGTCAGCCACCCGGAAATCCGAGTCGAATTCCTTTCCGACCTAGCCGATCGGAATTGCTCGGTCGGAAAGGACCACTGTTCGGAGCCCTTCCGGCCGAAATCGGAATCGGCCCCTTAGTCTACAGTGGATCACAGGCCTCCTGTATGATTTTTCTATCACTAAATCGAGTTCTGAAGAAAATCAGGACAGACTGGGCCCACATTATCTTTATAGTCCTAGATTAGCCCAGAAGGGTTTGGTACGCTGATCTCTTGAGCGTGAGCTATTAATCTACAATTCCGCAACCCCTTCTGGAGGTCCCCCTCAAACAAAGCAGATTATTTGTGAATCCTCATAATATGGTCGTAAGTAAGAAAAATTAATTATCGTAATGTAGCAGAGCAAAGTTGTGTATGCGTTGTATGGTATGTTGTAGGACGACTTCTGTTTGTGTTTTAAGTGCTGCGTAGACTCTAGAAACGGCCATTTATACCTACTATTCTTTATTCCATGCAGCAGTTATTGTTGTGTACAGCATTTTATAGTTGTCTGTACAGCTTATAAAGCTCAAAGGTTAAGCTGTGGTTGCAGAGTTTAACATCTGATTGTTACTGTGTATACCGCAAGAGAAGGCGTGTTGGAATTAATAAATTGAGAGGGGTATCAACAGAATTTAAACTACATGAATGAAGTCACATGCTAGGCCTATTACAATACAAATTATGCAGACCCACTGTTACATCATAATCAAGATGTACTGTCATAAAGAAATTGAGGATTCTTTAGCTTTTTTAAACCTGAACACTGCTTAATGTAGTTTGTAAAAACTTTTTAAATAAATAACATATCAGCTTCAACATAGTTGGCAGAGGATGCAGTACATGTTGGGAAGATGTTATTTTTTTGTTTTCTTCTTTCCATTGAAGAATACATTTTTTGTTATAAAATAAGATCTATTGATAATTTCAAATGGCCATCCATAAATTAATATTCCTTTTTTAGTTCAAGACATGTATTAATTTTTCTGAAGCTAGACAAATACAAAATATTTAGTGGTCCAATTTGAGTATCAATTTGATATGCCATTAAAAGCGCCCCCTAAGTCCATCCTCATATTAATTGCAAAATTAACATTGGCCTCCTTAAAGAAATAATACATGCTTAAAAAGAAATTCTATATATAATTTGGTCAGTCAGTTTGTATTTAGACATTGCCTATAAACTTTTTTCATCTTCTGTAATGTTTACATCCAAATAGAAATTGAGAATTGGGGAGAGAAAAATAGTGTTGAGAGTTTAAAGTTGTATGTATAGTAAGTTGTATCTGTGGAAAATGTGGACATTGGGTCAGGAAGGAGGAAACCGGCTGTGAAAGGCAGAAGCTATTTGGTATGTGTAACCGTGAGGGAGACAGTTTGAAGGTTGCTTAATTTTTTTCTATTCTTTTAATATAAATCACATCAGATTGTTTAGAGAAATTTTATCTATGTGTGCTTTAAACATACCCATGCTCATCACAAATGTATGGATATTTAATTAGCAGATATCTTGTTGCAAGATATAATTTCAGTATCTAAAACCTAGTGGTAAGAACAGTAGAATGTTTAAAAAAATATATATATATATTTAAAAAAAATCTTTTTATTGCATTTTAACACCAACAAAAGACCGGTACATACAAAATAAAGTCACTGTAAGAAAAAAAAACCTCCAGTACGTACGTGTATTAACATAGTGCCATTCACCCCATGGTGGAATGGGGGTCCACGCAAAGCAATGTACATTATATATTTCCCAGGCAGTAATGAGAGACCAAATTAAGGCTTAATCTGTAGTTCACTAAACGTTATGAAGAAGACTCTTGTTTTTTGATAGAATTGGGGGGACCTTACCCACATATATCGGCTTACAGATAAAAGACCATTTCTTATGTGGAAAGTTAATATAAGCTAAATGGACCTTCCTTTTTTCCATTCTTTCTGTGTTTGAACGTTGATGTTTGAGGAAATAGGACACAGGTGGCCTTGTGAATTTACTGAGAAACTTGGGTAGGCTAGGTACTGTGTGTAGTGTGCATTTTAATGATGGCTGCTTTTAACTTTTGAAGAATGTATAAATCTTCATATTGTTCAAACCAAATGTATTCTGTATTGTTTGCTTAAGGCCACAGGGATTGACAAGAGCCCAATCCTTCAGACAGTTTATAGCCTGGGAGGACCGTTGCCCCCAGTAAACAATTTTGCCGTCCATTTTTGTCTTTTTGATGTGCTAGGAGTACATAAAATTTGAATTACCTATTTTCCTATCTAGTTTGATATCTACATTGAGATGTGCTTTGGTTTTATCCCGTAGAGTATTTTGAGTGTGTGACATTACTTTCTGTAGTAGTTAGTTGAGATATAAGTAGCAAACTGAAATATGCTCTTTCTATATTTAGCCAAGGGAGATTTGATGATTCCTCGTGGTGAAGCCACAGTGATTCCTGTTGGATAAAAGAGTCTGTTTGGTAGAGCCAAAAATTGACTATATTAGCATCTCCCAATTCTTTCCTCGGCATAGTTTTTCAGAGCAATTCTTTTTCAAAGGAAACTGGGGTAAGTATTACTTTCTTTAAAACTCATCCGAAACTGTAACAGTAACAATGCTTATAATTTTTAACTGGAGTTATCATTTTGATAAACTCTGTACTTGCCCACCATCAGATAAGCTTTGGCGGATCAGCTGCATAAGTTTTGAATTGATAGCAATAGAGCTTAGTTCTTTCTGTTCAGTTGTTAATTTTAGATCGTCATTTTACCCAGATTTCCAATTTTCTTAGTTAATGGTATTGCCAAAAAAGGACAGTGTGCTATGTCTTCAGGTGGAAGGGGGGGATAATTGAAGAATGAGAGGACAAACTGTTGATTTAAGTGAGACTTATGAACTTTTTCCCCTTTAGTACAAGGGATGCTTCTTGACCCAAAAGAGTACTTCTAGTCCTAAAGACAGCAGGGCAGGGTTCATGGATTTGGTGTCTGCTGCAGCGCACGTGGTGCTCAACTGCTACTTACGAGTCTGTCAGTGGCATGTGAATGTGCAGAACTTGTGACAGCTCAGTGTAGCCTTAGACTGAGCCACTGCTGAATAACAGCAATTGCTTATTTGCATAAATTCCTGGCTGCCCTGGTATTGGGAGCATCCTGTGTCACACTATGATGGACTATGTATGGCTTTCTTGGACCCTGCACTGTCAGTTGCACTGTAGGCTTGCCGCCTACAAAGTCTTGTGACGAGTGGAAAATCCCAAGTGATGGCAAAGTGAAAAAATGTCATAGTAGGCAAGCGCTTGTCTGGATCCAGGCCAATGTTGGAGGTGGTGACCATAATCATAAGACACCAGAGTGGCTGGGAATAGAGACCAACTGGAAGAAAAGCCTTTGCATAAACAAACTTATCGAATGCTGTAATGACCATCTCTTTTATGTCACTGTGTGTGCACGGTTTGACAAACCCATTCTCTAGTATCTTCACCATTAGTTTTTGCCTCAAGTATGGAAGGTGCAGATTGATGTTGCTGGAAGAGGGAACCCATCTTCCATGAAGGTAACTTGCTATTGGGAGCGAGAGAGGTCTGCTTGAAAGGAGAGCATGTTTTCTTTTTAAGCATGAAGTTCACGGGTGGGGCAGAAAGGGGTCCAATCGGTTGATAGATTTCCCTTGCAAGATTACAACAGATTGGCTGTCCCTGCAAGGGTTTAGCATCCAGAGTAGTGCATAGGAACTATTTCTAAAAGTCAAATAATTCCTCGATAACGAAATGATTAAATCCAGTCAATGGCTCATATTCTTTTGATATCCAACTTTAACATTGGGACTGTGTTCACAAACATACACTGTCCTGCAAAGTCACAAACACTGACCTGCTGCAGAAAGCACAGTAGATATCAGGGATTTAAATACATTTTTTTTTTTAAAAGACCACCTAATTAGTGGTTCACTATGGTGCAAACATGGATAGTGCATCTGATGTAAAATGTGAGGCCTGAATAACAACTTTCCTAGCTAATGTAACGGAAAGTTTCAGTTTTACATGGAGACTAATATTATGCTAATCTTTCTTTGTTTACTAACATAGCAGCCATGTCAACACATAACAAAAATTCATTTCCCATAAACCCAGGGAGATTTAAGCTCAATGAAGGTAAAGTCCAACATCCAGTGAGCATCGGGGAGTAATATCATATGTTCTTGTCCCTCGTCTCTTCCTTCCTGCGAAATATGCTGGCCATGGAAAGATCCTTCTCCTTATTAGAAGACTCTGTTCCTGCGATAATAAACATTTACTCCAGTATTGGAACTTTCATAGATTCACATGCTTGAATCATTCCCCGTCGTCATGATGGTAGTCCCCGGTACTTAAAATAGTAGTATTAAACTTAGTAGTAGTCATAGAACACCGATAGGTATAGACTAGAAAGGCTTAGGCCTCTTAGTTTATTAACCTATCAGTCATTATTAAAAAGGAACCAAAGTTATGCCCCAAACAATCGGCATCAATCGCCCTCTAGAACCCTCCAGAGAGAAGCTCAGTACCTCAGATTTTCTACCTCACATTGTGCTAAGAGCGTCTCCTCTGAGCTCTGCTCGGCTTTCTCATCTGAAGAATATTTTGGCCTTCTTTCCATAGGAAAGTACATTCATATGATCACATTTTCATAGATGGAGAGTTAATCTTCCTGTGTTTCTGTTGGTGGATCACCAAATCTGACTGGACTATGGCTGATAAGTCTAAGAAGGCTCTCTTCAGAGCATGTGCCACTTGCTTGAAAAAGAGATTGTATGTTTATGACCCTCACAAGGACTGCATTTACTGTCTGTACCCATTTCATAAGGCGTGAGAGCCTGCTGCGGTCGACAAGGATATCTCTCTCGTCGAGCACGCCACAGTTGACGGAAACACTACTGTTGACGAAGGTGCAGTAACCGGCATCGACAAAGTCTTTACATTTGACGAAGCCACAATTGTCGACGAAGTCTTATCCATTGATGAAGTCATCGTCGTCGACATCATAGACAACAACTAAGTTGAAGGTAGTGGAAGGAAAGACTTTGTCCTCTGAAGATTATGCCTGTGAAGTTCATTTCTCCAACAAAGACACTGGAAACTGAAATTACACCAGAACACCCCTCACACAGTAAAATTACACCTCTCTTTCCCGCTCATCTTTTAGAGGAGGGAGATTCCGAAGAAGAAGGCCCTTTTAGGGACGCATATAGCCCATCAGAGTTGCATGTCACGTGTCAACCAGATGATTAAGATGACGATGATCAGCAATACTATAGTCAAGCCTATTTTACTCAGTCTGAACAATGGCATCAGCAGTATCCGAGAGAAATGGTCACAATGCCCTCTGCAATTCCATCTGATCTTCAATTTGCTACAAGACTACTGACAGTGCTTCCCACCTTCAGGGCCGGTTATTATAACTTCACCTCCTCAGGTGACCTCGCCAATACGAATGAATGCTCCTACTGTACTTTCGGTACCGAGTACTCTACAATCTGTTCCTCTCCAGGAACTGGTCTCTTTGGATGAATAGGGAGAACTTCATGATATAGCCTTGGAATGGGCCGATTATAGGATGTCTTCACCTGCCTCACCAACACCTCATCCGGTAGATTCCCCACCAGAGGATATTGGGGGATTTCACAATTTGTTGGCGCATGCGGCGGAAAGGTTTGCTATACTAATGCCCTCCAAGCACGCTGACTGTCTCTTATATAATTTCAAAGAGCCATTTCTTAAGTCTGTCAGAGCTATTCCCATAATTGATTACATCTGAGATGAAGGTATTAGAAGAATGAAACACCCAGCCTCTGTACCAGCGTTGCTCCCACGTCTGGATAAAAGATATAAAACCACAGATGAAGCCCCAGCGGGCCTCACAGGTCACCCAAAACCGGGCTCAGTGGTGATGCAGGCCGCTCAACCCTGCTCCCAAAAAATACTGTGGCACCTCTTTCTGCACCTCCAGACAGAGAGGACAGACATATCGATTTGGAAAAGATTCTCAGCAATTTCAGCACTAACAATAAAGGCAGCAAACTCCTTGGCAGTCATAGGGCGCTATGATCGCCAGATGTGGTCACACATTGCTTCCTATATTGACCAACTGCCGGAAGATATTAAGGAGGAAGCAAGAAAGACATTGCATGAAGGAGAGAGAGCATCCAATGTAATACTGGATTCAGCCATGGATGTTGCTGTGACCGGTTTTAGACAACTAGCTGAAGCAGTCTTGTGAAGGCAGGGATGGCTCAAAGCCACCTCATTCCGTCCTGAGGTTCAGAACAAAATCTTGGACCTTCCATATGATGGAGAAGCTCTCTTTGGCAGCCATGTAGAGGAAGCCCTAAAAACATCAAGGCGGACACAGATACTGTCCAGTCTTTGGGGGCGTTGCATTTCAGGAATGCACCTTTTTGAGTGTCATGGGGAAGAGGTTTGCCAACCTACAGAGGAGGGTATCAACAATAGTGATATCCAGCATATTCTGCGGCATCCCAGTCATACCGACCTCAATTGCAGCAAAGACAGACACCTTAGACATCCTGTGTCAGAGCAAATACAGGAAAGACACCATGGACCGGCAAAGATAATAGTCACAGACCATGATATACCTCAGGCTCCGTCTCCAACTCTCCTTTCCCCCTACTCAACTCAATCGTTTCAGACTCATCCCGCCCGCCTGGGAGGCAACATTTCCTACTACCTCCACCAGTGGCAAACCATTACTATGGACCAGTGGGCTCTACGCCTATTACAGTTTGGACACACTCTAGAATTTAGCCAAAATCCGCCTACAGTCCCTCCTCAAGCCTCCCACCACAAGCATCTCAAGGCTCTTCAGCAAGAGGTCAACAACATGCTGTACAAAGCAGCGATAGAGAAGGTCTCATTATCCAGCAGGGGCACAGGTTTCTACTCCTGTTTTTTCTTGATCAGAAAGAAGTTAAGGGAGTGGCGACCAATTTTGGACCTCCGGAACCTCACTCTGTATTTGAAAAACAATCATTCAGAATGATAACCTTACAAGAGATACTGAAGCTCTTAAACCAGTGCGATTTCATGACCACACTAGACCTCCAAGATGCCTATTTCCATATGCCTATTCACCCAAAACACAAAATGTGGTAGCCGGGTGCCAATATCAATTCAGAATGCTCCCATTTGGTCTCAAGTCTGCGCCCAGGATTTTTACAAAGTACCTGGCTGAGGTCGCAGCATTTTTTCAGACAACAGCAACATCAACTTCACTGTAACTGAAGGTGGTGCATCTAGCCCTCCAAGCTTTTCTTCCCAGGATTCGAGATTCATCAGTGCTAGTCCGGACGGACAATACCACAACAATGCACTATATAAACAAGCAAGACTACACCAAATTTTGCCATCTCTCCAGAAAAGCACAAAAGTTGTGGGAATGAGCCATAGATTACAGAATCTGCCTCTGAGCAGAGCATTTTCCAGAACGTCAGAACCCTATTACGGGCACACTAAGCAGGTTTTTACAACATCGTGTCACGAATGGGAGCTGCACCAGCAAAAGCTGCGTAACTTATTCCTACTCTGGGGCATGTAGGAAGGTGGAATCTGACTGCAGGGTTACCCCGACTTTTTGCCTTGTGTTTTGGTGGTTTTTGACTTTGTTTGACTGGGATCCTGCTAATCAGGACCCCAGTCTATCTGCTTTCTCCCTAAAAGGGATTGCATGTACTTTAGGTACACCACAGATTGGATTCTGGGGTACCCTTATAAGTCCCTAGTTTATGATATCCTATTTACCCAGGGCATAGGTACCCCAGAGGCCTCTCAGGGGCTGCAGCATGTATTATGCCACCCCTGGGAGACCATGCAAAATGACACCACAGGTCTGCTACAGCAGCCTGTGTAAGGTGGTGTGTGCACCCCTAACTTAGATATAGGTTCCCTATATCTATCCATATCACTGCACATATAAACCTATCAGTCCCCCCTATGGCAGGCCTTATCAATCCTGAAGGCAGGATGCTGGGTTTTATGTGAGAGGGTGCACCTGCTTGAGCAGAGCCCCTCTGCAGCCTTCGGAACCTCTATTCAAGGGTTGTTTTTGATGCAGCCATACCAAATACTCTTAAGTGCATTATAACCTCGCGGTAAATGCTAACTTTGGAATGGCTGCATGGAAACATGTCATGTTTGGTGTCAAAACACCTTGGAATCATACCTCCACACCAGTAACTGGTGTGGGAGATATGATTACACCCTACTAGAGGGAGAAACATGACCGCACCGGTACACCTGGTAACAGCTTCACAGACCCTGCATTTCACACCTATCCACCTGGCCTCCCTGGGTTAGGTAACACGAGTACTCCAGTGCTCACATGGGTGCTGGCCTTAGAACCCTCTAAGTTTGAAAAGGTTTGCTCCAAGTCCTCTCCTAAGTGTCCTTAACCTTTAAAACTACAACCGCGACTTTCCCATAGGATTGTACGGAGCTCGCGGCTGTGTTCTCACACTGCACGCGTCCCCCGTGGGTCCCCTGTGTCATTTCCTTGGGTGGTTCCTTGGGGTCCCAGCGATTCTATGTGCTCTAGGCACTGTCTAGTCAAGTTGTGGTTCTTATACCACTTTCGTAATATATGGTTTGGTCTCCCTCTGGGGCCCATTGTATATTGTGCTATTTACTGTCGTTCTATTGCTTTAATATTGTGTATCTTGTTCTCTAATCTCATAAAGAGGTTAGTAAAGAGTGTTTAGAAATAAATACATATATTTTATATATACCTCGTGTGGTTCTCCTTTCATTTGGTCATTCAGGAGGATATCATCTGGTAAACCAAGCTGCTTTACATTCCTTCGAGACTTAGCCTGAAGGCTGCTCTCCATAGCTACTACTAGGATAGCTTTTAATAAAGGTTGTCTTTAACCTAATCATCAATAAGGGTTGTTTGGACTGGTACAAGGTGCCCACTATCACTAGTGGACAGCATATACCAGGCCAACTTCTCACAGGGCACACCGGACTTGGACCTGGTCGCAACTCTCCAGAACCGCAAATGCCGGTACTATGCTATTTGACATCCCCAAATGGGGTAATTTGGGAATGCCTTTACAATTGCATGGTCCGCCATCTTTGCTTACGCTCTTCCTCCCATTCCTCTTCTTCCAAGAGTCCTGAGAAAGATGAAGGTCAAACCATGCAAACTGATCCTCATTGCTCCGGCGTGGCCACCTCAACACTGGTACACAGAACTGCTTCTCCTATCGCAGGTTCCACACTTCAGACTTCCAGTGTTTCCCGATCTTCTGACCATGAACGTGGAGAAGATCCTACACCCGGACCTCAGGAACCTGCATTTGTCGGTCTGACTCCTGAATACAATAAATTCCGGCACCAAAACGTACCGCCTCAAATAGAAGTGTTTCTGTATCTGGTGCCATCAAGAGGGTTTACATCCACTGTCGTCCTCTCCAGAGCAGGTATTACTTTACCACTTACAGCTAACAAAATCAGGCTTGGCCCATAGCTCAATAAAGGTACCACTTAGCGGCCATTTCCTGTTATCCTTTCCACCTTTGTAGTCTTCTAGAGTAATTAAAGAGTTCCTCAATGGGCTGTTTCGAGTGTTTCCTCCTGTAAGACCTCCACCTCCAGCCTGGCAGTTGAAGACTGTCCGAGCCCATTCTACGAGGGCTGTGTCAACATATGCAGCTTTATTTGCGGGAGTGTCACTCCCTGAGGTTTGCCGCCCAGCAACGTTGAAGAATAGACACGCATTTACCCAACATTACTGCCTGTATTCAGCAGTTCTAAATGACAAAGGGGTGGGTCAAGCAGTACTTCGGCATCTGTTACATTAAGGTGAGCCACCCCTGCCTACCTCTTCAACTGGATCTCATTTCTATATGGTAAACTTTTTACTATCTTTAACGCTTAAAGGAACTTTCCTATACTGTTACGGTTATGTCCGTTATAGTGTTTGGTGACTCCTTGAAGGTTATACTGTTGCAGATTCCTGTAAAGCTTTCAGGGCTATGGTAAATGTGCTTTCAACTGCTTGCTAGTCTGATACAAGCATGTGAATCTATGAAAGTTCCAAAACCAGAGTAAGAAATAAGTTACTTACCTGTAACTGAAGTTCTCCTGTATTGGAAGCTTTCATAGATTCACATGCGGCCCACCTTCCTCCCCAGGGGAAGCTCACCGTATTTATCTCTGCATAATAAATTTAGCACTTGTGCTCGTAAATCTGATGTACATTCAGGCGGGCAAATCCTGGGCTCTGTCCTTAATAGAATTGAAACTTTCCGTTACGTTAGTTAGGACATTTTTCATTCTATGTCAGGACCCAGAGGGGGAGGATTATGCTAGTTTAAAGCGTATCCACCACCAGCGCTGCAATGGAGGAGACTGATTTGGAATAAAACTGCTTTAAGATTGAATCCAAAGACAGGTTTGCTGCGTTCAAAATATCCTCCAAGTAAGCTCGGAGAGCAAACATTTTTGAAGCCATAGCTCCCCTGGTAGAATGCGCCTTAATACCTTGGTAACAATACCGGCTTCTTGCATGATCCATAGAACCCATCTCGTGATGATCGGCGACAAGACCTTCTTAAACGACTTCCGCAAAGCAATTAACTGTCTTTCCCCATGGGGGACTTCGTAGGCCATGATACATCTGACCACACAACTTTGGGGAATCCGCAAAGACTGGCTACGAAATCAGGTGAGTTGCACTTTGTCTGGCACCATCTGGGCTAAAAATCCTCCCTGTAATGTCTAGGACTCTTACATCTGATACTCTTCTGCACGAGAACAGACATAAGAGGATTGCCAACTTGGTGTACAATTGTTTACGGGAAAGGTATTTATTGATAGGCCACAGGATAAAAAAAGGTTCAGGCCCTTATTGGCAATTTAGTGGACCGAATATCTTAGTTCCGGTGGAAGAGATAAACAAATACCCCAAAACAATTTTTTAACCAGGGGATGTTCCCCGACAGGTAGGCCTCCAACCATAGCGTGTCCGGCAGAAATTGCCATCATTCCATCCAAAGCCAATGAGGTCAGGAAATTTAAGATAGGGACAACTTCTATCCCTACGGAACCAAAGGCACCGTTGCCAACACCAACCCAACCATCGAGACAAGCCAATTGGTAACGTTTGACCACACCGTCCATTCGTGCCCCAGAAAAGAGGTCTTCTTCTCAAAGCCCGGGACTTGCCATTGAGACCTGAAATTCTCCACTCCATAAGCTGGAGGCTGCTGTTTGTCACCAGATGATGGGGATTATCTGAGGGATGGCTGAGGAAAGCTAGATCTAGGGATAGATGGATTGGAACATTCCAAGTAAGTTCCATCATAACTGGAAGCCATACTTGCGACTTCCACATCGGGGTCATCACCACCAGATCAGCTCCCTGCCTGCGCACTTGGGTCACCAATCGCTTTATTGTGTTCAAAGGGCTAAAGGCGTAGCTCTGCCCCTTCGACCAATCCTGAAGAAAAGCGACAGGCACCAATGCTTCGGGGTCCGGCCTCCAATTGAAGTACAGGGGAAGTTGATGATTGAGCCTGGATGCAAAGAAATCTATCAAGAAGGGGCCCCATTGGGCAGAAAGTGCTCAAAACCTGGTCAGAAGCTGCTGCCAGAGGCTTGTGTCCCAGAGATGTTACAATTAACAATCCACGACCTGGTTGGTAATCTCCGGGGTGGTGTTCCTCCATTACTGAAACCTGATGTTTGAGACAATTTTTACAAAACCTCTTGACCAGATCCAAAAGAACCCTGGACCAGGTACCCCCTAGATGGCTGATCTACTGGACCGCTACTACATTATCCATTTTCAGAAGAACGCAGCAGGTCTTTGGTCCAACATTTCACCTTGAAGGAACCCGCCATCAGTTCTAAGCAGTTGATATGCAGGAATTGTTCTGCTGCTTACCATCCACTGCCAGTAGTGAATGCCTCACAACGCACAACCCAACCTGTGCCACTGGCATCGTACTCGATCACTACATCTGGTTGTGAGATAAAAATGGTGCACCTGTTCTAGGCCTCGATGTGGGTGAGCCACCAACGAAGTACCTCCTTGGCCTCCTCTGAGAGTGGTATGTACTGGGAGTACTTAAGACCGCGATGCAGCTGAGATGCTTTCAGCCGTTGAGGGGCCCGAAAGTGAGGGGGGCCTGGGAACAAGGCCTGAATGGAGGACTACTAGAGGCTTACCATTCTTGCAATCTTGATGGAGGGAAGTCTGTTACTTGGACAGGATCCTTCGTACCTTGTGCCATATTTTGGTCATCTTCCGGGAGGGAAGACTCCTCAAGATTGACAATGAAACCTGCCATCTCCAGATGTGTGGAGATGAGCGATGACATTGTGCAGCTGGACGATATGCTTCTCATTTATCAATCATGCATACTCCAGATGTCATCAGGTGCTGAACCACTGGCTTGAGAACCTTGGTGGAACATCTGGGAGCTGAGGAGAGGCTGAAAGGTAGAGAGGTCTACTAGAAAGTCTGGCCTTGCCACCGAAATTGGAGGAACAAATGTGCGGCAGGAAAATCAGAACTAGAAGGTAAGCGCCCTTGAGATGTAGCCTGACCATCCAGTCGTTGGGTTGGAGAAGATCACGAAGACGAATGCCTTCTATCTTGAATTGGCAGAAGACCAGCTACTTGTTGAATTCCCAGAGGTTAAGAATCGGCTCCTGTTGGAGGTGGGAGATTGGAAAACGTGTGGCCATGCACCCCCTGCCATGGACTGCCCGGGTGAAAGCCTGAAAGATGAAGATGCCCTTGATAGATGACTGGGCTGTATCAAGTGAATTAAAGTTTCACACAAACTTTCCTGAGTTCCTTGAACGGACCGCCAAAAAGCCTCCCTTGTATCACCTGTCTGGCCTCAGACATTGCGAGCTCCCCATGTTTGGGGTTTGTCTTTGTCAGCAGCGACCTGCGTCTCTCTGTAGAGATGCAGCAATTGGCATTGCGAAGTAAAATGATGGCTCGTTGGCCCCAGCTGGAGAGCACTTCCGTGGAAATTAACACCCCTGACGCCTTTCCATCTTCCATCATGTCTAATATCTGTGTCAGCAGACCGGTTATGTCCATGAGCTTATCCTGGCACGACCGCCAGGATAAGCTCATGGACATAACCGGTCTGCTGACACAGATATTAGACTGTTTTTTTCCCAAAACAGTGGCCATTCTTATGTCAATCTTGGGTATGAAAGCCATTTGCTGTCTAAGGAGGGCTGGAAGCACTCTGCCCGAAGGAGGTTCCGGATCTCCTTATCCAGACGTTTGTGTAGCCTGTCAGCCACATACGTGGCTACCTTGTCCCCCGGTGACCATTCAGAGGAGCATTGATACATAATTTCCTAGGAGTCCAACATATAGTATTTCGATCATAGGGGCCCTTCCATGGTAGAGCCCGACCCTTCAGGTGGGTTGGACACCGGTCTCCAGGACCATTCGTGACCTGAGTCTGCATCAGATCCAGTGTGGGCTCCATCAGAGGCAGGAGGTGGGCGGGGGTGGTAATGCAGTCCCAGGAGCCGTGAGACCCACAGTAGTGTCCAGATTGAGCATGGAGGGAGGTGGGTTGGTGCCTAAGAACCCTTTTTTTAACCTCTAAAACTCCTCTAGGTCCACCTCTGAAGGCTATGGGCACTTGCACGGGTTATTGGTGTGGGAGCAGTGGGAAACCTTGGAGGTATGGGGTCCGATAGGGCCAAAGAGTTCTTTCCTCAGTGGGATAAGTTGTAGGTACCTCTGTGCCATATCCATTAGTTTCTTCTCCAGGGGCGCTACCGCGTCCGAGGCCGCCTTAAGTAAGGAGGTGGACACCGCGTCACAGAATTCATCCTTGACTGGAAAGTAGGTCATCTCATCTCCTCTTCCATATAGCGGTCATCATAAACCTCCATGGGGCCTGTTAGGTAAGTATGGCCACCAACTGCCAGTGTGTGTAAAGTATTAGTGGTATCCCACAGGGTGAGAGGGTACTTTTAGGTGGAGGAGGCCCAGCTGATGTAGAGGTAACTGAGCTACAACAATTCCTGGTAATGTTCTTGGAAATAATGGGGCTATGGGCAACAGCACGCACTACTCACCCTCAGTTATATTGGGCACTTATGAACCGCCTGGGCCGTGTCTGCACGTAAGCAGGAGCTGAAACTCGCTGCAAATCAATGTCTTACCTATCCGTGTCAATGCTCTTGGTGGGATGGGGCCAACCAACACTCAAACCGCACCGCGGATGGAGGCGTTCAGCAACCTGGGGAAGTCTAACGCACTGCTCGATGTGAGAGGGAGTGTCTTTCAGGGCACGAAGGGCGTGTGCCCTCTGGCGGCCGGAGGACTGTCGAGTGCCCCGCCCCATACATGCAGGAACTGACGAAAAGCGGCTGCGAAAGGAGCGAAGAGTTGTTGCCGCCACAACTAAACACTGAAAGGCAGAAGCACTGCTGAATCTTTATAGAAAAAGTACACAATCAAATCGCGTGAAACCGGGGGGAGATGGGGTGGGGGGGATCTGAGTCCCGATGATTAGCCTTCTCTCTGCTGCGAACAGCAGAGAAAGAGGGAAAGATAAGAGGGACAAGAATGGATTATGTCACTCCCTGATGCTCATTGGATGTTGGACTTTCCCTTCTTTGAGTACCAACATATTTTCACCTTAACTAACCTATTGTCGTAAAGGCATACTTCCAGAATCCATCAAACAAAGTAGAAAGAGCGCTTCATTTTCTGGATGTAAAAAAATTCTTGCAATTGTATATTGAAAGGACTAAAGCTTTCAGAAACACGGATCAACTTCTAGTTGCTTTTGCCCCTCCAAGAAGTGAACAAGCCGTGTCACAAGGTAGCCTAGCAAGATGGGTGGACGCAGACGTAGCATTTTGCCTTTAAATAGCAGGAAGGCCACTCGCAACTAAAGTATATCCTCATTCAACAGGAAGTGTAGCAACCTCTACAGCTCTTTTTGCCAGGGTTTCGTTACCTGACCTATGCAGTGCAGCAACATGGACAAATTGAAATACCTTCACTAGACACTATTTTCTAGATGTCACCACCAACCAAGGTGCGGCAGTGGTTGAGCAGTTCTTAGCAACTTATTTCAGTGAGGTGAGCTGTTTTTATGAATTTGTAACATGGTTATTATTGGCATTAATATTATTGTTATATTTTCTTGCAAAGGAACTACAACCCGTATATAATATTACCTTCCTTCTCAAGTTTTATATATAGGATCAAGTTTGTTACTGCTCATTTGAATTCACGCATGTATATCTAGGAAAGATTCAATACTGGGGAAAAAACTAGTTACTTACCTGTATACTGTAGTTGTTCAGTATTGACATCTTTCATAGATTGGACTATGATCCTCCAACCTCCCATTTAAGGCGCTCACCACAATGATTAACTGAGATACTAGTCTTTCGTATTTGGTACACTTGTGCTCTGAAATCTATAGTGTGGTGACAGGATGAGAGTAATTAGGCAGGGGCTGCCCTCTTGTTTGCTGAAGTTTGTTCTACTTAAAACGATGGGGATTGGTATACAGTCTCATTGGATTTGGCTTTACTGTTCAGTTCTTTTGATTCACACTGCTAAGTATAATTACTGTGGGTCTTCCACCTCTACTATGGGGAAGATTCAAGTATGTTAATCTACGAAAGATATCAATACTGGAGAATACCACTGTACATGTATATCTTTTTATTTTTTGTAATCTGAGGTCCTCTTTATTTTAATTTTCCCCTCTCCGAAAGTTTGACTCCCCGGTAGAAGTTCATTAAACACTTCTAGTCAGTCTTCAAAATAATTACATTAGCTGTAGCACATCACGCGGATGCATTACCTTTGTATTTTTATTTGTGAGAGAAAGAACAAGCAAATGATCTTTTCGACTTTCCACTATTGCTCGGCTTTCCTCTTGTTGGAGCCAGGTGGGATGATTCCTTATTTTTCTTGTTTAGGGATGTGTGCTCCTTATGTATTATCATTTTCAATAATGCACCTTCCTGTGCCAAAATCGCAGTTCAAGCAAAGGTTTGAGTCTTGAGATAGCTAACATTTTGGATGTTTTCTGTTTTTCTGTCATAAAGGTCATAAACCAATGAGTTAGATTCAGTTCTCTGAAAAAAGGCAGCAGTGCATCGTTAGAGTTCCTAATGCCCAAACTGCAGAAGGTTGGCTACTGTAATACCCTCGTAGATGCATTAAAGGCAAAGTTTCAGCAGAAAACATAAGCTAGACTTTCATCGGAATAGTCTGAGTTTACAGCTGCTCTTCCTACGGCAACAATATAACAAAATATTAAATATGAAAATTCAATTTTTGTTCAAATGGAGTTGCAGTTGCACAATGTTTGTGGGTGACTTATTGTGTATGAACTTGCTATAAGTTTAGTGTCTAGCAATCAAATAACCACTTATAATCAGACGGAGCATACTTTCAACCGGTCTGCTTTTGGGCTGGCAAACTTTTTTTTGTCCTGCGATTACCCTCTTTGACATTTACCTTGTCCACTAGTGTGGGAAATAGAAACTGCAGCTCAACCTACATTGCTTCAATAATTGTGCGGGAAATAGAAACTGCAGCTTAACATATATTGCTTAAATAATTGTATGTCATTGCATGCTCTATGGGATAAAGTAAATTATATAAACCATCTTTGTATTCACACTTTTTCAGTTTCATTTTAATAATGATAATTTTACTAAATACTTCAATATAGAACACAGATCCCAAACGTATACAATTCTTACAAGAATTTTTTTTTGCCATTTGACGCACAGAAAATAACATCGAATTAAAAAGATAAAAACCCTGTACCTCTGTTTTACACGTGTTCACACATTTATACAAAACACTAATTAAAAACAGATGGGTTCTGGACATTAGCAATCACCTTATACAATGTACTGTGTACTAGACTAACTCTTTATAAACTTTTGGCTGGAGTCCAGTGAACCTAAAAACAGCCCAACACATTGTTTTGGTGGCTTCTTCAATGTATATGCCACTTTCTTCAGGACCAAGCTGCATTTCATTCATGCAGAGTTTGAGGTATTTTTTATCTACAAACCATCAAATAAAAACTTTTAAGGCCATAACCCAGTAATTGATATTATACTCTTGGGTCTACCAAACTTTCACAGCCGCAAAGAATTGTCCAGAAGAGAAAGATAAAAGTGGCTGTACTAGTGCCAAGATAAAGGTCCGAGTAAACATCCATGGTTATATATTTGTATTTCGCCGGCCTTTTTATTGCTAAGCCCGGATTGATCGAGACTCAAACGAGTTAAAATACAGATGTGTGACATAGTCAACTGATTGTTAGGCACGGACATTATACTCTACTTCTGTGCACTCACTCTAAAACAGTTGACCAAGGCCCAGAATTTCCTTGAATCTTTGCTGCAGAATGTTTCTACAATCATACCATTTGTGGGGCAAGTTACTCTTTTTGCTTCCATGCTGCCTTTTTAGGTCTCGGCTAGCGAAGGCTGCCCTTGCGCAGTCTCGCTCGCGAGATTTAATGTTTTTTAGTACGGGGCTTGAACCCGCCCCTATTCTCAATTGGCTGGCTTCCTAAACGGAGGCCGGCCATTGGAGGAGAGGGGCGTCTGTCCGTTTAAGCCCAGTCTTTTTCGGATTCGGGGGCGTGTTTCTTACTTTCTTTCTCTCCTCTGGAATGTAAACATTCCAGCCAATGGGAAGAGGAGAGAAAGAAAAACACGCCCCCCAATCCAAAAGTTAGCTGCGTTTCTCCTTGGCATTTCTGCTTGACCTCGGAGAAACATGGTTACCAAGTCGGCGAGCTCCTGCGGGGTCCTGGGGTCGGTGTCAGCCATGCCGCTGTCTGTAGGTAAGCTTAGTTTCAGCATATTCCCAGCTAAGCTGTCTTGTCTATGTTTTTGTATAGATATACTCGCAATCTTTTCAGCGACTCACCATTAAACTTAACTTCACATATAAAAATAACAAATACGGATTGCCTAGCTATCTTACCACCAAAACGAAGCACAAACTCTTACCAAGACTTTATGCTACTTTGGTCCAAACGTTTGGGGCACTCCAAAAAACATTCAAAAAGCTCTGAAGATAAAAAAAAAAAACTGTTCTTCACCCATGTATACGAAAGTAACCGAACAGACGTTAACCATCCCTCACCAAGAAAGTGGTTGCCGAATATTCCCCTTACCTCCCGTTTCCAGGCAAGATTGTACTCATTCAATTGCCTTTTCCCTTCGATTCTAAAACAACGTTAATTTCAGAAGACAAGAGAAGGTTATCAGACAGCATGTTGAAAACGTGATTGACAGCCACAGGGCGGAACAAAAGGGGCATTTGGAGGCCAAACTTCCCAGTAAGCGTTTCAGTTGGTTAGAAAACAAAAGCCCCTCCCCCGAAAGGTTTAGCAACCTATAGTAGAAGAACGCTAGAAGAGACCAAAACTACTGATGCACCGGAAGTGACCCTTTCTGCTCATAATGCAGCCCAGCCACAGTTGAACCGAATTTGCCTCCCGTCACACTACCTTGCTAACCGGAAGATAATAAGGCAGTGAACCCGGAAAAAGTATTGCCCAAAGCAGTGCGTAAGTCGTCGTCGTTGTAGATTGTCCTTTTGAGTGTTGACTGCCGCCTGGGAGAATGGAGCATACGGTCTCCGATACGTTCTAATTGGAGAGTGGAGGTCGGAAGAGGAGAACAGCATAGTAGGGGCAGGCAGTACCTATGAGCGGGTTAGTGTCCGCAGTGGGCGTTTCTTTTAGCTGAGAGCAGGTCTAAATTGGCAAAAGAGGCCAGATTTGAAAATACAAAAAAACGAGACACACCACAAACATAAGACTAGAACTGCAATTTATCAGTGAAATGGCCACAAAGCGGTACTACAGTAAGTGAGCCTTCTGGCGTGGGAAGACTTTAGTGACCTGTATTATAAGGTTAGTCTATGCCCGATGACATTACGGACAGCTTGATTCAACGCTACGGTGTGGGTGGCTGTGTATGTGTGTGTGTGTGGGAGGGAGGCTCTATGTGTGTGTGTGGGTGGCTCTGTGTGTGTAGCTCTGCGTGTGTGGCTCTATGCGTGGTGGCTCTCTCTGTGTGTGGGTAACTGTGTGTGTAGGTGGCTCTGTGAGTGGCTCTGTATGTGTGGGTGGCTTTGTGTGTGTGGCTCTGTGTGTGGGGGCAAATGCAATAGGTCTCGCATTGGAGAGTGATTAAGCTATTGACATTGTAAATAACAATGCCGTTTCTTTAAATGTTTTAAAAACATAAACAAGAATGTCATGAGCAATGCCAACAGCTCTAACTTAAACAATGCCGAGACCATTGCATTGTAAATGCTTGTTATATTTCATATGCAGAAATTTAAATAGCAGCAAAATTTAATGATTGTCTGCGTCTTACTCTGTCTACCTGCTTTAAGCATTCCTTCTTTTAAGCAGAGGAATTTCTCATAATCCCAAAGTTTATCTAACCTTCACACAGTTTTTTGGTCTTGCATACCAGGCAGGGCGAGCGGTCTGATTGTGAAATACCTTTTGTGAGTATCCCAAAAACATACAGTCGATTTTTGTCACTCTTGCTTTTGCCCTTCAGATAATACAGAATCTTCCACACGGTGGCTCAACACTTGGCGAAGCAGGAGACATAACACAATACACACACCTTTAGAAAAATGTTTTATTTTACAAAATGCAAGGACTCTCTCTTTTAGAATAAGGCTTGGGGTTTTATTTTACACAATGCTTTCTAACAAAGGCTTTCCCAGATGCCAAATGCAGAACATTCAAATACATATAGAGATATATATGTTTATATGCAAGCAGTAATAACACACTTGGTAAATATAACAGCCAAATGCATGAATAATTCTGATGAATAAACAAGCAGCAAATAATGTGAGATAAGACTCAAGCAAATATACTGGGACGTCCTGCAAGAGATCAGAAAGCTATATATACAGCAAATGATTACTTTGGATGTGCACCTTAACTTATTCACACATCACAAAGAAAACACCTCAAATGATCAAAGCCACTGGCGAAACATCACAATGGCAATAATCAAAGCTCAAGCACCTCAAATGACCACAGCCCCAGGAACCATGCATCACAATGGCACTAGTCAAAACTCAATACTTCACCTGGTACAAACATTGCATCTTAGCCCACTCCTGACTGGGGGAATCAAACAGCCTGGGTTCAGAGCCTCAGCATCCAGGGTTCCACGCTCTGAAGTAGACTCGTCCGTCCCCATTCGGATTCCAAACTCCCGGTTACTAAGTCAACAACCCTCCGCTTTATAATCTCAAAAACACTAGAAGGTTCGAGAGAGACCCCCCCGCGCCAGAGGAATCTTACCAGAACTGGCCAGCTTCCAAGCAAGCATTCCCTGGCAGGAAGGAGTTCTCGCATCCCCTTCTTCAATCTCGCATGTTCCAGCCTTTACAAAGTTCACAAAGCCTTCCTGGTACATTAAACAATCTCTCACAAAACAATCCTTGAACGTGATTAACGCAAACAACTTGCAAGCACTGCTGTGCACGGAGAAAAAGCTGAAGCAAATCAGTCATAATTCAGGATGACATGAGGCCATGTCAAAGCCAATAGTAAGAACTTCATAATACTCATCAATGTACAACACAGTGCACAACTGCTTATAGATTCACATATTTCATCTTTCAATGTCTTATAACATCACATACTTCATCTCTCAATGTACAGCACCGAGCACATGTGTGCATCACTGCCCACAACACTGCCCTTCAAGATCAAAAAGTACTTTCCACACCTCTCTCTCCCTCTCATGCTTTCAAATACACATGCCACACGTTGTGTTATTGGCAAGGCTGTTCTAGTCTGTGACAGCTTCCACTGGAAGACAGCAATATTACAAGAAATAAACCTGTAAGAGAAGCAAAGCATATGCAGGATGTTGTACATTCAGGCTAGGATAAAATAACACACCAAAGTCAGTTAAAACAATGGTAGTCAAAGGTCATCACAGGGTGTCGGACCACAAGAGTGCCTCTAGCACTACAGTCACTCATTTGCTTTTTTTTGTTCTGACCTGTGCGCTTCTGTGTACTTTTAGGAACAACTTTTTTCTTTGTAGTTGACCATCCCATGATGGTTGTCAAGCTCTCTCCTTCATGTGCGTCTCTCCCTGGTTTCTGTGTGCTGCTTGCTAGCTTTTTCTCTCTCTCAGCGAAGATGACGTTGAATAGAAGAGTTCCACTTGAAAGTCTAATGTGTATGATTGGTTAGAGAGAGCACAAATCATAACCTGTATTGCTGCTCATACGACATCATGGAGCCATCTACTTTAGGTAGTAGGTTAAGCAGGAGTGACCCAGATTCTTTATAATCTCTGGATATTCTAGATTCGGTCTAATTTCTGGATATTCTAGATTATGATTTCTGGATATTCTAGATTCTGTCATGGGCGGAGCTCAAACCAGACAGACCTTTGGTCCTCTTTTGAAGTAACTGAAGGGTCCTTCTTTGTAGGTAATAAAGTATTGGAATAAAACAGTACTGCTTGCAGTGGTGATGCAGTTATTGCCTGCTTAGTGCCAATTCCGAATTATATTGCAATTCAAACTGGTTTAACCACACTTACTGATGTCTCATCCACAGAGTCCTAAATAAGGCTTTATACTTTGGATGTGGATGCCACGTTATGGTATATTGTGTGTGGCTTTTGTAAAGCACTTGGTTAACAAAGTTGTCATAGGACAACATGAGAGGAGAGGGCAGTATAGTCCCTGTCAATTTATTTTTTAGTGAATAACCTTGTTTTAGTTACTTTTTAAATAGAAATGAGGTGTTTGCTTTCTTAGTTCCAAAGCTTCATCGCAGTGATCAAAAAGCTTCGACCTCCCAGTCTAGTCAATCGAAATCTGGGTATGGTCAGCAGTCTGGCCATAGAAGATCGCAGTGTCCAGGAAGGTGAGTTCAGAAGCACCAATAATGTGCTGTAGCTAATGGCCCTTTAACACTTTGGCTTTTGACATTTGCAATAATGATTGATGTCACATTTGTAGGCTTTTTTTAAAGACCGCAGACGTGAGCTTTTTCATACTCTACCGACTCCAGGTACCTGTCAATAACATTCACCTAGTCAGGTCCTATCTCTCTTCTTATGTGTCACCCAACTAATATTGATATATGATTCAACTGATAGATGATTATATGTTTTAACTGAGCCATAGTTGAACCACTGTTCTGATATACTCATGTTCACTTTGGCTAATGGGTCGCCCTGTGTATGTTGTAGAATTACATAGTGTATATTATACAGCAAAAATAGTTATAACATTGAAAATGCATTATATTGACTATTTTAGTGTAACCGCTATCTGCTGTTCTGTTATCAAGTAAAATAAAATGGGTCACGTTCTCAGGAGTCCAACAAATTGGAATATTTAACTTTTGACAGGAAATCACCTAGATTCTGTGGTATTAATCATAACTCTGAAAATAAAACATCTGAACAAATGGTGGCAGCAAACCTTCTGTCGCCATTAATGTTGACGTTACTGGTATATGTTGGAATATAAACTTGAAAAAAGATGGCAAATTCCATTGTAAAACATTTCCATCATAAGAGCAATGAAAGAACCTAGTACTAGGATGCCCAGAAGTGTTTTTTAGGGACAGTATTTTGAGATTATGGAAGGTATTTATTAAGTAAATTTCTACATTATTGCAGCAGGTGGTATTTGTATTAACTCAGTTATTGCCTTACTTGTAATTTAATGCAGGTACGTGGCTTGCTATTGCTCTGCATGCAGCATAGAAATGGGAATGATTATAAAAACATACTACATCTTAGGTATATCACTCCTTAGTATGTAACTGCATACTTCATTTCCAATGTCTTCATTTTCTTTTTCAGGTGCGGGAAGATGTATTAAATTCTTTAAATAACAATTTTCTACAAACGTTAAATCAAGCTTGGAATGACCACCAGACTGCCATGGTTATGATTAGAGACATCCTGATGTATATGGTGTGTACTTAAATTTACAGTTTCGTTTTGATATTTACTAACATGCAAACAATTTTTGTATGCACCACACATTTATACTAATTAGGAGCACAATATTACTTGGCTGCAGTTCTAGCAACTGGATGCAGAAACAGAAGTTATTAGTTTGAATATCTTCCTTGATATTTATCTTCCTTGATATTTATAAATCTAGACTATTTCCAGTTGTGTACGTTATGCTGTAACACTTATACGAAGATGACTTTTTTATTTATTGTGTATGAACACGCACCCAAACAAGTCTGTCATAAAGCACATTTTAGTTATTTATTTTTACAGAGTTTACTACGAGATTGTGACTTCTGAAATGTATTTGATTCTCACACGTAAAAAGGAAGCAGTCGTTAATAAACTAAGTTTCTTTGCCCCCTTTAGCACATCCAAGCTGAGCTTCTGCTTCGGGTTCCCCTCTTGTGGTACTTGAGTTAGTTTTACCATTAAGTGGACTTTGGAGCGTTTTTTTTCTTTTCTTCTAATTGTTGTGTAGTTTGCTAATGTTTTTCAATTGATTTCGAAATCTTTCCTACCATTTGTCATCTGTTGGTATTTTTTTCAGTGCCTCAACCTTTTTGTTCATGTTTTGAGTCTTATTCCTTCTTTGCAATTATTTGTGAAGTGCCTAGCCAGTGTCAAGGCGAAGCTGCAAGAGTATAATGCTCTTTGCATTTGATAGCTTTCTGCCATACTGTTGACAAATCTCAAATATCCCACTAAAATCCTTTTGAACATTTAGCAATAAGGAACTGATTATTTTCAGGGCATAAGAAAATGCCAAGTAACTTTGCTCTTCAAAGTTTACCCTGGGCTTCCGGTTATAGGATCCTAGTATAAAAAAGCCCTCCATGCAAACCCAAAGGCATTATTATTCTCCTCACACTCCTAAGGAACTGCAAGGCCTTTTCTGGGTTTGTGTAGCATTCAGAGGTTACTGGGCAGTATTGTGTAGGTGCTATTGTCAATCGCTACCCCTTATATCCCAGGGCCACCAGTAGAACTGTCTTGCATTTAGCTAAACAAACAAACCCATTTGAGGTCCTTGACTATATATAATCACTTCATAACTCTTACGCCAGAGATGTTATAAAGATTGGCAAAATACATTGCTTGGCTTATAGGCTAATGCCCTCTCCCCCAACCGCTATGCAGTCAGTCAGCGCTGCCCAGTACTTTTGAATAAGGGGGTAGTCTCAGAGGATGTGAAAGAAGGTGCCTGTCTGCCTGCAACCTCGTAGACATTGTTCATCCCTTGTCCGCCCGATCAGTACCATCATTGTTCTAGCATAATTGGAGCGGTATAAGGTTCGGATCTGAATTAATTAAAATCCGAAGTGTATGGACATCTCATCTGATAGACATCTAGCCGCAGATTCCTTCACTTAGAATATCCCCAGGCGTGAGACTGGATCCGGACATTTTTTGCAGCAGCACCTCTGAGCGCCGGGGGACGGCGCCACACGACCCCGCCCTGACGTCGTCCACGTACAGGAAGTCAGCAAGGTCATATAAGTCCCTCCCGGCGTGCTGACGTCAGTTTCCTTGTTTTCCGCGTGCAACGCCGATCCGGAGTGAGCTCCTCTGGCCTGTTTTCAGGCCTCATTTTCGACGCTTCGCGTCGAACAGTGTGTGATGCCTTCGGGCTTTAAATCTTGTAATTCCTGTTCACGGCAAATGTCCGCGACTGACCCGCTTCTTATTTGTATGTGGTGTCAGGGCGAGCACCATGACTCCACGGACTGTGAAGCCTGCCAGCGTCTGATACCAAACTCTCGTTGGGAGCGCCGTATGAAGCTTCTTTCGGTGCGGCTGTCCCGGTCGGAGTCGTCTCGCCCCCCGGCCCCGTCATCGACTGCAGGTCCCTCTTCTGTTCAGTTCCGTCGTCTTATCGCCTTCTGGGATCCGGGGCCGTCGTTCTCCACTTGGTAAGTCAAGGCGCTTGTCGCCTAGGTGTTCGACCTCACCTTCTGTTGTCCGGGGCGCTGGTTTCCGGACTTGTGCTCCCGACGGTCGCCCCCCCCCCCATCCGCCCTTTTCTGGGTGTAGGGGCAACTCGGGGCCCAAATGGAGGCCTATGCTACGGCTTTGCAGGCCTCCCTTGGGTCCTCTCCCGTTCCTGGGGCATCCTTGTGACGTCTGCTTCTTGTGGGGTCACAGACGGCCTCGGTGCCTCTTGAGCCCTTGCCTCCCAGGAACGTCGGAGATGTGTGGTGTTTGGGTGTGGCCAAGCGGGGTCCCCCTGTACGGCTCACGGCGCCTCTGTTGCGCCGCATAGCCCCGCGGAGCTCCCTGTGCGCCGCAGGTGGTTGCCGGTGCTCATATCCCTGACTTGAGCACACCCCAGTCTTCCGGGCAGGCGGCCGCCTGTCCGGAGCCGGGTTCAGCGCCGTCTCGGATGCTGCAGAGTCTGCGTCTGACGAGGCACAATCGGCGCCGACATGCATCGTTTCGGCGCCGTGTCGACCCTGGGTTCTGGACTCTTCCATAGAGGCCTCTGGAGAGAGTTCGGCGACGCCCTCCCGCCCGGCGTCACCGGAGTTAGTGTTGCCAGTGCCCCCCTTGGAATTTGTGGAGTCTCCTCAGGAGCTCCCAAATCCGGCAGGCTGTTCGCCTCCCTAGGAGCCCCGTCAGGATCCTCACTGTTTCGTGGGGCTTCCAGGGGTGTGGAATTTATTAAAATATATACTTGTCCATGGGGCAAGTTGCTTCATAAATCTACTTGTCCTGGAACAAAATCCACTTGTCCCTTTGGTGCCATGTAGTGCAGCGACAAATTGTCAGCAATCTCATTATATAAGAGCTCTGATATAGCTTCTCTGATCATGCCAGGGCTCATACCATAGTAGTGTTTGATTACTTGCAATGTCCTTATGTTGCCACGTTCCCACAGATCTACATACTGGGGCTGAAGGTAGTGGTAGGCAATAGTTCCAGGGTTAGAATGCCCTTTTATGTCTGTGCAAACCTACTAATTTGCATTTTTAAGGGTTTTCAACAACTCTTTAATCTTTTCCCATACTGAGAAATGTTGGAAATTGAGTCCTGATAATGGCAGATGTAAGCCTTCTTCGAGAGTTGGGAAAAAAGTGGGTAAATGGAAAGTGAATTTGCAAACACTCAGATTTTCACATGAGAAAATCTACACATGCATATCTGCTCATGCTAAAATGCAGTTCACAAATATTTTCTAGGAGTACTTTTTCTTGTTCTACTTTTGTATATTATTGGGATTTCACAAAAGCCGTATAGCTGCACTTAATGCAAGGACATATACCATGGGTGCACTTTTGAGACTTTCCTTAATTGTGCCCCTAATTTAGTCTGGCCATGACCTTTTGCGCTTATTAAAATCCTGTCTCTCTCTGTATCAGGTGCCTTCACTGTGAGTGACAGCATTCTGCTCTTTTACAAGGAACATATCAGCACACAAAGTAGGTATGTTCAGTGCCAGTAACTCCTGTGGCAGTGTGTGCTTTTTGAGACCAAGAACAATTTTTGCTTTTGCCAATGTTTGTTATAATCGTGAGGGCACGGCAGCTCCCACACCAATAAGGTTTTACAAAAACTATGCCAAAACAAGTCCCACATTGACAAAACTAAAAAGCTGACCACCAAATTGAGACCTACTGACTTAGCCAATGCTTGGTTTTTTTTGTTTCCAATAATCTTATTGAAACTGGTTACACCGATTTTCCAATATGAATTGTTTGGGAAATACTAGCATGCACCAACACATTACTAAATGATGCTGCAAAGAAATGGTACCTGAAAGTTTACAGTAGTTTAGTTAAATGGTTTTTTTTCCCGCTTTCATTTTTATATCAACATTTCATTTTGAAAGCAAAGATTCATCAATCTTGCTTTCAAGCTTATGCAAATATTTACATCCAATCAGAGAGCATTCTGGGAGCATTAGCTATAGCCTCATATTGCTAAACTTTGAAAACGTGTGTACACATTTTTATACTGGAACCATTGTCAGTAGTGCAGTCAAGCTTACAACATTTACGTAGAGCGCTCACCCTAATAATAAAGGTTTTCAATTAATGAACCATATATGCAAGTTTGGGGGAGGAGCTTGGCGCGCATCCAAGATGGTCGCGTGAGCACAGGGCTCCCCGGACCCTCGCCGCTCCTCGCAAATTATCCTGATGATATCCTGATTTCTTGGACAGGCTTTCGAAGGCGAACCTAGACTGAGTCCATAACTCTTTCCAGAATTTGAATCCATAACCCTTTCCAGAATTTGAATCGGACTTGGGCGACCGAAATTACGGCATTTTGAACTTTTGAGGCCCACCTTGAGGCCGTGCCGGGGACTTGGTGATCTGTGGAGCCGGGGCGTAGTTGAACAACAACGGCATTGGGACCGCCTCAGTGGCCGTGTCTCCACTTTCGGTTTCGCTTTCGGTTTCTGGCGTGGTCTGATTGAGGGCCTGTTTCGCTCGGCCGGGGACCAATCCAGCCTTCTTCTGTTGTCATCGGTGCCTTCTCATCACAGCGTACTGGGTCAAGTCGCGCCTCTCTCCAGACCCCACGAGCCTGCTTCTTGACCGGCGGCCATTTTCACTCGGTCTTGTGGGCCCCTCCGGGGTGCATCTTCCACCATGGCGTGCAGGGGTGAACCCAAGAGGCGGAAGACCAAGACGTCTCTCCGTGGGGGACAGTTCCAGACAAATGTTATGGACCGCTATACTCAAGCCAAAGGATCCCCCAGGCCTTCCAGCAGTACCCCAGAGGACGCCAGAGAAGACCTATCTGCCCCTGCTGACTTGTCCCTGCAGGACATTATGGGCGCCATCACCGGCATGAAGGAGACCATCGGCCGGCAGTATGAGGCCCTGGCTCGTAAAATTGACACGGTCGCCATTGACGTCACTCTAATCAGGGCTGACCTGTCCAAAACTAACGAGAAGGTGTAGTCGCTGGATTTGAAGACCTCCAGCCTCACGGCCGATGTGTCGGGACTTGTAACAGACCTTGGCGCCCTGAAATCAGCCAACGACTTGATGCCCCATCGGCTGTACGATTTTGAGAACATGGTAAGACGCAACAACATCCGTGTCATAGGAGAATCCCGAGACTCGTTCTGTTGACCTCCTGGTTGAAGATCTAATCCTTACTCATCTTGCCCCTTCTGGACTCAGCAAGTTCTTCGCTGTGGAGCGTGCACATCGTGTTCCGGGCGGCAAGCCCAAGCCTGGCGCTCCCCCGAGGCCTATCATTGCTAAACTTTTTCATTTCAGGGACCGTGATGCGATTTTGCAGGCCTCGAGGGTGCACGGCCCGGTGAAATTTGAAAACTCCTCTGTCAATTTTTTCACGGACTTCACTCAACTTGTGCAGAGACAGAGGATGGGCTTTCAGGGGGTTAAGCGACGTCTTCGGGACCTGGGCTTGAAGTATGCCATGCTTTTCCCTACCAGGCTTCGAGTGGAACATGAGGAACGGACCTTCTTTTTTGAACGACCGGACAATGTGAGTGACTGGTTGGATTCACTGCCTGGCCGGGGCGATCGAACGGGGCATCCTGGCGGTGGTGAGCCTCCACAGAAGTGACTTTTCGGTCCCTAACCTTGATAATCGGACATTGCTCAGTTGGGTTCTACCTCTTTTGTATATTTTGTCTGATAAGTAGTTCGCGTCTGGGTGGCGGGTGGAGACGGGCCTCTCTCCTCCTCCGGGGCCTTTTTGTAGAATGGGATTGTTAGGGCGACAGGCACACTGCATTTTGGGGTGGTTTTGTTGTTTGCAGGGGTGCAGGGAGGGGGGAGTTGTAATGGGTTTTGGTTGGGGTGTTTGTGTTTTCTTTTCTCAAGGCGGCATATTGGTTCTTTCTTTGCTTCTGGTGTCCTGCTCTCTGGGGGGAGACTCCTGCTACTTTGGTGGGGATGGGGGGTAGTGGGTTGAGGTTGATATCTTGGAACGTCAATGGATTGGGGGATCGTATCAAACGGGGTGTTGTATTGCAATATTTGCGTCGTTTGACTCCTGATGTTGTACTCCTGCAGGAGACGCATTTGGTTGGCAATGTGTGTCATGCTATGAACAGGTGGGGATACAGATTGGTTGCACACTCTGGGTTCACCACTGGTTCCAGAGGGGTTGGTATTCTTGTCCGGTCTTCCCTCCCACTGGAGATTGATAATGTCATCCTTGATGACAGAGGGCGGTATGCTGCCCTAACTGGGAGGTGGGAGGGCAGGACCCTTTCCTTGGTTACGATATATGATACATGTTCCCCCAGGCCTCCAGACCTCTACTTTCTCTGATGTTGGCCGGATGTTGTTGGAACTCCCCGATAGTCTTCTCCTCCTGGGTGGGGACTTTAACTCGGTGCTACACGGGGACGCAAGCTGCGTTGCGGATCGCCCCTATTAACCCTTGGTATCTGCGCAACCCCAGTACTCGCGACAGCCTCATTAAGTCGCTCGACCACTACTTCCTGGAGAACGAGGGGTCTGTCCTGTCCTCAGTGTCCCTGTGGGAAGCTTTCAAAACTGTTATTCATGGACAGGCCCTCTCTTTAATAGCTGCTACCAAGAAAGCTAAGAATGGGGAGGTCGTGAGGCTGGAGGCTGAAATACTGGAGTTAGAGGCTGAGCTAGACTCGGGTGTCACCCAGGATAGGCTCCACGCCCTTGGCTTGAAACAGTTCGAATACAAATCCCTTGTTACTGATGCTGCCAAGACACTGTGCAGGGAACAGCAAGGTAGACTGTATGATGTTGGGGATAAGGCGGGTAAACTGATTGCGTGGGTCGATAAGAAGGAGCGAGTGAACCGTGTGGTGCCTGTGCTTCAGGATTCCGGCGGTGTTCGTGTGACTGACCCTGGTGAGATTGTGGAGTGCTTTGCTGATTATTTTCGTGTGGTTTACTCCCCGGTGTCCGACAGAGATGAGGTTGACTCTCGTTCCTTGTTGAGGGATATCGCGCTACCTTGCCTGTCTGAAGAGGATCGAGAGTGCATGGAGGCATCGTTGTCAGCCGACGAGATTGCTATCGCGATTCGTTCCCTTCGTACTGGTAAGGCTATGGGCCCCAATGGATTGCCCATTGAATTGTACAAATTGTGTTCGGATAAAGTCGCGCCTTTTCTCCGTGATATGTTTTTGGAGTCACGTGAGCTTGGTTCCCTCCCTAGTGACCAGCGTCTGGCCACCATAGTTGTGATTCCCAAGGAGGGCAAGCCTCGTGATCGTTGTGCCTCATACAGACCCATCTCCCTACTGAATGCTGAGCCAAAGATCCTCGCCAAGGTCCTCGCTAATCGCCTACTCGCTGTTATCTGTGACCTGATTCAACCAGATCAATCTGGTTTCATCCCGCACCGGAACACCGCTCTCAATCTGAGGCGTTTGCATGGCATTCTCGCCAGGGCGGAGTTTCTTTCCGAGCCGGCCATCTTGGCTTCCTTGGACGCCACGATGGCCTTTGATACTATAGAATGGCCATATCTCTGGGCCACACTGGCGAAGTTCGGTTTCGGGCCGGGATTTATTAGTTGGGTCAGACTTTTATATACGGATCCGCTGGCTCAGGTTGTTGTCAATGGGAGGGTGTCCCAGCCCTTCGCTCTCTTTGGGAGTGTCGCGAGGTTGCGGCTTATTGGTGCCGTGTGCATGCGGTAATGGAGTGTGTTACTGGGGTTGCTCTGTTGCCTGAGGCTCGTCGATGTTTGCTGAATGTATGGGAGCCGAATGATTACAACGTTGCCCTGGCCCGGTGGGTGGCACTTGGGAACATGATTGCAAAGAGGGATATTGTGCAGCTTTGGGGCTCCCGGCGGCCTCCCGCCGTGTCAGTGTGGAAGGAGAACATGGACTGGTGTATGTTCAGGGAGAAGACGGTATATCTGGTTCGGGGCAAGCCTGGGGCGTGGGGTAGAATTTGGGGTCAGTGGAACGCCTACCGCGGTAACATTTGTACGCCCCCTTTTGAAGACACTTCTGATATTTCCCTGTCCCCCTGATCCTAGGGTTCCTTGAATACTGTACTCTTTACGTTGATTGTTCTGGCTTCCCCGCTGCCTCCCCCTCCCCCCCCCGGTCATCTTTATTATTTATTTTTATTATTTATTTTAGGTTTTTATAGAGCGCATAGTCACCCTTGAGTATCCCAGCGCTGAACCTCGTACTCCTAAAGGGGGGGGCAGGGAAGACTTCGAGTAGATCAAGGAAAGAGGAGGGTTTTGAGGGATTTCCTGAATCTTAAAAGGTTTGGTTCCGCTCTAAGGTTTGGGGGAAGTGCGTTCCATTTTCTGGCTGTGTTCACAGAGAATCTGCGGCCGCCAACGCGGGTTTTCTTCACCCTGGGGACCACAATAAGGTTTCCCTGTTCAGACCGGAGAGCTCTCGGTGGTTTGTATGGGGTGATCCATGTGCTCAGAATGGGAGGGCCAGCGTTGTGCAGGGTCTTGTGGGCCAAGCAAAGGGCTTTGAATGCGACTCTTTCCCTCACGGGGAGCCAATGAAGTTTCCTCAACGCTGGTTTGGCCGATGTTCTAGATGGGGTGTTTGTGAGCAGGCGGGCTGCAGCATTTTGGGTTTTTTGTAAGATCTGGTAGGTGGCTTCCGGTGCGCCGAGGTAAATGGCGTTGCTATAGTCTAGCCTTGCTAGCACTAGGCCTTGGATTAGCAGGAGGCGAGATTTGAATGGTAGTAGGGGCAGTACCTTTCTGCATGATCTTAGAAGCCCATAGCAGATACCGGCAGTTTTCCTAGCCTGGGTCCTGAAAGTGAGGTCAGTCTCAAGCCACACTCCTAGACTCTTGACCTCTGTTTTGGGGGAGGGGGGGTCACCCATACAGGCGGGCCAGATGTCAGGTGGGAGACTCGGGGATTTGTGGCCGAGGAGCAGGATCTCTGTTTTTGACCCGTTGAGCTTTAGGTCAGAGTCGCTCATCCATTGGTGGACGGTGGAGAGACAGTCACGCAGGTTGGAGGGTTTTAGCTTGGGGTGTGAGAGAGTCACCACTAGCTGGGTGTCGTCAGCGTAGCTGACGATCGTCACTCCGAATGGGGCGACCAATTCCTCCAGTGGGGCCATATACACGTTGAAGAGCGTGGGGCTCAGTGAGGAGCCCTGGGGCACTCCACAACGGAGGGGAATTGGAGAGGAGCGGCTTTCTCCTTCCCAGACTTGGAAGGAGCGTTGTGAGAGGAAAGATGTGAGCCATCTCAGAGCACGGTCTTGTATACCTATGTTGTCTAGGCGCTGGGCTAGGACCTGATGGTTGACAGTGTCAAATGCCGCGCTGAGGTCCAGGAGGACCACTGCCACTGATCCTCCTGTGTCAATGATCTCTCTCGCTTTCTCTACGGCCGCCAGGAGGGCGGTATCTGTCCCCTGACCTGGTCTGAAGCCGGTTTGGGAGTTTTTTAAGAGGAGGTTAGCCTCCAGGAAGTGGGACAGTTGTTTATTTACCAGCTTCTCTGCCACCTTCCCTATCCAGGGGAGGAGCGAGATGGGTCGATAGTTGGACCTCCTGCTTCTTTACCTGGCTGGGTGGGGTCCCCCCGTCGGCGCTTGACACTGTCTAGACTGTTTCTCGCCTTGAGTTTTTTTTTGGTCGTTTTCTTATCTTCAACATTTAAAATATCGGTATTCTGTCTAACTTCTGAGTTGCCGAGCATAACTTTTGTATTCCCTGCTGCGCCTCTGGGGAGCGGTCGCTTCTTTGTGACGTCACGTAATTGGTATGCATGTGCTAGCGGCCGGCCCTGGTGGTTGTAGGCCCATGTTTGTACTGCAGGTTTTCTGCACAATAAAGTTTTTTCCCAAAAAGAAAAAAAAAAAATATATATATATATATATATATATATATATATATATATATATATATATATATATATATATATATATATATATATATATATATATATATATATATATATATATATATATATATATATATATATATATATATATATATATATATATATATATATATATATATATATATATATATATATATATATATATCTCCTCGAAATCCAACTAATTCGGAAGAATCGTGCTGCTGGACCTTCCGAAAGCAGGAAACGGACACCAACTTGTGCTTAATTACTTTTATTACCCGCAGTGGATGCCGCCATGACGCGTTTCGGGCCCGTAAGCCCTTGATCACATGATATATATACATATACAAGTTTGAACATCATTCACATATGGACAAAAATATTACCTTAACTGCAGACAGTGCCCTTTCCTGATCCTTAATTGTGGTACTGCACACTGGCAGCCAAAGGGTTTGTGCTGCAGGGGGCTGGGCCTACTTGTCCCAAGGACAAAATACACATAAAAACCTGTTGCCCTTGACCCCAAACAATATGTCCTGGGCGTCGGGCTATAGGAATTCCACATCCCTGGGCTTCCTTCCGTGGAGCATTGGGCGCACCCTCAGTGTCTTGGGAGGGTCAGCTTACAACCCTCCCCCACTGATGAGCTGTTTTCCCCTCCACGGAGGGCTACCGAGGCTGGTGCGGCTTTTTTGAGAGTGGTCTCTTTGGCTTCCCGCATTTTAAATATGCAACCCCCCTCTATCCCTTTGTCTGTGGACCCCTTGCTTTAGGTCCTCCACGGTGGGCCTGGAAATATGGAGCCGCTTTTGCCTTTTGGGTACCTGGGTCCGACTTGCGTCAGGTGACCCGGTGGCTCGTTCAGTTTTGCACCGCCACCGTCCAGCTCCACATGATCCGGCCTGTCTTTGTGTGCACCCTGATGCGCAGGGGTTCGTGTTGCAGACTGCCTTTCCTTCTGTGCCCAATCTAACGCTTCCTCCCTCTTCGGAGTCCAGGTGGCTTGAGTCATGGGGTAGGAACGTCTTTGCATCCACTAGTGCTGCCCTACGGTCCTTAAATACAGTGTGTGTTTTGGCTCGGGCTACCTCTGCCCTGTGGGACTCTGCAGAGTCTTTGCATACTGCCACCCCTGAAGGTGCTCGAGTTGATCTTCTTCGCCTCATCCGGGATGGCCGCGACCTTGCCGAATTCACATTCCGTTCAGCCTTCGATACTGCGGATTCTTTGGGCCGAGCCATGGCGAGCTCTGTTGCCTTAATGCGTCACGCTTGGTTGCGAGATAGCGTCTTCCCTGAAAATATACGGGAGCGACTGGTTGACTTAACCTTTGATGGGGTTTTGCTCTTTGATGCTCACGCCGAGTTGGCGGTTCGCCGGCTCCTAGCGGGCTTTCGCCCTCCCAATTAGGCCCTTTTGGGCCTGTCTTCTACGGTACTTTTTCATTTCGCATCCTTGGATGCACTCTATGTTTACCATGGGCAGTGAGCCGTACGTCTTCTTTTTTCTGTGGTCAAGGGTGCTTACCCTTTTATTGGCATCCCTTGGATGCGTTTTTTGCTTTCAGCTGCCTATTGGCCTTTTGTGGCCGTGTTCCACAGGTTGCTGTTTCCTCTGACTGTGGTATTCAGCCGGTGGCTTGGCTCGGTGTTGTTGTTACGGCTCGGAACCCAGCTCACGGGTTCAGTTTGTTACTGCGTTCTTTTGGCCTGGCTTCTTGCCCTAAGAGGTGTCCCCTGTTGTTTGGGGTATACATACTCCATGTGGGGTACTTGTATGCTATTATATAGCCTTGCTTATCTCACCTGGGCCTGGGGGTCATGTAGGCTCCATGCGTCACTTGGTGGTCTGTTGTACGGTGTTCTATGTTTATCCCTGGTGCCATCTGCTTTCGCCATGGTCATCCACCTCCTTTGGAGGCTTCATGGTCTCCTCTTCCAAAACTGCTCCTACCTGCCCATACTGTTCTAGGTATGGTCCGGTATATACATGTTCATGCTCCTGGCTTGTTCTCCTCTTCCTATGTCGCTCCCTCTTGTCGAGGCTGTGACGTCTGGACCAATATCTCCATGTGTGATGGGGGCTTTTCTGAGTTGTTGCAAGCTGGCCTTGGGTTCCTTCTTGCTTCTACTTACTGGAGTGGTTTTCCAAATTGACATATGCTCCCTTTTTGTTGTTCAACGCTGTACACGTCTTTCTGGAGTGTTGGTCTTTGATTCTGAGACTTTTCCCACCTTTCGTTACCGTGGTGTTTTTGGCCTCTTCCTTCGGATATGCCTACTCTTGTTGCAGCTACGCCTGCGGGACAGTTCTTTTGATGGCAGTGGTCATTGATTACTGTCTACAAGTCTATGTTGTGGGTTGTTTCTCACTTTGACCTCATGCTGCCCGGTCGGGCACTCTTCTGTTCTTGTGTAAGCCACTTTAAGGTCTTTTTGACCTTTTGCTGGCGAAATATTCTACCTGCTTCGGTGGGTCGGAGATTGGTGCTACTCTCCCTCCTTACCCCTTTTGGGGTTGGGTGTGCGCTTAGCATGCTTCTTGTCTTGCTGGGTTTTCCGTACGCATTGCTCAGGTTCTGGCTCTTGCCTTTGGGCTCTTGCCACCGGCTCCTTCGGCTTCCTTCTATAGGCTAGTCTGTTAGGCGCTGGTTACATCTCTTCGATTTCTTTTCAAGCTTGGGTCAATGCACTTATCGTGTGCCATTTAGCGGGGAGTGGTCCTTCTTGCTCTCTCTCTTTCCTTGCTCTGGTATAGAGCTCATGCCATTCTACCTGTCATTTTTTTATACGGGCACGATGTGTCGCCATTCTGGCATGTTTTTCGGATTTCTTCTATCCTGTGACTTCTGCTCTTCTAGCTGCTGGGGTTGCTGTCGGCTGTTCTGCCACAGCCCCCCCACCCACACACCCTTATCCATTGCTCTGTTGCCGGATCAGATGCTTGGCGCTTTCTGTTGTCCTGTCGCAGACCCGCCTCCCTTGGGGTATGGCAGTGGTATCTATTCTAAGTTAAGGAATCTGCGGCTAGATGTCTCTATCAGATGTACGAGTTACTTACCTTCGGTAACGATGTGTTCGAGGCATGTGGGCTGCTGAATTCATATCTGTGCATAGATCGCCGCCTAGTGTTGGGTCCGGATGTTTGCACGTTGTTGTCCTGGAAGAGTCTTCGAAGTATCCTGAGATAGGTGACTCCTCCCCTGGACCACAGTGTGCATGGGCATCCTCTCCATCCTCAGATTGTTTTTTTCCGCCATTGGGTTCGGATGTGCTTATCTTGACTCAAGTTAGGAAAAACTTTTTTTCAGGCCAAAAGGCCTTTAGTTCGCGTCGGTACTGTTCCCGATCGGTATCGACAGTTACTTGTTAGTTTACTGTCTTCAACAACAACTTTTTCGCATCGTATCCGACCATCGACCCTACATCGATGATGGAATCGAGGACACCATTCAAGCGGTGTCCTGTTTGCAATGCGAAATATCCCCATGTCGACGTCCACCCGGTGTGCAACAAATGCCTTTCACCGGATCACGACGAATCCACATGTATGGCCTGTGCCCGATTCCGATCCAAAAAGACTCTCCGGAATCGACGAGCAGCGAGACTTGAAGCGCAGCAAGCGGCACAGGCCCCGACCAACATCTTCAGCGCCGAGGACGAAGATGTGGAAGGCGTGGAGAACCTACCCTCCAGCCCCGCTTCCGAACACGATTCCGGATCGGAAGACATCGAAGAACAACTCTTTCAAAGGGAAGAAGCCGACACCGAGGTAGGAGACTACGATGAGGCCTTAGGGGCCGAAGAAAGTAGCTCCGGTGACGAGCAAGGCCTACCCGTACAGACTGAGGATATCCCAGTGCGTCAGTCAATGGCTCCGGTCGAGGGATCGCCTTCGGGCCTTACCCAAGACCTATCCCGCAGTTCTTCGGCCCCGACATCTGGCCCGGCCTCGGACATTCAGCGACAGCCATTAGTGCCCAAAATGACTGGTTTCCCTTCCTCGAAACCGAAACCAAAAGTCGTATCGGTTCCACAGAAACCGAAAGTGAAACTACCACTGGTCGGATCGAAGCCCACTACACCTTCGACGCCAGCCAAACCCGTCGGCACCGACCGCACCAAACGGGACTTCGGTGCCGAACTCGCAGCAGCCGTCGGCGCCGACACACGGAAAAATGCCATCGGTACCGCCAAGCCGCCTCGGCCCCCGGCACCGAAACAATCGGCTCCGGCCACGAAGGTCAAAATGGCCGCTGCGTCGCACATCGCTTCGAAAGCAGCACCGAAGGCCCAATCATCGACGTCGTCGACAGCTACTACCTCTCCTCGACTCGATGGCCCCGAAGAAGTCCACGCCTGCCTCTGCAGAACCGCTCGGCGCCAAAGAACCGTCGGCGTTACAGGTTCGACAAGTTGCAGCGTCCTTGCAACGCATCAAAGAAAAGGCAGCCCTCCAGGACACGTCGGGCTCCGAGCCGAAAAAAGCTCAAAAAGCTTCTCCAGCAATACCCAACATCACTTTTGGACTGCCACCATCCACGGCACCCAAACTGTTTGAAATCAGGACACGTGTCACCCAAACTAGGATCACACCTGCCGAACGCTCTCCTACGGAGACGTCACCGTCCCACATCATCGATGCCGACACCGGCAGACTTATGCTCCACAAGCGGAGAATATCTTCCGAGCAGCCTTTGGACTCCTACCGGATCCCGCTAAAGAAAAAGCTGTCAGCGGATTCGGAACCAGTTCTTTACGAACGTCTCCATACCTCTTACCTAGATTCACAGCCCTTCTCTCCGACACCCTCCGAAACCGATGCTTTGGAGGACTACATGGGTGACGATGTCCCCTACCCCAGAGAGATGGACCCTGAAGGCCAACAGGACCCTGACCAGGCTTGGGATGACCCTGTAGACCCGGGTGCGCCTATGGATACACAGGACACGCAGCTCTATGGCGCGAAAACGTCTCCCACAGAGGACACTGCCGCATTCAACGCCCTCATTGAACGTGCTGCCGCCAATCATGGTGTGCAACTCCACTCTGACACAATCGAGGACGATTTTCTAATGGATACTTTCGCATCCTCAGAAAGGAATATCAAAACTCTACCCATGCTGAAAGGTGTCCTTAAACCAGCAAAGGACATTTTCAAAGAACCCACTAGGGCAAGAGTAATAAACCTCAGGATCGACAAAAAATATAGGTCGGCGCCTGGGGACCCTACGTACATTAGAGGCCAGTTGCCTCTAGATTCCATCATAGTCGCTAATGCTCGCAAAAGGGCGCACTCACAGACTTCTGGCGAAGCTCCTTCCCCGGACAAGGAGTCCAAGGTGCTAGAGACCTCCAGCAAACGGGTTGCAGCCCAGGTGTTAATATATGGCGTATTGCCAATACCCAGGCGCTCCTAGCTCGCTACGATCGCGCCCACTATGACACATTAGAAACCCTACTCCAACATCTCCCTGACCAATACAAAGAGGGAGCAGAGATCCTCATCAGGGAGGGACAACTCACGAACGCATCCATTAAGTGTGCACTGGATGCCGCAGATACAGCTGCTAGAGCAATAAATACCAGCGTCATGTTACGACGACACGCCTGGTTACGAATCTCCGGATTCAAACCTGAGGTTCAAAATAACATCCTCAATCAGCCGGTCAACCCCGACTACTTGTTCGGACCAGAGGTCGACACCACCCTAGAAAAAATAAAAAAGGACACAGACACTGCAAAGTCCATGGGGGCTCTCCAAACACAGTCCTTTCGGAGTGGCTCCTTTCGTCGCCCCGGAAATAGAGGAGCAGGTAGAGGACAGGGGTCACAGCAAACCTTCAACAAGGGCAACACACAAAGTACTTACGATAAAAACACCCGGGGTGGATATCGTGGCTCCAGCACAAAGGGTAGAGGACGCGGATACGGCAATACCAGGTCCTCCCCCAAGAACAAACAGTGACGCCCTCTCCCTTCCTCCCGACCACATAACACCTGTCGGGGGAAGGCTACAAAGGTTCCTGTCCACGTGGAACTCCATCACCACGGACAGGTGGGTCAAAGATATTATCAAACACGGTTACTGCCTAGAATTAACCTCCACTCCACCCACCATACCACCAAAACACCGTCCTATGTCCTCAGAGCACTTAGCGCTATTACAGCAGGAAGTGCTAAGTATGCTGAAAAAAGGCGCAATAGAGGTCGTGCCCGTCCACGAGCAAGGTACGGGGGTGTACTCCCTGTACTTCTTAATACCAAAAAAGGACGGGTCACTCAGACCTATACTAGACCTGAGACCCCTCAACCGCTACATTCTCTCAGAGCATTTCCACATGCTCACCCTACAACAAGTCCTCCCGCTGCTCAAACAGGGAGACTTCCTGGCCACGCTAGACCTCAAAGATGCGTATTTCCACATACCCATTCACCCCTCACACAGAAAATATCTCAGGTTCACTATTCAAGGGCAGCACTACCAATTCAAGGTTCTTCCCTTCGGCGTGACAACAGCACCCAGAGTTTTCACAAAGTGCCTATCTACTGTGGCTGCACATCTACGGAGGCAACAAATTCACGTCTACCCTTACCTGGACGACTGGCTTGTTCAGGCAAAGTCAGCCCAGCAATGTGCCAGCCACATGTCCCGCACCATTCACCTCCTTCACAGTCTGGGGTTCTCACTAAATTACCCGAAATCACATCTCCAACCCGCACACGTACAACAGTACCTAGGTGCGACCATAGACACTCTGGCAGCCACAGCTCAGCCAAATTTAGTGAGGATCAACAGCATGCAAATGCTGATTTCCAAGTTCAAACCCCAACACTCCCTTCCCGCGCGAGTGTTCATGCAGCTTATAGGCATGATGGCCTCCTGCATTTTCATAGTCCCACACGCGAGACTACATATGCGCCCGCTTCAGGAGTGCTTAGCACGTCAATGGAATCAGGCTCAAGGGCAACTAAAAGACCTAGTGTTGGTGAGCGGTCGGGCATACAACTCTCTGCATTGGTGGAAGCCACAAAACCTTTGCAAGGGCCGACCGTTCCAAGAGCCTGCTCCACAAATAATACTGACAGCGGACGCGTCTCTCCAGGGATGGGGAGCTCATGTACTCAATTACACAGTGCAGGGACTATGGACAACACAGCAAAAGAAGATGCACATCAACCTTCTAGAACTGATGGCAATCTTCCTGGCAATGAAAGCATTCAAAGTACACTTGTGCAACAAAGTAGTGTTGATCCGGACGGACAACATGACTGCCATGTACTATATACAGAAGCAGGGAGGAACACACTCTCCACAGTTGTCTCATCTGGCTCAGAGCATGTGGAAGTGGGCCATTCAGAGGAGCATATTCCTCATGGCGGAACACCTCCCCGGCAAGGACAACCAGATGGCGGATCTGCTCAGCAGACACAGCCACCAGATGCACGAGTGGGAGCTACATCCGTAAGTACTCCAACCGTACTTCCAACAGTGGGGTCATCCAGAGATAGACCTATTCGCCACAAGCGAAAACGCAAAATGCCAAAGCTTTGCCGCCAGGTTCCCACATCCGCAGTCGCAGGGCAATGCGATATGGATGAACTGGTCCGGCAGATTTGCGTACGCTTTTCCCCCAGCACCACTGATACCGCTGGTGGCACGCAAACTCAGACAACACTCACTGACACTCGTCCTGGTTGCTCCAACATGGGCACGCCAACCATGGTACACCACCTTTCTAGAACTTTCCGTGGTGCCGCATCAAAGGCTGCGGATCAAACCCGCGCATTTGACGCAGAACCATGGAGAGATTCAGCACCCAGATCCGCAACAGCTGAACCTGGCAATCTGGCTCCTGAAGTCCTAGAGTTTGGCTACCTAAACCTGCCACCTGACTGTATGGACATCATTAAGGAAGCTAGAAGACCCACTACCAGAGCTTGCTATGCAGCCAAATGGAAAAGGTTCGTCATTTATTGCAATAATAACGACATTAACCCGCTAGACGCATCCATCCAAAACATAATTTGTTACCTCTTACACCTATACCGATGCAATCTGGCATACACCTCAATACGTGTCCATTTGACCGCAATATCAGCCTATCTCCAGAACAGGCAGCACCTCTCTCTATTCAGAGTGCCTGCCATCAAAGCATTCTTGGAAGGACTCAAACGAGTAATTCCTCCAAGCCACCCACCAGCTCCAATGTGGAACCTCAACCTGGTCCTCACACGCCTGATGGGTCCACCCTTTGAACCTCTACCCTCATGCGAGATTCAATTCCTCACCTGGAAAGTAGCTTTCCTAGTAGCAATCACTTCTTTGAGGAGAGTTAGTGAACTCCAGGCACTAACCGTTCAAGAGCAATTCATACAGGTTCACGCCAACAGGGTCGTACTACGTACCAACCCCAAATTCATGCCCAAGGTGATATCGCAGTTCCACATGAATCAAACCATTGAACTGCCTGTTTTCTTTCAAAACCCACAAACTGTCGCAGAAAGAGCACTCCATACACTGGATGTAAAGAGAGCCCTCATGTACTATATAGACAGGACTAAAGTCTTTAGGAAAACAAAACAACTTTTCGTTGCCTTTGCCCCACACCACAAAGGTAACGCCATCTCCAAAGCAGGTATAGCCAGATGGATCGTTAAATGTATTCAAATTTGCTATCAAAAAGCTAAACGCACATTACTGATTCCCCCACGAGCCCACTCAACACGTAAGTTAGGGGCCTCCATGTCTTTCCTGGGAAACATTCCTTTGCATGATATATGTAGAGCAGCCACCTGGTCCACTACACATACATTTACCAAACACTATTGTGTAGATGTGCAATCAAAACAGCAGGCAGCTGTAGGACAGGCTGTTCTAAAAACTCTTTTTCAGACCGCTGCAGCTGGCACTGGTAGCCACCGCTAATGGGAGGTACTGCTATGTATTCTATGCACAGATATGAATTCAGCAGCCCACATGCCTCGAACTGAATATGCTACTTACCAGTATGCATCTGTTCTTGGCATGTAGGGCTGCTGACATTCATATCGCCCACCCTCCTCCCCGGCGCCTGTAGCAGCTGCAGCTCTCAGAATTACTGTATAGCATGGTCATCACTTTTTGTATCTACTCCATCACTGCCACAATGGCAAAAAACAATCTGAGGATGGAGAGGATGCCCATGCGCACGGTGGTCCAGGGGAGGAGTCACCTATCTCAGGATACTTCGAAGACTCTTCCAGGACAACAACGTGCAAACATCCGGACCCAACACTAGGCGGCGATCTATGCACAGATATGAATGTCAGCAGCCCTACATGCCAAGAACAGATGCATACTGGTAAGTAGCATATTCAATCTGGTAGAGACGTTGTCTAGCCGCAGATTCCTTAACGCCCACCCGGCCTCCCCGTTCTGTGAGGACCTTGTCTAGTGGTGTTTTCCGCTCGCCTCTTCGATTGCCATTGGGTTATATCTCAAAGGGGGTCAGTTTGTTGCACTCCCCTGGGTGCTTTCATATACAGTTCGCCTCTGCTGGGGGCTTCTTTCTGTTATATGGTGCCTTTGATTCAGATGTTTTTCCCTTGTTGCACTCGGGAAGGGGCTTCCGTTTCACTTGCGGGGCTCTTTCTCACGGCTTCCACTTATGTGTTGGCAGTGTCTATTCGGTCTTTCAGATGGTGTCTCCCACCATCCTCCTCCTTTATTCACTGATTTTTCATCCATCGCACACTGTTCCCATACTGGCACAGTTTCTGATTGTTGGCTCCGCGTTGTGCCGTAGAAATGTTTCTCTGAATAAAACTGACGTCCGCGCGCCAGGAGGGACATATATGACCTTGCTGACGTCACGTACGTGGACGACGTCAGGGCGGGCTCGTGTAGTGCCGTCCCCCGGTACGCAGAGGTGCTGCTGCAAAACATTTCTGGATCCAGTCTCACGCCTGGGGAAATTCTAAGTTAAGGAATCAACGGCTAGACAACGTCTCTACCAGATACATCGTTACCGAAGGTAAGTAACTCGTACTTTAGGGGCTGTCGGGAGCTCCCGCTCACCATCCTCGAAACTCCACTAATATTTTTAAAGAATTGGTAATGGGGGATTGTAAACAGCTGTACTGTCAAGCCAGACCTAAAAATGATGATCGTTTACTCCAAAGATGTGAAATATCGGTATTTAAACAGAAATTTATGTTCACACCTACTCTTAACATGCTAAAACAGAATGCTTTCTGTGGAACTGGTGAAGGATATTTGACGGTTGGTCGTTTTCAGTATGAGAAAGGAAAATAAAAACTTTTGTCAATTACACCTTTCCTGTTTTTCTCACAGGCTGCAGTTTTCTTTGGAATTCATTTGCAAATTCTTGAACCCATGTTCGTCCTGGGGTACTGTAGGGCAAGTGATGGATTACAGCTTCTACTTCTGGCAATACCTAATTAACGTTCATGACCCCAAGTGACCCATGCTCCTGGCAATTTTCTGCGAAATCCTACATTTCGAAACTATTTTGGAAGAAGCATAAATGATTGATATCTAATTCTTCATTTAGTATTAAAACCTTGCTAAATCTTTAATCCGCTACTAAAGATATTGAATACCTGTACACTTCCGACCACTAGCTAATGATTGCTTTCTCACCAAACGGATAAAAAAAGTGGCGTCCACCAGATACTGGAATTTATTGAAACAAGTACACGTTTTACGTTTCACAGATTAATTTACATCTCCTGCAAAGTTGCTGAATTTATCCCTGTCTCTACTGTACATGATTAGCTCCGAACACGGGCTGATTCTGATGGGGCAACCGCATTGATTACGTTAGATGTCTGCAGCATTTGACTTGGTCCATCACCCACATTTGTTGATCACTCAACAGAAGTGTGTATTCAGAGCAATGCCTTTAATTGAATAACATCCCTCCTTGCAAAACAAGTCCACATTATCTTCTCTACCTGAATATATTCCTGCCCTGTACCACCCACAAGTTGGGGTTCCTAAGGACTCAGCAATGTCTGCCGTTCTTGTCAATATCCATCTTAACCATCTGCCAGGCCTTACTCTATCCTTAGATCATAATGTATTGATTGAGCAGATGATGCACAGGTCATCAAATTCCAGAGCCTTTGTGACAATGTACCCTCAGTGCCTTGCTTTTTTTATTCCAAAAATTGAATGACGGCTAACGAGCTTAATTCAGTCTTCACAAAACTGAAATTCTCAAATTGGGCTACATACACAGGATAGCTGACCATGGCCTGTTTGTGCTTGGACAGGCACTCCCTCATCTGAGGTAATAAAAAAGCCAAGGAATCTTCTTAGGTGCAGACCTGACTTGGAAACCCCAAAAAGAGACTATAACAGTGCCTTTTAGGAGTATGTTCAGAATCCTACAGTAGATGTCCCCTACGTCTTCCTGAAATCTCATTAACATCTGTGTTTGGAGTCTGGGTATATCTTAAGGATCGCGGTCTGTATTTTGACTATTATTTCGCTGGGTTACTGTTAGTACTTGTCTTGTTGTGTTGTTCAATGCGTGCCTTAGTTCTTTGAATGTTCATGTTTGCTCTTCACTATATACAAGCATGTAGAATCTGTACAAAACTTAAAAACGTTAGAACTATTGTTAGAGGGGGAAATAAATCCTTATTTGGGAATCTTGAAGCATCTTTTAAATAAATACTTTAACTTGATTAGTAAATTGTATTCTCTTAATTACAGGACCGGGTTTATGTACAGCAAAATAACGTAGAAAATGTCTATAATTTGGGTTTAATAATTTTCCGGGATCAAGTCGTACGGTATGGGTGTATTCGGGATCACTTGAGGCAGACATTGTTGGACATGATTGCAAGAGAGCGCAAAGGTGAAGTTGTCGACAGGTATGATTGCAACCTTTCTACTTGATTACTTAATTTGAATTGTAATTCTAAGGTGTGTCAAAATAATCTTAATCAATGTTCTGTTTGCCATTATGACATAGACGTATGGTTTAACTATATATATATATATATGTATATGTATATATATATATATGTATATATATATATGTATGTATATATATATATATATATATATATAATTTTAAGGAGCCTTTGTTTAAAAATATGTATATTGTGGCGTCAAATCCCTGATTTGAACAGTTACTATAGCAGCAGACTGCTTGTTTCTGGTAAAATGAACTTACTGTAGAGCATTGAGTTGACCTCAAGTATTTGTTCTGTAAATCCAAATAGTAAGAAACAGCCTTTTTTGTGCTTTTATTTTTTTTTTTTTCTGGAGGTGCAGCCAATATATTTCCAACATGTTGCAGGTGTATATTGTAAAGCGGGCTCCAGTGTGGAAGTAATCCAAAGCTCTATATCTTTCGATCTTCTCTTCCTTCCCTTCACAGTCTGACCTCCTGCAAAGTATTCCTGACCTTGCTATGCACCGTGTTGCAACACTTGGCTGTGATTTGCTTATTTCAAATGCACAACATCGTGCCTTTCTAAACAAGTTTTTTATTCAAAAAATACTCAGCAACACACTTCAGTTATAACTACAGAATCATCTGGAAAGTTTCAGTGAGGGTATTCGGTTAATCGCTCATATTCAATACAGTAATTGCATTACAGCATAGTATCAGCGAGTTCAACCTTTGAGACATTCCATTACAATTATGAAACTCCATACGACCCTCCCTCCTATAGCATCATCCACAGTTGTAATATTTCAGGTCTCTCTATATTCCACTCACCGACCCTATACCTTGCCCCACTTCCTCGGGCACCTAGGGCTTTGGTACAATACTTTTTCAGCTGCACAGCGTATATCGAGATCCCCCTTCCACTCTGTAACCCTCGGAGGTTGAATCGCACCCCACGCCCTTGCAATATTTCTTTTTGCCACTATTTCTGCTACCATTAGCCATATCCTAGTGAGACTGGTCATCCCCTGACTCTCACAGTATATGCCATCGAACCTGCAGTCTGACCTCATGAGCCACCACCTCTGACATGACCCGCGCTATCCCATTCCAGTATTGCTGGGTTCGGGGGCAGGCCCATAGTGTGTGAAAGTGCCTACCTCTCCACAGCCCCTTGTGCAATGAGCATGTTCACTGCGGCCCATTCGGTGTAACAACGCCCTAGAGGTATATGATCTGTGCAAAATATGAACCTGTATAAGATCGAAACCGTGCTCTTCTAGCCACCGCCCGGGAACTCTGTTTTGCCTCTGCCCAATCATCATCTTCTGGCAGTTGTTCATCCACCTGGATGTGGGCTCGCAATGCATGTTTCAGTTGCAAATATAGGAACTGTTCCGAGTCAGGCATCTGTACTCTGCCTGTAAATCCGCAAACTCAACAATAGTTTGTCCTCTTCAGAAGTCTCCTAAATAGTTAATCCCAAGAAGCCGCCATTAACGGAAACCCTTCAGTCCGCCAACTTCTTGTAGAAGGTCACTGTCCCGCAAGGGAGTCCTTTCAATTAGTTTCTCTTCCCAGCCCAGGAATTTAGTCACTTACCTTCATATGTGTAAGGTGATCAAGACTGTAAGCCGGTTCCTCTAGACCCACAAATGCCCAAGCATTAACAGTGACCAGCTGCGCAGCCCAGTAATATTTCCTCATATCGGGAATGGCCATCCTTCCCTCAAAACACTCCCCTCTGTAACTTATGCCGGGCTTTCCTGAAGCTTCCACAGTCTCATAGAAGCCGTCTTATTTCATAGTCAATCTTCTGAGATAAGCCTGTTGGTTTCTTACTAGGAGTGTTCTGGAGAACATAAAACAAACGTGGCAATGCCATCATTTTAAACAGTTCAGCTCTTCCTAGTAACAGTGGCAGTTTTGCTTCCTCCAGTGTAGCACATCCCTGCGCAACCCATGTAGTTGTGGGTATAGATGGTCTTCCAGGAAGTCTTTATCTGATTTGGAGACTGTTATGCCCATGTATTTAAACCTATCCTTAATCATTAGGGCTCGTCCACTGGACGGCAGGGCCTGTGTGTCCCCGAATAACACGAATAGGAGGGACTTATCCCAATTTATCTGATAGCTGGAGTAACTACTGAACAGTTGAAATATGTATAGTATGTGCTAATCGAGGAACGGGTGTTCGTGGCATATAACAGTGCCATCAGTGTATAACATTATCTTCTCTTCCCAGCCATTCCCCCTGGATATTCTTTGTATCAGTGGGTCACTCCTTACCCATGTCGCCAGGGCTCTAGAGCTATAGCAAAGAGCATAAGGAGAGAGCGTGCGTCCCTGTCTTGTGCCCTTATACAGAGCACCTGACCTTGAGACACCACCCTGTTCACTCGCACCCTGGGCAGCGGGTTCGTATACAGTAGCCGAACCCAGGCACAGAACTTTATGCCAAAGCACCGCTAACAAATCTGGCCATTCAATACTATCAAAAACCATACCGGCGTCCAGCGATAGTAGCACTGCTTCGTCTTCGGACCTTTCCCTAGTAAGATGTAGTACCCATATAGGCATCTCAAGTTGAGCCTGGTGCTTCTATGGGGCATGAAACCAGATTGAGCAGGGAGAATTATAGATGTTATTACCCCAGTAAGTCTGGTCGCTAGTACCTTAGCCAACAGTTTCGCCTCCATATTTAGTAGCGAGATCGGTCTGTATGATGTGCAGTTGTCAGGGGGTTTGCCCTGTTTTAGATTGACAACAATTGTGGCCAATCGTTGGTCCACTGGAAGACTGCCCTGCTCCAGTGCCTTAAGAAACATACTAAGCATATATGGTGCCACTACCAATGCCACTCCCTTGTACAGTTCTTTCGGCAGGCCGTTACATCCAGCTGCCTTGCCCGACTGCAGGTCTCTAATAGCTCTAATCATATCCTCTACAGTGAGATCCTTCCCAATCTCCTCTCGATCCTGTAGTGTCAGCGTGTGGGGGGGGGGGGGTGCATCATAGAGGAATTCAGCATAGTCTGTCCCTGTTCTACTCGATGCCGATGTATACAAGTTCTCATAGTGACCCACAACTGCTGCGGCTTTCACCTCTGCTGTTTTATAAATTTCTCCCTGCGGAGTACGGACCTCTAGCACCCAATTCCGTTCTTTATTTCTTTTGTCCAACCATGCAATCCGTTTGTTGGCTTAATCTCCCACCTCATAAAGTAGTCTCTGAGTCGCCCAAGCATGCCCCCTGGCTTTCTCCTCAGCTATGTCTCGCATTTCCTGTTGTAAGATCTGGATTTCAGGAATAACCTATGCGTCTGTGTTGGAAGCTGGCTCTGTATATAATATACCAAAGTGAGGTATAGTATGCACAGAGTCCAGTGGAACCCCAAAGGTAGGCAGAGGTAAAAGTAGATAGCTCTTACTCTCTATTTGTGGTAGTGTGGGCGAGCAGTAAGGCTTTATCAGAGGGTAGTGTTAAGCATTTGTTGTACACACTCAATCAGCAAATGATTGAGCACACTCAGACTGAACGTCAGACCAATTGGTTTTGTAGAAAAATATTCTTTTAGTTATTTTATTTCCTATAACCAAGCAAACCTGGAATTGCAGTTGTGTGTGTATATATACTTGAATTTTATTACGGTAGAATAACTGGTAATGCAATGCTTTGAAATATTACACATATACTTTGTATCGACTTTTCAATAGGATGTCAAGTAAATAAATTTACATTTTACCTTCCTTACACAGTATAGTTTACCTGGATACTGCACTGGACATTTCCTGTAAACAGGTCAGTAAAAGTGTTTTGGTTATTTGTATACAGTTTTAGAGACTTTTATAGATTTTCCAAGCAGGGGACAGGCAAGTAGGGCTGGGGCCATGTCAGTGGGCGGCGTCCTCTTCTTAGCTTTGGCAAGGCTGTTCAGTCCTTCTTCTTCTTGGTCGTTGCTTGTCAGAGGAGGCAACGTTCAGGGGTGCCCCCAACTACTAGATGTTTGAGGCATATGAGCTGCAGATTGTACACTATGCATAGATCGCTATCTGGTGTTGGGCTCGGATGCTTGCACGTTGTTGTTGTCTTCGAAGAGTCTTTTCTAGTCACGAGATAGGTGACTCCTCCCTTGGACGATAGTGTGCATGGGCATTGACTCCATCCTCATATTGTTTTTTTCCGCCATTGGGTTCGGATGTAACTTTTGCGCTCCAGTTCGGCACCTTATTCTCCAAACCTTTTTTTACACGCAAACTATCGACTACTCGACGGTATTGTTTCGATCGCGTGCTCTTCGACGCACATCTGAACTACTTGATTCCAGTCATCGACGCGGGCCGCTGGGCCTATAGACTCCGTTCGGGCCTACAGCTCATGGAAAAGACTCCCTTCAAAAAATGCCCCCAGTGTGGAGCGCAATTCCCACTCCGTGACCATCACAAGGTCTGTAACCTGTGTCTCTCGCACAATGAGAACAATTGCCAGGTCTGCGCCTCTTTTCGATCGAAGAAGACCATCCGTGATCGCCGGGCCCGACGACAAGACCCCAAAACAGGACATGTGGCTGCTGTTCCACACAAAAAAGGAAGCTGGACACACCAGACACTCCTGCAGTGCCTGTAAAGAAAAAAGACTGTGCCACTTCACCTATAAGACCCTCTTCTCCTGTCCTGCCTCCTGAGCCTGTTTTTCCTCCTAAGCCTGTCCCTCCGCCACAACCTCCAAGACTTTCACCACCACCGCAGGATGACGATGATTTAGGGGGTGGGGGAGGCAACAATGACCCTTACACTGACCCTGATGACGACACGGACGTACCACAGGACAATTGGGATGATTATGATGACCCAATAGATCCCCCAGACCTCCCTGATCCCCCCAACCATATCCAACAAAGCCATCTTCCCCCAGAGGACAATATTGGCTTCAGTCAGCTTGTAAATAGAGCTGCTCTTTACCATGGTGTTCAGATGCATTCTGACCCTGCAGACGAGGACTTCCTCCTAGACACCTTCGAACAGTCACAGAAGACTGTCCAAATCCTGCCAATTCTAAAAGGGGTTATTAAACATACCCCAGACATATTGAAAGACCCTGTGAGAGCTAGAATTCTCAGTCCCAGGATTGACAAAAAATATAAACCTGCCCCCAATGATCCCACCTACATCAAATGGAAGCTACCCTTAGACTCACTAGTGGTAACTAATGCTAGGAAACGTGCCAACTCATAAACCTCTGGTGACGCACCACCTCCGGATAAGGAATCTAAGTTGCTAGATGCTTCTGGCAAAAGAGTTGCTGCCCAAGCAGCTAATCATTGGCGCATAGCCAACACACAAGTATTACTTGCTAGATACGATAGGGCTCACTATGATCAACTAGAAACCCTATTACAACATTTACCTGATCAATACAAAACCCAGGCAAATGATTTAATTCAAGAGGGCAAATTAATAACCAACGCATTAATCAAGTGTGCCCTTGATGCAGCTGACACAGCCTCTAGGTCCATTGACACTAGTGTGCTAACGACATGCCTGGTTACGCATCTCAGGATTTAAACAAGAGGTACAAACAACTATCCTCAACCAGCCGTTCAATCAGGAACAACTTTTTGGAACGGCTGTAGATACCATTCTAGAAAAGATGGAAAAGGACACGGAGACTGCTAAATCTATGGAAGCATTACAGTCTCCATCCACACGTTGTTCCTTTCGTCGCTCCTTCTATAGAAGAGCATCCAAAAACATTTCAACAGACACCGCCTCCTCTTCCTATAAAATCACCACGCAAACATCCCCCAACAGAGGATATTTTTGAGGCGGATACAGGGGAAATAACAAAGGGAGAGGCCGAGGTAACAACAACACTTGCGCCTCCCCCACTAATAAACAGTGACTTCCCTCAGCTCCCTCCAGACCATTCCACCCCAGTCTGAGGGAGACTCTCACAGTTCCTACCTGTCTGGGATTCCATCACAACAGACAAGTGGGTAAGACAAATTATCCAGTATGGCTACTGCCTGGAACTTACTGCAACCCCACCCCACCATACCACCCAAACAGCGTCCAATGTCCACAGAACACCTCACGCTCTTAAAACCAGAGGTTCTCTCACTGCTTCAAAAGCAGGCAATAGAACTAGTTCCCTTACAGTATCAAGGAACAGGGTTTACTCGCTGTATTTCCTAATTCCCAAAAAGTATGGGACCCTACGGTCAATACTCTACCTCAGACCCCTCAATCTCTATATCCAATCAGATCATTTTCATATGATCACTCTCCAACAGGTCCTCCCACGACTTCAACAAGGCGACTTCCTTTCCATCCTAGATCTCAAAGACTCCTACTTCCACATTCCCATACACCCTGCTCACAGGAAGTATCTAAGGTTCATAGTGGACGGGCAACACTATCAGTTCAAAGTCCTTCCATTTGGGGAGACCACCGCACCCAGAGTGTTCACAAAGTGCCTTGCAGTGGTAGCAGCTCACTTGAGAAGACAACAAATCCATGTCTTTCCATATCTCAACGACTGGCTAATAAAAGCCAAGTCATTCAACCAGTGTGTTCATCACACTCATCAAACCATCCAGCTGCTACACGACTTGGTATTCACAGTAAACTACCCCAAGTCAAATCTTCAGCCCTCCCACATACACCAGTATCTAGGGGCCGCATTAGACACCGCCAGAGCTCTAGCATATCCCAATCCAGCCAGGAATGCCAGTATGCAAACACTAATTTCCAGATTTCAACCATATCATTCCCTCCCAGCAAGGGTATTCATGCAACTCCTAGGGATGATGGCCTCTTGCATCTTTATCATACCTCATGCAAGACTTCAGATGCGCCCCTTACAGGAATGCCTAGCATGTCAGTGGAACCAGGCCCGAGGTCAATTTACAGATCTGGTGTTGGTGGACAGCCGCACACATCGCTCTCTGCAGTGGTGGAACACACGAAACCTTTCCAAAGGGCGGCTGTTCCTCGAGCCGGTTCCACAGATACTGCCAACAGCAGATGCATCACTCACCGGCTGGGGAGCCCATCTCCTAAACCGCACGATTCAAGGCAAAAAGAACACGAAGCAGAAAGTGCTCCACATCAATCACCTAGAATTACTGGCAAATATTTCTAGCACTAAAATCATTCCAAGTACATCTACAGCACAAGACTGTCCTAGTCCGGACAGACAACATGACAGCCATGTATTACATACAGAAATAAGGAGGCACACATTCTTTGCAGCTGTCCCAGCTCGCACAAATCATTTGGAGATGGGCCATTCCACAAAACCTATACCTTCTGGCAGAACATCTTTCAGTAGTTCACAATCAAATTGCGGATCTGCTAAGTCAACAGACACAGCAGATACACGAATGGGAACTTCATCCCCAAGTTCTTCAACCATTTTTTCACATGTGGGGTCAACCAGACATAGATCTGTTCGCCACTCACACAAATGCAAAATGCCCAACCTTCGCCGCCAGGTTTCCACACCCGTTGTCCAAAGGCAATGCGATATGGATGAACTGGTCAGGCAGATTTGCGTACGCTTTTCCACCACTCCCATTGATTCACCTAGTAGTACGCAAGCTCAGACAACAGTCTCTCAAGATGATCCTGGTGGCTCCCACATGGGCACGGCAACCGTGGTTCACAACACTTCTGGAACTCAGTAGTTCCACACCAAAAACTATGCCTCTCCCCAACATTGCTAACTCAGAACCATGGAGAGATAAGGCACCCCGATCCAGGTCAACTGAATCTAGCGATCTGGCTCCTGAAGTCCTAGAGTTCGGTCAAAGAAGCCAGATGCCCTACTACTAGAGCTTGCTATGCAGCAAAATGAAAAGATTTGTCATCTACTGCAATAACAATAAGATTGATCCGCTGGATGCTTCAATCCAAGACATCATTTGCTATTTGCTACACTTACAAAGATGTAATCTAGCATATTCAGCCATACGATTACATCTAGGAGCACTTCTGTTTATTTACGAAACAGACCACACTTGTCAATATTTAGAGTACCTGCAATTAAAGCCTTTATGGAGGGCCTTAAAAGAATAATTCTTCCCAGACTGCTACCCTACCCTCTCCGGTGTGGAATTTAAACATTGTTCTTACCAGGCTCATGGGTCCCCCATTTGAACCTCTACTTAAATGTGAACTTCAGTTCCTCACCTGGAAAGTAGCTTTCCTTGTCACATTTACCTCTCTCAGAAGGGTAAGCGTGATCCAGGTTTTAACCGTACAAGAGCCATTCAAACAAATACATCATAATAAAGTGGTTCTCCGAACATATCCAAAATTCCTTCCCAAAGAAATCTCCGCTTTTCATCTTAACCAGTCAGTTGAGTTACTGGTGTTTTTCCAAAACCCAGACTCTGTGGCCGAGAGAGCTCTTCACACACTAGATGTCAAAATAGCCCTACTTTATTACATTGACAGGACTAAGCCTTTTAGGAAGACAAAACAACTGTTTGTAGCCTTCTCCCCACCTAATAAAGGTAACCCCATCTCCAAAGCTGGGATCGCGAGGTGGATAGTAAAATGCATTCAAATATGCTATCAAAAGGCTAAACGCACATTTGCAAATCCCCCAAGAGCACATTCAATACGCAAACTAGGGGCTTCCATGGCATTTTTAGGTAACATTCCCTTAGATGACATCTGCAAAGCAGCAACATGGTCTACACCACACACCTTCACCAAACACTATTGTGTTGATGTGCAGGCTAAGCAACAAGCTTCTGTAGGCCAGGCTGTTCTTAAAACACTTTTTCAAACTACTGCAACAGATACAGGTGACCACTGCTAGGAGAGACACTGCTGTACAGTCTTTGCATAGTGTACAATCTGCAGCTCATATGCCTCGAACGGAAAATGCTACTTACCAGTATGCATCTGTTCTTGGCATGTAGAGCTGCAGAGTTGTACACGCCCACCCGCCTCCCCAGAACCTGTATCTGTTCCAGTATTATCTTAATTAGATACTTTCACATGGACATCTCTTACTTCTTACTGACTCCATCGTTTCCCATCATGGCGAAAAACAATATGAGGATGGAGTCGATGCCTATGCGCACTATCGTCCAAGGGAGGAGTTGCCGATCTCATGACTACAAAAGACTCTTCCAAGACAACAACAATGTGCAAGCATCCGAGTGCAACACCAGATGGCGATCTATGCATGGTGTACAACTCTGCAGCTCTACATGCCAAGAACAGATGCATACTGGTAAGTAGCAGTTTCCTTAGGGGTGTTACAGGTAGGTAAAAGGTTTGGACCAATAAGTCCCTTCCTTGGGGTGGGTACACCCCCTATTATGCCACCCTCCAGTGTGAGGGGGGCATATGCCGCACTTTGTTTGGCTGGATCCCCGCATCTGCAAGATGGTGGGGACTGAGAGTTGTGCTTCACCTCACCTCCTCCACCTGAGAGGTGGGGTTGGCAAAGGTGGGCACACCTCCCTTCCTCAATTGGTTTTCCCGCTGGTTCTCCAGCCCAAAGTGGTGGTCAGAACCAGTGGGGACCAGTTGCTGGAAGCAGCAAAAGGCCTGGGGAAGCTCACGAAGGCGGCATACCTTTGAAGCTTCCCCTTTGTGGACCCTGCCCATCCTGGGGGAGGATGCTTGGCACCTCGTCCCAGGATGTGCATTGTTTCAGGCCCCCTAGAGCAGCAGGCTCTCGACCCAGGGGTCCAGAAACATGTCTGATTGTGGCAGCGGTGGAACAGACACTCAGCCTGGACACTAGTGTTAGGTCATTTTTCTGGGAGCATCTCTAAGATGCCCTGTGTGTGCATTTTTCATTAACTCCCTCACTGGCATCAGTGTGGGTTTTATGTGCTGAGAAGCTTGATACCAAACTTCTCAGTTTTCAGTAAAGCCATTATGGTACCGCAGAGTTCGTAATGACAAACTCCCAGCCCCATATACTCTTAATGGCATTACTGCACTTGCAATGTCTAAGAATTGGCTTACACAATGTAGGGGTGCAGGGCTCATGCACCTGTACCCTCACCACTGGTATAGTGCACCCATCTAGAGGAGTGGCTGATCTATTGTAGGAGAGTGGCATAGACTGCATAGTTGCCCCCAACTTTTTGCTGATGTTTTGACTGTTTTATGACTCTAGCCAGGCTGTGGCCCTGCTATACAGGACCCCAGCCTATCTGCTTCCTCTCTTAAACGATGTGAGTTCCCTAGGTACAACCCAATTGGATACTGAGGATACCCTGGCAGTCCCTTGTAGATGGTACCCAGGGCATGGGTCCCTCAGTAGGCCTACCAGGGCTGCAGCACTTATTGTGCCACCCTGGGACAGCCATACAAACTGACACCACCCGACCACTACTGTAGTCTGGGTAAGGTGGTGCTAGCACCCCTTACAGGGATATAGGTACCCTATATCCCACCCTATTACAGCACATATACTCTCATAGGTCACCCCCTATAGCAGGCCTTGGTAATCCTACAAGGCAGGGTGCTGAGGTATGTGTGAGGGGGGACCCCTACCTGAGTAGGGCCTCTCTGCAACCTTCGTAAAATCATTGCTGGGTTGTTTGTAGTGTAACCATACCATATACTCTTAACCGCATTATATGTGTATCGCGATAGCGTGATAACTTGAGAATGGCTACACAGAACCATATCGTGTTTGGTGTCAAACATGTAGGAATCCTACCCCCAGTCCAGCCATGGGCATGAGGGCACGATTTCCCTCTGCTAGAGGGGCGATATGGGAAAAGCGGCAGAATTTAGACACCAATTTAAAAGTGCACACGTAGTACAAAATGGCTACTACCCGCCACCCACGCGACTCTGGCTGGCTGTTGCTGGGGAAAATCCCAGCCTCGCCAGCTGGACAATAGGGCTCCTGTGGCAGGGAGGTGCTAGCACCTCCCCAGACAGGATATGTGGATTGGAACTGGGTGGGTGCACCATATGTTGCCTTTCCGAGTTGCACGTAGGCTGCTACAGCGCTTACATTCTGCATACACCGCCTGGAACCGGTCCAGGGGCATCCTGCCCCTCGCCCAGGCAGGAAACACACAAATGGGAGTGGGTGTAGCCACCCTTTCCCGCCTCAACTCTCATTGGTAGGCTCTGATCTGGACCCTCCCCATATCTTCTGGATAAAGGTAAATACTGTGTTCCCAGAGCCTCAGATTAATCTTGGACTTAACAGCCTTGACCTTCGACGAGCTGCTGCCCAGCTGACTGAAGAAATCTCCCTTGGGGTAAAGGAGTTACCCCCCTGCTTGGCAGGCACCTGAAACACTGCAAGTGACCCGGTTGGAACTTCGCGGCTCTTACGGACTTCGTCGACTCCCAGCAACCTTGAGGTGGGTTTCCTGAGCATCCCAGAGGCCAGTGAGTATGCACAGCAAATCTGAGCACCATGGACCGCGTGGGTGCCGAGATCCCCAATACCCCAGGACACCGGCCACCTCTTGCATAGCACACGACCCTGACCAGTGGGGAAGTTTTGCTTTGGCCCATTATTGAGCCAACCTCTCAGCAGCAACTGTGCCAAAGATCAGCGCCCTAGCCCCCTCCGGTGGCCCGTGGGCTCCCTTTTACGCACTCCAAATTGCTGCCTCCCGCGGTCCCTTGTCTTTCGACTGGTGGGCCCCAGCAGAGGTCAATCTCGACTTTCAAGAGTTCCCCTGGTTGCTCCAGGCCTGCTCTACAGTCTCTCCAAAGGAGACCTCTCACAGACCTCGTGGGTCTGCACCAGTAGCTGATTTGTTCATCTTGCGTGGGTTGCGGTTGCCAAGGCTTAGTGAATCCAATCCGGACACTAACACCGCAGCGACCCTCATCCGACGTGGGGCAGTCACCCTCCAGAAGCTGGCCTTCCTTGAAGCCTCCCGGAGCCTGTGGCTGCAGATCCAAGCTACACCTCTTTCCACTTGAAGCACACGACATTGAAGGGCTCTTTCCTCTGAGCTCCCTGGTCACTGTGCCGTGACCCAGACTCTGTCCCCTCTGCTTTCAGGTTCTCCTCTACAAGATCTACTACTTCATTCTTCACGACATCAACGCTTTTGGCTAGCAGCAGTTTTGTACATTTTCCCATTGCAAATCAGCCCGCGACCCGACATCGAAAACGACCTATGCACCCGGCTTCCCTGGGGCAGGTAACAGTGGTACCCCGGTACTCTCGTGGTAGTGGGCACCTCAAAGGCTTATCTCAAAGCCCTTAACTTTGAACTCCTGCTAGAAGTGTCTTTAATCTTTTAAAATCAAACCGCGACATTCTCCATAGGCTTTAATAGAGATCCCGATAGCAGCTATTTGCACTGCACGCGTCTCCCGTGGGTCCCCTTCCTCATAACCTGGGGTGGATTCTTAAGGGGCCAGCGATCCTAAATGCCCTAGGCATTGTCTGTAGAATTTTCGTGGTTCTTATACCACTTTTTTAATATATGGTTTAATCCCCCCCTGGGGCCCTGTGATTCCAGTGCTATTTATTGTATCTATCAATGCTTGTTTGAATTGTAACTTTGCCTCTAGCCTCATAAAGAGACTTGTGGGATTCTGTTTAGAATAAATACATATATTTTATATATATACCTGTGTGGACTACTCTTTCATTTGGTCATTCAAGAGGTTATCTATGGTAAATCAATAAGCTTAACACTCCTTCAAGACTTAGCCTGAAGGCTGCTCTCCACAGCTACCACTACGATAGCTTTCTTTAAAGGTTGTCTTAAACCTATCACCATAAGAGTCGAATTGGACTGGTACAAGGTGTCCCCTATAACTAGAGGACAGCATATGCCAGACCAACTTCTCACATCTATGCCAGGGCTGTGGGTTGCTGTGTGCCATATCGATTCTTCACTTTTCAGGCTGCGTGTTTTGGTGCAGAACAAAGGCAGTATGTGAGTGTAGAGGTACAGGGCATCTAAGGGTGGCACAATAAGTGCTGCAGCCCTTAGAGGCCTTCTCTGGTCACAGTGCCCTTGGTACCTGTGGTAGCATTTACCAGGGGCTGACCTGTGGCCAGAGAGTGCCGATTGAGTTTGGTCTTCAATGCAGTTTTAGGGAAAGAACACAGGCCCTGGGAACCTGATTGGCAGGAACCCGGGGCACACTCAAAGTACACCAGCAGTTCAGCAAAAAGTGGGGGCAACCATGCAGAAAGAGGGCACTTTCTCACAGTCTGGCGTCCCAGACTCCCTGGCTGTCGTTTCTAGACGAGTAATTTCCTTCTCTAGGGCTGCGTATTGAAACATACATCCACTCCATAACACATGGCTAAAAGACATTATCATTGGCAATGCCATTAGCTCTCAGATTACAGTGACCCATTGGCTTTGCCAATGCTTGTTTCTTTTTTTTTAAGGACTCTGAGTGTAGGTTTTCCAGCTGTCTCCCTCATGCACTTCTCCGTGTTCCTCCTAAGTTTTGCAGTTCTTGATTCCCTACCACCACTGTTTGCTCACCCAGCACCACCCACCCTCTGTCTGTTTGTTCCCACACCCGCTCACCCTGCGCTGTCAGTGTGTTTGCCCATCTTCTTCCTCCCTGCCATTGTTCATATGTTTGCCCATCAACTCCCTCCTGTCCTGTCTGTGTGCTGCCCTAGCCAATCCCTCCCGCCCTCGGTAGCTTGCTTACTTTCGAATTGCCACCTGCCCTCTGTTGTCAGCTTGCTGCCCCTTCCTCTCCAGCCCTTTATCAGATCACTGCCCCCGTCACTGCTCTCTCCCTCATTTGTCACCTAGGGTCCCCATGCCATTCCTGCTCACACTCTGTTGTCCAGGACTGTGCCTACCCTCCTGACTTTCCTCGGTCATCTTTCTGTACCAGCTCCTGCCACCCGCCCTCTGTTGTCAGCCTGCTACCCCAGCCCCTCCCACTCATTCTCTGTCATCTAACTGTCCCATCTTCTCCCACCCACCCCCTGTTGTCAGCTTGCTTCCCCAGCCCCTCCCTCCCTCCCTCCTGCACCCTGTTAGCTTGTTGCCTCTGACCCATCGGCATGCGCTCCTTTGTCAGCTTGCTGCCCCATCCCACGACCACCCACCATTGTCCGCTTGCTCTCTCGTCCCTTCCTCTGCCATTCCATTGTCGGCTTGCTCTCCTCGCCCCTACCGATCACCTTCCATTGTCAGCTTGCTCTCCCATACCCTCCAGCCCACCTCTTTTGTCAGTGTGCTTCCCCATTGTGTTTCATGTTGTCTCCTGCTGCCCCTCCATTCTACCTGATTTCTCAATTATAGTTGGTGTTATTTCAATAACAAGCATGGAGAGAAACATTGCCTTTCTGTGGGAAATGATACAGTCCAAAGCTCTGTATTTAATATAAAATCAGGGCCTTCGGTGGTAATATCACTGAAAATACAAGATTTGAAAAAAATATTGTCTACGGTTCCTCGTGGAAAACAATTCCTTTGAACTGGAATCTAGAGAATGCTAAAGTGATTTTGGTATTTAACTGACCGCCGATGGTCGTTTTCTATCAATTAAGTTAAATAGAGGCAGTTGCCAGAAAATTTTTAAAAAAGAGTCCCTCAGCAGAAAGCAATTCTGGTATTTTACTGACCTCTACTGTCCTTTTTATTAAGATGATTAAATAGAGGCAGTTGAACAGAAAAAAAGTCCCTAAGTGGAAGCAGACAAGTCCTTGGGCTGATCTCCAGAGCCCACAAACTGCATACACACATATAAGTATATACTAATTTATAAGTATATACTAAAGTATATACAAGAGGTCTCGCATGCTCGACCTAAAAAAAGCACATCCGTGATTGCAGCGTCATAGTGCTTTTTAATGTATTTTTTTAGCCATGCTGAACATTAGTCAGGCTGCTGTGCAGCATGGGTGAAAGTCATGGGCAGAGCCTATAGCTCTCGTAGTTGTGACCTATTAGCTTTGCCAATGCGTGTTTATTGATGGGCATATCTTATTAGTTTTCAGTCCGCGAAAATGTAACTGATCTAGTATCTTAACACTTCAAAAGTCTTTCAATATGTAAATGTAAGCTTTGGGACTGAAATCTAATATACCTACGAAGTTTTCATTTCCTTTTTCCGTTACAAAATTGAGAAGCCCCACAGAGTGCCCATTGCTAGCAAGACTCATTTATTTTCTGCTCTACACTTCGTAAAGATAACTCAAGTTTCTCCTGTCAGAAGAAAATGAAGTGTCTTAAATCTGTCACGTAACAGGATGCCTTAAAGAATGAACAATTAAGAATATCTGTAATGCTGCAATTTGTATGCAGCTTGGTAGTGAATGCCATTATGCATGTTAACCTTCTAATTTGAGTTTGATTGCTGCTATAAACTGTACCTGACTAACACAAGTTGATTTAGAAAACATGTTCTCTGTTTAGTTTATTAATTCAAGTCTTTGATTTGATTAAATAACATATATTTTTTACACATACACATAAATAAGCTGGATTTACAATCTTCTTTGCAGAGGTGCAATAAGAAATGCATGTCAGATGTTAATGATTCTAGGCCTCGAAGGAAGATCGGTTTACGAAGAAGATTTCGAGGCTCCCTTTCTGGAGATGTCTGCTGAATTTTTTCAGGTACCTAAATGTTGTGTGTTAATTTCAAATATCAATTCACAATGTAGAGGAGAATAAAGAGAACAGGGAATTGCAAAATAAATATTTAAATAGGCAGAGCCTTGACTTTTACCGAGATTACTTTCAAAAGCTGGGCTGTCAGTTTATGTTGTCCGTCTTTAATTTGCACTTTGCATTATATAGCAGAAGATGGTCTACAACCGTGGTTTGGTTTATGACTGTGATTGTTAAGAGGCTGAGCAGTTGTTGGTTCACTGTCAGAATTCTACTAGGGAGTGTATTGTGTATGAATTTGTATTTAAACCCTTGTGTGCGCACGACGGCTCCCAGCCGTCGTGCATTACGGTGGGCGTGTGCGCACGACGGCCGGGAGCCGTCGTAATCCCACCCACTTTTATTTCTCCCGCACAGCGGGGGAAATAAACCCGCACACAAGGGGTTAAAGAAGTATTCTCAGATTGTCAGTGTTTAAACCGTTTGTAACCAAGGTGTCTACAGTATCTGATAGAGACTACTAGCCACAGATTCCTTAACGTAGAATTATCCCCAGGCGTGAGACTGGATCCGGAAAATCTTTGCCACAGCATCTCTGCGCGCTGGTGGCGGTACCACGCGACCCCGCCCTGACGACGTCCGCATATGTGACGTCGGCGAGGTCACAAGTCCCACCCCGGCGCGCTGACGTCAGTTTCTTGCAACGCGGATCCGGAGTGTGCTCCTTGTTTTCAGGCCTCTTTAGCACCTTGATTTGGGAACCGTGTACCATGCCTTCGGGCTTCAAGCCGTGCGCTTCTTGTGCACGTCAGATGTCTGCGACGGACCCTCACACTATTTGTATGTGGTGCTTGGGTGAGCACCATGACTATGGACTGCGAGGCATGCCAGCATCTCAAACCGAAGTCCCGGCAGGAAGGCTGGCTGTCGGCCCGCTTGTCCCGATCTGTGTCGTCGCAGCGTCAGTCTCCTGCCTCGGACTGGGCCAGGGGCCGCAGTTTCCGGCGTCACGTACACGTACAATGCCTGGGTGGAGTCGCGTGATGCCGTCCCCCTGGCGCGCAGAGCTGCTGGGCAAGAAAGTTTTCCGGATCCAGTCTCACGCCTGGGGATAATTCTACGTGAAGAAATCTGCGGCTAGATTCGTCTCTACCACATACATCATTACCGAAGGTAAGTAACTCGTACTTCGGGAGTAGATGGTTGGGTCGTCTTCATGCTGTTAAGATGTCTCTTTTGCCCAAAATTCTGTACCTGTTTTAGTCTCTCCCCACCCCTATACCACAGGCGGATATTCGAGCCCCCCTCCATCTGGGGGAAATCACGTCCGCGCTTCTCCCACAGGATACTCCTCCTCCCCAGATCTCAGGGTGGGTTGGCCTGTCCTAATTTACTGGAATATTACTGGGCCTGCCATCTCCGTTTTATTTCAGAGTGGATTGTCCCTGAAAGCAAGAAACATTGGTTTCATATGGACCAGGCGGTAGCTTGTAGACCACTCTGGGACCTCGCTTGGCTTCCGCGTGCTGCGCGGCCCCACACACTGCCTATTTGGCGACGCCGGCGAGAACGGTCTTAAAGATATGGGATGGGCTGGCACTTACCCGGGGTCTCACGACTTTTCCCTCCCCCCAACACTCCTTTCACGCGCACTCCTGCGTTTCCTCCTGCTCTTCAGCCCCGTTCCTTTGAGGCTTGGACCGTAGAAGGTCGCCGTGTCCTCCAGGTCTTTTTCCAGGGTTCTACTCTTTGCTCTTTTGATCAATGTAAACAGTTTTTCAGTCTGACAAAGAGCGCCTACAGTATTGCCAAGTACGCCATTGGCTGTCATCTCACGAATATCTTCGGGAAGTGACTCGGCGTCTCACCCTCTTTGAATTCCTGGTCTGCAGATTCGACGGCTCTAAGGGCCTCATCTCCAGAACCTATTCGGTTCTTCAGCACTCTGGACATCTTCCGCTCCATGGTTACCAAACTCGCTGGGCCACTGACTTAGATGCTGATGTTTCCCCGGAGGAATGGGACCGCTTATGGGCAGACATCCCTAAGGTATACCGTAGCATTCCTCAGCGCGAATCTGTCTATAAACTGATGACACAGTGGTATTATCCTCCTGCATCAGATGTTCCCGGGCACTTCCCCGATCTGTTGGAGATGCCAGTCTGATAGAGGGGACTTTTTACATATCTGGTGGTCTTGCTCAGAGCTTACTGTGTTTTGGAAGGAGGTCCTCAGCCATATCAAAGAGGTGGTGGGTTACCCGCTCCCTGCTACCACATCTGTAGTACTCCTGGGCATTCGGCCCAATACGCTAAAGGCCATGACCATGGCCCATTGGCACCTCATTCAACATCTATTGGGTGCAGCGCGACAGACCATTGCTTCATGCTGGAAACGGCCACACTCCCCACCTATTGCTGCATGGTTTCTCTGACTGTGGGACGTTCTCTCCCTAGAATTGCTTACCACTCGCCTTGCTCTCACTGATACCCGCTTTGACCGCATTTGGCGTCCTCTCGTGCACCACCTTACTAAGCTTGAACACTCCCGTCTTATGCCTCCCAGACTATGGGCTCTACAATTGTTTGATGACCCTTTGGAGCCTTATTCTAGAGATGGATTGCCAGATCCCTTGGAGTAGTCCACACTGCCTGCTGGAGGGGCCTACTGACTCCTGGAATTCCCATCCTTCATTCTAGCACTTGCCATTGATCCCTCCCCCTCCTGGCGCATCCACTCCCCCTCACCTCTTTCTTCTTTTAATTTCACTGTCTTTTTTCCTATTTTGCCTTTGCCCTTTCTTTTCTCTTTCTTTTTCATCTTCCTTTTACTTTTTTCTTTTTTTTCTCTTTTTGTTCTCTTTTTTTGGTTTCTTTTGATTGTTACAGGTTAATGTGTTGATTGCCCCAAATTGTGATGGCACTGATGCACTGAGTTCTATGCCTTGTCAGGGGGCGGGGACACTGGTTCACCTGCAATTGGTACTTTGGAGCCCTTCTTCACATTCCCGCATATTGCCGGGATCCTTTTAGGATGGCCAAGCTCCTTCATACTAGGCCCCGAGCCCTTGTCCCCCCTCCATGGCCTTTACCTTGGGACTATAAGACAACCCCCCTCCTAAGATTGACTTTCTAGTCCTGGACTCTGACTTTGCTTCACCTACATATGCGATACTGCTTTCTGTATTTTTTGCCCCATCATCTGTATGTTGGAGTCCTATACTGGGGGGTCCTGTTTCTCCTGCTGTGTACCTGATATCCCCTCACCCTCCCCTTCGCTTTTGGTGGCATTTGTTATCTTGCATATGCTTTGGTCAAATAAACCGATATTAAACAAAAAAAAAATCCATATCCAGTCTGCTGCTTGGGGAGGATTCAAAGTTAGGGACTCTGCAGCTAGACTATGGCTCTACCAGATAGTGCGTTACCTAAGGTGTAAGTAACTTGTTCGTCCAGCCCTTACTCCCACGCCATGTCTTCCCTGAACACAAGTAACATGGGACCGATATTGCTCTTATTAGAGCTCATTAGCAGGTAGAGCTTGCTTCCAGTGGTTCAGTGTGCACGGGACCCACGTCTGGGCATGGCCGTCCCACCTTGGGCGACACACTGAAGTGTACAAAAAGTGATGGATGGAATTCTTGAATTAATCTCAGCCACTGGTAATTAATTGTTGCATCCCAATCCATTATGTTTCACAACATGCTACCTCAGTTTGGAACCAGTGATATGCAATTTGTCCTTGACCTTGCTGGGTGAGTAATTTTGAATTTTTCATAAAAATATTGAGGGAAGAAGAGTGTAGACATCAGCCTTCATACCTAATTAAGTCTGCTAGTTAACCGTCTTTATACAAAACAAAATATAGGTGTACATTGGGATCTGCCCCAAAAATCTGGCAAAGCTCTTGAGAACTGTGATGATTAATGTGGAAACGTAGGACTGAAATGCTGTGACCAAGCATCAGAATTCAGTGCGGTAAAGCAGTGAAATATCCAATGTAGATAACTAGTTTTAAAATGTTTGAATGTTTAATGTTCTTTACCACTAAATTGGTAAAAACTGTACAATTCTAATTTTGACAAAAAGGGATTTTGCATCTTAGTATCTTTGATAGTCAGAAATATTCAAAATAATTCCCTTCTGTGTGTGGTAACTTCCGAACACTTAATAACAAAATATATATTCAAGAAGAATCTAGCATGCCCAGATGTTGCGGAACACCCTCCATATGTCTTATCACAGGCAACATTTTCCAAATTGTCGGCTGCATGTAGTATCAAAACCCCTTAATCAAAACTATATTGCTGCACTGTCTACATGTGTAAGCAATGAGGATCAGTGCAACCTGATAGGTTTACATAATAAGAATTGTTAAAAATAAATAAATAAACACACACAAAAAAACACCCATCAGGGCCCGCCTGGACCGGGGCGAAATGGCAGCCCTCATCCTCCTAGACCTATCAGTCGCCTTCCACACCGTCTCCCATGACATCCTGAACGACAGATTCCACCATATCGGACTCCAGGGAGATGCCCTCAAATGGATTGTCTCATACCGCACCAGAAGAACCCAGCGAATAGGTCTCCCACCGTTCCCCTCGGAACCCAAGATGATCCGCGGCGTCCCCCCAACGATTATCCCGCAGTACTACCCGCTTAAACGTGTGCATGACTTCCCTGGCCAACACAGTTAGATCGCACAAACTCAGCATAATTTCCTACTCTGACATCCAGCTCATATTTTCGCTGTCAGAAGTTCCCTCCACCACCAGAGCCAACCTCCACAGATGTATGATGAACGTCGCCGACTGCTTGAAGGACAACTGCCTCAAGCTGAACACAGACAAAACAGAAGTCCTTATCTTTAGGAACAACATCTTGCCATGTATCGACATGTGGTGGCCGACAGAACTTGGCCCACTGCCCGACCCAAAATATCACACCCGCAACCTCTGCCTCATATTGGACTACAAGCTATCCATGAAGCAACAGGTAAACACAGTCTTGTCTACCTGCTTGCACGCCCTACGCATGCTCCACAAGATCCTCAGGTGGCTGCCAGTCGACACCAGAAAGAGTCCCTCTCGCAGACCTCCTCTCGCAATCGCTGGGGCAGGTTCTACACCCCCACCTCCAGAGCCTGCACCTTCATGCCTGGAGATTGAACAGGGAAACCTGAATTCTTTCTCTCTCCCACCTGAGGTGGTGAATGTTATTTTATTGGCCAGAAGAGACCCAACCAAAACGGTCTAGGCAGGTAAGTGGGCAAAATTTGTGAAATGGTATGGAGAGAAGTCAATTGACGCCTTGAAAGCCCATTTATCTGATGTTCTGAGTTTTTCTCTTACCTTGGCACAACATCGTTGCGCTTTGGCAACTGTAAAAGGTTACTTATCTGCCTTGTTGGCATTTATTCATTTGCCAGATCGACCTGCATTGTTTAAATCACATATAGTTATGAGATTTAATAAGGGTCTCGCTAATAGGTTTCCTGCCACTCCTTTTATTATGCCTCAGTGGGATCTTAATCTAGTCATGTTTTTGATGCGTTCACCTTTTGAACCCTTGCGTAGTTACATTTAAGACTATAATTTTGTTGCAATCACATCGGCTAGTAGGGTGAGTGAATTGTATGCTCTTAGTTCCAAACCTCCTTTTACATCTTTCCATGCGGATAAGATGGTTCTTAGGACCAGAGCTGCTTTCCTGCCTAAGGTGGTCACTCCATTCCACTTGGGGCAGTCTATTACCATGCCTACATTCTACCCTTCCTCTCATCCTTCTAAGGTGGAGGAGAGACTTAACCGTTTATATCCCAGGAGAGCAGTGAGCTTCTACGTGGATAGAACCAAAACCAAAAAAATCAGACTGGATGACCGTCTCTTCATCGGATATGTGCGCAAGATGACGGACAAGGCTGTCCACAAAAGAATGCCGTCCAGGTGGATAATCCTGTGCATTAAGATTTGCTACTCCATGACCAAGAGGGAGCCTTCTGAAGGTATTCATGCTCATTCTACCAGAGCTAAATCCTCTTCTTTGGCTAGTGGTGTCCTTGTGATTGACATCTGCAAAGCGGCAATTTGGGCCTCCCTCCACACTTTTGCAAAGCGGTTTTGCTTAATTCGGAAGTGATGATGGACAGCCATTTTGCTTGTTCTGTTACAGGATTGTTTGGTGCAGGCAGGCTCCCTCCCAGAGTGCAGGACTGCTTCAGGATTTAATTCAAAAGGTGAGTAATCCACAGGCAGATGTATCCATCAGAAGAACAAGTTACTTACCTGTGGTAATGCTTTTTCTGGTGGATACAGTATCTGCCTGTGGATTCCTCACTGACCCACCCACCTCCCCGTGACCTGTCTGCTTATACCGAAATTTAAAAAAATTGCATCATCTTTCATACATAATGTTTTATGTGATTTTCTGCTTAAATCATGAGGTTAGTTAGATTTGGGGAAATATCTATGGTGTGATATTTCCTTATTTGTTTGTGTATTGTGTACTATGTATACCTGTGAAAATGTTGTTCATTTACCCGTTTCGCCTCGAAAGCCTGGAAAAAATGGGTGGTACTGATGCCAGCATGCCGACGAGGTCTTCTTATGGTTCCGATGACGTCACGCAAAGTTGTTCCATTGTGACTTCCTCGTTGAAGTCTGAGAGCTATGGAGAAAAGTTTCCGTGGAATGCTGCTCATTGGGATAATTCAAAATGTGAGGAATCCACAGGCAGATACTGTATCCACCAGACAAAAGTGTTACCGAATGTAAGTAACTTATTCGTATTGCCCATTGAGATATAAAATAGTGAATAACTTTACATCAGTGTGTCAGTTGAAGTGGTTCATTCTTTTTAAAAAGTCACAAAACTTGTCTAGTCATATGACTATTTAAGTCTTGTAGTATGTTGCTAATTAAGGTGCATGTGCTTATTTTTCACAAATTGAATGTGACCTCTGCTAATGATCAGTGATGTGAGTGCTTAGGATGTCCTTGCTTATCTACTTTGTTCTTTTCCCCAGGGATGGGTGAGCGGCTGTGAAAAGCGAATGGGGGGAGGGAGGGTAATGTGGCTGGAGGTCTCCAGCCCTTCATGAATAAATCTATAGAGGTGCAGCACTTGTGTTCACCGATTAGTATGATCTTAGTTCGTTACCATGGTCAAGCCTATTGACTTGCTATCCTGTACTTGTGGTAAATGATATTACATCCATGATCACCTTTGCTTACTCTCAGCTAATATCTGCATGTTAGTTTTAAATGTTTTTCTCTAGTGTGCAGCTGCATTAATAGCTGTTATGAAGAAACAGCTTGTTTATTATTATTGTTTTTTAGTGGAATAGATAGTGAGTTTCAGGGAAAAGTGACAAGTCCCAAAAAGCCTTTGCTTTCTTTTTGGACTTATTTTAACAGTGTATTTGGAATATATTTTGTTGATGAGCAGAGGACTTAAAAACCTATCAACAAATTGAAGAGTTAGATCAACAAATGGCGGGCATCGCTTAAAAGAATGGAAGAGTAATGCAAACACTCCACTCCTTCTCCGGCTGGCTTATCCTCTTGCCAGCTGAAAATGTTTGGAGCTTAAGGGAGCGCACTGGCTTGCTCTTGTGATGACGTTTTTAAAAATCTGCACAAATGCTTTTCCTATAGTTGTTTATTTTCTTCCACTTCAAGTAGTTAGAATTGCTGTACACTTATGTTACATGCAAGGGCTTGACTTTTATTTAAATTCTTACTTTTAATAATGTGAAGTACCTTCATAAGCCTTTAGGGTCATAAATGTGTTTAACAAAGACTTCTTTTTTAAATTACAGATGGAAAGTCAGAAATTTTTAGCTGAAAATAGTGCGTCTGTGTACATAAAGAAAGTAGAAGCAAGAATTAATGAAGAGATAGAGCGTGTGATGCACTGCCTTGACAAATCAACGGAGGAGCCAATTGTAAAAGTTGTTGAGCGAGAACTTATTTCCAAGCACATGAAGACCATTGTAGAAATGGAAAACTCTGGTCTAGTTCATATGTTGAAAAATGGAAAGACGGAAGGTAAATTGGATGGTGATAAATTAGCAATCATTTTTATTTTCCTAATGTGAATTTTAAAAGCTTATGCATTTATTTTATTTGTGGTGCCCCTGAATTGATTTCAGAACCTACAGCAGTCCAAAATTCAATTTATGAAACATGACAATAATAAAATAATTCATATTCTGTTTTCAGAAAAAAGCCCAATCCTGCACTTCTATGTTTTTTAACAAGAATGCAAACTTTTCAAGACCTAAATATCAAATTTTATAAGCAATTTGTAGGAGTGAGTGGAATAGCATTAGTGGTTGTGTAAGCCTAGTGAGTGGCTCAGCACACAAGTCAAGGGGGAAATATTTCCAGAAAAATGTACTCCTTCTATTTTCCATTCGACTTTGAACATTCTAGAACAATTGCTGGCTTCCAGATTACACGTGATCAAGAGGAGTGGAAGAGACGTGTAAGAGCATGAGGGGTAACCCCAAAATTGTTGAGACCCTCAACAGTGTTGTTCTACCAAAGGTATATTTTCTTTTGGTGTATTAAGACACTAATTGTCACATCATAGATTCTATTCCTCCACCAGGAGGGGTTGTCTCTTAAATCTGAGACTATGTGGAAACCACCATTTGAAGAAATAAAAAATAAAAAATTACCACCTACCTTAAAAAAAGCTTTTATTCAAGAGATCGAGGATAGTGATATGATGAAAAGAATTGGGAGATGTGAGGAGAGAATTATTGGGTATCTCTCACATCTATCTATTGTAGAGCCAGGGCAACATGTTTCAGCCTTCCCAGTTCCCTATGGGTCAGAGTCTTTTGTCAGGACCTTAAAGGTTTTATTACTTAGGATCCCTACGTACAATCAGTTAGAATCGCTTAAGTAATCTGAGGAAGGACATTTTACCTTAAGATACTGTGCTTACCTTCTTCTGTTATTCATCTGGAACCCTCTTTGTCCTAAGAGAAAGGGAGAAGAACATGAAGAAAATGTAGTGTTTTCAAATGTTCTACTGCAATACTTTATTCTTTAAAGAAGAATGGGTTTCACCCAATGATGTTCACTGCATTATTGTTTGCTCCGGGTTTTGGATTAAAAAATACTGGGACCATTTTGGGTTGTACATTTCTAGGAGGAGAGTATTTGCATCTTGTGTCCTATTCTAAGGTGGACATAGTAGAGCTGCCTCTTTATTTCTTCTGGACATACATACTGCAAAAAAGCCGTTATAAATGTAAGGTTGTGAAGTCATTTTCACGTAATAGTAATAACACTTGGATTTACGTGAAGATGCTTGACTTGTAAAAATACACGAATGCACTCAGTCAGCTGTAGCCTCAATGTAGTGTACTGTTAGCCCGTGATAAAGAGATTTAAGTAACTATGGCGTTGACTCCTAGAAAGATTCTCATAGCATACCTTAGTGTCTGGATCGGTAATTCATTTGGTCTGTTATAAGGGCGGGGTGTTAACGTTTCCTTAATACGGGAGGAGAATATGGGAAAAAGATGGGATATTAAAAAAAAAAAAATTAACCAAAGGAGAGAAATGGGAGATTTGGCTAAAAAAGGGTTGGCTACAATGTAAGCGGTTCAGAAAAGGTGCTCCGTATATCGTGGAGGCTTTGACTAGGGATTCCCTCCTTTCTCGGTCTCTCATTTTTATTACCTTGGTACTTCCGTATGATCACCGCAATGCGCCCTCTCCAACCGTGCCTACTGATGAGAGTGGGGACGTTGTCCAGTTATATACAAGTGCTCGTCTACAGGTGTTATGGGTTACTTATTCCGGAAGTTGGAGGTGGTTTGTTAGTCATACACCGAGGGGACTTTTAGCAGTTATCTCATGCCCCCGGGGGATTCAAGATTGGTTGTCAGGCGCGGGATGTTGCCCATGGGTGCCCCCGGTTGGGTTATCAGTGGTTACTTCATCTAGTTTCTATGGAGAACAGTGGTAGGCTTGTTATGTTATCAGTGAGTGCATTGTTTTACAAATTTGTTGAGGTACTTGCTTAATAATTATAGGTATCATTTAACATAAAAAATATGACCTAACCTCAAGATATGTCATCAGTTGTTCAAAGCATACGTTTTCCTAAGAAAAGAACGGATGTTTTTGTGGTTTATTTTACCACTTATTCATAGTGGGGTTTATTTTGGGGGCATCTCTTGTCTAATCCCATATCCAGCCAAGGTCTTTTTTAATTTAAGATTCATAAGATTGAGCATGGTTGGTTGGATGTTGCACTTAACGTGGGAATATGATGTACACATTTTTGAGACTGCATATTCCTACAAAACGGGAATACATATGAGAGTTTGTGCTTCGTTTTTTGGTGACATATTGCGGTTCAAGGGATCATCCTTATCTCATTACAAGTGACCACGGAATATTTTTGTTGAGTCCATTATGGGCTGTTCCCAGATGGTAGACCCAACATTGTTCTTCTTGCAGTAAGATCTTTTCTGTACTGTCTACAAAGTCTAGAGTTTCCAGAATAACCCATCTCATCAGTTGAATGTTTTGCGGTAATGAAATGGTTGCTCATTTTTGTTGCTCTGTTACACCTTATATTGGTTCTGTGCTCACAGATGTGTATTTTGACTTCTCTGCACATCATGCCTACATGTTTTAAGCCACAGGGGCATGTGATCATTTAAATGGCATATGATTTGTTACAATTCAAGTGTCTTTTTAAAGTACATGTAAAATTTGATGTGAGCTGTAGCACTGTTGTGGTGGTTGTTAGAGAGCAAACTGAGCATGTTCCGCATGGGTAATGACCTGTAATAGGAGGGAGTCTTAGAATTGTTGAGATAGTGTCCTGCTTTGCAGTTTTTTTCTTTGGTCGAGTGTGAACCAGGTGATTTCTTAGGTTTTTTTGTCTCCTGTGAGAGAAGTGTGGTAACTGCCAATTCAAGCTGCCTGAATTCAATATTCTCCAGTTTTTACTTCTCTTTTTTTACGACATTGGATATTGCGTTGAAAGTTGTTACACGTCAGTGTTTCATGCTTAAGAGATTTTTCTTTGTTTAGGTGGAGTACATCCCTATGTTGATTCTGTGCTCTTTTATAGCTTTTTGACCAGATTGATTTTGGGTAGTTTCTGGATTCTAGTTTGTTTGTTAGTGCTTTCACTTGATTTTTAAAGTCTACCTTGTTGGTACAGTTGCGTCTTATGCGGCGGTATTGGCCATAGGGTACATTATCTTTTAAAGAGCATGGATGAAAGCTGTTGTATAATAAAAAGGTGTTCTTATCTGTAGGTTTGTAATATGTCTTAGTGCCGATATGTTGGTTTTCTGCAAAGAGGATGATGTCTAGAAAGGAAAGAATAGAGCGGTCTATCTGGCTGTGAATTTCAGAAACCTGTCGAGTATTCAGCCAGGTCACAAAATCGTGTGCAGATGGTATGTCTCCTTCCCAGATTATCAGAATGATGTCTATGTAACGTTTTCATATTTTGGTGGTTTGGGTTAGTGTGTGTTAGGACATTCTTCTTCTCAAAGTCACTAACCTATAGTCCTGCCGGACTTGGGGCAAAAAACTACCCGTAGACCTGGAGGTACATTGCATTTTCATATTCAAAGTAGTTTTCAGTTAATGCGAATCTGCGGCATTTCAGGACGAAATGCCTAGGAGTTCTGTATTGCCATTCTGTTTGAAAGAGGATCTCCTTAATGACTTCTTTTGTGGTAAACTGGGGTACAAGCTTTCAATGGCCAAGTCAATGAGTAAGTTGGTCTTTGGATCATCTCCCTTACCAACTGCACCTCCCGACCTTCACCCCCACATAGGCTTCTCTCACTACCACAATTTCCTGCACCACCATCTCCTCCAGGAGACCCACTAGATGACTTCACCACAAGGGTCTCCACAGAAAGATACTGGTGGGAATGAAGGGTGGGGTGGGGGGGCAATTGGGATATCACCCCTGACACTGATCTTCATGCTGATTTGGATCCTGATATTTATCCTGCGTGCCCTTCTCCTGGAGATGCTAACTCTTACCAAGAGGTTATAGCGAGGGCTTCTGATTTTCATTATGTGGAGCTTCTTGAAGAGCCTGTAGAGGATGACTTCCTCTTTGACGCCCTTACACCATACATAGGGCTACCCAAGCTAATGACATATTTAAGGACCCTATTAGGGCTAGGGTTAAAACACCCAGGGTGGATAAAAAAAGAGCCTGCACTAGCTGATTCTATTTACATTGAAGGACAGTTACTGCCAGACTGCCTAGTTCCCACCATAGCACGCAAGCGTGCCAACTCTCAGGCCACTAGAGACACTCCGCAACCTGACCATGAGAGTAAAAGGATAGATGCTGCGGGGAAAAGAGCTGCAACGCTGGCTGTCAACCGTTAGCGTATTGCCAACTTGCAGGATCTCAAAGCACACTATGACCACGCCCTCCGGGACATAATGGAAAATCTATTCAGTATCTCTGAGGAACACAAAAAAGGACATAATGGAAGATCTATTCAGTAGCTCTGAGGAACACAAAAAGGCTGTCAACAGTTGGTTTCTGAGGGGAATATTATGACTAGCACCTCCATGCGGATCTCTGGGTTTAAACGTGAGATTCAGCAAGCCGTCTTAAACATGCCTTTTGATAAGGAACCTCTATTTGGCCCCAGGTAGACTCCACATTTGTATTTGTATTTTATTTTTGTATAGCGCATTTACACCGACAGGTCTCTTAGCGCTTGGCAGAAGAAAGGCAGCGTCCGGGCAGGGGTGGTCTCCGTGGTAGTTGAAAGTGTTAGGAAATGTCCCTAAAAAGAAGAGTAGAGTTTTTAGCTGTTTCCGAAAGGGAAGCAAACCAGATTCTTTACGGAGAGTGTCCAGCAGCTGGTTCCAAAGTTGTGGCAGAATAACTGAGACAGCTCGTCCTCCTTTGGAAACAAAATTACCCCGGGGGCAAACCAGCTGGGCGGCTTCTGCGAAGCGCCCGCCCTGGCACATATTTAATTAAGCGTTCCCTTATGTAGCCAGGGGCGTGACCATAAAGGGCTTTATGGGCAATACACAATCCTTTGAATTTTGATCGCTGTCTGACAGGCAACCAGTGCAGCCTATGCAGCAGGGGGGAGGCATGGGTCCTCCTGGGCAGCCTGAAGATCAACCTAGCTGTGTCATTCTGTACCACCTGCAGTCTGTTCATACGTTTCTGGAAAAGTCCCAAGTAGAGCGCGTTCCCATAGTCGAGACGTGAGATGATAGTTGCCGATACAATGGATTTCATGGATGAAACTGAAAGCAGGGGAGCCAGTTTCCTCAGTTGTCTCAAAAGACCAGTACATGTGCCCACCACCGAATTGACTTGATGACTCATGGAGAGTTCGGAGTCGATCTTAATTCCCGGACTTTTTACAACTGGTGATGGGCTAGGAGGGGCCCCTAGTTCTCTGGGCCAAAACAGGCCACTCCAGAGGTTGTCTTTTACTGGAATGGCGAGGACTTCGGTTTTATCCGGGTTAGTTTTTAAGGAGTTTGCAGTCATCCAGTTTATGGTAAACCTTAGGATGTTTTGGACTGCCTCTTGGGCGCGGGCCGAGTTATCGATCTTCAGAATAAGCTGAGTATCGTCAGCGTAATTGAAGACTCGGCATTCCGTGTTAGCTAATGCGGCCACCAAGGGCTGCAGGTATATGTTAAAGAGGAACGGGGATAATGCGGAGCCCTGAGGGACCCCGCAGAAGATATTACCCTTGTCCGATACCTGATCGCCAAGTTGGACCCTCTGCGAACGTCCTGATAAAAATGATTTTAGCCAATTGTAGGCAGGCCCCCGAAAACCCAAGTCCATCAGCCGAGTCAGTAATGTTGTATGGCTGACCGTGTCGAACGCAGCAGAGAGATCTAAAAATGTATCAGGGCGCTCAACTCTTTGTTATTGGCCTTCATCCTGAGGTCGTCAAGTACAGATAGCATGACTAGCTCCGTACTATGGTGGGCTCTGAAACTAGCCTGGCGCGGTTGGAGCAGCTCGTGTTCTTCCAAAAAAGCATAGATCGTCTTCAAAACGTGCTGCTCCATAACCTTCGCCAGAAATGGGAGCTGGGATATGGGTCTATAATTCTTCAACTCGGCCTTGTCCGCTCCTATCTTCTTTAGTAGGGGGATAACTCTAGCCTCCTTCAAATTGGAGGGTACTTCACCGGTCGCCAAGGAATCATTCAGGAGAGTGAGAATCTGACGATCCAGGACTGGAAAGGCCATCCGGAAAATTCTTGGTGGGCACAGGTCGGCCGGTGAGCCTGATTTAGTTTTATTTATCAGTGCTTCCAGAGATTCTAGGTCCAATGAAGGAACATTTTTGAGGGACTGATCTGGCAGGGGTGAAGGATTAGCCAGCTCCTGAGAGCTCAGGGTGATGGAGGTTTTGCCAGTCTCCAGAAGAATGTCTGTTACCTTCTGGAGAAAGAACGTCTGTAAAGTATTAACATCAAGGGGTGTTAATGCCGATTTTACGTCGACCTTTTTACTGAGCTCGTTTTGGATCTTAAAGGTTTCCTTTTGTTAGAGACAATTAAAGAGGATATGGAGAAGGCAAAATCTATGGGGCCCTGCAAACAACTGCTACCCATGGATTTTGTTTCATATGTCGGGATACCATGGAGCCTCAAAATCCACCTTTTCTGAGGCTTCCACTTACCAACAAAAGCAACCAGGTCGGAGCTCTTACTCTGAGGGCTACTACTGAGGTTCCTATAGAGGAAACTACAGTAGAGGCAATGGTGCCTCCCTCGTGGAGCGATACAGTCTACCAAATAGTGACTACCCTATACACCCCCCCCCCCGTCACATAACACCTTTTTCTACCTGCCTGGCAGTCCATCACGTCAGACAAATGGGTATTTGCCATTATCCAACATGCTATTGGTCTGGAGTTCATTACCACACCACCCAGCATTCCACCTTGTGTTCACAGAATGTCGCACCGAGCATTACTCAAACAGGAAGTTCAAGCTCTTCTCAAAGACGCTATAGAGCCCATCCCTCATCAACTTCAGGGATATACCCTCTGTACTTCCTAATCCCCCAAAAAGATGGGTCTTTAAGGCCAATCTTGGATCTCAGGCCCTTGAACAAATACATCATTTCAGAATACTTCCACATGGTTTCCTTACAGGATGTCATTCCGCTTCTTCAACAAGGCAATTTGATGGCAACACTAGACTTAAAGGACGCCTACTTCCACATACCAATACACCCAGCTCATCACAAATACTTAAGAATTGTCATAGCAGGCAAACATTAACAGTTCAAAATGTTGCCATTCAGAGTAACCACTGCACCTTGAGTGTTCACTAAATGCCTAGCGATGGTCCCAGTGGATTTGCACAGACAGACTGTCCACATATTCCCATAGCTGGACGACTGGCTTATCGAAGGTAGCCTTCTTCATCAGTGCCAACCGCACACTTAGATGACATAGGTCTTCTCCACAGTTTGGGGTTTACTATCTACATTCCCCAAACTCATCTACTGCCATTACAAGTTGAGTCATACTTAAGAGCATACTTAAGAGCAATCCTGAACACACAAACTGGATTAGCCTACCCCAATTCCATAAGAATTCAAAACTTTCAGACAACACCGCCCCAGTTATCCAGTATTGGATCTTTCATAAATTCACATGCTTTAATCATTCACCATCCTCGAAGGGAGAGTTCCACTGTTCTATAATAAAACAGTATGCATTACTAATAGGCTATAATGGCACTAGGCCATAAATGATATACCCTATCTATGTCCTTTTTTTGGGAGAACCTTCAAGAACACTCCCAAGAGAGGCTGATTCCCTCAGATTTTGACAGCACATCGTGCGTGAAGGGAGTCTCCCTGAGCTCTGCTCAGTTTTTTTCTTCTGAAAAGCTAATTTCAACCTCATTAGTCTAGTATATCTGACAGAAAAGACCTTTTTCGTCCCTTCAAAGCCTGTGGGAAAAGGGAGTTCATATGGATGACCCACATAAGGACTGTCTTTATTGCCTTTATCCCAAGCATGTGGTAAAAGAGTTGTCGCAGTTCCCCCTCAAAAATTCTGAGGGACAGGAAAGGGAGGCTACTTCTGTGGCTTCAGAAAACAAAAACTCAGAACATCTACTGAGGTAGATAGCAGCACCTCTTCCAGGTCTCACAAAAGGGCTAGATCTCATGAAGGAGCGTCAGAGGAGTCCAGAAAATCCTTAGACGTCTTATCAGCCTCTCAGCTCTAAGAAAACGCAGGAGCAAAAAATCTAGCCCTTTGACGCCATCTACCAAGGTTAGAGATTGCCCTCATGCTTCCTCTACTGACCCGTCCACAAGGCATAAATCCTCTACGAAGTCCCTCTCGACTGCACCTTCACTGTTGACACCAAGACCGTCGACTACCACGAGTACCACTATCTTGTCGGCGAGACAGTTGACAATGAAAACAATGACAGCTGCTGTCGACGCTCCTATCTCGTCTGCGAAGTTTCAGACATCTATGAAGTTCCTGTCGACGCCTCGTCAACAGCTATCCCATCAACGACGCTGCCATTGACGATGATTCCAACTACGCTCCCTTTGACGATTGCTCAGTTGACAGTAGTCCTGTTGCTAGCGTCGACCACCACACCAAGGCAGGATGCTTGCATCCCTCCGTTGAATGCAGCATTAACAGCCCTTCAGAACTGCATGTTAAATGCCAGGAGGAAGATGAGGAGTATGGTAATGAAGGACGATATTACCAACATTACTATCCTCTTCCTTCAAGACATGATGAGCCCAGCGGATATTACCCAGACCCTCCCCCCTAAATGGGATAGTGCACGACTACCTACTTCCTTGATACAGGATCTTCAGGCTATGCTCGCAGACTATAGGCATTTTCGACAATTTCCAGAAGAGCAGCCTGGTGCACCTCCACAACCTGTCACCCCTCTTGCTCCAACACCTCTCCCTCCACCAGCCACTCCTAGAATAACCTCTACTCCCTATGGAGTAGCGCCACCGAGGGATGATCCATCATCAGATGATGATGAAAGAGAAGAGGGTGGGATTCCTGAGCCTCATTCACCTTTGGATGAATGGGATGACTACGTTCTCCCAACACCGTCCCACATCCCCAACAAACTGCCGATTCGCCTCCTGAAGTCATTGAAGTTTTCCTTAACCTCATGGAGATGGCAGCAACCAGGTTCCATCTCCCTATGTCGGTGAAACATTCCGACTGTTTCCTGTACAATTTTAAAGAGCAGGCAAGGAAATCGGAATGCTCTATACCGATCGTTTATTGCATCTGGCAAGGAGGAGTCAAGGTGATGAAGAACCCCGTCACAGTAGCAGCTGTCCTCCCTCAGATTGATAAAAAGTACAGGGCCCCTGATGATTCCCCTTCATCCTGGACTGCACACCCCTAGACTGACTTGGTGAACTCTCAAGCGGCACAAATTAGATCTAAAAACCTATCTACTCCTATTTCGGCACCACCTGACGAGGAGCGACGCCGTTAGGGCAATATTGTCAAAAGGTTTTCCACCATGTCTGCAATTACAGTGCGTGCAGCCAACTCCCTAGCAATTCTAGTACATAATGACCTCCAGATGTGGTCTGATATTGGCTCCATCATTGACCTCATCCCGGAGCATAGGCGGTCTGAAGCTAAGAAGATCTTGCTGGAGGGTGAGTGCACCCCGTCTGAGATCATAGATTGCGCCATGGACATCATCTCCATAGGCTTCCTTCAACTAGCCGGCGTAGACCTGTCAAGGCGGCAAGGATAGCTCAAGGCGACCTAGTTTAGACCAGAGGTCCAATCTAAGATATTGAACATGGCATATGATTACTAATTGGTAAACATATTGACAATGCTCTTCTATAAAAACAGACCCTGATACAGCCAAATCCCTTGGCACTCTCCAATACCTTAAATTGCCCTTTCGTGCAGCGCTTGGGCACAGCTTCTCTTCGTACAGGTGTGGATACCAGCACTCCCATAACTATCAGTCCTACCAGCCCCAATACAGACCTGCATATCCACAACAGTCGTACCGCCTATCCTCTGCGGCTGGTTTCCTTAATCAAGGCCCCCGCAGAAGACCAACACCTCAGAGCCTCGACAAAGGCCGCAAACAGTGACCATGCCCAGGTACCAGCTACACCACCTTCTCATCCCATAGGTGCGAAGATGTTCAGTTACCTCCATCATTGGGGAAACCATCTCAGACAGATGGCTATTAGACCTAGTCACCTATTGCCATACCCTGAAGTTCAAGAAAACTTCAAGAAAATAGTGCGTTTTCTCTGAGACGGTTCAAGTCGGTCATGAGGATAATCTCTTCTGCAATAATCTTGGTCCATTTGGCGCGCCTCAAGATGAGATCGTTAAAAGAAGGAACTGCATCTCCAATGGATCGAATCCGAGGGACCTTCGAGGACTTGATTTCCCTTACTCCTCGCAATGATACCCACATTTACATGGTGGTTTTACAAACTGCATCTTTCTCAGGCCTCAAATTCCTACTATTGGAAGTAGATTTCATCATCAACACAGATGCTTCCATGGAGGGCTGCGGAGGCCAAATGGCCTGCAGGATCTTCAGATACAAGAAAGGTGGTCGGCAAGTCAACAGATTCTGCTCAGCAACAACTTGGAGCTCAAGGCCCTCTTTCTCACCCTGCAGGCTTTCACCCAAGGATTTTATAACAAAAATGGTATGCAGTTTCTAATGTGAATGCAGGTGGGCGTGTGTTAAGAGATAAGCTCTACTTAAGAGTAAGTAGTTGCACAAGAAGGGGAGAAGAAACTTCTCCTTGTTGGAAAAAGACCCTCACACACCCAGCCAGCTAGATGTCATGCTTCATTATCGGGTCTGCTCCTTATCGGGGCGACGCTGCAATCCCCGATCAGCACCCGAGATGGGGCCTTCCTGGCGGAGATCTTTTTTCCAAAAGCCGGTGGGTGAAGTGCGTGTAAGGGCCCTAAATGGTGTAGGTGATAGTGATGTGTATGAAAAAGTAAAATAGGGGAGAAGGTCCACTCAGAAAATTTTAATGAACGTGGCCCCTACCCTAATAAAAAATGAGACAAAACAACGCTAATCCCAACTCTAAGGATGTCGGTTAATTGCGTCTGTCAAGTGGTCAACATGTTTCTTGCCCTTGAGTCTATTTGATGGCAATTCGTGAGGACCAAAAGATCTACCTACACTTAAATGGTGGTGGTCTATAGTACAGTATACAGGTGACCACCCATACAGCACCCAAAGAAAGTGAGGTACCTGTAATTCTAAAAACACAGCCTGCAAGGTTAAAAGACAAAAATACAATGCTATAAATTCAAGTCATCGTATATTGGATTTGTAAATGACAATACATGCAACATAATGATGCAAACCGCATGCTAAATAGGATTGCTAGTGGCATGCGTTATGACGTGTCTGTCATACAAATGTGGAACAGTGAGATAAGACAATAAAACGGAAGAACGAAGGCAGCAAGAGGAGCACACAACTGAAAGTAACTCACCCCATTAGGGTCATGGATATGTGGTATCAGATCCGGCTAGTGGAGACACTAAGGTGTAGTGTCCTAATATAAAATAAAAAGCAAAACAAAGAAAACAAGAGTGACATAGTTGATACATGAAGAACTGTACAGAGAATCCCGGGCTAATGCGCCCAGGGTCGAGGAGGCCACACAGTGAATATGCGTGACCAGTAGGTAAAACACTGGGTTCGATGTGAACTGCAGTGGTGCCAAGCCTCCAAGTGAGGCGCACTAAGTAAAATCAAGTGCGGGAGACCCAGTATGGCGCCGCTTGACAACCTCACACTCACCGAAGTGAGGTCAGGTGTGCAATCAGTGCGCCCTTAGGGGCCCCGCGTGGGTTTGTTAAACCTGCTTATGAGCTCACACCCCCCTCGTGAAAATACTCAATACAGCAATATTTAGTAAGCAAGGGCAGCAGATCATACACAGTAAATAAAGTGCTACATAAAAATAAATACACACGTAATATCCTATAGCAAATTGGACCAACACATTTCATCTGGATAGACTTATAACTTATAACTTCATTAAATAATACACTGAATTTCATAAATATTACTTCTCTGTTAAGCATGTCTTCATATTATCTCAATCCAACTCCAGCTCATGAAACTGCTTCTTGATCTGATTTACACCCTGAGACCCAGTTTGTAACTGGGGACCAAATCTTCTCACCCAATCTTTTCTTCTTGTGGCCTTTAAGCTTATATAAGCTGGCCTCCATATTATAGATGGCCATGAATCTAGACCTCCATATTGCAAATGTCAGAGGATTTAGTTTCAGCCAGTCCAAAGTATCAAAGCTGTGCTACCACTGTGGCGACAAAGATCAAATACATCAGTGATGTCATCAGTGAGTTCACTTACCATGCCATGAAGGATCTAATATGTGAGGTCATAAGCAATGCATTGTGGGAGCGCGAGGTATAGTTAGCTGATCTAACTATAACTGCTTAATTTCTCTGGTTTGTACGAGTGAAATGTCAGCCTAACTTTAACGTCCCAGTAACCTTTCGTTGGTTCAGTGAATTTCTAAGGTTTTTTAAAATTATATTTCCTAACTATAATGAACGTGTAACCTTTGGCTTTTTTACATTTAATTTCTGAGGTTTTCTTAAATTATATTTCCTAACTATAACAGCCCTTTAACCTTGGTTTTTTCAGTTAAGTGGTTTTTAAGTAACAATGGTGTTTGCAGAGTGGTGGGGAAATTACGTCCTTGATGATTGCACAGGTAGTACCCATGTGATTCTATAACAGGTAGTACCTGGGTGAGTCTGAGTGCAATTTACAAGGACACATTGTGTATACCAGATGTTTTTGACAAAGTTGTAAAGACCTATATAGACCTATTTTACATAAAGTTTCAGTGTAGCTATTTAGTAAAATACCAATTTTACTTTCCCCTTTGTGTTCATTTGTTGAAATAACTACATCAAAATGCATTTTCCCTATTCACAGCAACACCAGAGGTCACAATGACATCAGTAGTCACGAATACAATTGACCAGGTGTAAAACAGATATATAAAGATATTTTACGCAGAGTTTGAGACTAGCTGTTTGGTAGCATAATGGTTTAACTTTATTTTAACTACACATTTGACAAAAAAAAAAAATAACTTTCAACATCTGAATTCACAAATGAAACATAACTACTAAATGCCCATCAAACTACCCACTGTTACCCAAATTCACGGCAAATCAAAAACTGCTGCAAAGCTAGTGCAATGCACAGTCTGTAACCAGATCCTCTCTAGAGGGCCGAACAAAAAAATATTCATGTGGGATGACGTACATGTTCTATCATCGTAAAACCTAACATACAAAATGTCCCCAACTGGCAATCAAGCAGAGGGAAGCTGGAGAACCATCTACATCAGTGGCAGCAAAATTTCCCAGCCAGAAAGTCCCTTCAGAGGTGCAGACTACTACAACAGATATGGCTCCAGAGTTTTCAAGAATGGCCACGTATTGCATGGACTGTGGTGGTGTTATGATTGCTGGTGAGCAGTGTGTTACAGCTATACACGATGCTGCAGAAATCATAAATGCAAATTTTTTCCCCCTTTTATATTTTTTGCGCATTTCTCCGTGCATATTTGTCGAATTCCTCCTGTCCCAGTTGCCATTTTTGTTACCATTAGAAAAAATGTTTACAACTTTACAAACCAAACAAAAACAGTGGGGGGGACAAGGAGCTATTTAGAAAGAGGTCCTGAACCAATGCTCCTAAGACCAGGACTAAATCACAATGGATGGTTTCAGTTCCTTCAAGAAAAGGGATTTACAGCAAACAGTTTAAGCTGTAAAAAATAGGGAACGTCTCCGTAAGATAGGTGAGTGTGCAAAGAGGAGAGAGAGTGTACTCCTTTGTATGGTACGTGGTGCCCTCACACACCATTACGAGTGTATAGCATCATCATTGGGCAAAGTTGCTCCTCGTGGGGGTGGCGCTGCAGTCCCTCACGGGCCCTGTTAGGGGCTCTCTGGCGGAGATCTTCTCAGGAGTTGCCGCATTTGTGACGCTCGATCTGCGAGGCATATTGTAGTAGAGGAGATTTTTGAAGTGGAGTGGAAGCCCCGCCCATCTTTTTGATTGGCTTGTGTCATCGTTCATGCTAAACGCTGGCTTTTGATTGTAAATGAGGCTCCTTAGTCCCTCCTTCTGGGACGGCCCATCCGGACTGGATCTTTTGCTTGCGGCGTTGTACTTTCTCCTTTAATTAGTCGGTAGGCACTATGTTTTTTCAGTTGCCTTTGGCAAGGGCGGCGGGTTCATTTTTGCATCGCGCTTTCACTTAAAGTGAAAGCGCAATGCAAATATAAACAAGCGGCTGCCTTTGCGCAGTGGCGAGAGCTTGTTGGTTCAGCTGTTATGTCAACTTTTCTTCGTGAAACCGTGAGGCGTTGCAAACGTGCTTACAATGTTTCATCAGTAAGCCTGCGCAAGTCTTAACAGTCCGTGCGAGCTCACATTTTCAACACAGTTTTCCTCCTGTTTACTGAATTCATTTATATTTCGTGCACAGCAAATGATTATTAAGAGGTACAATTGTTTAACAAAAAGCAATTTTAGTTAAATACAGATAATTAAAAATATATATATATTTGAAATACCGGCGATTGAACTTGGGGCCTCTTACATGCGGAGTATGCGCTCTGCCACTGCGCTACATCCCCTTCCGTGATGACGTACTCAAGTCAGATGTATTGAATAAACACAAGCCGCAGTGTTGTAGGTTCTTGATAATCGAGAGAGACATGGGATCAGGGGCAGTCTACTTTTACTAGAGCCTACCAAGCTGGGCGAGATGTTTAGGTAGACGGAAACCAATCATTAGAAAAGAGAGAGTGCGCGCTCATACCATAGAATAATAGCAATCGAGAGAGCGCCCTCTCCCATCTGCTTAAGAATATGACATAATACTTAGTATCCTTCCAGATTTGTTTATCGTATCTCCTTCGCCCGTCTTCTGAAAATAAAGTTGTATGAAGAGAGACAGCAGTAGATCTCCGGGTTACATTTCTTTGCAGAATGTTTTTCAATTTGTAGCTTTTACGGAGCTCTCTAGTTCCCGAGGTCTATGCGAGTGCAGGTCGCCTAGACTTTTGCTTTGCGTTGTGTGACTTGTGGATGGAGAAACAGCTTCCCACAACTTTCTGTGAACTATTCTATTTTTTTTTTATTTACTGCCTTGCAAATACTTTATTCCTTCTTTTTTTTCGGGGGGGGGGGCGGTGTTTATGCTTTCAAGGTGGAGTTGGTGATGCAAAGCGTTTAAAAAAGTTTCAACTTGGTTAGGTTAGGGGACCTAGTATCTGTCATTGTTCCCTGAATGATGAAGCGCCAGCTCTGCAGTTCTGCCTTTGTGTCACTCGCAGAGAGTCTGAGAGCGTTGACAGGGGAAAGAAACAAGCACTTGCAGTGCAATAGGTCTCGTTTGATCTATTGGCCTTGTAAATGATAATGCCTTTTTATTTATGTGTTTGCAAAACCTGCAAGTGGTGGGTAAACGCCGCTTGCAAGTTTATAAACACACAAATAAAAGGCATTATCATTTACAATGCCAATACCAAAAAAACTCGCAAATGCAATACCTATTGCACTGCAAGTGCTTGTTATATACAAGTCAACACTGTTTAAATCTTCTAGTGAGTGCATTAACAACATATACAAACATACTCTGTTTTTTTTTTAGACCACACTGTGTTAAAGTTTGTAAATTCTTCAAAACTATCAACTGTAAGATCTGTCTCCTGTTCTGCAACTCCTCCTCTTAAAAAACTAATTTTCCCTAGAATCCTGCTCAGGACCAAAGAAACTAAACTGCACATCACCACAATACTTTTCTACGTCTGCCACAGTACCGTGCAAAAGTGCTCTATTCATTTCTCCTAAACATAAAGCAGGAGTTTTAACATAGTACAGCCTTCTAACTAAAGTTCGCATTGTTGAGTGGTGTACAGCTAACATCCTGAAATTATGAAAGGTGCTAGCTAATGAGTTCCCTGCAAATTTTGTATGCTTTCTAATCTTGCAAGGATTTAATCATTGTAAAGTACTTATTTTCTGTTTTAAATTTTGCCTTGGAAAGATATGTAGAAAGGTCCTTAATATATCAATGGATTGCTGTCGAATACTACAAACACTACTACAATTCCATTTCTATACAGGCGCCTGACTCCGTCTTCCTTGTACTTGTTCTCCAATAACTTGTTCTACATTTGTAGGTACTATCGCCCCTTTCGCTATAGAAATGCCATTGTTCATTTTATAACATCGTCCTCTGTAGTCAATAACATGAACTAATCTATTATCCTGGACATAGCTTTCTTAATTAGGGAAGTACTAGAAGGCGGTGTGCATTCTCCACTAAAAACTGTGCAAAAGTTACTTCTATTCACTAATCTTTTATTCTGGTTTTGTCTCCTCATGCACAATACCAGTTTGTCAAAAGTCTTCATTCTATTTATAATCAAAATAAAAATCTTCACCTTCAAAGCAAAGGCCTTTTTTTTATCATAATTTTTTTATTGGTTTAGGTTTGACACAGTGTAATGGAATATTGCGTTATTTTGCCCAATGGTAGACATTACAGGGTTTGCGTATTAACAATAAGTACTCTGTTCTATTCGCCACTTGACATCCGTTGTCTTCAATCCACATTATAACTCTACCATTGATAATAGTTGTTACATTTGTACATATCTTAGAACTTCAAATAGAAGGGAATCTGAACAAAAAAAAGGAAATAACAAAACCCAACTTCCCACAGCTGCCTGCCCCCCACCCTCCTTTCTGGCTCATCCACTTGTCTTGTAACTCGGATCAAGGTTATGCATTCCATACCTTGGATTGCCACACATAGGCTATTGTGTGTACAAACAACATTTCTATTGGACAGCGTAATGCGTACTGTAGTTCTGTGCGGGTTCAGTTTTTTTACTGCTAGCTGAGGGGCGGGGGAATGACATGTTCGGATTTCCTTAAACTGCTTCTGTTTCCTGGTTTAGGTGTATCCATCTTTGTTACATTCTTTCTGGTTCTTGTTACTTAGATTTTGTCCTTTGTTAATCTTTCTCATAGTTTGAATTTTATTTTCATTATTTCATAATTTTTCAGAAATGTCCACAAATTGTTTTAGGTTTTAGGAAATGGCTTTGTCCTCTTCCCAATAGCTCATATTTCGTTCACCTCTTTTTCATTTTGTCCCTTTTGAGTCTCAGATCTGCATAGATGCTGATCTTGCTTCTGTTACTTTTTTCACCGCGCTTTTGTAGGCTATCTGTCTTAATTATGCAGATATTGTGCCAACTTCTTTACTATTGGCTTATACAAAAACAGTTTTTATTTTATGTTGCAGCTTCAAATCTACGAATCAAACTACTTGCATAACTACAAGCACTTACTTCAATGTACCCAAGCCAGAAAACCAAACTTAATGTATTACTTACCTTTTAATATTATAGCGCACACTCCTATAACACAGCTGCACCATATCTCTGTTCTCACTTATACATGGTAAAAGACCACTTTATCCTTTATGTACTCAATTTTAAAGTAAATATCTACCAAAGTGTAAAAGTACATACAATGTCGCAATACTGTAAATCCAAAAACACAACAAAAGAGCTATTTCTGTCTCTCTACCACTGTGCCACTGGTACTGGTACATTTTTCGGAGACTCCCTGTCGGCGGTCTGCATAGTTGAAAGAGCCCACAGGACTCTGCCTCAGAACCCCCCCCCCCCCCCTCCCCCGGGGGGCCTCCTCGAGACCAATAATGGCTAGTCTACTGAATTGTAGGGACTGGGACACTTGTAACGCGAGCTAGGGAACAGCAGGAGACGACGTACCAGGGCAACACTTTATCATTCTACCCGGACTTCACCTTGTCTGTACAGGCTGCTAGAAGGGAGTTTGTGCCGGTGAAACAAATTCTCCATAACCAGGATATCAAATAATCCATGCTCTACCCTGCGAAACTTAGCATTTTCCATTCTGGCAAAACCATGTACTTTATGAGCAAATTTTGCGGCTAGTTTGGGGTCAGTAATCTCCGACCTTCCAAGCAGTCTCCACGTGCAAAGCGTCAGGCAGAAGACGTCAGAAAGCTCAGCGAGAATGACTAGCTACCTGCTTGAACTGCACTGCACTGCTATACTGATCGCTGTTTTCGCAGGGAAGGTGGGCGGGCACCCTCGCTCATCCTTTTTGTTACGGTGCTTCCACCCTCTCAAGATGACACTCCATTGACATGCTCTGTCTGCCCAGTGGGTAGCAACATTCCCCTCGCTGCCCTCCCCTCATCCTGCCACCCAGCTTACCTCAGCTGGGATACGCCGGGCTCCTTGCGGCTTCCCCTATGGGATGAGTCCTGCATTGTTCTGGTTTGTGGGCCACTATTGGCTGCATAATGTTTTTTTGAGCCATGTTGGGAGGCGAGTAGGATTCTGGGGCGTTGGGTTATCTATTTTTGCTTTGCTGTACTCACCCCCCCCCCCCCCCCCCCCCCCCCCCCCCTCTTCGGTCTCCTTTCCCCTCTTTGGCCTCCCTCTGCCTCACACTTGTGGGTGCTGGATCTCTAAACATGCATGACCCTTGGTGGATGGTGGTATGGGTGAGCACACTGACACTGGCTGCGTTAAAAGCTGTGACGTGGAATGTTCGTGGCCTGAATGATTTCAGGACTGTACGATTGGTTGTGGCCTATCTTCACCGGCATGGGGTGGACATATACCTCCTGCAAGAATTACATTTGAAGGGGCCTAAATATGCGCGCCTTAGAGCGGGTTGGATGGGTGAGAAATTTGTCGCTGGATGGTCCAATTATGCTAGAGGAACCGCTATTGTACTTAGTAAAGGGCTTCCCTTGCACACTCACTCTAAGGGAGATATTTAATAGTAGCCGGAGTGCTAGGGGGCCACCCGGTTCGACTCGTCACGGTATATGGACCCAATGTTGACGACCCTGATTTTTTCATAGAGGTGTGGCGACTGGTGGAGACGCTCAGTCCAATAGCGGTTCTGGCGGGGGGGGGGGGGGGGGGTGGGAGGGGGGTTTGGGATATTTTAATGTCATTTTGGACCCAGATAAGGACAGATCTGGCGATACTCTCCTTCCCCATCCGCAAGCGGTGGAGCAGGTGCCGACTTTTATGTCTGATTACGGTCTGGTGGACATCTGGCGCCTCTGTAATATGCATAAAAAAGTAGACACCTGCGTGCCTTCAGGCGGCCCCACTTGGTACAGAATAGACTTCTGGCTGACCTCGAAGGATGCAGCCACATGGGTCTCCGGAGTATCCCACCTCGCTGAAACTTTCTCTGACCATGCTTCGGTGTTGCTCGTGTTCTTGCTGCCGGGTGGCCCGCGTAAAGCCTTCAACTAGAGTCTCCTTTCCGGAGCTCGGCGAGACATTTTTCGATACGCGTTTCTCTCCGCCATAGTGGAATACTTTGAATTGAATATCGGCATGGTGGACTCTGCCTCCACACTGTGGAAGGCTTTCAAATCTGTGATCCGTGGTGAATGTATAGCCAAACAAGCGGGAGAGTTGCGCTCACTCCGTGATGATCTCAAGCGTCTTGAAAGAGAGATAAGTGTGCTCGAAAGGAAGTATTTCACCACTAATCAGCTGACGGTCCTGCGAATCATAAAAGAGAAATATTGCAGAGTTTGAAGAGGCTGCCCAAAGGGGGAGACATTACTTGGGGAGAGAGGCTGGTGCCAAAAGGATTGGAGAGGGGGACCTCGCTGGGCAAACACTGGCTGGTCTTCTCAGGAAACCAGGGACAATGATTACATTTGCGAGCTGCGTACTGCCGACAACAGGTCGGTGATTGGGCTGGAAGCGGGACATGCCGAAATTCTATCCTTTTAGTCTACACTTTATGCAGCGAGGCAATCTGATGTCCCACGCTGATTTGACCCCATTTTTTAACTCTATCAAGCTACTGTGGCTAGAAGACGGCCACCACAGATACCTGGATGAGCCTTTTCCAGAAGAGGAGGTGATAGTAGTGATCCGTGCCTTGCCCGGAGATCAGGCCGCGGGGCTGGACGCTTTCTATAAAGAGTTGGCTCCACTGCAAGTGTCACATCTTGGTTATATGTATGAAGAGTCGCTGGAGCACGGAGAGCTCCCTCCATCCCTTTGGGAGGCGCTGATTATCACTATCCTCAAAATGGATAAGGATCCGTTGCTCTGCGACTCCTACAGACCATTCTCAATGATTAATCTGAACAATTGCTAAATTAATCGTAACACAGCACTGACTAGTGCGGGTTTGTCCCCGGCAGAGGTACGTAGCACAATTTACGTACCTTTTTCGAGACCATGCAAGAAATTGCTCTTTCTCTCCCAGCCGCCGCAATTTTTCTGGATGCTACCAAGGCCTTTGATACCTTGGAATGGCTGTATCTCTTTGCGTCTCTCGCCCGCCTGTGTATTAGCCGTATTTTTTATTAATCGCCCTGCTTTACTCCTCTCGACGGCGAGAATGCGGATTAATGGTATATTCTCCTCCCCATCCTGATGGCCCGTGGCACGAGACAGTGCTGCCTGTCTCCCCCCCCCCCCCCCCCCCCCCTCTTTTTTACCATGGCCATGGCGCCTCTTGCTGCTTGCCTGCTACCGCATCGCAGCCTTGCCTTCGTCCTCAGAGTGAGCTTGGTGTCGCTCTATGCAGATGACTTGACTTTATATCTCGACCCCCTGATCAGGGAAATGACAAGATTCGACGGTCTATCTGGCATCTCCATTAACTGGGGAGATTCTGCTATTTTCCCGCTGACTGCGGTCACAGTCTGGTTCCAGTCGGAATATCCTCTCCACTGGGCAGAGGCCCCGGTGAAATCTAGGATTCTGGCTCAGCCGCAATATTGAGGAGCTTTGGCGATACAATTATGGGATGCTTATGGACTAGTTCGAGAGGCGCTTGGGCCGCTGGTCAGCACTACCCCTGTCCCTCGCAGGTCGATTTGCCATTGCAAAGATGGTAGTACTCCCAAAGTTTCTGTATGTGTTCATCAACCTCCCTTTACCGCTTAGTGCCCATTTCAGATGAAAATTGCGTCCAAAAATGATTAACCTTGCCTGGGCCGGTAAACAACCCAGGATCTCCTGGGAAACTCTGACCCTGCCTTTTGAGCAGGGAGACCTGGGGGCCTCAGACATGGAGTTGTATTACATCTGTGCGCAGGCTCAGTTTGGGTTGTACTGGATCTTCCCGGCCCAATTCATGGCACTCACGGCACTGGAACACCATCAAGCTGCTCCAACACCGTTAAACATGGTACATTACAGGCCACAGTCCAGGCCGCGCTCGGGTATAAACACAGTGGGATGCACTGTTTGGGCATGGCACGAGATGAGACATGGGGCACAACTGGAGACAACGTGTGTCCCTTCGGTACCTTTGCTGAGACACCTGGCGTTACCCTTTTCGGAAGATGTGGGAGTGTGCCAGAGACTGAGGAAGCTCCAACTTCACACAATGGGGAACGTGTTACCCGATGGGTTCTTCATATCGCCAGAGCTGTCTGGGGAGAATTCGGGCCTACTTGATAGAATGACATACTACCAGCTCGCGATGCAGACCACTTTGCTTCGTTCCCAGCAGCACCCACAGTGTTCCAAGTTCTGGAAGATTTTATCAGTGACCAGTCACCGCATAAACTCATTGCCAGGTTATAGTAAGGCATGCAGCGCACGGCTCCCGTCAGTGTCCCTTCGGCGCAGCACAAGTGGGAAGAACTATTGGGGATCCCCATAGAAAAGGATACACGGGCATACTGCTGCGCGCCGGCCAGGGATTTGTCCCCCAACTACAGACTGAGGTTGATCCACTTCATGTTTTCACATAGACGTTATAGGACACCTGAATGGCTGCATAAAATTGGACTAACTGAGGATGCAAGATGTGTGAGGTGCTGGGCTCCAGAGGTGACATTTTTACACCTGGCCTAGGCCTGTCCGGATATTGTGCGATACTGGGACACTATATTTGGAAGTGTTAGAAGGGATGATAGAACACACCTTTGAGTGCTTCCCCCCCCCCCCAGCTCCCCCTCCCTTCCTTGAGGGTGCTGCTGGGGTATGTACGCAGAGTGCCGGCAGCGCTGCTTCTCCTGCTGGCCAAGAGGAGAAGAGCGATGTGCTTGGGCCGTCGGGGGAGCCTGGGCGTCACTGGTTGGCTTAAGATGCAGCATTCTGCCACGACCATTTGTCTGAATACTGGCAGCTGATGCCCGCACAGGCACGGCCCAGGGACATCTGGGTGCCACTACAGAGTTACCTTCGCTCCCACTCACTGGACCAAAATGAGACCACCACAGCAGGCGCGGACGCGCTGGCAATTGCGTCGTTGTTGCGAATATTACGCCCCTTTGAAAACAAAAAACAAACAAACAAAAAAACTGCGCTAATTATTCTTACTGCTTTACTATAGTACCATGGAACTCCCACTTGTACGACAGGGAATGATTCAAACATGTGAATCAATGATAGATGCCAGTACTCCTTACAAGCACCCAAGAGAAACCTATGGTCAGCCGACCTCTCCCTAGCCTCCGTCCCACGCTTCTATAGGAACAGAGCGGGTGGTAGGTCCTGCCCCTACCTTGCAGCTAACACATGGAACGAGCTCCCTCTCCACCTCCAAGAACTGGGTCTTTCAATGACACCAACGGTGCTAACACCCCGCGCCCCCCTCCCCCCCCCCCCCCCCCGTGCCTAGAGACCCTAACGGGTGAGTAGTGCACTCTACAAAACACTGATTGATTGAATACTGGAAATAAATTACAGGTAAGTAACCTATTTTCTTTCTGACCAACCAACAACGCACAGTGAGGATGGTCGTGCGTCTGCTAGGGGTGATGGCTTCCTGCATTGACATAGTTCCCCAGGCATAATTATATGATTCCATTACAATAATACCTAGCTTGTCAGTGGTCACAGTCACAGGGGCAGTTGACAGATCTAGTGTTGATAGACTGCCACACTCTCCTTTTTATGCAATGATGGAGCACCACCAACCTGTTAGAGGCCTCCTTTTCTCGTCCCGGTTTCCCACATCACTCTCAACAGACTCATCAAAGACTGGATGCGGTGCTTACCTACAAGACCTTACAGTGCAGGGCCTATGGGATGCCAAGTACCTATCTCTCCACATCAACTACCTATAGGTTCAAGTGTTTACCTAGCATTGAAAGCATTCCCCCTCACCTGACTCACAAAGTTGTCCTAGTCCAGGCGAACAATGACAGCAATATATTACCTTCAAAAACAGGGGTGCGGATGTTCTACACAACTCGCACATCTGTCTCAGACCATCTGAAACTGGTCTGACATTACCAAATTCACCTGTTAGCGGAATACCTTCTGGAAACAGACGACTTTGCAGACCTGCTCAGTGGAATGCAGCAACAGGTCCCCGATTGGGAACTCCACCCACAAATTCTCCTAACCTACTCCCAAAAGTGAAGCTTTCCTCAAATGAACCTCTTCGCCACAGCAGAAAACACACAATGCCCAAACTTCGCCTCCAGGTTCCCACACCCCCTATCAATGAGCAAATACACTATGGATGAGTTGGTCAAAAATATTTGCCTACGCTTTTCTGCCTCTCCCTCCATTTCTAGTTGGGAAGCTCAGGCAGACTTCTCTAACAATTATCCTAATAGCTCCCACTTGGGCTTGTCAGCCCTGGTTCAAACCATTACTTGACATTTCAGTAGTGCCACACGAGCAGCTCCCCAACAGGCCTGAACTTTGCTCAAAATCACGGACCTATCAGACAGCCAGATCCCAAAACTCTCAACCTAGCAGTCTGGCTCCTGAGGTCATAGAATTTGGAGATCTTAAATTACCAGGAGAATATATGGATTTTCTTAAAGAAGCACGGACACCTACTACTAGGGCCTGCTATGCAGCAAAATGAAAACGTTTTGTTTGATACAGTCAGTCAAAGCAAATTGGCCCTTTCACAGCTAAAGTACAAAACATCTGTTATATACTCCAAAAAGACAGGTTTAGCATATACCTCTATATGCTTACATCTCTCTGATGAGGCTGCCCATCTTCAAAATAGAAAACACCTTTTCATTTTCAAAATTCCAGTCTAAAGCCTTCATGGAAGGACTTAAACGTGCTATTCATGGTGTGCAGAAAAAATACATTGATCCCTTTTTCCCCGTATTCTGAAATTTTACACATCATTATTGCCCTTTCCCAACAGGGCTTTGCTCTGGACACACTTAAGGGCTATATGTATGCTCTTTGTGCTTTTTTGTGTCTGTTTGACCAACCCCCTTCTGTTCAACACCCCTATTGTACATAGGTTTCTAAAAGGCCTTGTTCAACTCTTCCCTCCTTCACCGTTTATCATAACTCACTAGGACCTTAATCTGGTGTGAACTTTCTTGACGTGTGCTCCTTTTGAGCCTCTCCATAATTGTCTCCTCAGGCTTCTGACGATTAAAACAGCCTTCCTTTTGCTATTATATCTTTCCGTAGAGTAAGTGTGCAGCAGGCCTTGTCATCCACGCCGCCTTCCTTATCAGTCTATCCTAAAAAACTGGTGCTTCGCACAAGGACCTCCTTTCTACCAAAAGAGGTTACACCATTTCACAAAGGCAATCTATCACACTGCCTACCTTTTACACTCGTCCACATACTTCTAAAGAAAAGAAGGGAATCTTCCATCTGGACCCAAAAAGAGCGTTCTTGTTCTATCTTGACCGCACCCAAGAGTACCGGGTGGATGACAAAATCTTCATGGGGTATGTTGGTGCAAAGAAAGGCCGGGCTGTGCAGAAGCGGACCATCTCCAGATGAGTTGTGCTTTGTATTAAAATCTGCTACGCATTGACCAAAAAACAACCTTCAGAATGTTTGCAAGCTTAGTCCACCAGACCTAAAGCTGCAACCACTTCATTAGCTCGCGGAGTTACGGTCCTAGCCATCTGCCAGGCAGCAACGTGGACTTCTCTGCACACGTTCACCAAACATTACTGTCGCAACAGTCAGATCCGTAGGGATGGGCCTTTCGGTCCTGCAGGACTTCTTGTTTGAAATTGGTATGCAGACCCTCCACCGTTGATGGTATTACTTGGGTATCTATTCTAAGGTAAGGAGTCTGCAGCTAAGTCTCTATCAGATGGACAAGTTTCTTACCTTTGTTATCTACGCATCTAGTGTAGATTATATCTAGCTGCAGATTCCTTATCGACCTACCCATCCTCCCTGCTTAATGAGCGGATTTCTAGGGACAAGGCTGATCCCTTTCAGGGCCCTAGTATTCCAAACGTATGGTCCGTGTTCTTAATGACTTCGTGCTTCTGGGGTGGAAAGTCATGAAAAGAAACAGACTTCAGTGCGCAAAGGAGGCGCCTATATAGGTGCCGTGCACGTCACTTCCCAGTACAAAAGGGGGTGGTGATGGACGGAGCATCAGAACCAATCAAACACTCACACCCAGTCAACAGATCTGGGATTGATCCATCGCCGTTCTTTAGCCCACTCTGCCACCCCAGTTCAGACATGGCCATATGCAAATCAGTCTGACCCTGTGCCTCATGGGAACAGTCCAGCCCGAACTGCCAAGCCATGCCTTCCCTGGACCGGAAACAAGCTTCCTAGGACCGGTTTCTGGCATTTCAGCCGTCTTCAGCCAGGCTTGCTTGAATCCAATGGCAAAGTGAGCAAGGGACTCACGTCTGAGCATACCCTGCCAACTTATGGCGAACAAAGCAGTACAAAAGGGGGTGGTGATGGACGGAGCATCAGAACCAATCAAACACTCACCCCCAGTCAACTGATCTGGGATTGATCCATCGCCGTTCTTTAGCCCACTCTGCCACCCCAGTTCAGACATGGCCATATGCAAATCAGTCTGACCCTGTGCCTCATGGGAACAGTCCAGCCCGAACTGCCAAGCCATGCCTTCCCTGGACGGGAAACAAGCTTCCTGGGACCGGTTTCTGGACAATGCCGCATACGGAGCCAAAAGACACCACCTTGAAGCACACGGGTTTACTGCTCATAAAGTCTTTCGGATTCTGTCCGGCACCTGGGAAATTCTAAGGTAAAGAATCTGAGGCTAGATATAGTCTCTTCCAGATAAGGCGTTACTGTAGGTAAGTAACTTGTTCTCCAAGTATTGGAACATTATTGGTACAAACATGCTGATGAGATGGACGTTGGTGAAAAGGTTAAGTCAAGGTTTTCTACATTCGATGATATCTTGACCCCTTCCGGCTGTAATTGCAACTTGTGTTCCACAATGCGTCAACATTGAGTTTGTCCTTGCGTCTAGAAATCTTGTTAGGTGGGGTACTACCAGGAAAATCACCTGGTGTTCCAGCTACTTCCAGAGGAGTAGCGCCTCCTGAAAGGGGTCTACGACCCCACCTTCACCCTGCTTGATGCAGTACCACATGGCGGTGGTGTGATCCGTGAGCACCTGCACTTGCCTCCTTTTGATGTATGGCTACATTGGGTCAATGCCAAGTGTATGGCCTGCAGCTCCAGGTGGATGATTAGATAACTGAGCTCCACCTCTCTCAAATTGCCTCCCCAACCCATTGGTAACCACTGTTCGCTCTGAGTGAGGTAAGAATAGGGGTCTTCCCCCTAACCCAATTGCAGTGAAGCAGCCACCACTGCATTTCGTCTGCAGCCTCAGAGAGATCCCCTGGTGCTGTGCCCGAGCCTAAAGATCCCACTGCAGAGCGAGCACCCATATGCCACCTGGTGTGCTTCACCAGCAGGACGCGGTAGGCCACCATTCCCTGCAGCCTTAACTATCTTCTCCGGGCTACAGGACAGAGGGAAGCATTGGGATCATGGCCCCCATTACCTAGCCTCTCCGGGAGGGAGGAGGAAGCATGGAAGTGCACTGTATCCAGAATAACTCTGATGAAAGGGACCGTCTGTGAGGGAGTTGTATGTGCATATGGCACGTTGATAGTCTACCCTGAAGATGTTGAGAGTTTCTGTAATTTGGCGGTGAGTGATGAGTGCCTAGGGCAAATCTGCCTTCAGCAGCCAATTGCTGTGGTAGGGGAAAGCTGGAACCCCTTACGATTGAAAAATCATTGCAACCAGTGTCAATAATTACATGAACAGGAGCAGGGCACTGGTGCGGCCAAACAGGAGCATAGCAAATTGAACGTGCTCCTGCCCCACGGTGTACTGCAGATGGAGCCTGTGGTCTTAAAGAATGGGAATGTGGTTGCAAACGGCATTTGTATCTTACTATGGATTTATGCTGGACTTGCATATCATTGAATGTGCTATTTATTTTTTGGTACTTAACTCATGCCAATAAAATAATTGATAAACAGAATGGGGATGTGGAATTAAGCATACTGCAGGTCAAACTCCATCCAGGACTACCACAAATATATGAAAGTACCCCTTTCACCACAGATTGTTTCTAACACCTATCCGAGCCACTGAACATGGCGTAGAGTTGTGTGGGGGACAGATAACAACAGTTAAGTAATTTGTACGGATTTATTTTGTATGTGGTGCAAATTGCTCTTTGCAGCCTGATGCCAGATTTCCTCCTTATCACCCAGCCGAAGTCCCTTTCCCTTTGGGTTCCATAGCTGTGTTTAACTCTGGATCTAAATTAATAAATGCCTGTTTGTAGCCAGGTTATCCCCTTTCATTGGACCTTATTCTCAAAAATGTATCCAAATGAAGTTTTTTTGCGGTTCAATCCCTCTCTCACCAGCCTGGACCTTGCCCAATGCGAGAGTTGCACAAATATAGTCATCCATCGGTCCGTAATGCCATCCTCTATGAATTTTGGCTCTGGGCTTCAATTTACCATTTGAATACATATCTCTTAATCTGGGAGGATTGCCCTCGTTCCAGCTTTTAAAGCGAAGGTCCACGTTGTGCCGAGGCGTGGATGGGGGGGGGGGGGGGTGTTGAATTAGGGTTTTATATAATGGGTGACAATGACTATTGGAGTGTAGTAGATCCACTCTTGAGCGTGATCTGCTGCCAGCATTCCAAGGGAATCTACAAAGTCACCATTTCTTGCCTTACGAAACGGGCCCTTTGTGGAAACCAAAGAAGGTTCTGTGACGGGATCTGGGAATAATGATCGACATGAACCCACCTCTATGTTCAGGATTATAGTTCCAGTCTAAAGGATTTTTAATACAATATTTGCTACAGTAAAACGATGTAAATTTGTAAGGATTTAACTTCAAAATGTGCAGTTGAGCAGTGATTGTATAGTCAAGCATTTTCATTGTTTTTATATGTCTACATCATGTAAAGTGAAGGTTTACATAAAAATTTAATATTTTATCTCCATTTCTTGTAGACCTTGCTTGCATGTACAAATTATTTAGCAGAGTACCGAATGGTTTGAAGACAATGTGTGAGTGCATGAGTTCATATTTAAGAGAACAAGGCAAAGCACTTGTATCTGAAGAGGGAGAAGGAAAGAACCCAGTGGATTACATCCAGGTATGTTGAGCATGTAATAAACGTTGTGGTCTCCTTGAACCCTATCAAGTATCAGTATTATTTAAGAACAATGGCAGTTCCATCCATTCCCCCTTTTTTTTTTTATATAAAGTGATAGAAGGGTCGAGCCCCAGAGCAATGGTATGGTTATTGATGATGAGCTAGATGATGTTTCTACCTTCATATTTTGTTCTTTTATTCAAATGTAAAAACTATTTATCTGATAGACTTCTAGTTGCAGATTCCTTATCTTTGAACTTCCAGGCTGGATCCGGAAGATTTTAGATAGCAGTACTTCTGTGCGCCGATAGGTGGTGTCGGTCGACTCGCGTGACGTCGTAGGCGTCCGGTACGTCATCATGACGTCCGTGGCATCTATATAGGCACCACCACGGCGTGCTGATGTCTGTTCTTTTCTTTCTGCGCCAGCCAGCCCAAATTCTTTGAAGAGGTCTATACCCATCAGTTTTTGACAGACTTTTTTCGACATTCGTCGAGTTCTTTTGGTGTGAAGGTATGTCTAGCAAGAAGACCTGTAGGTTCAAGCTGTGCAGCACCTGTCACCGAAAAATGTTGGTCACGGACGCCCACCTGCTGTGTCTTTGGTGCCTGGAGGAAGATCCGAGCACCACTCCCAGGGCGAAAGTCTTCCTCCTCCCAGTCGACATCATCGCGGTCAGGTAAGAAGCACAAGAAGTCGAAGGGTGCAGAGCGGCTGCCTGGGTCAGCTCCACGTTTCCCTCCATTTAATTAAAAGAATTCTATGACACCATGTGCACTATATTTGGGCGGTTTGACCCTGCCGGCGCTCCTTCAGGCCCCGCATGCTTCGAATAAGGAAACCCCGTGGGTTCGGAGCCTCTGGCTCTGGCCCTCCTCTTGGATCAGTTCCTGGATCTCAACTGGTGCTGATCATACCACTCCGACCTTCCCCCGGCACCGCGTCCAACGTAGAGACCCTCAGCGCCTCCCCCATTGTTATTCCAGATGACACGCAGCCGGTTGGGCGTCCACCAGGGTGCCTAACACTCTACCCTATTCTGAATGGCTAGGGATGGATGGATGATGATTATTATGAGGAGGAGGAGGAGAAGGAGGAGGAGGAGGATGATGATTATTGGGAGGAGCAGCAGGATCCCTTAGAAATTTCACAACCGATTCAGGAACTGTACTTGTATGAGGACCTGGGTGATGCCAGGGGCCTGGACACCTCCAGATACTGGCATGCTGTCTTCCCCCTAACCTGGCTGTGGAGGAAGGGGGCTACTTTTCCAATTGTGGTGCATAAGGCTGCGGATGTCTTGGACCTGCAGCTTCCTACAGTGGCTGTCTTGATGGAGTTCTTGCAGCCTTGTGTCTTTACCTCGGAACCCTTGCTGCCTTTCAACGAGGCCTTGACCACATTCTACTGGGCACCTTGTCCAAGCCCAGCACAGGTGCTCCTGTGAATAGAACTATTGCCAGCCGCCACTGCCCTGCACCAGGTGACCCAGCTCTCCTCTCCACCCATCCCATACCACAGAGCTTGGTGGTCCAAGCATCCACTTCCTGTGGCGGGTTCCCTTCTGCACCCCCGGTTAGGGATTCCAAAAGGCTGGACAGCTCTTGTAAGAAGATCTTTTCTTCTATCAGCCTAGCAATGCGGTTGGTAAATAGTGCAAGCCTCTTGGGCCATTATTTCCATTCGCTTTGAGATACGGTTGCGCAAGTGCTAACGAGAGTCTCTGAGGAGGACCGGGCTCTTCTCTCCCAAGCTGTTGCAGACGGGCAATGCAGCGAAGTTTGCCATACAATGTGGCTTAAACACTACAGACTCCTCAACGGTGGCTGTTAGGCACCACGCCTGGCTGAGGCCGCCTGGCTTTTCATGGGATGTCAAAGCTAACCTTATGGACATGCTCTTTGATGGCTCCTGTCTCTTTGGAGACAAGGCAGATGCAGCGCTTGAGCGCTTCAAGAAACTCTCGGGCTACGGCCAAGTCCTTAGTCCTCACGCGTAATACAGGCCTGTGTCACCCATTCGCCCTTTTTGTGGCTACGGAAGGGTTTTCCGACCACGGCAACACTATTCCAGCCAGAGTAGTCTGCAAGTCCAGCAACCACTGCGGGCTGTGGATGCAGTTCACCCTGACCTCGTGGGTCAGGTGACCAGAAGTCTGGTCTAGCCGCCAACCCCTCTTCCACCGCAAAACTTTCCTAGTCAGATTCCCTCCGGATCATGGCCATCCAGTTGGTGGCAGGATACACCAACACTGCCACCACTGGTGAGATATCACCTTGGAAAGGTGGGTGTTACAAATAGTCTGAAGGGGCTACTCCCTTCCCTTCGAGACTATCCCTCCCTCCATGCCTCCAACTTACAATCGGCTAACGGAGGATCACTTTGCTCCTGACCCCCCCCCCCCCCCCCCCCCCTGCGAGGAAGTCAAGACTCTCTTGGCCAATGGAGCTATAGAGGGTTTCCGGGCCATAAATAGGCTGTGGTTGTTCCTGCTATTTTCTGGTTCCAAAAAAAGACATGGGCTTTTGTCCTGGAATCGACTTCAGAGCCCTCCACTACTTCCTCAGAAAGGAGAAGTTCAAGATGCTCACCCTTGCTCAGGTCCTGTCTGCCGTGGACCCGGGAGACTGGATGGTTGCGTTGGACTTGCAGGACGCCTGTTTCCATATCCTCATCCTGCCTGCCCATAGCCGCTACCTGCAGTTTACGTTAGGTCAAGAGCACTTTCAGTTTACCATTCTACCCTTCGGCCTCACCAGTGCCCCTTGAGTGTTCACAAAGGTGATGGTGGTGGCTGCAGCCCACCTGTGAAAATCAGGGGTTCCAGTCATCCCCCCTATCTCGACGACTGGTTGTTTAAGGCAGGCTCGTCCCAAGCAGTCGTCTCCCTCCAGGCTATGGCAAACCTCCTGAATTCGCTGGGGTTCACTATCATCGTGTCTAAGTTGCACCTGAATCTCTCTCAGACCCTCCCTTTCATCTGAGCAGTTCTAGACACAGTGCAGTTTCAGGCTTTTCCTCCCGAGCAAAGAGTCCAGGATATTCAGGCTATGATACCGATGTTTCAGCCTCTATTCTGGAAATCGGTGAGAAGGACTTTGAGGCTGTTGGTCCTCATGGCCTCCTGCTTGTGGACCATGCCAGATGGCACATGCCGGCTCTGCAGTGGGATTTGAAGTTCCAATGAGCACAGCATCAGCAACATCTCACGTACCTGGTTCAGATATGGGAGGGCACCGTGAATGACCTGCAATGGTGGCTGACAAACCGCAATTGAGTCAGAGGCAGACCCCACTCCCTTCCCCACCCAGATTTCACAGTAGTGACGGATGTATCTGTTCTAGGATGGGGCAGCCATCTGGGAGAGGTGGAGATCAGAGGACTATGGTGGAAGCCAGGCTCCATATCAACGTCCTGGAGCTTCGTGCGATTCGATTGGAACTGAAAGCCTTCCTAAACAACACTCAAGGGAAGGCTAGTTCAGGTGTTCAAAGAATACGCTACTGCCATGTGGTATTGCAACCAACAGGGCAGGGTGTCAAGAGGCACTGCGCCTCTGGACTTGGCTGGAACAACACAGCATTTCCCTTGTGGTTTAACATCTGGTCGATTCTCTCAACGCCAGTGTGGACAAACTCAGCCGTCTGTGTCTTGCAGATCACAAGTGACTTCTCCATCTGGAGGTGGTGCAAAGTCTCGCTCAACAGAGGCAAGTGCCTTGGTTAGATCTGTTCGTTCAGAAGAGAACGCGCAATGTCAGCAGTTTAGTGTGTTGGGAGTTTCCAAGGCGGCTCTCGCTCTGCGATGCTTTTCGACGCGAGTGAAGCACAGGCCTTCTGTACGCCTTTCCGCTCATACCACTCCTTCCCAGAGTGCTCAAGAAGATCAGGAGAGACCGGGCCCAAGTCCTCCTGGTGGCTCCGGTATGGGCACGGAGAGTGTGGTATCCCGAGCTTCTGCAAATGAGTATCGATACTCCGATCAGGCTGCTCCTTCGGGAGGATCTTCTGGCGCAGCAGCAGGGGAGGGTCCTCCACCCGAACCGGTCCACTGCCTCCTTTCATGAAGATTGAGTGGCGACAGTTGACAGCTTTTGACCTTCCTGCTGAAGTCTGTGAAGTTATCCTGGCGGCCCTCCACAAAGTCGGTATACACTTTCGGAATGCAAATTTATTACAGAACGGTCTGTTGACCCCTTATCTGCCTCCCTCTCATACATTCTTCTATTCATTCTTTCCTTGGCCGAGCAGGGGTCTGCGCTGGGAACCCTTAAGGGCTGCGTTTCAGCCCTGCCTGCTTTTGTTAGGTTGCCAGACCGACCATCACTTTTTAAAGCACCTCTTGTACAGAGATTTCTAACAGGGCTCACTCATTTGTTTCCCCATTCACCTGTTATAATGCCCCAGCAGGACCTTAATTTGGTTCTCAACTTCTTGATGTGTGCACCGTTTTAACCATTGCACAACTGTCCCCTTCCGCTGCTCACTATCAATCAACCTTTTTAGTGGCAATAACTTCTGCCAGGCGCTTGAGCGAACTCCAGGCTCTGTCATCCCAGCCTCCTTACTTGACTGTCGTTTTGGACAATGTTGTGCTCTGCACTAGGGCTTCTTTTCTGCCCAAGGTAGTAACACCTTTCCATCTGGGACAATCTGTGACTGTGACCTTGCCCTTTTTCTATGCTTCTCTGCATTCTTCTAAAGAAGAGCGTCTCCACAGTCTGGACCCAAAAAGAGCATTGTCATTCTATCTTGACCGCACTAAAAGGTTCCGGGTGGACGACCAGCTCTTCGTAGGATAAACGTTGGAGCAAAGAAGGGGTGTGCTGTACAGAAGAGGACCATATTACAATGGGTCACCCTCTGCATTCCAATATGTTCCGCCTTGGCGAAGAAACAGCCTCCTGAAGGCTTTAGGGCCCATTCTACCAGTGCAAAGGCAGCCACCACAGATCTTCAGCATGGCGTTCTGGTTCGTGACATCTGCCAGGTAGCCACGTGGGCATTTCTGCACACGTTCGCCAAGCATTACTGCCTGGACAACCAGGTCCGCTGGGATGGCCTTTTTGGCTGTTCTGTTCTGTTCCTTACCTTCGGTAACACCTTATCTTGTAGAAACATGATCGAGCTGTAGATTCCTTACCGACCCACCCATCCTCCTCGCACTGCAGATTAGTTTTAGTGTCCGTGCCTTTTCCCTTCAGGGCCCTAGTTGGTTTTATAACACATCATGATCAGTCACTTCATGGGTCCGCCTTTTTGGCATGGAAAGTCCTTAAAAGTACTGACGTCAGCGCACCAGGGTGGTGCCTATATAGACGACACAGATGTCATGACGACAACGAACCAGACGCCTATGATGTCACGCGGAGTCGACCAACGCCAACTATTGGCACTCAGGGGTACTGCTATCAAAAATCTATCTGATCCAGCCTGATTCCTGGAAGTTCAAAGGTAAGGATTTGCAGCTAGATCATGTCTCTACCAGATAAACTGTTACCGAAGGTAAGTAACTTGTCCTTGTAGACTGTTTTATTGGGCGGCTCACTGACGTTTCTCATGCATCGTATTGCCCAATGAGTTCCTAGTATGTAGAGGAGAGCATCTCCACTTTGTGGCAAAACTACTAGTAGCTTGATAGTCACCATAGGCTCACGAGAGTCATTTGTTTTCTTTCATGCATTTATGAGCCCTGTGCTTGGAAGTATTCATAACTTTGTTATTTTCTCCTTTTTATCGGGATGTGAGTTTACATCAAATGACCTATATTTTCCTTCTCTGCGTATTGAATACTGTAGAACTTGCGTTGGGTTTTAGCTGTAGGAAATTCAAGGAATAGGGCTATCAAAAAATATCCAGGAACATTATTAGCTAACTGTCTGTGTCCCCAAGTTAACAGATGGTGACCTATCATGTCCAGTGCAGACTACCATTTCATAGGTGACCAGCTGCAAGACTAATTTTGAAGAATTAAAATAAAACAGCAGGATTTCCTAGGAGGCACGCTTATTACAAACGTTGCAAGTAAACTACTTCATTCACATTCTGGCAGTTTATCCACTTGCAAACATTGTCAGCTTACAAGACAGAGATTTTGTGGTGCATTTATGCCATAATTTATGAAGTTAACAATCTGTACACATTAAGTAGAGGGAAAAAGGCCAAGGTTGTCCAGAGAGGTGTGAAAGGAATTTGCCACAAGTTCTTAGTGGCAGTGAGGGGGAAGTAGGCGCATTAATTTCCTAGCACCTAGTGGATCTTTGACTACAGGAAAAAGTCCTCCAGTGCCTAGCACTGTCCATTCTGTGACCACAGTCTTCTGTCTTGCGAATTCCCACTGTGTGTCCTATTTGCCATTGCCCACAAATGTGTCATGTGAGTCATTCAACAGAGGAAGCATTTTTTATCGGGCTTTATTTTCTCAATCTCTGCTTCCATGATGAGGCAACAGATAAGTGTGTCATGGCACAAGCGGCCGTGGTGTTTGTGCTGTTGTCATAGTGGAATCCAGCCTAGTCACTAAGCCATCTGTAGTTGCTCCACTGTCATGAGGGTGACGAGGCTCCACTCTGCCCCGTTCTTAGTACCGATTGGAACTTTCAGGGCAATCAAAAACTTTAAAAGTGGTCTTTTGCCCTGGATGGTGACAGGTCAAGAGAGTTCAGAATTAAGCCACTCGCCCAGCTGTGTGCTTATGTAAGTATGCCAAAATGTTTGCTCCGAGTCATAGATGCAAGGCCATTGGCAAATTTTGAAAGTGAACAGGCGTGGGGGTGAAGAGTGCATTGAAGGTAATGGTGCATCCCACTAGCCAGGTAGTCTGTTTTGTAGCCCTCTTGGTGTGCCCTCAAGGTTGTGTCCCGTAAGGTTAATTTCGGATACAGGTGGTCTGTTTCATCAAACATCTGAAGGTGCCAAGGCTCATCTTCTCATATTTGGCCAATTCTCTACTCTTTCCTCCTAGCTTTTAGCAGTCTCCTTTAGCTAGCAGGTCCTGATTGTCCAGACGCCTACGCAGTCACTCCTTTACTACAATTGTGTACACATTGAAGTTGTAATTAACATCTCTCCCCCCCCGCCCCCCACACCCCAAAAAGAATATCTTTCGGCACACTCAGCCCTACCCATTAGGTATCAGTAGTTTCCACACCCCCCTTCTGTTCTGGCCATCCTCCAACCTCATAACTCTGAATGATTTGAGCAATATGATATATATTTTAACATGTCATCATACACTATCAACCTTTTAGCTACAATGGTGGCAGATAAAATAAGTGTTTCCTCTTATATAACTGGGTAATATATCAAAGGAAGGAGGTCTTGTAATTTGAGTACAAGTGTGCTTTTCCCCCTACTGTTCCAATATTGGCCCATTTATGATGGTTTAAATAGTTACTAGGATGTCTTGTGTAGCCCACCATCCCAGGTCTCGTGCAGATACGTCCCCTGGTTGTATACCTTGTACAATGAATGCGGTGTTAAACACATCCTTAGTGCAAAACTTGTGGCTAAGTAGTAGTAGAGTAGTTGCTTGGTATGAAGGTGGTAATATCTCGGTAAGCAAATATAACAGTTCTATCTGTTAGAAACGACTAGCTGCAGATTCATTAACGTAGAATTATCCCCAGGCGTGAGACTGGACCCGGAAACCTTTTTTGCCCAGCATCCCTGCGCACCGGCATCCCGCGACTCCGCCCAGGCGTCGTCTGCGTACGTGACGTCAGCGAGGTCACATAAGTCTCACCTTGGCGCGCCTATGTCAGTTTTTTCCTTTTCTGCGTGCAACGCGGATCCGGTTTGTGCTCTGGGCCTGTTTAGGCCTTTCCTTATGCTATTGCTGCGTGTGTTGGAACAGTGTGCGAATGCCTTCGGGCTTTAAAACTTTCTCGTCGTGTGGACACCTCATGTCAGTGACTGATCCTCACCCCATCTGTATGTGGTGTTTGGGGGAGCACCACGATTCCACTGATTGTGAGGCATGCCCTGGATGAAGCCGAAATCCCGGCGGGCGCGCCAGATGAAACTTCTTTCGGCTCATGTGTCCAGGTCGACGTAGTCATCGCGCCCATCCCGGAGGGTTCTCGGACCCACGGCTTCCCTCGCCAACTTCGATCTTCTCCCAGGTCGCAAGAACGCTGCTCACCTCTTGGTAAGTGTTCCAGTTTGTCCCCGAGGGTCGGGTTCCGGCCTGTCGGGGCGTGGGCTCTCCGCGGGTGGTGCGTCCCGCGTGTCATCCCCTTATCTGCAGTTTCCCTACGTGAGGGCGACTAGAGCCCAGATGGAGACATATGCGGCGGCTTTGCAGACCTCGCTGGCTTCTCCTCCTCCTCCTCCTCCTTCCCCTCCCGGGACGTCAGCGGATCCCTTGCAGTGTGCGGGGCCCTCCGCAGCGTCGCCGGCGGCTCCGGCCCGTTCGGATCCAGGCTCGGCGGATGTGGTGCTGTTGGGGTGCGGCCCTTCGAAGGGTCCCTCCTTCGGACCACGGCGCCTCTGCTTTGCCGCAAAGTCCTGCGGGAGTCCCTGTGGTGTCGCGGGAGGTCGCCGGGGCTCGGGTCGCACCCCCGAGCCCCTCTCGTTCCTTGGGACAGGCGGCGGTGGTGGCCTTGTCCGAGGCAGAGGTGACGCCGCTACGGCGCTGCTGGCCCTGGTGGCGCCACAGGGGTTGTCCCTCCCCGGGCCCTTCTCGTCCATCCACGCAGGCGGCTGCCTCGCCGGAGGTCAGGTCGGCGCTGCCCCGGCTCCGGTCTCCTGTTCTGTGTCGGAGGTCACCCCGGCGTCTTATATGTCGCCGGGTCGACGTTGGGTTGTTGATTCGTCTTCGGACACCTCCTCTTCTCCATAGGTTTGGCGGTTGCTGGTGTAATCCTTGCCAGAGACGGGCCGCCGTGTCATTGCTTTCTCCCCGACGTCGTCTAAGGGCGGCTCCTCGCCATTTCCACGACCGCGGTCTTCGCCGGAGGAGCCGCAGGTCCCCCACTCCTCGGTTCCTCTTCCTTCCTTCCTTCCGGCCTTGGCCCTTCCTTCCTTCCTCCGGTTGGCTTGGGGGATGGCCGCCTTTAGCTTGCAGCAGTCACCTAACGAGGACCTGCTTTCCCCCTCCGCTGGGCCCTACGAAGGCGGGTGCGGCTTTTGCCCGCGCTGTTTCCACGGCTGTGGGAATTTTGTGCATGGGTGAGCCAGCTACCCATTTCCCCGCAGATCATCTTCTGGAGGTTCTCCATCAGGGCTCTGGTGGTAGGGAACTGTTGCTTCCCTTCGAGGGTTCACTCCACTCTTCTCTCTTGGGGACTTGGGGACGTCCCGCCACGGGGGACCCGGTGCCCCAGCACCTTCTACGCCGCCACCATCCGGCACCGCGTGATCCAGTGTGCATATCTCTTCACCCTTCGACCAGAGGCCCCCTTTTTGCAGTCTGCCTTTCCTGTTTTGCCACTGCTGTTGTCTCCCCCCGTCAGGGGAGGCCCGCTGGCTGGACTCCTGTGGGCGCAATATGTTTGCCTCAACCAGTGCGGCTCTGCGGGCCCTTAACACACTGTGTGTTTTGGCTAGGGCCACTTCTTGCTTGTGGGACTCGGCAGAGTCCCTTATGTCTGCCGCTTCTCAGAAGGGTGCCTGTGTGGATTTGAGACACCATGTCTTGGATGGTCGGGAGCTAGCGGCGTTTATCCTTCGCTCCGCTCTGGACATCTCCGAGGCGCTGGGCCGTGCCATGGCTTCTTTGGTTGCCCTTCGTCGCCATGCCTGGCTTCGGGACAGTGTATTCCCGGAGAATGTTCGAGAACGGTTGGTGGACCTCCCAGTCGATGGTGCTCTTTTGTTCCATGCCCCTGCAGACTCAGCCACCCAGAGGTTCTCCTCCTCAGTGACCTGCAGGTTGATCTGGTTCTTGGAGCTGTTCTTCCGTTGGGGCGTGTCGCCCCGGTTGTCTGTTCTGTGTGCTTCATGGCCACTCGAGTCCTCCTTGCTGAGGTTGTGGTTCTGTTGGCTGCAGGCCAGACCTTTTTGACTGTGTTTTTCCTTTGTTGTTTTTTTTACACCCTGCTAGGCCTGAGATTGGGCCTTCTGCGTTTCCCCTCTGGCTGCTTGATAGGCCTCCTGCGGGTTTTTTTTTGCTGCAGGTCTTATTTGTTGTCCTCTGCTGCGGAAGTTTTCTCCTAAGAGGTTCACATGTCTTGGGATATAACATGCCCTATGTGGGGCAGGGTTGGCTGTTATATAGCCCTGGTATGTGCTGGGGAGTTGTGGTCGCCTGCGGGCTTCTGGCGTTATGGTTTGTTGTGGATGCAACCTTCTTCGCATTTTTGCTTTGAGTGTTTCGTTCTGTGGTGTCCCTGGCATCTGGCGGAGCTTGCCAGTGCCGCCCTCTTATTCTTTCTGCACCGTTTTGCCTTCTTGGGGCTTTAGTGGGACTGTCATCCTGCCTTCTCCGCTGCATCCAATAGGCCTTGCACTCTGGTTCTACATCTTCTCCCTGTGGGGTGGGGGGATGGTCCCTGACTTCTGGACCCTCTTGCAGGCGCAGTTTGTCCCTGCGGGGCGTTGGTCGATTCTTCCTGGGTGACCTTGAGTTCCCCTTTTCGGCTTCCGCCTGCTTCTTGCTGCAGGCGCCGTCCTGTCTGGGATTGCCTTTGCTCTGCCTCTTCTCCTTGGAGTCTCTAGGATGCTCTTCTCCTTCGGTGCTCCTTTCCTTGGCCTTGGGCGGAGGTTTTGTTGCCTCATGTGGGCGTGGGGTGTTTGGCCTCTTTGCGCCTTGCCTTGTTTCCTCTGCTGAGTGAGGACAGGGTATCTTCTTCTTCTTCTCTTCTTTTCCTGCACCCCCCTTGGGGTTGGCCTCCTGCTGGCGGTGGTTTCCCTTTGCCTGGGGGACGGGGCTTCTTGTCCTGTTTTCGGACTCTGCCCCATGCGTCCCTCTGTTGTGCCCAGGTGGGTGGGATCCTCTCGCAGCCCTCCTTCCCCTTGGGTATGGCTAGGGTATCTATACTACGTGAAGGAATCTGCGGCTAGTAGTCTCGATCATATGTACGAGTTACTTACCTTTGGTAACGATGTATCTGGTAGAGACGATCCTAGCTGCAGATTCCTTCACGGCCCGCCCTTCCTCCCCGTTCTGCGAGGGCTTGTGATTTGGTCTTTTGCACTCGCTTCTCTGTGGGTGGCTGTGTCTTCTATGAGTACATTCTTTCCCTCTTTCTGTCAGGCTGTCCTTTTTTCCTCCCCGTTGTCACATGGGAGGATAGGTTTGTTGGTACTTCTGGCTCTTTGTGATCCTTGACGTTGGGGTCTTTTGGCTGTGACTCTGCCCTTGTTCCTTATGGGGGTTGTCACACTCTGTGATGGGGATGTCTTGGAGTTTTGTCGTTCCCTGTGTGTCCCAGACTGGTTCCCCTTCCTTGTCTTTGGTTGGGGTTGTAGTCCTGTTGCATGTTATTGTGACATTTTTACATATGTCTCTTGTCTCCGGAGGGGGCTGTCTCTGTACTAGCAGGGTTGCTGCTCTGTTCTTTATTCTTTCCCTGCCTTTGGGTACTGCAGTGCCGGGCACTGCTCTTTATGGTGTTGTTCCTCACCATTCCTTTCTCTGCTCTTTCGCACACTGTTCCTATACTCTCAGTTTTATCTGCTAGCTCCGCGTTGTGGCACGGAAAAGTTATCCGAAGAAAACTGACATAGGCGTGCCGGGGTGGGACTTATGTGACCTCACTGACGTCACGTTTGCGGACGACACCTGGGCGGAGTCGCGTGATGCCGTCCCCCTGGCGCGCAGGGATGCTGGGCAAAAATGTTTTCCGGGTCCAGTCTCACGCCTGGGGATAATTCTATGTGAAGGAACCTGCGGCTAGAATCGTCTCTACCAGATATATCGTTACCGTAGGTAAGAAACTTGTACATTGTCTATTAAGCATGATACTGTTTACAACACATGCATATGGAACATACTCTTTCTCAGCTGGGCGTGCACATAACAGGATTCTTCTATGTCTGCCAATCTATCCCATAGCACAAGAAAATTAGCATTTCTTATTGTCTTAAACACTAAGTGCGATATTGCCAACATCCTTTGTGAAATCTACGATTAATCCTAACTTAAGTGTCATTTTCAGCAGTCCATAGAGCATTTGAACATAATTATCACGGCTTCTGGAAAGATCAGAGAAAAATCGATCAAAGATCTAACACAGTAGCAGAAGAGTTGGTCCCAGCATAACAGAAAAGCAGACCCACTGCCCACCAACCGGCCTTTTCCACCTGGGTTTGAGAATGGTCTTTTGTTGGTGCACATACCCAGTCTTCAGGTTGTAATTGGTGGCATTACTTAATGGACTCGTTTGGCTGGGTCTACAATACCTGGGAGTGGTACTTTTTTTTTTTAAAACTTTGTTTATTGGTTTCAAACACAGCCATACATTAACATGAGTGGACGACATGTTTAGGGTTGTCAATATAAAATACGCAGATATTACTTTTTTGGGTACACATTAAACATTTCCTACAGTACTTGCTGGTCTATGAATCTCCATTTCCACCGTAGGTGGCACACAGGGCTCCCCTCGGTATGTATTCCAGTGAGACCATTTCTTATCCCACTTCTTGGGACACCCCAGCGCCTTAAAAACCGCAGTCTCTGCCAACATACATCTATCCATTTCTTTGGCCCACGCGTTGGTAAGTGGTGGGTTCACTCCCCCCCCCCCCCCCAGACTCTAGCTATCTCCCGTTTCGCCAGCGTGTAACCCAGGGTCGTGAATTGTTGTTCCACCTCCGTGAGGTCAGTCGCCTCCCACACATTCAACAGTCCCAGTTGTGGCGTCAGTATTACTTCCTTCCCTAAAGCTGTACTCATGTGGTCTGAGGCTCCCTCCCAGAGAGCACGTAGCTTTGGGCAGATCCACAGGGTGTGATAGAATGTGGCCTGCTGCCCACATCCCCTCACACAGCGGTCATCAGGTCTAGTCCCTATTCTAGCCAAGACTGTTCTTGATATGTATGATCGGTGAAGGATCCTAAGCTGGATCAGTCAAAATTGGTGAGAGATATTGGCTTGGAGGTGACGGGCCCGTCTAGCAAACTGTCTTCCAGAGGTGATGACTCTGGTATATTTTTAAGGGATGGAAACGCCGCCTTTAGCACATGCCTGATCTGTAAATACCTAAACACTTCTCCTTGTGCCAGACAGTATTGTTTCTGGAGCTCACCAAAGGTGAGCATTGCTCCCTTTTTCACCAGATCTCGCACTGCTGATATCCCGATAAGGTCCCATTTATCAAATCCGGACTGATAGCACAGCATTCCTAGTTTCTGGGTGGTCCATAATGGTGTAGCCTGTGAGAGCACGCCCTTCCATCCCAGCCGGGCAGAAACCACCCGCCATATTTCCAAGGTGTGTTGGGTGGGTCCGAAGAATCGCCTCCTATTTTTCCTGTCTGTGGCGTACAGTGGCCTCATATAACCAGAGCGATCCGTTTGGTATCGGTCCAGGACATAAGCCGGGTCATCCGGGGGGTGATACTTCCAGTGATTAATGGTCACCAGTTGTGTCGCCCAATAGTAGCGCTGTAGGTCAGGTAGTGCTATTCCCCCATCGTACCAGCCTTTAGTTAATTTCTGCATTGCTGTTCTGGGGGCCCTGCCATCCCAGAGCAACGTTCGAATCTCCCGTTCAACCGCTCTGAAATATGAATCCGGGACCCTATGGGGACAGTTATGTAATAAATAGAGCAAACGAGGAAGGGCAAGCATTTTAAAGAGCGCCGCCCTCCCCAACAGTGTTAAGGGGAGAGAACTCCAATGTTTAACATCCGCTCGTAGTCGTGCCAGAGGGGGGGCCAGGTTGGAGCTGTAGAAGCAAACCGGATATGAGGTGCTAATGATCCCTAGATAGGGAAACCCCTCTGTAACGACCGCTATAGTGCAGTCTGCCGGAAGGCGTTGGGCTGTGCCTCTCAGCATAAACAGTACGGACTTGTGCCAGTTGTTCGCATATCCCGAATATCTGCCAAAATTTGTAAATATATCTAGCACGACCCTAATCGAGTTATACGGGGATGCCAAGTATAACAATATATCGTCCGCATAGAGGGATATTCGATCTTCCACGTCTTCTGCCCATCGCAACCCTCGCACCAACGCATCTTTACGCACCCAGGCCGCGAGAGGTTCCAGGACGAGAGAAAAAATCAATGGAGAGAGCGGGCATCCTTGCCTAGTGCTCCTTCGTAGCTCGAACGTTCTAGATGTAAAGCAATTAACCCTCACCTGTCACAGCACCCAAGTATAGAGAAGCTTTACTCAGGCTATAAATTTAGGGCCCAATCCCACTTTCTCTAGGACCTCAAATAGATACGGCCATTCAATGGAGTCAAATGCCATTATCTGAAAAACACGTTAGTTAGATTCCTCACCTTAGAATATCCCCAGGCGTCAGACTGGATCCGGAAGATTTTTGTAGCAATACCCCTTGCGCGTCGCTAGGCGTCGTCTGCGGCTCCGCGTCCGTCGTTGGCGTCGTGCGCCGGAATGACGTCATCGGAGTACTTAGACACCGCCCTCGCGCGCTGACGTCAGTTCTTCTTTTTTCCGCGCCAGTAAGCGCCGATCCGGGAGAGCTACCCCTTTAGTCAATTTTTGACTAACTTTTTCGACTCTTTTTGGTCACTTCTCGACTCTGGTGCCGGTAGGATGCCTGGTTTCAAGGCCTGTGACGACTGTCACAAACTGATGTCGGTGACCGATCATCACCGCTGGTGCCTGTACTGCTTAGGCCTCGACCACGACGCGGAGTCGTGCTCCGATTTGTATGGCCCTGACCTCGAAAGCTAGGCGGGAGCGGTCCCGCAAGCTTCTCGAGCTTCGCACTCGACATAGTCGCGCGTCTGGCTCGAAGTCTTCGGGTAAGTCGAAGCGCTCTAAGAAGTCCAAGAGGCGACACCGCTCTTCGGACTCCCCTCGCCAGTCGCGCGACTCGGACTTCGGACTCCCCATACCCGCCGGTCCCTGGGATTGACGCAACGCCGACGGAGGTCAGTGCCTTCCTCTCGGCCATGAGGAGCCTGGCCCCGCCGTCGACGCCCGCTGGCACGCCTTCGGGCCCCGCGGACTCGACTGGGCGACCTTGCGTGCCGGCGGCTCTGGCCCCGGCGCCGTTGGAGGCTCCGGCCCCGAAGTCCGCAGGTCCCCGAGGGGCCCGAGCCTGGGCCCCTGTCGATGCCGGTCGACCTAGTCACGCCTCCTCCGCCGGCGTCGACACCGGTACCACCCTCGACGTCGATCACCGGTTCAGCCCCTGTCCGGTCCCGACGCCGATGCGGCGCCGCCCGACGCTGCTTCCGACGCCGCTAGTAACACATTATGTCTATCGACCGGCTCCGATCATTGCTCCTGTTTACCAGGAATCGGATGACGGGGTTGACTGGGAGGGGTCTGAGGACCCTATGGCCCTTCAAGGGCAAACTTTCTCAGGACTGGGCAGATGAACTGGGGGAGGCCAGTGGATTGGATACCTCACCGGACACTGGATTCATCTCTCCTCCGACTGTGGCTTCGGAGGAGGGTGCAGCTTTTTCCTGTGGTGCTGCGCAAGGCGGCCGCGGCCCTTGGGCTTGAGCTGCCTGCCGTGGCTGTGAGGACTAACATCCTCACTGAGGTGCTTCAGTCTGCCGCATGCTCCACTGAGCCTCTGCTGCAATTCAATGAGGCCCTCATTGACGTTCTGCAGGGCACCTGGTCCAAGCCCTCCACAGTCCCTCCTGTGGATAGGAACGTTGCCAGGCGCCACCGCCCTGCTCCGGACGACCCCAGTTTACTGTCCCAACACCCCACCCCCGAGAGTCTGGTTATCCAGGCCTCTACCTCCCAATCCTCCTTCCCGTCCGCTCCTCCGGACCGGGATTCCAAGAGACTGGAACAGTTCGGTAAGAAGCTGTTCTCCTCGCTCAGTTTGGGCCTGCGGTCTTTGAACACCGCCTGTCTCTAGGACCGTTATTCCCACTCTCTGTGGGATACGGTGGAGGATGTGCTGCCCCTGTGCCCGGAGGAGGCCCGGGCACGGCTTTCCTCAGCTCTGGCCGATGGGAGAGATGCAGCGCGCCATGCAATCCGATGTGGACTCGACACTACGGACTCACTGGGTAGGGCGATTTCTACCACGGTGGCGCTTCGACGTCACGCCTGGCTGCGGTCCACGTCCTTTTCAGGGGATGTCCAGAGCACTCTCATGGACATGCCTTTTGATGGCACTCGCCTTTTTGGTGAGAAAGCGGACAGTGCGCTGGCTCGCTTCAAGGACTCCCGGGCTTCGGCCAAGTCCTTGGGCCTCTCGGCCCCGCGGCCACAATCTTCCGCTTTTCGCTCCTTTCGTGGCCAAGGAAGGGGCACCTCCTCACGTCCGCCTAGCCACCGGCCGCAGAACCAGCCTGCACGCGGTCGCGGACGTGGTTTCCGCCGAGGCGGTACTGGAGGACAACGCGGTCAGTCCACATCCACCCCGGCAGCATCCGCCTCAAAGCCTTCCTAGTCCGAGCTTTCAGGCCCATTCCTCGCCAGTGGGAGGCCGGGTTCGCCATCACCTGCTCCACTGGCGTACCATTACTTCGGACAGGTGGGTGCTGCAAATCGTCCGAAGGGGCTACTCCCTCCCCTTCGAGACGACCCCTCCAGCCATGCCACCGCAGCACCACTGTATCTCGGAGGATCATTTGAATCTTCTGCGAGAGGAAGTTTCGGCCCTCTTGGCCAAAGAGGCCGTCGAGCGCGTTCCGAGCCCAGAAGTAGGTTGTGGTTGTTATTCCCACTACTTTCTGGTTCCCAAGAAGGGCAAAGGAGGCCTACGCCCTATCTTGGACCTCAGGAACGTCAATGCCTTCCTCCGGAAGGAACGGTTCAAAATGTTGACTTTGGCTCAGGTTCTAGCTGCCCTAGACCCTGGAGACTGGATGGTAGCGTTTGACTTGCAGGACGCATATTTCCATATCCCTGTCCTGCCGGCCCACCGGCGTTAACTGCGGTTCACGGTGGATCTTGAGCACTTTCAGTTCACCGTGCTCCCCTTCGGCCTTACCAGTGACCCTCGGGTGTTCACGAAAGTGATGGCGGTGGTCGCAGCTCATCTGCGCAGATCAGGGGTTCCAGTCTTCCCCTATCTCGACGACTGGTTGTTGAAGGCGGGCTTGCCCCAGACAGTCGTCTCCCACCTCCAGACTACGGCGGATCTCCTGCATTTGCTGGGGTTTTCCATCAACGTGCCGAAGTCACACCTGAGCCCCTCTCAGAAGCTCCTCTTCATCGGAGCGGTTCTCGATTCGGCGCAGTTCCGGGTCCATCCACTGGAACAGCGGGTCCGGGATATACAGGCCCTTATTCCCATCTTTCGGCCTCTATCCTGGGTTTCGGTCAGGCTAGTGTTGCGGCTTCTGGGGCTGATGGCCTCCTGCATCCTACTAGTGCATCACACCAGGCGGCGCATGCGGCCTCTGCAGTGGGACCTGAAGTTTCAGTGGGCCCAGCATCACGGCAACCTGTCCGGCCATGTCTTGATCTCGGAGGGCACTGCACAGCAGTTGCAGTGGTGGCTCACGGACCGCGATTGGGTCACGGGCAAGAGCCTCTCCCTACCCCTACCGGAGCATGTCGTCGTGACGGATGCGTCCTTCCTGGGATGGGGTGGCCATATGGGAGAGGCGGAGATCAGAGGCCTCTGGTCTCCGGCGGAGTCTCGCTCCACATCAACCTGTTGGAGCTGAGAGCGATCCGACTTGCACTGAAAGCCAGAGACCATCTGTCTCTGCCGGGTCATTTCGAGTCTCGTCCGCACGGACACCCCTGCGTTGGTCGGTCCGTTTAGAGTGTTCATGTCTATGGCCTCCCACCGTGCTCCATCCTTCCATCCAATCCCAGACTGCATCCGGTGAATCGAAAAAGCATGATTTGCCACCCGACTCCACCCTTAGTTTCGCAGGAAAAAGCATCGCGTATTTCACCTCCCGGTCCCGCAGTTCCTTCTTTACTGCCTGAAAGCTGCGACGTTGGGCTTGGACCTTGGTCGTGAAGTCAGAAAATTAGTTATCTATTTTCAACGGAGGACCGGATCTCGCCGTTTGTAGTATAACATCCCTGTCTCTGTAGTTGAACACTCGAGCTATAAGGGTCCTCGGAGGCGCTCCCGGCCTTGGCCTACCGCCAGGTACTCTGTGAGCTCTCTCAATAGAGAAGTAATTAGAGAGAGACTTAGGTCGCAGGTGCTTAGTCACGAGGTCTTCCACATATCGGTCTGCTGCCGGCCCCTCCGTTTTTTCCGGAACCCCTAAAATGCGGATGTTTCGGCGGGTCTGACCTTTGTAATCGTCCAGCTGCTGTTCTATCCTGTTCTGTTTCTTCTGCATAGCAAGCATCTGCGTCTGGAGCTCCGATGTGTCTGATTGTAGGGCACTAGTTACCACCTTAAGCTCTTTAACTTTCTCATCCATCTTCCGGATGTCCGCCCTGATGAGAGAGACCTCCACCGTGACCGAATCCATCGAAGCGCGTACTCCGCTGATGGCCGCCATGACATTGTGTAGAGTTGGCTCCGGTCCTTGTTTGGGGTCTATTCTCCCTCCATCCGTGTCTGACTGCTGCTAAGCATCATTGTCTCCTGCTTTAGACCAGGCGAACTTGGCCAGCTGCTTTTGGGCGTTCGCCCTGGGCCCCTTCCCTCCCGTCGCCATGGGTGCGCAACAATGGACTTCCTCCAATGTGAAAGGCCTGGCTCAGGTCTGAGTGGTGAAGTGTGGGTAATTGACCAGAGTGCCTGGGTTACCAGAGATCGTCGTTGGAGTAAAAATCTGGGTATTTCGGCTTCAAACCATGAACTGTCGTGACACGGCTGTCCCCCACCTTGTCCCTGCGCCAGCACAGCTCGATAATCCACGCCCGCGGTCTGCAGGAAGCTCCTCCCCCAGCTATTCGTGGCACTCTGTCTCTATATCCCCTGCGGAGCTGGGGCCTGCAGCGCCCTCCTGTGACGGTGCAGACCAAACTCCGAGCACCCCCCAAGTCTCCATCCAGTTTCCACCGCACTAGCCTGTCCTGACTCACTTGGGGGGCGTCAGGAGTTTCTATGCCGCATCATACGGCCAACTATATCCCATGCTGGTGATCCGCACTGCAGGCAGCAGTGGTTATTTCCCAGGCCAATAATGTCTGTCCGCGATGAAATGTCAGGGCTAGCAAACCCTATCCGAGTGTGTCCGCGACTTCCCTCGTCGGTCACTGTTGAACAGAACCCTTAGTGTTGATTCCTGCCCCAGTACCCCTCCTGTGGAGGTCCGGCGGCCCAGGCCATGCCAAGGATAGTGCCCACGGGCCTGTTTCCAGCCGATTGAACTGTACAGGAGCCTTCTGTTACAGCCCTGTCATAGCACATGTAACTGTGTCAACCCACCACTCTTAGGCAGGGCGCAGGCCGGGAGACCACTGTATTGCCACTATGACAGAGTGTCCCACGAACCCCTCCGTCCTGATGTTGGATGTCTCTCACCTCTGGCCTTAGGGGAAAGCGTCTCAAGCCTGGCCACAAGACTATATTGTTCACAGAGCGGTGTCTCCGCCTACTCACGGGCTCTCTTGGGAACTTCGACGCGCTTCTTTTCTGCTACAGAACCCCGCTGTGTGCCCACCACAGCTGCAGAAAACTCCTCTCCCTCAGTGTTGGGTTGGACTGCCGCCCCCCTTCCTCTGTCTCTCCCCGCAGGCCACGAAGCCGGGGTCTCGCGCAGCACTCCCAGGCAATTTTACCCGGCCTGAGGTTGCCACGCCCCCTCCAGTCTACCGGCTTCCTCTGATATGCCGGTGCAGCAGTGCGGTAAAGCTTGGCGTGGCCTCCCCGCCGTTACTCCGCTCTCCGCTAGGCACTGTTTCCGCTGCAAAGACCCGGGGAAATTCACGCCCAACGTTCCCGGCCGCGGTGCTCCAAAGCCGCGAAGCCGGGGGCTCCGACAGTCACGGCACTCACCGGGTCCTCTCCTCTGCCGCGACACCGCTTAGCCCGGTCCGTTCCACCTCGGGCTCCACTCGGAATTGAGGGATCTCGCTGACCACACCGCCGTCCGGCCCTATCACCGGCTCCCGGGCAGTGTCCAGAGTTCCGATCCACGCATTGCCGCCATTACCGCCGCTGCCGGGATGTAGCCGGAGGGGGCCGCCGAAGCATCAATCCGGGTCACAGCACCCGTGGAATCGTATCCAAAGGGCAGGGGGTAAGCTACTAGTTATTTCTTTTTAGTTTTTTGCCAGTGGATGGCGGCGGATATTGGAAAATGTGCAGCGGGGGTTTAGGAGCCCTCTCAGGCAGCAGCCATGCTCGTTGGCCGCTAGCCACGCCCCCGGAGTGGTAACCTTTTAACACATTTGTTTAAAGCTCAACAGTAATGCAACTTAACATCATAAATCAAATGTGTATTCAATAGTGAGGGGATCTCTGGTGGATAAGGTGGTAGTCTTGTTTCCTGCCTGTAGGAATTTCATGTGTGCTTAGCCCAGTCTTTCTCCTCTTAGTTGATGGAATACTCGTTAAGGCTGGGGTAAGGCACTTGGCAGTGCCCAGTCTCCCCATAAATTTTAGCTATAGCTTTTTAAATTCTAGAGTACCCTGTTTTCTTTCTCCACAGCCCCTATGGATTGTGGGTGGTAATAGCAGAGACAGTTTTGCTCAGTCTGGAGGTCTTTATAAATTTCTCAATATCGGATTTTGGAGAGGTTTCACTATCGCTGTTGAAACATAGGATGAAACCAAACTGCAAAAATGAAGTCGGATAACAGTATATTTGATTCTGGTTAGGATCTACCCTAGCGCACTGGTAGGCCACCATCCATCCTGAAAACATCCAAAGTATTAAAAGTACTTATTCATAATTATAATATTTAGGCGTATGTCTAAAATCCATCCCTGCATTGACAAAGGGCCGTCGACAGAAGCTGTTTGTGTCAATCTGATAGAGACCTCTAGCCGCAGATTCCTTACCTTTGAGTTCTCCCCAGGCGCCAGACTAGATCTAAGTTTTTTATTTATGTATTTTTCAGCAGAATCTCTGCGTGTCGAAGTACGTTGAGCGACTTCGTAGGGACGTCATCCACCGGATGTGACTTAGATGCATTTAATATAAGCCCTCCCCTGACGTCAGTTTCTTCTTTTCCACGTTTCTGCTGTGGATCTGGAAAGTGGTTCCTAGGCCCATGTTTTTTTGTTGGCCTATTTTATCTCTTTGTCGTCGGAACAGTGTGCCTTTTTCGAATGTCCTCTGGGTTCAAACCCTGTGGGTCCTTTGGATATCAGATGTTGGCCACTGACCCTCATAATATTTGTATGTGGTGCCTCAGCGAGCAGTGTGACTCCTCTTGCCAATATCGCCCAAAGGCGTTGGGGGAATGCTTTTGGCGGTGCAGTTGTTGAGTCGTTCGCTGTCTCGTTCTCGATCCAGGGAACAGTCAAGAGCCTGCTCCAGAAGTCCTTCCCATGGGCGTCCTTCGATCTCAACGTCTAAAGGTAAGTTGCTATGCAAGTGGTCGAAGTCTCAGCATTCCCCGACTTTGCTGTGTACGTCAGTATCTCTGATGCTGCTCCGTGTCCTCTTGAGGAGTCTGTACCACCCAGTATTCTCTGGAGCCGGGGGGACACTGGACGAGATGCAGAAGTACTAATCTTACCTTCATGTCCTCTTTGATTCTCCACCTCCCTCTGGTGCGCTTATCGGCTTCAAGAAAGTCAGAGGAGCCTTGACTGAATCCATGCTGGCGGGGTCTCCCTCTCCTTCAGTTAGGCCCTCTGGATCCCTAGTCGGATCCGTGTCTGCTCTGGTGCACAGCCCTGTGTTCTACTGAGGTTGCTCCTCTAATGGTCCCGATGAAGACCCCGCTGTAAGGACAGAATCGCCTTCTTCTAGTGTATGGCGTCGAAACGTCGGCTTTACTTACAATTGGACATTTACCTACCTATCGAACCCAGAAGCGGAGAAATTATTATGCATTCATGGCATTGCACTACTTGGGTTGTCCTAGTTAGATTCTATTACATTGTTAGATAGGTCGTTTTCAACCTTGTAACATATTGTAAATATTGATTTTTATTATCACACCCCCATCCCTTCACGAGCCCTACCTCAAGCACCTTTAATTACCTGTTTTACTTTGGAGCAACCATTGAAATTGTGCACTTGTGAATAATCCATAATATATATTTTCTGCTGATAATCTAGTCAACCTGGTTATTGTTTAATTCAGTTACTGTGGGGTATTTTGTTTTTCACTCCCAAAGGTTTTTAATGGTCAGTTGGACAACTTGTTACACGGCATGTCAAAGTGAGCTGTAATAGTAGGGCAAATATGGGGCTCATTCAGCTGGGAACAAGGTAAAAGAGGTGTGAGAAGTTGGCCTGGCATATGCTGTCTCCTAGTTATAGGGGATACCTTGCACCAGTCCAATTCGACTCTTATTGATGATAGGTTTAAGACAACCTTTAAAGAAAGCTATCCTAGTGGTAGCTGTGGAGAGCAGCCTTCAGGCTAAGTCTTGAAGGAGTGTTAAGCTTATTGTTTTACAATAGATAACCTCTTGAACGACCAAATGAAAGAGTAGTCCACACAGGTATATATATGTATTTATTCTAGACAGAATCCCACAAGTCTCTTTATGAGGCTGAGGCAAAGTTACAATTCAAACAAGCATTGATGGATACAATAAATAGCACTGGAATCACAGGGCCCCAGGGGGGGACCAAACCATATATTAAAAAAGTGGTATAAGAACCACGACAATTCTACAGACAATGCCTAGGGCATTTGGGATCGCTTGCCCCTTAAGAATCCACCCCAGGTTATGAGGAAGGGGACCCACGGGAGGCGCGTGCAGTGCAAGTAGCTGCTATCGGGATCTCTATTATAGTCTATGGAGAAAGTCACGGTTTGATTTTAAAACATTAAAGACACTTCTAGCAGGAGTTCAAAGTTAAGGGCTTAGAGTTAAGCCTTTTAGATGCCCACTCCCACGAGAGTACCGAGGTACCACTGTTACCTGCCCCAGGGAAGCCGGGTGCATAGGTCGTTTTCGATGTCGGGTTGCGGGCTGATTTTCAATGGGAAAATGTTCAAAACTGCTGCTAGCCAAAAGCGTCTGTCGTGAAGAATGAAGTTGTAGATCTTGAAGAGAAGAACCTGAAAGCAGAGGGGACTGAGTCTGGGTCACGGCACAGTGACCAGGGAGCTCAAAGGAAAGAGCCCTTCAATGTCGGGTGCTTCAAGTGGAAAGAGGTGTAGCTTGGATCTGCAGCCACGGGCTCTGGGAGGCTTCAAGGAATGGCAGCTTCTGTAGGGCGACTGTCCCACGTCGGATGAGGGTCGCTGTGGTGTTAGTGTTCGGATTGGATCCACTAAGCCTTGGCAACCGCACCCCACGCAAGATGAACAAATCAGCTACTGGTGCAGACCCACGAGGTCTGTGAGAGGTCTCCTTTGGGGAGACTGTAGAGCAGGCCTGGAACAACCAGGGGAACTCTTGGAAGTCGAGATTGTCCTCCGCTAGGGCCCACAAGTCGAGAAACAAGGGACCGCGGAAGGCAGCAAAATGGAGTGCGTAAAAGGGAGCCCACGGGCCACCGGAGGGGGCTAGGGCGCTGATCTTTGGCACAATTGCTGCTTGGTGGTTGGCTCAAAAATGGGCCAAAGCACTTCCCCACTGGTCAGGGTCGTGTGCTATGCAAGAGGTGGCCGGTGTCCTGGGGTATTGGAAATCTCAGCACCCACGCGTTCCACGGTGCTCCGACTTGCTGTGCACACTCACTGGCCTCTGGGATGCTTAGAAAACCCACCTCAAAGTTGCTGGGAGTCGACGAAGTTCGTAGGAGCAGCAAAGTTCCAACCGGGTCACTTGCAGTGTTTCAGGTGCCTGCCAAGATTAGGGGAGGGTCCAGATCAGAGCCTACCATTGAGAGTTGAGGCGGGAAAGGGTGGCTACATCCACTCCCCTTTGTGTGTTTCCCGCCTGGGCGATGGGCAGGACGCTCCTGAACCGATTCCAGGCGGTGTATGCAGAATGTAGGCGCTGTAGCAACCTACGTGCAACTCTGAGAGGCAACATATGGTGCACCCACCCGGTTCCAATCCACACATCCTGTCTGGGGAGGTGCTAGCACTCCCCTGCCACAGGAGCCCTATTGTCCAGCTGGCGCGGCTGGGGGTTTTCCCCAGCAACAGCCAGCCAGAGTCGTGTGGGTGGCGGTTAGTAGCCATTTTGTACTACGTGTGCACTTTTAAATTGGTGTCTAAATTCTTCCGCTTTTCCCATATCGCCCCTCTAGCAGGGGGGAATCGTGCCCTCATGCCCATGGCTGGACTGGGGGTAGGATTCCTACATGTTTGACACCAAACACGATATGGTTCTGTGTAGCCATTCTCAAGTTATCACGCTATCGCGATAGACTTATAATGCGGTTAAGAGTATATGGTATGGCTACACTACAAACAACCCAGCAATGATTTTACAAAGGTTGCAGAGAGGCCCTACTCAGGTAGGTGTCCCCCCTCACACATACCTCAGCACCCTGCCTTGTAGGATTAGCAAGGCCTGCTATAGGGGTGTCCTATGAGAGTATATGTGTTGGAATGGGGTGGGATATAGGGTACCTATATCCCTGTAAGGGGTGCTAGCACCACCTTACCCAGACTACAGTAGTGGTCTGGTGGTGTCAGTTTGTATGGCTGTCCCAGGGTGGCACAATAAGTGCTGCAGCCCTGGTAGGCCTACTGAGGGACCCATGCCCTAGGTACCTAGGGTACCATCTACAAGGGACTTTCAGGGTATCCTCAGTATCCAATTGAGTTGTACCTAGGGTACTCACATCGTTTAAGAGAGGAAGCAGATAGGCTGGGGTCCTGGGGACATCAGCAAAAAGTTGGGGGCAACTATGCAGTTGATGCCACTCTCCTACAAGAGGTGTGGTGGTTCTGGAAATACGTCTTGTGAGGGTGTTATGGCTTTCAAACCAAAGTAGCGCACATTTGACTTGTGCTAGTGTATTGGAAAGTAGAGCACATTTGTTGGCTGACCGTCTATGCACTTTAATCTGGTATTAATGTAACATATTTTTAAATAGGTTTTAATGAATTCTTTTAATTGTTGTAAAAATGATGTGCACTTTTTGCATTTCATGTGACTGTTGTAAATTATCTGGCTGATTGTTAATTTTATGGACATTTTAATTGTCTGTTTTATGATGTGCTTTTATGGTTTGCTTTTAAGCCGAATAAAGCTTTATTGATTGATCGACATATGTGTTCGAGGCATGTGGGCTGCTGAATTCATATCTGTGCATAGATCGCCGCCTAGTGTTGGGTCCGGATGTTTGCACGTTGTTGTCCTGGAAGAGTCTTCGAAGTATCCTGGGATAGGTGACTCCTCCCCTGGACTACAGTGCGCATGGGCATCCTCTCCATCCTCAGATTGTTTTTTTCCGCCATTGGGTTCGGATGTGCTATCTTAACTCAAGTTAGGAAAAACTTTGTCGAGGCCAAAAGGCCTTTAGTTCGCGTCGGTACTGTTTTTCTCGATCGGTTTCGATACTACCTTTGTTAGTTTACTAACTTTCAGAATCGACTTTTCGCATCTTACCTGCCCATCGACGACTTCGACGATGGAATCGAGGACACCATTCAAGAGGTGTCCGGTATGCAATGCGAAATATCCCCACATCGACGTCTATCCGGTGTGCAACAAATGCCTTTCGCCGGATCACGACGAATCTACATGCATGGCCTGTGCCCGGTTCCGTTCCAAGAAGACTCTACGGAATCGACGAGCGGCGAGACTCGAAGCGCAGCACGCGGCACCGGCCCCGGCAGACATCTTCAACGCCGAGACCGAAGATGTCGAAGAATTGGAAATCCTACCCTCCAGTCCCGTTTACGAACATGACTCCGGATCGGACGACGTCGACGAATCACTCTTTCGCCGAGATGAAGACGACACCGAGGTAGGAGACTACGATGAGGCCTTAGGGGCCGAAGAGAGTAGCTCCAATGACGAGCAAGGCCTACCCGTTCAGACTGAAGAGAGCCCAGTGCCACAGTCTATGGCTCCGGTCGAGGGATCGCCTTCGGGCCTTACCCGAGACCTATCCCGCAGTTCTTCGGCCCCGCCCTCGGGCCCGGCCTCGGACATTCAGCGGCAGCCATTATTACCTAAACCGGTTGGTTTGCCTTCTTCCAAACCGAAACCGAAAGCTGCACTGATTCAATTGAAAACGAAACCAAAAGTGGCGCTGGTCGGATCGAGGCCTTCCACACCTTCGATGCCAGCGAAACGCGTCGGCACCGAGCGCACCAAGCGAGACTTCGGTGCCGAACTTGAAGCGGCCGACGTCGGAGTCGACATACGGAAAAAGGCCTTCGGTGCCACCAAACCTGCTCGGCTCCCGGCGCCGACGCCATCGACTCCGACACCAAAGGCCACACTGCCTGCTGCGTCTCACATCGCTTCCACGGCAACACCAAAGCCTCATGCATCGAAGACGTCGACGCCCATTCCCGCCCCTCGACTCGATGACCCACCGGCGCCAAAAAAGTCCACGGCCGCCTCTACAGACCTGGTCGGCGCTAAAGCCTCAAGGGCGCTCCAAGTGCGACCCGTTGCGGCACAAAGCAGCAAAACCAAAACAGTCCTCCAGGACACGTCGGGCTCCGGCCCAATAAAAGCTCCAGCAGCCTCTTCGGCGCCAGCCAACATTACTTTTGGCCTGCCTCCATCCACGGCCCCGAAAATGTTCCAAATCAGGACACGGGTCACCCACACCACGGTCACACCTGCTGAGACGTCTCCGTCACATCTCATCGACGCCAACACCGGCAGGATGATTATCCACGAACGGAGGATAACTTCGGAGCCACCTTTGGACCCTTTCTGGATCCCACTAAAAAGAAAGCTGCCTGTGGACTCAGAACCTGTCCTTTGCGAACCTTTCCACTCGCCCTACCGGGATCCACAATCATTCTCTCCCACACACTCCGACACGGATGCGTTGGAAGACTACATGGGTGACCAAGTCCCCTACCACGGAGACATAGACCCTGACGACCAACAGGACCCTGATCAAGCTTGGGGCGACCCTGTAGACCCAGGTGCACCTCTAGATGCACAGGACCCACAACTCTATGGGGCGAAAACATCTCCCACAGAGGACACTGCAGCGTTCAACGCTCTTATTGAACGTGCTGCGAATAATCATGGAGTGCAGCTTCACTCTGACACCATCGAGGACGACTTTCTTATGGACACTTTCGCATCCTCAGAAAGGCATATAAAGACTCTGCCCATGTTGAAAGGGGTCCTCAAACCAGCCAAGGACATCTTCAAAGAACCCACCAGGGCACGGGTGATAAACCCCAGGATCGACAAGAAATACAGATCGGCGCCTGGGGACCCTACTTACATCAGAGGCCAATTACCACTAGACTCCATTGTCGTAGCGAATGCTCGCAAGAGGGCACACTCGCAAACGACAGGTGACGCTCCTCCCCCGGACAAAGAGTCCAAGGTGTTAGAGACCTCTGGCAAGCGAGTTGCCGCCCAGGCTGCCAACATATGGCGCATAGCCAACACTCAAGCGCTCCTCGCTCGCTACGATAGAGCGCACTATGACACATTGGAGCAACTACTCCAACATCTCCCTGACCAGTTCAAAGAAGGTGCAGAAATTCTTATCAGAGAGGGACAGCTACTCACAAATGCTTCCATCAAGTGTGCACTAGATGCCGCAGACACGGCTGCCAGGGCCATAAACACAAGCGTCATGCTGCGACGACATGCCTGGTTGCGAATCTCCGGATTCAAACCTGAGGTGCAAAATAATATACTCAACCAGCCTGTTAACCCCGACTATTTATTCGGACCGGAGGTTGACACCACCCTTGAGAAAATAAAAAAGGACACGGACACCGCAAAGTCCATGGGGGCTCTCCAGACTCAGTCCTTTCGGAGCAGCTCCTTTCGTCGCCCCAGAAATAGAGGAGCAGGTAGAGGACAGGGGTCACAGCAGACATACAACAAGGGCAATACACAAACCACCTACGATAAAAACACCCGGGGTGGATATCGTGGCTCCAGTACAAAGGGAAGAGGACGCGGCTACGGCAACACCAGGTCCTCCCCCCAAGAACAAGCAGTGACGCCCTCTCCCTTCCTCCCGACCACATAACACCTGTCGGGGGAAGGCTACAAAGGTTCCTGTCCACGTGGAACTCCATCACCACGGACAGGTGGGTCAAAGATATTGTCAAATACGGTTACTGTCTAGAGCTAACCTCCACTCCACCCACAATACCTCCAAGAAACCGTCCTATGTCCTCAGAGCACTTAACGCTCTTACAGCAGGAGGTGCAAAGTATGCTTCTAAAAGGCGCTATAGAGGTCGTACCCGTCCACGATCAGGGTACGGGAGTGTACTCCCTCTACTTTTTAATACCGAAAAAGGACGGGTCACTCAGACCTATATTAGACCTAAGACCCCTGAACCGGTACATTCTTTCCGAGCACTTTCACATGCTCACTCTCCAGCAAGTCCTTCCGCTTCTCAAGCAGGGAGACTTCCTAGCCACGCTAGACCTCAAGGATGCGTATTTCCACATACCCATTCACCCCTCACACAAAAAATACCTCAGGTTCACTGTTCAGGGGCAGCACTACCAATTCAAAGTCCTTCCCTTCGGCGTGACAACAGCACCCAGGGTTTTCACGAAGTGCCTAGCTACTGTGGCGGCACATCTACGGAGGCAGCACGTACACGTCTACCCCTACCTGGACGACTGGCTCGTTCAAGCACAATCAGCCCAGCAATGTGCCAACCACATGTCCCGCACCATTCACCTCCTTCACAGTCTGGGATTCTCACTAAATTACCCGAAATCCCATCTCCAGCCCGCACACGTACAACAGTACCTAGGTGCGACTATAGACACTCTGGCGGCCACAGCTCAGCCAAATTTAGAGAGGATCAACAGCATGCAAATGCTGATCTCCAGGTTCAAACCCCAACACTCACTTCCAGCGCGAGTGTTCATGCAGTTGATAGGCATGATGGCCTCCTGCATCTTCATAGTCCCACACGCGAGACTACATATGCGCCCGCTTCAGGAGTGCTTAGCACGTCCGTGGAATCGGGCTCAAGGACAGTTGAAAGACCTAGTGTTGGTGAGCGGTCGGGCATACAACTCTCTGCATTGGTGGAATCCACAAAACCTTTGCAAGGGCCGACCGTTCCAAGAGCCTGTTCCACAAATAGTACTGACAGCGGACGCGTCTCTCCAGGGATGGGGAGCTCATGTACTCCACTACACAGTGCAGGGACTATGGACGACACAACAGAAGAAGATGCACATCAACCTTCTGGAACTGATGGCAATCTTCCTGGCCATGAAGGCATTCAAAGTACATCTGTGCAACAAAGTCGTGTTGATCCGGACGGACAACATGACTGCCATGTACTACATACAGAAGCAGGGAGGAACACACTCTCCACAGTTGTCTCATCTGGCTCAGAGCATGTGGAAGTGGGCCATTCAGAGGAACATGTTTCTCATGGCAGAGCACCTCCCGGGCAAGGACAACCAGATGGCGGATCTGCTCAGCAGACACAGCCACCAGATGCACGAGTGGGAGCTACACCCTTCAGTACTCCAACCGTACTTCCAGCAGTGGGGTCATCCAGAAATAGACCTCTTCGCCACAAGCGAAAACGCAAAATGCCAAAGCTTTGCCGCCAGGTTCCCACATCCGCAGTCGCAGGGCAATGCGATATGGATGAACTGGTCCGGCAGATTTGCGTACGCTTTTCCCCCAGCGCCGTTGATACCGCTGGTGGCTCGCAAACTCAGACAACACTCCCTGACACTCGTCCTAGTTGCTCCTACGTGGGCACGCCAGCCATGGTACACCACCTTCCTCGACCTTTCCGTGGTGCCGCATCAAAGGCTGCGGATCAAACCCGCGCATTTGACGCAGAACCATGGAGAGATTCAGCACCCAGATCCGCAACAGCTGAACCTGGCAATCTGGCTCCTGAAGTCCTAGAGTTCGGCTACCTCAACCTGCCACCTGACTGTATGGACATCATCAAGGAGGCCAGGAGACCCACTACAAGAGCTTGCTATGCAGCCAAATGGAAAAGGTTCGTCATTTATTGCACTAATAATGACATTAACCCGCTGGACGCATCCATCCAAAACATCATTTGTTACCTCTTACACCTATACCGATGCAATCTGGCGTACACCTCTATACGTGTCCATTTGACCGCAATATCAGCCTATCTGCAAACCAGGCAGCACCTCTCACTATTCAGAGTGCCTGCCATCAAAGCATTCTTGGAAGGACTCAAACGAGTCATTCCACCAAGCCACCCACCGGCTCCAATGTGGAACCTCAACCTGGTCCTCACACGCCTGATGGGTCCACCCTTTGAACCTCTCCACTCATGCGAGATTCAATTCCTCACCTGGAAAGTAGCTTTCCTGGTAGCGATCACTTCTTTAAGAAGAGTTAGTGAACTCCAGGCACTAACAGTTCAAGAGCCATTTATACAGGTTCACGCCAACAGGGTCGTACTACGTACCAACCCCAAATTCATGCCCAAGGTAATATCGCAGTTCCACATGAATCAAACTATTGAACTGCCCGTTTTCTTCCAAAACCCACAAACTGTCGCGGAAAGAGCACTCCATACACTAGATGTAAGGAGGGCCCTCATGTACTACATCGACAGGACTAAACCCTTTAGGAAGACAAAACAACTGTTTGTTGCCTTTGCCCCACACCACAAAGGTAACGCCATCTCCAAAGCAGGGATAGCCAGATGGATAGTTAAGTGTATTCAAATTTGTTATCAAAAGGCAAAACGCACATTAACTATTCCCCCACGAGCCCACTCAACACGTAAGTTAGGGGCCTCCATGGCTTTTCTAGGAAATATTCCCCTGCATGATATATGTAGAGCAGCCACCTCGTCCACTACATACACATTTACCAAACACTATTGTGTAGATGTGCAATCAAAACAGCAGGCAGCTGTAGGACAGGCTGTTCTCAAAACTCTTTTTCAGACCGCTGCAGCTGGCACTGGTAGCCGCCGCTAATAGAGGGCACTGCTATACATTCTATGCACAGATATGAATTCAGCAGCCCACATGCCTCGAACTGAATATGCTACTTACCAGTATGCATCTGTTCTTGGCATGTAGGGCTGCTGACATTCATATCGCCCTCCCTCCTCCCCGGCGCCTGTAGCAGCTGCAGCTCTCAGAATTACTGTAAGCATGGTCATCACTTTCTGTATCTACTCCATCACTGCCACAATGGCGAAAAACAATCTGAGGATGGAGAGGATGCCCATGCGCACTGTAGTCCAGGGTAGGAGTCACCTATCCCAGGATACTTCGAAGACTCTTCCAGGACAACAACGTGCAAACATCCGGACCCAACACTAGGCGGCGATCTATGCACAGATATGAATGTCAGCAGCCCTACATGCCAAGAACAGATGCATACTGGTAAGTAGCATATTCAATATATATCTTCTGGTGCCTCATCAGCAAAGAAACACAAACCTGAATTTTCAATAAAACAACTTTTATGGGGTAAGGGGGTGCCCTAATTCATCATCCATGGGTGGGTCATTGAGCAGAGACAAAATATTTCTTGCCATTTGTTTATTGACTGTACATCTAGTCGAAACCTACTCTAGTCAAAAGTAGTGTTTTGAAGATAGCACTGCAGAGGAAGTAAGAGTATTTATGAGGAGCGATTCTAGGTTCCAGCAAAACAAACCCCAACCATCCAGGCTGACTTATTGACATTGTTGGTTCCTGTGGTCCAAGACTAGTCCAAGAGCTCTACTGTATGGTAAGGCTTTGCCATGTAAAAGAGCCCCAGAAATATCCAAATTAATTTGATCTGACTGACAGTCACTCAAGATTTAGGCGTAGAAGTAGGTGAGTGAAGTACTTTGCTCCGTGAATAAGGCATAGAGGCTGGGGAAGGTCATGACCATGGAAGCTGGACAAGCTTGGTATGGAGTTTTTTAAGACAACCTACGTAAAGAGGGAAAAGGCATAGGCTCGGAAATCTGAGTGAGCCAAAAAGGTCATCTCTAGCATAGGCTTCTTTTTCCAGTTCAGTTTTTAATATGACTCTTTACACATGTAAAGGATGTTATGCGGATTAATCTCCTGGTTTTGAAGGTCCAGCATCCAATCACTGAAAACATTAGTTCAGTTGTTGGGACCAGGGGCCATTGAGGACTGTCAGCTGTTTCTCAGGTCTGCCTCTGTCTAAAATACAGATTCAGGTTTGGTTTGGAATGAAGAAAAGCAGTGAGCTCAAAAGGAAGATAATCTCGCAAAATACCTACTAGGAGGAGTTTACTGTGTTAGAACCCCCTTTAATTGATTTTTATTTGGTACTCCTCCATCATTTGGTGACACAGTGTGATGATTGTTGTCCCTCCATGTATGCAAGTACACCCTCCCCTAGAATAACAGCCATTTGTGTGAAGCATTTTTGTGTGCTTCATAGGTTTACTCAGTCAGTCTTGTTTGAAAGGCTGCTCCCTCGATGCAGATATTACTCTGAAATGTATTAATGTCATTTGGGGTTAAGGTTCTCTTCACAGCCGCCTAATCAAATTCAGTTTTAAACTTAAGATGCTGCAGCACCAACCTTTCATGAAATGGTAACCTGTGAATGCATCCTCAGGGAAGAAGTTTGCTTTGGATTCACTTGTAATCATTTTACTGCATCAACTAAATCTGGATTTTGTAGAGCATGCATAGGGCAATGAATGGAATCTCTGGTAAGTCATTCAAAATGTGATAACTAGGGAGCGAGATCTGAGCTTTCTGTTTGCCCACGATTCAGCAGAAATGGTTAAGCTACTGCTCCTCAATCAAGCTCCTCTATTGTCCTTGGGAGAAACACAATTGCTAAATAGCATTAAAAAAAGATTATTAGTAGGTATTTTGGAAACATTTTAACATTCTTCTTGACATTCATGTGCATTGTTTCTGGGTTTCTTTGTTGGGAATGACTTCAATTGATTGTGATTTGTGGCGAGAATAAACTATAATGGAAACTTTGCTAGTGAGTTTGTAAATGTTAGTATTTTTTGCTTTCATTTGTGTATATAATATTTATATTGAAGTTCATAGCATTCTCACGATTGTACCTTTAAATCGTATAATTTCTTTTAATAGGGACTACTGGACTTGAAAAGTCGATTTGATCGCTTTCTTCAGGAATCCTTCAACAACGATCGGCTCTTTAAACAGACTATTGCTGGTGACTTTGAGTATTTCCTTAATCTCAACTCCAGGTCTCCAGAATACCTCTCATTATTTATTGACGATAAACTCAAAAAAGGAGTCAAGGGAGTAAGTACAAGTTATGTTTGAGACATATGTTACCTTGACTTTAAGCTGGGCTTCTGGAATTATGCGGCCAGGAGTACCAAATTATATGGCCGGATAAATTATGCATCAGAGAAGGTAAATTATGAGCCGTAATGCTGCACATTTTGTGATAGTGTCACTTCATATTTTTTTTTTCATTTTTACAATTGTTAACATAAGGCATAGATTGCCCCTCGTTAGTACCAGTATCACCCACATGTAGTAATACGCAACAAAGTGACAAATCAACATATCTAAAGGGTCTTCCACCATTTGGCAACATGTCTGCATTTTAGTAACATTTGATAAGTTTGAGCTAGAAACAAAAACATATTTTTGTTAAAATCTGCAGATTATACAGCAGATATGTGGCAAATGCATCAAATTTGTAATTATGAGGAACACACCTTGGCCTCAAAACTCATAATTTCACTGGCCGTGACTATAACCATGTGTCTTTCCATTAAGTTCTTCTGTGTTGTTCTATGGAAATTCACTATTTTGTCAAATGAGAGAGGGATTTAACATGTCAGTTTGCCCATTTCATTTACTCGCTTTAAACCACAGACTGCATATCAGATTGCTTAAAAAGTATGGGAAAAACGTAATGCCTCGAACGTGGTTGCCATGCTCTCAAGTTTGAATGAGGAGCAGCATGGTTTTATATCCGGATAATACAGGGCAGAGGGGATCAAACTGTATAGACAACTTGGGAGTGAGTGATAGAATTGGAATAGAAGCGGGCTGCGTAGTGGGGAGTAGGGCAAGGACTGTGGTAAGAACGGTGAGCAAGCGAACAAGTTTCTGTCTCTGTTCCTCTTTTATATCATTCTTTGCTCCATGTCTTCCTCCATACAAACACTTAACATATTTTATGCAGAGCAAATCTGTCTGGCACCTTTGCCACAACCCTTAGTAAATTTATGTAGCTGCGTTAACTGATTCTTCTGCCCCAAGACATACCTTAACAAAAAATGTCACACGTTTAGTATTTTTGCATTCTAAAATTATTAATAGCTTTCAGCATGGTTAAATGATTTAAATGCCTGCCACTGACATATGTGATCATCTGCTATCACAAGTTTGGATTCCAGCAAGACCAACTCAGCCATTTATCCTTTCTATGTTATGTCATTAAGCTGAGTACTATTAAATTGGACAATACTGACACCTATTTGTTGTAGTGTTTAGAAACCATTAGCTTGGTATGAATTGCCAGATAATAAATGATAACAATGAAAGTAATTCAAAACACATACCAATATCTGGTATTATTTCTGCAGGTTTTTGCCCACTCTGTGTTCTTGGGTCAGTTACTTAGAGCCATCAGAACTAGATCTCAAAGCATGGGGCTTATTTGGAAAGCAGAAAGGGAGCGATATAATGATCAAGCTGAAGCGAAGAGTAGCAGCCATACTAGGGTACAAGGAAAAAAAATGTTTGTGTAACAAAGTCTAACCAAGAACAAATCATGATGGGGAACACAAAACTTTCCCTGATGGGGAAGAGACCTTGTAATATCTTGCTCTTGTCCCCAGTTTGCACCTTTTTACTCTCCTCCCTCTTCCCATTCTCTATTCTTAAAGCTTCTCCCTCCACTTTCCGTATACCAGTCTTATCACCCTGTCTCTCGCTAACTCTTTTATGCACAAACTCAATGTAGGGAATGTAGGGATGAATGTGACTGGGACAGATCTTGTTTGTGACCTAAACAGTTCCAATGAACAAGCCAGTGAATCAAATAAATCTACTCATAAAAATAACCTGAATAAAACATATACGCTAATGTCTGTTATTTTGGGCGATCAGTAGGTATTCTGAGTCATTCACATAGCTCATCCAACCTATCCACATGGACACATTCTATTCCCTATCTTCGATAAAGTGTGTAATGGTGGTGGTAATGTGTGAACAGTGGTGGCTGAGCGTGCATTTGTTACAGGCACTTAGCAACCACTCTGACAGATGGTCCTTTAAAAATCTCAAACCTCCAAAAACCTGTTGATAGCTATCACATGCGCACACAGATGCATCCATAGAACACCTGCACTTGGAATTGCATTTACTCAATTGGCCCATGCCATCCTTCACTTGTATCCTCTGGATGTGCATGCACACTTTTCTAACTCCCTTCAAATATAGGGTCTCTTTATTTGTCCAATGTGATCAACGTATCATTTGTAGAAGAGCTGATGCTGTTAAGTTCCTAGTGTGTTAATTTTAATGCAGGCCTTTTCATGTCTGCTATCATACTCACTCTGGATATCCTGTTACCACCCATCGACCAACACCTCGTTCGTTCATCAGTGGGCAGAAAATAAATGTTTAACTTAATAGAAATATGATTCTGGAAGTAAGCACCTACTTACCAACTTTCCATGTTTTTCAAAGTTTCTTGGCCAGCCAATCTTAACCGACATCTGAAACCCACTAATAGACTTGCTAGGATGCACATAATTCAAAGGTACAGTTTTGATATTTGTCTATTGAATTTGTACTGACATTTGCTCCCAGCACAAAATGACCTGTAAACAGCCCGTTAGCAATATGTATCTTCTGTAAATTTACATATTTAGCATACTTTCCCTATGTAGTTTTGGAAGATGTCTATTGCAACTAGTTTTTCTTTCAGTGTTCCAGACATTACAAAGGGTTTCAAATAAGTAGCTGTGCATAAACACAAGTGCTTTTTCATTGACCGTATCAACCCCTGCCAAAACAAAGATGGTGGGCAAACTATACTATTGTGGCAAGAAAACAGGGGTTTCACTGAAAATGTTTCCTGGAACATTGGAAAATGATTATGGTGAAGCATACATGGAGTGAGATTTGTTTTAGGGCCTCCCCAGATAAGTTATCAAGAAGACTAAGAAGAAAGACATCAGTTCTGTCTTGAAGCGATTAGTTCATTGTTTATATTTAAATCTGTGCATCGAATTGTGTTGATCTGATATAGACTTCTAGACTCTGATTCCTTACCACAGAATAATCACCAGGTGTCAGAGTGGATCCGTAAAATCTTAAGCAGTACCCATGCGTGCCAGTAAGTGGCATTAACGGTCCTACGTCTGCCTTGCCTGCGCCTGATCTGACATGCCCGGTGCCTATATAGGTACCACCCAAGCACGTTTTCAAGAGTTCCTTTATTTCCATGCTATCAGAGTGGAGCTCTGTGGTCAATTTTGACCACGTTTTTGACATCAGAGTTGCCTTTATTTTTTATTTTTTTTAGCAATTCTTATCCCAATGTGCTAGAGATGTCCCCTAAAAAGCAAATGGGTTTTTAACCCTGAGGAGCGTGTCGCAGGCAAATGTCTGTGATAGCCAAACACTCCCCCTTTATGGTTTGCCTATGGTTTGCCTATGGTGTCTGGAGTGGGTCCACTACTCCAGGAACTGTCCAGACTGCCGCAGCATGAATCCCAAAGAGATTCAGGAGTGGGAGATGAAGCTTGTGGCCGCCCGACATCCGAGACTATGCACCATTCCAGGTCCCGGTGACATCGAAAGTCCTGGACCCAGGCTGCTCTTATGTCATCAGTACGTAAGTCCGAGTGCTCTTTAACTTCACCGTGCCAGTCCAAGTAATAGGACGAGGCTCTGAGCCAACGCTGTACGTTTAGGCCCCACTCCTGCATTCCATCAACGGAGCCTGTGCTCTGTCCGTTCCATTCCTCCTCGGGTTTCCTGGAACTGGAGCAACCACTGTCCAATTCAGGGAGTTTTGAGGCTATTAACCTCATTCTTTTGGCCTTTTTGACGCCTCTGAACACCTTCAGGCACTACAGGTCGTGGATGCCCACTGACTGGATTTCTGGTGGCAGGTTCACTCTCTGTGCCAGTGTGGGCCCTCTGGATCCAGTTCCGAACTGACCCTGGTTGCGACTCAATGACCTTCATCGGGATTCAGTCTTGTGGTGCCGTTCGTGGCGCAGCTGACCCTATAGTCATTCCAGACTCAAGACACTTAGCCAGACTGGTGTTGTGCAGTGTTGACACGTGCTGACAGGACTCCAGTGATTGTCAGACAGTGGCTCCCTTCCTTTACCGGTTCTGTGGGGATTTTGGCTGGGGCAGTTCTGAGGACCCCCATGACTACCCTAATCCTCATGAAGCACCTTTGGCCTAATCAGAAGACTGCTACTGGTATGTGTAGCCGTCCAATGCAAGTGGTCTGAACACCTTGCCAGGTGCTGGGTTGGTCTCATCCCTGTGTGATTATTGTGGAAGGTGCCTCTTCCGCTGTGGTGGTAAGGAGGGAAGCTGAGGTCCTCAACTTCCACCTGCTCTCTGTGGAAGTCAAGGCCAATATCTTGACAGAGGTGCTTCTGCCGTAGATCTCCCATGCAGAACCCCTACTGCTCTTTAAAGAAGCCCTCTCTGATGTTCTGCTCGGGGCTTTGGCCAAGCCCTGCACATGTACTCCAGTGCACAGGACGATTGCACGTCGCTACTGCCCCACTCCTGGATACCAGCTTTCCTCACCAAGCCCCCCATCCCCTGAGAAACTGGTGGTGTAGACCTCTATCCAGTGTGAATCCTGGCATTCCCTACCACTCCACTGGATAGAGAATCCTTGAGGCTAGATACTTTTGAGAAGAGGATTTTTTTTCTGCCAGCCTTGCACTGTGGTCTGCGAACACCACGTGCCTCTTGGTCTGCTGTAGCCACACTGTGTGGGGCTCTGTTGTGTAAGTGCTGCCTATGGTCTCTGAGGCGGTAAAAGGCATCCTGAACCGAGCTGTTGCCGATGACAGGAACGCAGCAAAGTTTGGCATCAGATGCGGGCTGCCCAACTCTGACTCGCTGGGCAGAGCCATTGCATCATAGGTGGCATTCTGCTTCCTCCCCTGGCTGCTGCATCTGGCTTTTCGGAGGATGTTCAGGCAACCCTTATGGGCATGCCCTTCAATGGCACTCATCTTTTCGGCAACAACGCTGATTCATAGTTTTAGTACTTCAAAGAGCGTAAGGTCACTGTATAGTCGTTGGAACGTGCCATAGTCTTACACTAGCCTCACTCTTCTTTTCTCTCCTTTCGTGGTTATGGGAGGTGCTAACAGCTACATCCTTCCCAACAGAGTTGCCCCAGCCTTTTCATGGTATGTCCCATGGAAACCAAAGCCTGAAATCTGTCCAGTCTGCCATCAAGAGGGTGCCAGCATCAGAAGTAGGTCAAGTTTGTTATTCCTGCTACCTTCTGGTGCCAAAGAAGGACAGAGACATCTTAACGATCTTAGATCCGCTTTCTCTCAATACCTTCCCACAAAATAATAAATTCAAGACTCTCAGTTCCTGTCTGTTAGACCCTGGAGAGTGGATGGTAGTGTTGGACCTCCAGGACGCCTGTTTTTACATCCCGTTGCCTACGGTTTACTGGGCAAGGAGCATTTCCACTTTGCTGTGCTACCTGTTGATCTCACCAGTGTACCTCGGGTGTTAATGAAGGTGATGGCGGTAGTTGCAGCCAATCTGCAGAGGTCAGCGGTCCCAGTCATGCCCTACCGTGACACCTAACTGCTGAAGGTGGGCTCGCCCCGTTTGGTCGTCACCCTCCTCCATACTTCAGCAGACCTCCTGCATTCACTGGGGTTCACTATCAACATGCTCAAGTCAAACCTGTCTCCTTCTCAGACTCTCCCTTTCATCTGAGCCATTCTGGACGCAGTGCATTTCTGCGCCTACCCTCTGGAGAGTCCAGGACATTGGTGCTATGATCGCAGTATTTCAACCTCAGTCCTGTATTTCAGAGAGACGAACTCTGAGACTGCTGGGTCTGATGTCCTCCTGGTGAAGTACTCTCAATGGCATATGCGGGCTCTGCAGTTGGATCTTAAGTCCCAGGGGAAACCGCATCGGGACCATCTCTCCAAACTGGTCCAGATTTCGAGGGAGACTGTTGAAGATCTGCAGTAGTGGTTAAAGGACCGTGATTGGGTCATTAGCCAGACCCTTCTTATTACCATCCTCAGTGCTGATGGTAGTAATCGATGCATCACTTCTTGGCTCGGGCGGCCATCTGGGAAAGGTGGTGATCAAAGGCCCCTGGTCTCCGGCGGCGAGACTGCTCCACATCAATCTTCTGGAGCCGAGGCTGATTCGCTTGACATTTGAAAGCTTACCTGCCATCTATCGACGAAGCCTTGCGAACTGCGAATTGAGTCTGCATCTAGTGGTAACTCAAGGTCTTTTTCAGGACTGGGGAGAACTTCGGCTATATATGTTTGCCACCTCCGAGAACGCGCAGTGTCACCACTTATGCTTGCTTGAGTTTCCAAAGCGGCTCCCGCTCTGAAGCATTTTGATGATGCCGCCAATACCTCTCCTTCTCTGAGTTCTGAAAAAGGTCAGAACTGATCGGGTCCAATCCATCCTGGTGGCTATGGATTGGGTGCAAAGACTGGTATGCAGAACTCCTGAGCATATTCATCTGTCCTCCGACCAGGCTACCCTTTCGGGAGAATCTACTGTTGCCGCAACAGGGCAGGGTCCTGCGTAAGAACATGCTCGCAATCTGCCTGCATGTATGGCGATTAAACCGCAACAGTTGAGGGTCTTCAGCCTTCCTTCCACGGTCTGTAATGTCTTCTTGGCAGCAATGTGTCCATCAATAAAAACTGTATATGCCTGCTGTTGGGACAAGTTTGTGGTTTGGTGTCCTGAGAAACACATTGACCCACTTTCTGCATTTCTGTCTGAAATGTTTGTGTTTGTTTCGCCCTCCGCTTGGCAAGACCTTGCTCTGAGCACATTTAAGGGGTGTCTTTCAGTCTTCTCTGCATTTTTGTGAATACTGGATCAACCCTCCCTGCTTGTCACCATTTGCGACAGGTTTACTTTAAGGTCTTCAGCAGGTGTTTCCTCCTAAAACATCCGCTATGCTCCAGTGGAATCTTAATTTGGTTTTATCCTATTTGGTGTGTTCTCCCTTTGAACCCATGTATAGTTGTCCTCTCTGACTTTTGACAATCAAGACTGTGTTCTTGGTGACATCACATCAGGCAGGAGAGTCAGCGAACTGCAGGTTCTCTCCAGTCAGCCTCCATACACCAGCTTATTTATAGATAACCTGGTTCTCTGAACCCATGCATCTTTTCTCCCCAAGGTTGTGACACCCTTTCCCGTTGACCAAAACATCAAGCTTCTGACTTTCTTTGCTCCAGCTGACACCGCCAAGGAGGAAGAGCGACTCACCTGCCTAGACCCTAAAAGGGCACTGTAATTCTTTTATCGATTGTACTTAATAACACCAGCTGGACGATCAACGCTTTGTAGGGTTAACTGACATAAAGAAGGGGAAGGCAGTGCAGAAACCTACCATCTTCTGTTAGATTGTACTCTGCATTACGTTCTGCTACGTATTAGCCAGGATACAACCCCCTTTGGGTTTGCGGGCGCATAACACCAGAAATAAAGCTGTCTTCTGTATAAGCTCTTGGAGTCCCTGTCTTGGATATCTGGCAGATTGCTATGTGGGTATCCTTGCACAGGTTTACCAAACACTACTGCCTTAACCGTCCAGTCCCTCATGACGGGCACTTTACCTGTTCGGTCTTCAATGACTTTTTGGACTGAGCCATTTCACAGGTTCACCTCCAAGGAGTTATTGCTTTGGTATATCGTCTAACCTAAGGAATCTGCAGCTAGAAATATATGTCAGAAGAGCACGTTACTCACCTTCAGAAACACTTATCTGGTAGAGGCTCTAGCTGCAGATTCCTTACTGTCCCTCCCTTCCTCCCTATTCTGCTAGCTGGACTTTTCTGGCTAAAATGTCCCTTTTATGCCCTTAGAATCTGCACACTGGTCAACCAGCCTTCTGTTGGGGCTCTGTGCTTCTGGTGCGGGAATACTGATTTGTAAGAAACTGATGTCTGCACACTGTTGTGGAGTATATATGAGCACCACGCACGTCACATCTGGAGCTGAGCCTTTCAACTGCACCTACAGGCGTATGGGGTACTGCTCAAGATTTGGTTAATAATCTGCAGCTAGATAGATTCTCAACCAGAGAAGGTGTTAGGCAAGGTAAGTAACCTGTTTCTCTTGAACAATGCAGCAGACATTTCCCTTTTCAGTATGTTACATGTCTGCTTCCTCCACTGAATCCCTTGCATTTATTTTTAGGAATATTTCTTCTCTTTCCATTGTAATCCATAAATTGAAAGTACATCTTACCCAATATATAAGGCGTACGTAAAACAATAGATTTTATGGTGTATTTGACCATGTGGGTTCACCGAATCAAGGAGTTCAATCCAGTACTCTTTTCAACTCAAGTTTTCACATTTTCTCCTCTTTAACTGCTATGAATGTAATCACTTGCAGTCTGATTTGTGAATTCTTAACTTTTTCCACAAAATTTCTTTTTTGTGTAAATTTCTGTTTAATATTCTCAAATTAGTCTTTATTGCTCTGTTTATTTTATATGTGTGCTCAGAATATTATGGCAGATCCACTTGTCTGATTATTCTTGATCTTCATATTTTAAAAGCTCCAAACGCATATAAATTATTTACTGTCTGTCCCACCTTTTGTAATACATTTTTGTATTAACCCATTCTTTCACTGATGGTTGTAAACAGGTCTATGTGAATAGTAAATGGTTGAAAAACTCAGCCTAACCCTACCCCAAAGAGATGGCAGTAGGGGAGTTCTCAATTCCTTATAAACGTTTGCGATGGCACACAAAATTGATGTTCTTAAATATTATATTAGCAAATAGATTTTTTAATTGTGCCTTACAGCCTATCCCTTTCAATGTCCACATGTGAGTTCTCTCTTGTACGTGATCATTTAGTTTAGTGTTGCAGTATGTGGTATCCATTATCATCTCTGGTCCTCATTCATCTCACCATTTTATCATTGTTAAATATCTGAATCCGCATCCTTTTTTGTAATATTTTCTCCTTTATCATTAAACTTATAAAATGTATTCTTTTCAAATCATTTACAGTAATTGTTGCAAACACTATGTTCAGTACAAGACATAAAAATGACTTTTTACCATAAAGTCTTTTGTATCCTTTACATGACTTGTAGGTTCATCTCTTTTGTAGAAAAACATTCTTAGTCTTATTATGAACTTATAGGCTTCTATCTTCGTATGTAACCAAGCAGTCGCACAGATCATAATGAAAGATATTTCTTTGTGCAAAACTTCACTGATAATTTATGCATTTACGCATCGATTAATACCTAGAGTCTCCTGGGTCTTCTGCCAATGCCCATCTTCTTTTTCTTCTTGTTGAATCAATCTTTTTTTTTATGTCTGCTAATTCTAACTCTGTCAGCACCTCTTGTGGTACTAAATTTCCCAATTCACTCTCATAACTTGTTCTGTGGTGCTTTTTCCTGGATGTGTTTGCTTCATTTGCACTTTTGGACTATGTAATATCTAACCCCATGCCTCCAGATTAGCAGTAATATATCCCAATGAGTGCCCAGATGTGAGATCTATGGAGCTCTGTCTTTTAGAAAGATGCACTTGAGTATTAGTTGTCACACTTTCAAAACTGCTCCAAGAATTGCGTTAAAGTTGGAGGTAATTGGATTGCAGAGAACAAAGACAATTCATCTAAAAACTACCCAAATTAGAAACTTTCACCAGTGTAAGGCTGAGTGACTGTAAGTCTGTCATGGACCTCTTTAAAAGAAAAATGAAAAGGTTTGACATAGGGTAACTTCAGAATTTTGTAAATAAATGCTGTGCATGAATGAGGTTGTGACCAGCATAGTATAGTGGTACTCTGCACCAGGCTTTTCCACCCAAAATAGGGCTTTGGAAGAAAAATAAACATAACACTTAAACACCTTCCAAGCAGCAGAGGTCAGATGTGAACCAATTCTAAATTTCAACTTCTATGTCTTTAATGTGGCTGAGCTAGTTAATGGCTGCCTTTCTCAGGAGGTCTGCTAAGCATTGCAGTGAATCAGAAATTCTCAGCTGTACTATTTGTATATCTAGTTGGACATTACAAGCACCTATAGTCATATTGTTGATATGTTTTAACACTGAAGTGAGCATGCAGGGCCACCAGGCCCTAACAAGCTTATGATTGAGACTTCAGCAGAAAGAGGAGATAGTATATCAAAGACTGCAGAGTGATTTTTTTTTTCTTCATGTGGTGGGCGGGCAGATGTAGCAATGTGTGGGGGGGGGGGGTGGGAAGGGGTTTAAGTTTTCTTTAATGTGGTGATATAGGTGACCGAAGAGGGGTACGTTTTTTTTCTGGTCTTTGTCAGTGTTAAAATATTGAGAAAATGTGAGGTCTGCAAGGTTATATTTTTCCCCATTTGTTTTAAATCTGGGGTCCGACATGAGGGAGATGAGGATTTAATACTGTGTATGGAGATATTTCCATTCCAGGCATTGGCACAGATAGCTTTACTTTTTTGATATCTTTCACTATTTATTGCTTGTGAGAGATGAAGTTGGAAGGAAATAAGGTGTATGACACTGGTGTGTTCAACATAGGATCTGTTGGTTAGACCATTTTTATGGGCTATGAGAGCTGTTGTTCAGAGCGCTTACCTTGTGTCCTTGACTGTGTGTCAGTGCTCTGTGCATTCTTTCTTGGAGACAGGGCCAACAGCCCTATTGACTCCTCACTCTTAATGCTATAAAATACTCTAAATGTGGGTTTTTACTCCCACAAAACTACTTTTGTCTCAGTAACGAGGAACAAAGAGAAAGTTCTTTCAGTCGGTAGAGTTAATATATTGGTCTCAGGTATTTTTTCAGAGTGTGACTGTTTTCTGCTTACTTAGCTATCAGCCGCGGTCCGTGCAGGTAACAGCGGTGAGGCTGCGTTGGGTGGGATATCCTGGGGTGGTGCAGAGGGAAAATGAATTATTTATTCAATTTTCCCTCATCGCCCCTCGAAATCCCCCCTCCTCCATGACGGCCCACTGCTGTTACCAACACAGACCACGGCTGCTAGCTGTTATGGTCCAACATCCTCAGATTATTAATTTTTGGGTGAGCAATTGATTGAATATTATTCGAAAGACTAACCAAACAAGGTGTATCACTGCCTTATTTGTCCTAAACAGGTTTTTCATTTGTGCCGCAAGGTGTATATATAATTTGAAGCCAGGAAATTGTGAAAATGGTCATGCAGATCACACATTATTTACCAGTAGTCTGAGGATCCTTCACTGTGCACTATGAGAATCCACTGTTGTATAAATAATGAAATCACTAATTTACTTTTGGATGTGATATTGTTTTTTAAAATTTGAATGGATTTCAGTTCTTGTTGCTAAGTTTTAAATGTTGGTTTTGTTACAAATGTAATTTAACTGCAATTGTCCCAGATAATCGTTAGTGTACATATTTCTTTAAAGCTGACCGAACAAGAAGTGGAATCTATATTGGACAAGGCAATGGTCCTGTTCAGGTTTATGCAGGAAAAAGATGTGTTTGAACGATATTACAAGCAACACTTAGCCAGAAGACTGCTTACAAACAAAAGTGTTTCCGATGACTCTGAAAAAAATATGATCTCTAAATTAAAGGTAAGAAGCATATGATACATTTTCATTAATACTAATGTTTGTAAATAGTGGCATTGTATATTTGAATCCAGCCCTTGGAGTTCAGCTGGATTTTAATTTACAACATGTGGGTGTGTATCTCTGGCACATATTGGAACACCACTATACCTTGAGGCGAAAACCCATTGTTAACTACATAATATTATTCTGTTTCAATATAGTGAAATTGTTTTTTAAATGGTGTGTTAAGTTTCTGGTATTAGTTATCACTCCGTTTACTTTTTCTCTGTTTGTCTTTTTAAGACTGTTCAATTTACACAGCAATTTTACTCTGTATTATGTGAATTTAGTTAATATTTTTGACACTTCTGTAAACACATTTCTGCTGGATATTGCAATCCGCAGATTCCTCACTTTCAGAATATTGCAAGGCATCAGACTTAATCTGGAGAATCCATCAGCAATGCTCCAATGTGCCAGTAGATGGCTCGAAGGTGTCTGTAAATCGCCCCCCTCCTCGAAGCCAGGGGAGAACCGCATAAGTGCCTCTCGTGCACACTGAAGTCAGGCTCTCTGCTACAAATGTTGTTGTTTTTTCTAGTGACTCCTGAACTTTTCACAATGTGCTAGGGAACGATGTCCCCACTGAAAATGACCGAATTCAAAAAGTGCTGAGAGTGCCGGAGACAGAAGTAGGTCACAGACCAAAATGAGGTGTCAGTGGTGCGTAGGCTCTTGGCACGACCCAGTTGTGTGATGAGTGTGCCCTAATTTATCCCCGAGGCAAAACTCAAACACAAGAATAGTTTGTGGTTTAAACATAGATCACCTCCAAGACAAATGCCTGTCGCAAGGCCTCTTCCTTGAAAAATCCTCCTCTAGCTCGGATTCTTCCAGTATGCCAAATTGAAGCCTAGACGCAAGTAGACCAAGCAGGATTGAAACCCACCCCATCGCTCAGAGTCTAGTGAGTAGATGCTAATGAATTCTGCTGTTGGCCCAAGCGCGCTCCAAATTCCCTGCGACATTGCCTATCCTGCAGCAGATAGCTAGATTCAAAGAGGTCATTCGGCAGAACTTTTGTTTGATTCCGGCTCTCAATGGCATGCCTTTGGGCCCCATGGAGCCTCCAGTCAGACTTATGAGAGTGGGACTGCCGCTCATACTCTGTCCCCTGGGGCCTGTAAGAAGCCTGTGTTGACTTAGGCACGGATGTCTAAACCGATGCCCAGTTCATGCCAGTTCCATCCGTACTGGCATTAATATCCGTTTCACTGGGGTAGATCGATCATTCAATAATCTCCAACCCTGAACTGGCATCTGACTGTTCCAGCTCCATGCCTCGCTATGAAATTATGAAAGTGCAAACAGCGGTTACAAAGTCAGATTTCAATCCAGCACCTTTGTCCCTACGCTGCTACCAGCAGAGGATTCATGTTGCTTTTTAGTTCTAATTCGGATTCTGATGCAGCAATACACAAGATTGAGGAAAGGCGACCAAGTGCATTTTTTTTTACTTGTTGGCTGTGGTGGTAGATTCTCGCTGCCGTAGGCCCTTCCATCAAGTCAACCTACAGTGGGCGCAGGGGCAAATGTGTTTCTTGGTATGCTGCCCGAAACATTGACACCTTGTAAGATAGACTGTTTGATGTTATTTAGATTGTACCCAACAAACCGTGTTTGTTTAAATAGCAGATTGTGATGCATTTAAAAAAAGCTTTGACTCAGATGTTTCCCTCCGCAACCCTTTGTTAAGCCCCAAGGGAATCTGACCTTGGTCTTGATATTTCTCATGTGCACGTCCTTTGAACTTATGCACAGCTGTTATTTAAAGCTCTTAACACTACAGGCAATCTACCTCATAGCCAAAACATCAACACTGCTTGTAAGTAAGCTGCAGGTGCTTTCAATCCATTCATCCTACACCACCTTCTTTCTCTTCAAACTGGCACTGGGTATAAGGCTGCCTTCCTACTGAAGGCCGTAGCTCACTTCCACAGTGGCAAAACTGCCTCACTCCCTCAAAGGATCCAGAGAGGCTTCATTGTCTTGACTGTAATAGAGCTACTAGCTTTTCCATTGACTGCACCTAAACCATCACTTGAATGATGACCTCTTTATAAGTTCCACAAGGGCAAAGAAACTAATGTGGTGCAGAAGAGAACACTGTTGAGGCTGACAGTTTAGGTGGTTCTCTGTTACCCAGTAGCCTAGACACAGTCACCTAAAGGCCTGTGGGCTCATTCCACCAGACCCAAGGCTGCCACAACAGCTGTGGCGAGAGCGGTACCTGTTCTTGACACCTGCTAGCCTGATACGTGGACGTTAGTGCGTATGTTCACAAAACAATACTCTCTTGACTGTCAGATCTGGTGTGAAAGTCATATCATCCACTTGATTCTGCTGAACATTTTTGTCAGTGTGTTCTCTCCTGACCCTCCACCTTTGGAAGGTACTGCTGGAGTATTCATTCTGAAGGTGCGGGATCTGCAGTTAGAAGTATCCTTTAGAAGAGCAAGTAAAATACCTTTGGTGATGCTCTTTTTGGTGGCTTTTCAAACTGCAGATTCTTTACTGTCTTCCCAGCTCCCCATTCTGTGGATTGTCCTGCACCATGTAAGAAGATCCCAAGTTAGGAATCAGCTTATCGTCTAAAACAATTTGTTCTTCTCTCAGAGTGCATGAAATAAATAGTCGCAAAAAACTCCTTATAGGCAGCTCTGCGTCACTTCTAGGACAATATTGATTCAGCATGAAACCACATGGCGTAATCTACTGGCTTACGGGAGCATTGCTGAAGCCCTATACAGATCTAGTTTGGGGATATTGAAAAGGTGAGGCATCTGCGATTAGATAATCCCTCAGAGCATTTTTTGAACGGAAGTAACTTCTTTGTTACTCACCTGTAAAAATTACACAAAGGGAAATTACATTTATTTGGTTAAACTCCATTTTATTGTACAAACTAAACCATGCTAACCATAGCAACAAAAGATTACAATGTTTGTTCCCTTGACATAGATTTGGAATAATCACCTTGTTTGAGAATCCTCCTTACGTTAAAAACATTGGAGTGCACTGTGCCTAATTACATTAGTATGCTACGCAAACAAATGATGGATGGAATGCTGAACCAATCAAACATCACCCTATTCAAGAGATCTGGGTTAATTCCATTGTTCTTTTGCTCACCATGCCACCCCAGTCTGGACCCAGCCATATGCAAATCAGCCTTGACCCTGCTTCTCATGGAACAGTCCAGCCTGAACTGCTAGGCCAGGTCCTCCCTGGACAGGAAATAAGCCTCCTGGGACCGATTTTGGGGAATCACCCCTCATCAACGAGGCTAGCTTGAACCAGTGGCACAGCAAGCAAGGGACCACGTCTGGGCATACCCTTCCCACTTAGGGCAATTAAAGCAACACAAAAAGATGATGGATGAAATGTTGAACATTGTCAGACAGTCGCCCCAGTCACAGATCTGGGTCAAATCCATTGGTTTTTTGGCATCCGTGCCACCCCAATCTGAAAGAAACACGTTAGTTATAGATTCCTCACCTTAGAATTAACCCCAGGTGTCAGACTGGTCAGCAGTACCTCTGCGTGTAGGAAGGTGGCGTCGGTCGGCTCCGCGTTCGGCGTCGTGGTTGCCGGGATGACTTTGCGGCAGCTATTTAGAGGCCGCCCTCGCGCGCTGACATCAGTTCTTTCTTTTTCCACGCCAGCCAGCGCAGATCCGGGAAGAGCGGTACCTCAGTCATTTTTTGACTACGTTTTTCTCGACTTTTCTCGATGTCTTTTTTCGAATCTCCGACTCCGAACAGGTGCACGAGGTATGCCCGGTTTTAAGGCCTGCACTAACTGTACCCGATTGTCGGTGACGGATCCTCACCGCATGTGCCTCTTTTGCCTGGAGTGTGACCACGACCCCAAGTCGTGCTCCGACTGTTCGTTGTTGACGCCGAAGGCTGTGCGGCAGCAGTCTGAAAGCTGCTTGAACAATGACAGTCGGCTCGGTTCGAGGTCCCAGTCGAGAGGGAGGTCGAGGGACCGGTTGCGGAGCCACTATCATTCCGGCTCAAAGTCACCGAAGTCTTCACACTCTGGGTCGGGTAAGTCGAAGCATAAGAAGTCGTCGAAGAAGCATCGTCGCTCTTCGCCTGATCCTCGTCGGTCAGCTGATCAGACGAAGCGTGCGGATGGTGCCACTTCCGCGGCTTTGCTTGCGGAGCCCAAAGGGTTGACTCCGAGCTTCCCTCCCTTTCCGGGATATCTTTGGGTGGACCGACCCCGCCGGTGTGCCTTTGGGCCCCGCGGACTCGGTTGGTGGACCTAGGTCTTCGCTGCCGGAGGCTCCGCCCCTGGCGCCGCAGGCCCCCCTTGGATCCAGTCCTGGATCCAGATCTGCTGACTGCACCACTAACGTGCCTGACGCCGGTTGGCCTCCCGGCCAGCGTCGACCCAGGACGCCTTCCCGACATGGACATGGAGCTGGACCGGCATCGTCCGACACCGGATCCACCTTTCATACCCCTGTTCACTCCTGGGGCCCCTTTCCAACAGCAGTGGCACCCAGAGGAAGATGAGGACTGGGAGGGGGTCAGGTGACCCTTTAACTGACCAGATTGATGCTGAGTAGGACTGGAGAGAGGAACTGGGGGATGCCAGTGGTCTTGAAACTTCACCCGACCTTGGCATGTTGTCTTCTCCTACCGTGGCTACAGAAGAGGAAGCGTCATACGCTGTGGTGTTGCGTAGGGCGGGCGAGGCTCTCAACTTCGAGGTTCCTACGGTGGCGGTCAGAACTAACCTCTTGACTGAGGTGCTTCAACCGGCGGCAAGCTCTTCGGAGCCCCTGCTTCCCTTTAATGAGGCCCTCACTGACGTCCTTTTGGGCACGTGGTCGAAGCCCAACATGATGGGGGCTCCAGTGGACAGGATGATAGCCCGACGCCACCGCCCGGGTCCGGGCGACCCCACTTGCCTCTCCCAACACCCCAACCCGGGGAGCTTGGTGGTCCAAGCCTCCACTTCCAAAAGCGCCTTCCCAACCACTCCACCGGAAAGGGAATCCAAGAAGCTGGACCATCTTGGCAAGAAAATGTTTTCTTCCCCCAGCTTAGGACTGTGGTCCGTTAACACCGCATGTCTCTTGGGCCGTTATTCCCACTCAGTGTGGGATACGGTGGCACAAGTGCTGCCTCCGTGTCCGGAGGAGGCCCGGGCAGTGCTCTCCAAGGCTGTCGCCACCGTGAGAGATGCAGCTAAGTTTACGATCCGTTGTGGGCTGGACACCGCCAACTCTCTGGGCAGGACCATTTCAACGTCTGTAGCGCTACGCCTGGATGAGGTCTACTGGCTTTTCAGGGGCTGTCCAGAACACCTTGATGGACATGCCCTTTGATTGCCGTCGTCTTTTTGGCGACAAAGCAGACAACACCCTAGAGTTCTTCAAGAGCTCATGGGCTACGGCCAAGTCGTTGGGCCTCACCTCCCGTCCGGCGCAGTCTACTTTTCGCCCCTTTCGTGGCTATAGAAGGGGTGCCCCGCTACGTCCCACCCAGGGCCACAGGCTGCTGCAAGTTAACCAAACTTCGCACGGCCGGGAATGTGGGAACAGCCAGCGAGGTTCCGGGGGCCAGCGGGTGGGCCAGTCCACCAACCCCCCTCCCCCCCACCCTCAGGCTGTCAGCCTCTGTCATGGCTTTTGGTCAGAATGACCCTGAGGCTGCTGGGCCTCATGGCCTCCTGCATTCTGCTGATCGATCAGGTCTCACTGCAGAGCCCGCATATGCCACTTGACATGAAGTTCCAGTGGGGGAAGCATCAGGAGAATCTGTCCGATTGCGTCCAGATCTCGAAGGGCACTGCTCGACAACTCCAGTGGTGGCTCACAAACCAGGATTGGGTCAATGGCAGATCCCTCTCCCTTCCCCAACCAGACCACACTGCGGTGACGGATGCCTCCATTCTGGGATGTGGCTGCCACATGGAAGAGGCAGAGATCAGAGGCCTCTGGTCTTCGGTGAAGTCCGGGCTTCACATCAACCTTCTGGAGCTCCAGACGATTTGTCTTGCACTGAAGGCATTCCTTCCCTCTGTCCTGGGAAGAGTAGTGCAGGTGTTCATGGACAACACAACCGCCATGTGGTATTGCAACAAACAGGGAGGGGGTGGGGTCGTGGACCCTATGCCAGGAGGCCTTTGCCTCTGGACATGGCTGGAACATCAGGGCATTTTCAACACCTGGCAGGTTCTCTAAACGCCAGGGCGGACAAACTCAGCTGCAGGTGCATAATGAATCACGAATGGCGTCTTCACTTTGAGGTGGTACAAGGTCTTTCAACAGTGGGAAGAGCCTTGGTTAGATCTATTTGCCACTGAAGAGAACGCACAATGTCAGCAATTCTGCTCGTTGGATTTTCCAAGGCAGCATTCGCTCGGCGATGCTTTTCGTCACAAGTGGAGTTGCGGTCTGTTGTACACCTTTCCGCCTGTACCACTTCTGCCCAGAGTGCTGAAGATCAAGCGCGACCAGGCCCAAGTCATTCTTGTGGCTCCGGATTGAGCACGAAGCGTCTGGTATCCCAAGCTGCTCAACATGGCCATTGATCCTCTGAACCGACTGCCTCTTCGGGAGGATCTTCTGTTGCAGCAGCAGAGGACGATCCTCCACCCGAACCTGTCCAGTCTCCACCTTTGCGTGGAGATTGAGTGGCGGCAGTTGACGTCTTTCGACCTGCCTCCTGAAGTCTGGGACGTAATCTTGGCAGCCAGGCTTCCCTCCACAAAGACGGTATATGCCTGCAGGTGGAACAAATTTGTGGCATGGTGAAGAGCAAAGGCTGTGGATCCCCTTTCTGCTCCTCTTTCTTAAGTACTCTTGTTCCTTCTCTCCTTAGCTCAGCAGGGCTCTGCTCTGGGCACTATCAAGGGCTACCTATCTGCCATCTCTGCCTTTCTTTGACTGCCATATCAGGCCTCTCTTTTCAAGTCCCCAGTAGTTAACCCTTTCTTGAAAGGCTTAACACATCTTGTTCGAGGCATATGAGCTGCAGATTACAAACTGTGCATAGATCGCCATCTGGTGTTGGGCCTGGATGTTTGCACTTGTTTTTGTCTTGGAAAGTCTTTGGAAGTCACGAGGTATGTGACTCCTCCTTTGGATGATAGTGCGCATGGGCATCGGCTCCATCCTCAGATTGGTTTTTTCCGCCATCGGGCTCGGATGTGTTCTCGCGTTCCAGTTCGGAACCGTTAACGGTTTTCTCTTTCGACGCGCAATCCTTCCCTTCTCGACCGTATTGTTTCGATCACATTTCCAATCACACGCGACCCTTCAACTTCGAAGTCTTTGATTCCGGTCGTCGACGAAGGCCTTCGGGCCTTACCGTGCCTCATCTCCGGCTCATGGAAAGGACGCCATTTAAAAAGTGTCCTTGATGTGGGTCGAAGTTTCCCCACACAGACCTGCGCATGAGGTGTGCAACCTCTGCCTCTCACCGGACCACGAGGCCAGAGACTGTCCAGCTTGCGCCTCCTTCCACTCCAAGAAAACGATCCGGGACCGACTAGCTCGAAGAACCATGGCGTGCTTGTCATCTTCGATCCCCGACGACATCTTTCAAGAGGGCATCGACGTTCCGGAGCAGGGTCGAGTCGAAGAAACCATCATCAGCGCCTCAGAAGCAGATGATTCCGACATCGAAGACATCACTCCAGCTCAAAGGGCCGTGAGTACAGATGACGACCCCAACCCCCCCTCCCCCCCTGACACTGTCAAAGAAGGCTTCGGTACTACCTCCACCTTCGGGCCCAGGTGCACACCGAGACACTGCTTCCCATGCCCCGCCTTCGGGCCCGGTAAAGAAGCCTATTAAGCCTTTAGGTGACTCGGGCTACCCTCGGTACTGACAAACAAACTCCGGCACCGAAGAAGAAGGCGTTCTCGTCCTCATCCACACCGACCGCTGCTTCGACGTCATAGCACTCGGCGGCGAAGGCTAGCAAGAGTTCCTCAGCACCAACACCACCCTCGGAGCCGACTAAACAACGCCCACCAAAAGGCCCCGATTCTTCCAAGCCAAAGACCTCGGAACCGAAAAAACAGCAACCGGTTCCAACTGATAGACATTTCAAAACTACACGGTTCCAAGCATAGAACCGCTACCGAATTGACGCCGAAAAAACTTATGCACTGAAACCTTCGACTCCGAAGGATCGGTCTCCCACAGATGAACTGTTTCGTCCAGATCCTACCCAAAAGACTAATGAAGGATCCTAAGACTGGTCATTTAATGCTTAGCATCAAGAAAAGACCCCTGGAAAAGCCTGCGCCCGCACCGCCACCAAAGACACTTTGCTACCTCTCCATTAAGGATCCCTTCTCCTCTTCCTCCTCCCCCACCACACACCCACACCATCACCTACCCCAATAGATGATGATGATAACACCTCAGATGATGCAGGGGGAGGTGCTGACGATCAACCCCTTGGGGACCCTACTGGCTCCCCTGACCCCTGGGATGATGACAGTGTCCCAGACGTCCCTTACACCCCGCAAGATATTTATCCCTCCAGGCCTTCCCCTCCAGAGGACAATATCAGATTCAACCAGCTCCTTCACAGAGCTGCCCAATACCACGGGGTTGCCCTGCATACACACCCAGTAGACAAGGATTTTCTTATGGACACCTTCGATACTACACAAAGGTCCACCTCAACTCTGCCTATGCTTAAAGGGGTCATTAAGCATGCATCAGAGATCTTTAAAGACCTAGTTAGAGCTAGAGTCATTAACCGGAGAATAGAAAAGAAGTATAAAGCTGCTCCTACTGACCCAGTATACATTAAAGGCCCCGCACCACTAGACTCCTCAGTAGTGTCTAATGCAAGGAAGAGGGCAAATTCCCAAACATCAGGTGACGCATCACCACCAGATAAGGAATCAAAACTCCTAGACGCCTCTGGCAAACGCACAGTCACAGGCAGCAAACATTTGGCGCATTGCTAATACACAAGCGCTACTAGCCAGGTATGACAGGGCACATTATGATGAGCTTTAGTCCATAATGCAGCACCCCCCGGACAAATATAAAAACAGGGCTAGTGAACTCATCCAGGAGGGGAAAACCATTACTAACACCTCCATCAGGTGTGCCCTAGATGTAGCAGATACTGCCTCAAGTGCAATAAACACCAATGTCCTTATGCGCAGACATGCCTAGTTACGCATATCTGGTTTTAAACCCGAAGTCCAGAGTTCCATACTCAATCAGCCTTTTGATGAGCAACACCTATTTGGTCCCAACGTAGACGTATCCCTTGAGAAAATGAAGACGGATACAGACACCGCCAAATCTATGGGAGCCTTGCAATCGCAAGCTCCCAGGCGGTCCTTTAGTCGCTCATCCTTCAGAAGCACCCATAGGGGCTACTCCTCAGTCCCTCCACCTCTTACAAGGCTCCCACCCAATCCACCTTTACCAGAGGTTACCAAAGGGGTGGTTACAGGGGGAACAGCAAAGGCAGAGGCAAAAACAACTATCGCTCTGCCTCCACCCCCATCCCATGACTTCCCTCCACTTCCCCCAGACCATTCCACTCCAGCCGGGGGAAGACTCCACCAATTCCTCCCTGTCTGGGCAAACATCACTTCAGACAGGTGGGTCCACCAAATAATTCTATCAGGCTACTGTCTCGAACTAACATCTACCCCCCAACCATACCACCCAAACGCCATAAGAACATCTGTTACTGTTAAAGCAGGAGGTAATCTCCCTCCTACAGAAAAGTGCAATAGAACCAGTTCCCCCTGCACCAACAAAACAAGGGAGTTTACTCCCTTTATTTTCTCATACCAAAGAAGGACGGATCTCTAAGGCCTATTTTAGACCTCAGACCCCTAAACCTCTACATACTCAGACCACTTCCACATGGTCACGCTTCAGCAGGTCCTTCCTCTACTTTCCCAGGGCGGCTTCCTTGCTACTCTAGACCTCAAGGACGCCTATTTCCATATACCCATTCACAGTGCTCACAGAAAATCTCAGATTCGTAGTGGACGGTCAGCTCTATCAATTCAAAGTAGTCCCATTTAGAGTCACCACAGCACCAAGAGTGTTTGCCAAGTGCCTAGCAGTGGTGGCAGCACACCTAAGAAGACAACACATCCATGTCTTCCCATATCTAGACGACTGGCTCATAAAAAAGCCTGCTCATACAAACAGTGTGTACAACACACTCACGCCACTATTCAACAACTTCACGACCTGGGATTCACAATAAACCACGCCAAGTCCCAGCTGCAACTGTCCCACTCACAACAATACCTCTGTGCCACAATAGACACCTCAAGGGCGCTAGCCTATCCCAGCCCCGTCAGGATAGCGAGCATGATGTAGGACCAACTTCTCACACATGCAAGCTCTTCTCACCAGATTCCAACCGCAACACTCTCTTCCAGCTCGAGTGTTCATGCAACTCATAGGGATGATGGCCTCTTGCATATTCATAGTGCCTCATGCAAGACTCCAGATGCGTCCTCTCCAAGAGTGCTTAGCACGCCAATGGAACCAGGCTCAAGGTCAGCTAACAGATCTGGTGTTGGTAGACGGTCGTACGCATCGCTCTCTGCAGTGGTGGAACACCAAGAACCTTTCCAAAGGGCAACCGTTCCTTGAGCCAGTTCCTCAAATAGTCATGACAGCGGACACATCGCTCTCCGGCTGGGGAGCTCACCTACTACATCACACCATGCAGGGCAAGTGGACACCACAACAGAAGTTACTCCACATCAACCACCTGGAGTTACTAGCCAAATTCTTAGCCTTAAAGGCATTTCAAAAACAAGTATCAGGCAAGACTGTCTTAGTCCGCACCGACAACATGACAGCCATGTACTATATCAAAATACAAGGCGGAGTTGATGGTTGCATTCATCCCAATTCACGATGGCTTTATCCATAGGCTCCTGGAATGTACAAGGGCTTAATTCCCCCCAGAAACTACAGAGGGTGATGAAGTACATATCGGACCGCCACCTAGATGTAGTTGCTTTACAAGAAACGCATTTGCGTAGGGGGAAAGACCACAGGTTGCGGCATAGATCATACCCACTCATGTATAGTTCTTCAGCCACCACTAAGCACAGGGGGGTAATGTTGCTGTTTCATAGCGGAGTGAAGTTCCAGCCCTCGGAGGTCTGCTCGGATAAGACGGGGAGATGGGTGATGGTGAAAGGGGTTTTAAGGGGACAGATCTGCACTTTCATTTCCCTCTACGCGCCTAACACTGGTCAGGCAGGGTTCTTGTCCACTTTTTGTACCAGATTGGAACAGTTTGCGGAGGGCTCGGTTGTCCTGATCGGAGACTTTAATCTGGTCTGGCGGACAGAGTTGGATAGTTCGCATTCGCAGAGGGCAGAGTCGGGTACCTTCTCTATGGCGTCTAAACAACGCATGTCGGATCTGGGCCTTTGCGATGCCTGGCGCACCCTTCATCCTTCCACGAAGGATTTCACCCATTTTTCACATGTCCATCAGTCGTATTCCCGGTTGGACTACGTTTTTATTAATCGCTTTCTTTCTGATGGATACATCTGCCAGTGGATTCCTCACCTTGTGAATATCCCCTGCGCCAGCAACATTCGGAAACTTTTGTAGCAGTCCACGCCGATGGGGTCGAAGATGACGTCACAGAGGCACGGCTCCGCTCGCGACTCCACTGACGTCACCGGCTCAATAAGAAGACCTCCTCGGCGTGATGACGTCAGTTCCCTTTTTTCCGCGCCGACAACGCCAACGGATTTCGGGAATCGTTACTGGTAGCTTTACCTGTTACTTTGTGTTTATTCCGAAGTTTCTCTGTCTTTCTTCGAGAATGTCGGCAAGGAAGTCTGGTTTCAAGCCTTGCCGTGAATGTGGCAAACACATGTCCATCACTGACCCGCATGACGACTGCGTTTGGTGTTTGTCATCGGACCACGATGTTGAAGGATGTTCGTGTTGCAGGAAGATGAGCTCGAAGGCTCTTAAGGAAAGAGAGGCAAAGCTCTTTATCGCCCGGATGAAGAAAAAGGAGAAAAGAGGTAGAAGAAGATCCAGGTCGAGGTCTAGGTCGGCTTCCAAGTCGACTTCGGGACATGCTTCAAAGAGCAAGAAGCATAAGAAGAAAAGGAGGCATTCGTCTCATCGTAAGGCCTCGCCGTCGAAGTCTAAATCTCCTGCTCGGCGTCGAAGGGAGTCAGTGTCTCCTTCTCCTGTCCCGGCTTCACCTCTTGCTCCTTCTCCTGTGTCTTCTCCGGCTCCGGCTGATTCGCCGGTGCCGGCGTCCTCTCCGGCGCCGATGGCTTCTCCAGATCCTGCAGGTCCTTCGGCTCCGTCTCCGACTCCGGCCCAGGATGAAGATGATCAGGCTCCGGGTGAGTCTGTGACGCCGCAAGTTCCACCGTCGGCGCCGGCAGGCCCGAGTCCGGTGTTACCTGACCAGTATCCGGCTTTCCCTAATCCAGGTCAGGACCCCTCGCATTATCTCAATGCGATGTATGGGGTGTTCACACGGGCCATGTATTCCTCTGGTGCACCTATGGGTCCGATGGCTTTTAATCTGGGAGTGCCGCAGGTTTATCCTCAAGCACCGTTTATGCCTTTCTTCCCAGCGACGCCGTCTTGGCAGATGCCGGCGCCGAGAACATCGACGCCGCTTCCCTCTTCACCGGCGCCGACTCGACCTCGTTCGACGCCGAAAGTCTGGTCGTTCAGGCTGCTTGTTCTGGGCGTTCAAAAGGTGCGTTTCCTCAAGTCCCAGGGGACAGAGAGGCCAAGAAGGTAGACCAATCGGCCAAGAAGGTCTTTTCATCAGCCAGTATGGCATTAAAATCTTCTAATGCGACTTGTTTATTGGGGCGCTATATCCATGCGCTTATGGATTCAGCTAAAAAGTTGGCACCGAAGCTGTCGGAGGAGGATAGGGCAGGCTTCAATGAAGTACTGTCGGATGCCCAGGCGGCTGCTCGCCAGGTTATACAGAGTGGCCTGGATACAGCAGACTCAGTTGCCAGGGTCATGGGGTCTTCTGTTGCCACCAGGAGGGGTGCATGGCTTAAGTCCTCCGAATTCTCTTCGGATGTCCAGTCGACCTTATTGGACTTACCTTTTGATGGGTCTGGTCTGTTCGGGAAGAAGGCTGATGCTGCTCTCGAGCGCTTCAAAGAGAGTAAGGCTACGGCTAGGTCGTTGGGCCTTCAATCCCAGCCGAGAGGTACTTTCAAGAGGTACAGGGGTTTTGGAAGGGCGAGTTTTCGTTCTTATAGACCAGCCCAGCAGCAGCAGCAGCAGCAGCAGCAAAGCTCCAAGGGATATAGAGGAAGACTTAGAGGTCGCTCACGTGGCCGTCAACTCTCCTCCTCCTCTTCCTCTTCCTCAGCCCCTCCCACCACCGCAAAACAGCCCTAGATTCGACATTCCGGATCATGTTGGTCCTGTGGGGGGCCGGCTTACCCATTTTCTGCAAGATTGGGAGTCTGTAACTACAGATCTCTGGGTTCTGGATCTTGTAGAAAATGGGTACGCCCTTCCCTTTCGGGAATTCCCTCCAAATTACCCTCCTAGCCAGGGTGCTTGCTCGGAGGACCATCGTCTTCTCCTGCAGGAAGAAGTCCTGAAGTTGTTTCAGAAAGGTGCGATAGAGGTGGTTCCGGAGCAGGAGAGGGGTCAGGGATGCTACTCCCGGTATTTTCTGATCCCGAAGAAGGACGGCAGATTGCGTCCGATATTAGACCTCAGAATCCTGAACTTTTACCTGAAACAGGAAAAGTTCAAGATGCTCACCCTTGCGCAGGTTCTTCAGGCGCTGAATCAGGAGGACTGGATGGTGTCGCTCGACTTGCAGGATGCGTATTTTCACATCCCCATTCTGAAGTCGCACAGGAAGTATCTCCGGTTTACGGTAGGGTCGCAGCATTATCAGTTTGCGGTCCTCCCGTTTGGTCTTACTTCGGCACCTCGAGTCTTCACAAAGGTGATGGCAGTGGTGGCAGCCCATCTCAGAAGATCGGGAATTTCGGTTTTCCCTTATTTGGACGACTGGCTGATCAAGGCGGAGTCGTCGGAGAAGGTGCTGCGTCATCTGCAGGTTACAACTCAGCTGTTGTACAAATTGGGTTTTTCGATCAATGTGCCCAAATCTCATCTGGTGCCCTCTCAGCGCAACCTGTTCATAGGTGCGGTACTGGACACTACTGTGTGTCGGGCATTCCCTCCTCCTCAAAGGATTCTCGACATACAGGAAATGATTCCTTTGTTTTACAACGGAGCGGTTGCTCCAGTTCTGAAGGTCCTTCGCCTGCTCGGTCTGTTCGCTTCCTGCATACTGTTGGTCAACCATGCACGCTGGCACATGAGGGCGCTCCAGTGGTGCCTCCGCAAGCAGTGGTATCAGCACAAAGGGGATCTCAGGGAGTCTGTGAGGATCTCCAGAGAAGCTGCAGCGGATCTATCTTGGTGGAGTGTGGAGGGCAATCTGTCTCAAGGAAAGCCCTTTCATCTTTCTCCATCGGTGGCCACAGTGATAACGGATGCATCCACCTTAGGGTGGGGTGCGCATCTGGGGGATCTGGAGATCAAGGGTCTTTGGTCTCCAGAGGAAAGGTTGCTTCACATCAACCTTCTGGAATTGCGGGCGATACGCTTGGCGCTCAAGGCCTTCCTCCCTTCCCTTCGCGGTCGGTCTGTTCAAGTCCTGACGGACAACACGACCGCGATGTGGTATATAAACAAACAGGGAGGAGTGGGGTCTCTTTGTCTATGCAGAGAGGCCCTGCGTCTATGGTCCTGGGCTCAGGACCATCAGATTTGTCTGATGGCAAATCATCTGGCCGGAGTTCTGAACGTGCGTGCGGACAGTCTCAGTCGGCAGTTCTCCGCCGACCACGAGTGGAGGCTTCATCCAGAGGTAGTTCGTCATGTCTTCCGGACGTGGGGGATTCCTCGAGTGGATCTATTCGCCACTCACGAGAACGCGCACTGCCTGTCATTCTGCAGTCTCCAGTATCCGATGCAGGGGGCGTTGGGGGACGCGTTTCAGATGGATTGGAGTTCGCTGCTCCTTTACGCGTTTCCTCCCATACCCTTGATTCCTCGGGTTCTGAGGAAGATTCGCCAAGACCGGGCCCAAGTCATATTGATCGCCCTGGATTGGCCAAGAAGGGTGTGGTTTACGGATCTTCTCCACCTCTCCTCGTGCCCTCCGCTCCGTCTCCCGCTGAGGGCAGACCTCCTCTCGCAGTCGGAGGGGCAGGTTCTACACCCCCACCTCCAGAGCTTACACCTTCATGCCTGGAGATTGAACGGGGCAACCTGAATTCTTTCTCTCTCCCGCCAGATGTGGTGGATGTTATTTTATCGGCCAGGCGACACTCCACCAAATCCATATACTCCTATAGATGGTCTAAATTCGTTCTCTGGTGTGGAGAGAGGTCAATTGATCCCTTGAAGGCTCGTTTGTCTAACATTCTGCAGTTTGCCCTTTCTCTTGCTCAGCAAGGCTTTGCTGTGGCCACAGTTAAAGGATATTTATCGGCTCTGTCGGCTTTTCTATGCCTGCCGGATCAGCCGTCGTTGTTTAAATCACCTATTGTACTTAGGTTTCTTAAGGGCCTCACGAATAAATTTCCTCCTACTCCCTTTATTGTGCCTCAATGGGACTTAAACCTTGTACTGACTTACAAGTGTAGAGTGGGCTTTAGGAGGAACAGATAATGTAAGTTTCGCTTTGGGGTAACAAATCTATATTCAATTGACAATCCACCTAGCTAACCCAGATTTTGATATGGGGTTGCCCTTGTGTGGTGGTAAGAAAGACATGAATAGTTGTTTGGTCTTAAGAAAAGGTTGTGTTCTCTATATGTAGTACACCTTTTTTCGGCCTTCACATCCTTCAAAGGAGGAATAGTGGCTCCACCGTCTGGACCCAAAGCGTGCGCTCTCCTTCTATTTGGATCGCTCAAAACAGTTCCGGGTCGATGATCAACTTTTTGTTGGCTATGTGTGTAGGAGAGTACGATCTGCTTCTTATAGTTACCCCCACTTTTTGCTGATGTTTCACTGTTTTTGACTTAGTCTGGCTGGGATCCTGCTATCCAGGACCCCAGCCTAGCTGCTTTCTCTCTAAATTTGTTGCATGTACTTTAGGTACACCAAAGATTGGATTTTGGAGTACCCTTATAAGTCCCTAGTATATAGTATACTATGTACCTAGGGCATAGGTACCTCAGAGGCCTCTCAGGGGCTGCAGCATGTATTATGCCACCCCTGGGAAACCATTCAAAATGACACAACAGGTCTGCTACAGCAGCCTGTGTAAGGTGGGGCATGCACTCCTTACTTAGATATAGGTTCACTCTATCTACTCCATATCACTACACATATAACCCTATCAATCACCCCTTTAACAGGACGTGCATTCCTGAAGGCAGGGTGCTGGGTTTTATGTGAGCGGGTGCACCTGCATGAGCAGAGCCCCTCTGCAGCCTTCGGAACCTCTATTCCGGACTTGTTTGTGATGCAGCCTTCCATATACTCTTAAGTGCATTATAACCTTGCGGTAAATGCTAACTTAAAAAGGGCTGCATGGAAACATGTCGTGTTTGGTGTCAAACACGTTGGAATCATACCTCCACACCAGTAACTGGTGTGGGAGGTATGATTCCACCCTACTAGAGGGAGAAATATGACAACACCGGTACACCCGTACCAGCTTTCTCGACCCTGGCATCACAAGATGGATGCTGCCAGCCACAGACACGAGTCTGCCCTCATGCTGCTGGGCGAAACTCTGGCAGGGGACGGCTGGACAATAGGTTTCCTGTCACAGGGAGGTGTGACCACCCCCAGACAGGCTTTAGTGTATTGGGGCTTGGTGGGTGCACTCCAAGAGTGTTTTGATGTCTGCACTGGAGGCACATTTGGTGTCCCTGTGCATATCCAGCTCAAACAGGTTGCAGGAGCCATTTGCTCTGGCGTGAAACTGGACAAAGGACATGGGTATAGCCACCCCTCTGTCCTGACCCTACCATAGGTGGGTCCCCAGAGTTTGTCCCACCCCTTCCTTGGGTATAAAGTAGGAACCCCTGGCTACACGACTTTAGATTTACCTGGATGAAACTCTGCTACAGAAACCAAGTACTTCGACTATCTACACTTCGCTGGATGACTGAAGAATCTCCCTTGGAGTAAAGGAGTTACTCCCATGCAAGGCAGGCACCTGAAACACATCTGACCGGTTTGCATCTACGCAGCTCCTGAAGGGCTCTGAAGATTTTGCAACATAGGAGGTGGGTTCCCAAGCTTCCCCGAGGTCGACTAGTGCTCTCAGCAAACCTGAGACCCACAGCCCTCGTGGGGACCATGCAACTCGTACCCCTGGACACCGTGCACATTTGCAGCAGCATATGCCTTTTGGTGATCCCTGAGGCTGTGCTTTGGGCTACTTGTAGTCCAGACCTCGAGCAGTGATTCCTCCGAAGATTACTGGACTGGTGTTTTGTGATTCCTCTCAAGGTCCTTTCATGATCCGTGGACCTGTGGGTCCCTGAGAAGAGAACTTTAACTTTCAGTGGGCTTCCCTGGTTGCTCCAGACGCGCCTTGAGACTCCATCGCTTGGAGTCCCCAGGACCTTGCTGGTCCTCACCAAAGCATCTTTTCTCTAACCGCGTGGGTTGCAGTTGCCAAGGCTTGTTGGTCTCCAATCCGGACACTGACCCCCCAGCCCTCTACATCCTTCGTGGGACAGCTTGCCTGCAGACTTTGGTCGTCATCGACGTCTCCTGGTCCCCGTGGCTGCAGAGTCAAGCTTCACCTCTTCTCACCTGAAACACCCGACATCGGTGGGCATTCGTCTACCGAGCCCATGGTCAACCTGAAGTGACCCAGACTCTGTCCCCTTTGCTTTCAGGTTCTTCTCAGCTCCGATCCAGGCTTGGCTCACACTTGAAGCCCTCTCCTATGTGTCCCTAAACTTTAAAATTCCAACCGCGGTTTTGCCATAGAGCTGTACGGAGCTCGCGGCTGTGTTCTCACACTGCACGCATCTCCCATGGGTCCCCTGTGTCACTACCTTGGGTGGTTCCTTGGGGTCCCAGCGATTACTGTCGTTCTAGTGCTTTAATATTGTGTACCTTGTGCTCTAATCTAAAGAGGTTAGTAGAGAATGTTTAGTAATAAATACATATATTTTATATATATCTTTTGTGGTTCTCCTTTCATTTGGTCATTCAGGAGGTTATAATCTGGTAAACCAAGCTGCTTTACATTCCTTCGAGACTTAGCCTGAATGCTGCTCTCCATAGCTACCACTAGGATAGCTTTCAACAAAGGTTGTCTTTAACCTAATCATCATTAAGGGTTGTGTGGACGGGTGCAAGGTGCCCACTATAACTTGTGGACAGCATATACCAGGCCAGCTTCTCAGAATGTGGGTGCAAAGACAGGTCGGGCCGTAAACCAATGCACCATTCTCAATGGGTCGTTTTGTGTATTAAGGCTTGTTACTCTGGCTAAAAAGGAGCCTCCAGTCGGGCTACCCGCTCACTCCACCAGGGCGATGGCAGCCACTACTCCCTTGGGAAGAGGAGTGCCTCTAAATGACATCTGTCAGGCAGCTACGTGGGCATGGCTGCACACGTTCACAAAAAACTACTGCCTGTACAGCCAAGTCCGTAGTGACTGCTTCTTTGGCCGTTGTGTTCTTCAGGACTTTCTGGTGTGGTCTTGGTTCGCAGACCCACCACCGGGGTTGGTATTGCTGGGGTATCTATTCTAAGGTAAGGAATCTATAGCTAACGTGTCTTTCAGATGCAAAAGTTACCTTCGGTAACAATATATCTGTAAGAAACATTAGTTACTGCCCTACTGTGAGAAAGTGCCATCTTTCTTGCATGGTATGCCCCCACTTTTTGCTAAATTGCTGAATGTACTTCGATTGAGTGTACCCTGGGCTCCTGCCAATCAGGTGCCCAGGGCCTATGTTCCTTCCTTAAACCACACAAACTCCCAATTGGCAAACCCTAGCCACATGTCAGCCCCTAGTAAATGGTACCCTAGGTACCCAGGGCCTTGTGGCCAGGGAAGGCCTCTAAGGGCTGCAGCACTCATTGTGCCACCCTCAGAGGCCCTGTACCCTTACACACACACTGCCCTTGCAGGCTGGGTGTCTGGGTGCAGGAGAAAACAAAGAGTCGACATGGCACACATCACTGTGTACCATGCCCATCACCTACACTGCCAAGGCATATGTCAGCCACCCCTCTAGCTGGGTGCATTACGCCTATGGTGTGGGCACAGGAGCAGGAGCCCTGTGCCCCTACAGTACCCGGGTCCATTCCTGGGCACTGTAAGTGCAGTGCTGTCATTTAAGAGTACATGGTGCTGAGAGCTTGTCAAACACGAGCTCCACAGCACCATATTGGCAACACTGAAGCCTGGGAAGTTTGGTATCAAACTTCTCAGCACATTGAACCCACACTGATGCCAGTGTGGGATTTAATGTACGAAGCACCCCAGAGGACATCTTAGAGATGCCCCCTTACAGCTAACTTACAATCCACGTCTGCTCTGAGGCTGCCCAGGCTGCCACACAGCAGACACGTTGCTGGACCCCTGGGTGGGAGAGCCCCTGCTCTCCCGGGCCTGCAACAATGCACATCCTGGGTGAGGTGAGAAATCTCCTCCCCCAGGATGAGCCAAGGGAAGCTTCAAAGGCATGCCGCCATTTGGAGTTTCCCCAGGCCACTGCAACCCCCCACTCTGGCGGGAAGCTTGGCCGGAAACCCCATACAAGGACAGGGGATGTGCCAGCCTGCCCACCCCACCCCTCAGGTGGGGGAGGCGAGGTGAAGCACATCTCCGGGCTCTCGCCATCTTGAAGATGGGAGGCCCTACCCTATCAGGATTAGGCTACTGCCCCCCTCCCACAGGAGAGAGGCAGGATAGGGGGTGTACCCACCCCAGGACAAGGACCCATTGGTCCCTGGCCTTCACCTACCTGTAACGCCCCCAAATCTAGTATTTAGGGGCACCCTGAACCTTCCTTCCTTAGATTCCAGATAGAAAACGACAAGAAGAGCAAGAAGAACAAAGACCTGCCCTGCAGCTGCTAAAAAGAGACGGAGACACCAACTGCTTTGGCCCCAGCCCTACCGGCCTGTCGACTCTCGAACCTGCACCAGCGCGGCCTCCCTCGTGGCCAGCAACCTCACCAACCCCGGAGGACCTGGCTACCCTTTAGCTCTAAGCCCCTGGGACTCCCACGAGTAGAGGCTCTACTCAAGAAACCTATTTGCTATCCCTGGCACCAGCCCGGGACCGCGGACCCAACACACTCTGCACCAGCCAAGCCTGGCCAGTGCCGGAGTGGACAAAGACCCAGAGGACGACCCCACGGCGACTGTGACCCAGAGTCCGGCACCCAAGGACCCCCCTCGACATCCCGGAAGAAGCCTGCAGCCTCAGAACCAAGTGCCACCCCAGCCGCGATCAACTAGAGGGTAAGATTCCCGACGTCAAAAGGCACCCCTGCACCCGGCGCCCTGCGGCCCCCTGTGCCCAATCCCGGGGTACCCACCTAACCTACAACTACCCAACTTACCTCTCGAAGTGGTGGTGGCACCTGAAACCTCCTCGTCCCCGAGCCTGCAGCCTTTTTCCAAACCGGAACATTCCCATTGATTTCCATTGAGCGCCCGAAGGCTCAAAAGCACCCTGCACCCAGCCGCCCGAGTGGCCCTGGCAGTGCCCTCTCTACACTAATCTACTTCCCCACTTGCCCTGAGTAAGTGACCCGGAGCCCAGCTCCCACAACCGCGTGGCTTGCCAGACAGCAGCCACCAACCAAGGCCCCCCTATCCCTCATAGGATAACATTGGGCCTAACTCTCTCTGCACCCGGCCGTCCTGAAACCGCTGAGGGTGAACCAACTGTACCTACCTGACACTGGGGGACCCCTGAGTCCATGCCCGGAATTTCAACTCTGCCAGTCGAGTACTTACCCTTAAACCGCTAACTTCATTTTCCTCATAGGGTAACATTGACTGGCTTTTTCTTCAAAAATCTTCTAAGTGTGAACTTTTCAAAACTGCAAAAATTCACCAAAAATCAGCCAAGTGACAAAAACGAATTTACTCACCTGCTCCTAGGTGAGCTCCCAGTGCTGGATCTTGGTGCCCAGCCCTGACTCTGAAAAGTGTTCACAACTATACTTACCTCTAACTCATTTTTCTCCCATAGGAAACCATTGTCTGCTTTTCTGTGAAATTTCTTCTAAGTGTCTACTTTTGAAAATTTGAAATATTCTTTAAAAATCGTACCATTTCTGCAAACGAAATTACTTACCTGCTTTTGATAAAGACCCCAGTCCTGGATCTAGGCACCCAGTCCTGGATTACTAAAGTAACGATAAAGTACTCTACCTGCAACTTGAATTTCTTGCCATAGAGATCCATTGAATGTTTTCTGTGAAATATTTTCTAAGTGCTAACTTTTGAAATAGCTAAATATTATTTAAAAATCATTACAGTTATTAAGTCGACTTTCATCACTTGATTCTGAATACTGACCCCAGGCTGGTTCTAGGAGCCAGACCTGGAATTCCAAAAGTAATCTGAAAAGTAATTTATTACATATAACCTGATTTTACCATTGAGCTCAATGCATTGTTATGTTTAGGAAATAGGATTGTTTATTGCAACCAACTGTGACTGTTTACACAAATTTATTGCTTAAGACAAAAGTATTTATATTCAACCTCTCATTCTGAGAAAGTATATTTTTACTCCCTTTGTGGTTCTAAAAATAAAACAAGCATATATTTTATATATATAAACCATTGGCCTAGAGTTCAGTTATTGAGTGTGTGAAACCATTTGCTGGCTGAGTGTGTACAATAAATGCTTTACACTGTCCTCTGGTACTGCCTTACTGCTCGACCAAGCTACCACTTTTGAGAGTAAGGTCATACCTAACTTTGACCTCTATCAGCCTCTGGGGGACTGTGGACTCTGTACACCCTGTACCTATTAGGGAACAGTATATACAGAGCCACTTTCTCACACCTACCCATCCTCCCCGTTCTGCGAACTGATTTCTAGGGTTAAGGACATTCTTTCGGGGTCCTAGTTTTGTGCACCAATGGTCAGTGTCTTGCATGGCTCTGCGTTTCTGGCGCGGAAAATCGTGTACAGAACTGGCGTCAGCGTGCGAGGGCGGCGTCTAAGTAGCTGCCGCGACGTCGACCACAACGCCGACAACGAATGCGGAGCCGACAGACGCCACCTTTGGACGTGCAGAGGTATTGCTGATTATGGATTGAGTCCGACGCCTGGGGGTAATTCTAAGGTAAGGAACCTATAACTAACTAATGTTTCTTACAGATATATCGTTACCGAAGGTAAGTAACCTGTGCGTTTGGACCCAGTCTATGCAAATCAGTCTTGACCCTGCCAGTGGTGGAGGTAATGGCGGTTAATTACCTTAGTTGCCTTTTACCCCGGGCTCTTTTTGCTCTGTATGTAGGTGAGCATTGTTATTGCTCCTTGAGTGAAGTTTCATTGTTGACCACTACCTCTGATGATGGCGAAGCCCTTAATATTGAGCTCACATGATGTGAGGATCAATGATGACACCTTATCTGGCCCCAGGCACTCTGATCATGATTGTGATCCCGATAGACAATGCATTTATCATGGGTAAACAGCAATAAGCAGCAGGCAAATAGGATGCCTTTCATAAGCTCTTTATTTAATGCACCTTTCCAAGGCCCCCCTATCCCTCATAGGATAACATTGGGCCTAACTCTCTCTGCACCCGGCCGTCCTGAAACCGCTGAGGGTGAACCAACTGTACCTACCTGACACTGGGGGACCCCTGAGTCCATGCCCGGAATTTCAACTCTGCCAGTCGAGTACTTACCCTTAAACCGCTAACTTCATTTTCCTCATAGGGTAACATTGACTGGCTTTTTCTTCAAAAATCTTCTAAGTGTGAACTTTTCAAAACTGCAAAAATTCACCAAAAATCAGCCAAGTGACAAAAACGAATTTACTCACCTGCTCCTAGGTGAGCTCCCAGTGCTGGATCTTGGTGCCCAGCCCTGACTCTGAAAAGTGTTCACAACTATACTTACCTCTAACTCATTTTTCTCCCATAGGAAACCATTGTCTGCTTTTCTGTGAAATTTCTTCTAAGTGTCTACTTTTGAAAATTTGAAATATTCTTTAAAAATCGTACCATTTCTGCAAACGAAATTACTTACCTGCTTTTGATAAAGACCCCAGTCCTGGATCTAGGCACCCAGTCCTGGATTACTAAAGTAACGATAAAGTACTCTACCTGCAACTTGAATTTCTTGCCATAGAGATCCATTGAATGTTTTCTGTGAAATATTTTCTAAGTGCTAACTTTTGAAATAGCTAAATATTATTTAAAAATCATTACAGTTATTAAGTCGACTTTCATCACTTGATTCTGAATACTGACCCCAGGCTGGTTCTAGGAGCCAGACCTGGAATTCCAAAAGTAATCTGAAAAGTAATTTATTACATATAACCTGATTTTACCATTGAGCTCAATGCATTGTTATGTTTAGGAAATAGGATTGTTTATTGCAACCAACTGTGACTGTTTACACAAATTTATTGCTTAAGACAAAAGTATTTATATTCAACCTCTCATTCTGAGAAAGTATATTTTTACTCCCTTTGTGGTTCTAAAAATAAAACAAGCATATATTTTATATATATAAACCATTGGCCTAGAGTTCAGTTATTGAGTGTGTGAAACCATTTGCTGGCTGAGTGTGTACAATAAATGCTTTACACTGTCCTCTGGTACTGCCTTACTGCTCGACCAAGCTACCACTTTTGAGAGTAAGGTCATACCTAACTTTGACCTCTATCAGCCTCTGGGGGACTGTGGACTCTGTACACCCTGTACCTATTAGGGAACAGTATATACAGAGCCACTTTCTCACACCTACCCATCCTCCCCGTTCTGCGAACTGATTTCTAGGGTTAAGGACATTCTTTCGGGGTCCTAGTTTTGTGCACCAATGGTCAGTGTCTTGCATGGCTCTGCGTTTCTGGCGCGGAAAATCGTGTACAGAACTGGCGTCAGCGTGCGAGGGCGGCGTCTAAGTAGCTGCCGCGACGTCGACCACAACGCCGACAACGAATGCGGAGCCGACAGACGCCACCTTTGGACGTGCAGAGGTATTGCTGATTATGGATTGAGTCCGACGCCTGGGGGTAATTCTAAGGTAAGGAACCTATAACTAACTAATGTTTCTTACAGATATATCGTTACCGAAGGTAAGTAACCTGTGCGTTTGGACCCAGTCTATGCAAATCAGTCTTGACCCTGCCAGTGGTGGAGGTAATGGCGGTTAATTACCTTAGTTGCCTTTTACCCCGGGCTCTTTTTGCTCTGTATGTAGGTGAGCATTGTTATTGCTCCTTGAGTGAAGTTTCATTGTTGACCACTACCTCTGATGATGGCGAAGCCCTTAATATTGAGCTCACATGATGTGAGGATCAATGATGACACCTTATCTGGCCCCAGGCACTCTGATCATGATTGTGATCCCGATAGACAATGCATTTATCATGGGTAAACAGCAATAAGCAGCAGGCAAATAGGATGCCTTTCATAAGCTCTTTATTTAATGCACCTTTCTCAACGCCATCTCTACTGTCAAGTCAGGCTAAATGTAACACTTATGACAAACATTGACATGAATCTTACTAACCGCATTATGAATTGAAAACCTCTGAACTTTTCATTCCTAGCTCCTGATCTTGAATCAGGAATAAAGAAGAGTAGTGTTTGTTAAGAAGATAAATACTGAAGCTTCTTTCATAGTTGGACCCAACAACTCCCTCAGATCTAACTTCGAAGTATGAACTGCAATTTGGGAAATGGTGAAAACCCTTATTCCTTTCCTACTTAAAAGCAAACCTGAATCAAATGGCATTCTGAGAAAAGGGCAGAGGTCTGTTATGTAAACTTTTGAGACATCAGTGGACCTTGCACTGGCAAGCATAATACAGCAGGCATAGCGGTGCTAAGGAGGTAGGGCTTGCTAAAGTATATCTTCATCAAATTGAATATTCAGATGGTGATACTGGCCATGCCCAGTCTGTCTAACATTTCAAAGTAACTTAGAAAGGCTTTTTGTCTATAAGAGTGCATGCTGCAGTGGCCAAAACCATGACCATACTTGTTCAGAAAGAGCGAACAAATGTTTGTCCCTTCAATTGTTGCTGAAGTACAGCAAGAAATTCACATGCTAGATTCTTATCAGGATAATAGTAGTATAATTCAACTGGTTCATCCTCTTGGGAGAAGCAAGGACAGAATTGTTCATACAGGATGCTACAGAAACCTAAAATGGCTGTCTCCCAACGGTTCCCAAATATTTCAACAAACTGACATACAATCATACCTTCCTCAGAATCTTTATGCCGTAATTGGAGAAAATACTGGTACTCAGCGAAAAAACGGACAGAATCTAATATCAGACAAATGACCCTCAGCAAAGCTTCAAAACTGAAATATTGGGAAATTCTCAACAGAATTTTCACATGTTCCTCTGAGGGGGAAAAAGATTGAATATCTATGGTTTCTCTGGAAAAAAACTGGTGTTGGAAAAGGTTCTAAACCAAGTGCTTTAAACTACTATTTTGAAAGAAAAATACATAAATACGGAAGGCGGCTAATCCTGAACCTTGGATGAATAAACATACGCACGTTGAAATTCTTATATGTAATTCAATAGCCCTTGTTCCTCACCTTGAGGAAGATCGCATCCTTTGTATAGTGTATCTGAGACCACTATTTACATAGCCTAATGCATCTAAACATCAAAGCACATACATTTCTTCAATTTCTTTTTTTTTTTTTTTCTTTTTTTTTTTTTAAGTTTTGAAAACCTTTATTAAAACATTACGATACACAGCAAAGAGCCAACAACCCATCGGGCCGGCCGCGAAAAACACATTTGGATGAATATCTGATCACACAGCCCTATGCCGTCAACCCGGAGGTACGGCGGCGTGAAGGAGTGCACAGGTAGCGTGAGGTAAGGAAGAATGTTATTTGTCTCAGACTTAGCAAACAATCACGGCGTAAGGCAGATTGCCAGGAGGCATACAGTGCCGGAACTTACCAACTCCCCCCCCCTCCCCCCCCCTCCCCGAAACGTCGATCAGCACTGCGTTTTCATGTGTGCCCTTGGCTAGCAGCGCTCTCCATCCCCTCTCCAGCTCCCCAAGTTGCGATGAGACGGGTCTAAACGTCTCCGGGGTCATCCTGCACAATGGAGGGAGGCTCGCAGATTCCTCCCCTAAAATCATTCCACTTGGACCATACCTCGACCCACTTGCGCGGGCACCCTCTAGCCACATATACTGTCTTTTCCTGCAGCATGCACCAGTCCATGTCGCTGGTCCAGTCGGAAAGTTTCGGTGGAACAGCGCTACCCCAGAGCCTGGCAATGTTTCGTTTGGCTATCATTTGCCCAAGTGTAACCCAGATCCTCCCTTTTGGCGACAGGTCAGTTGGTTCCCATATGTTGAGGAGGCACCTCTTGGCCTCCGGGCGTATCCCCACCTCCCACACCTCTTCCATCTCCCGCACCACCCTCCTCCAGTACCTCTGAATCTTGGGGCAGTCCCACAGCACGTGGAAAAAGGTTCCAACACCCCCGCACCCCCTCCTACATAGCGTTGTGTCAGCCCTGCCCATCATATGTAATCTCGTGCAAGATATATAAACTCTGTGTAGGATCTTCAATTGGATGAGCCGCAATCTGGCCGATATCGCGACCTCACGTGGAGAGGCCAAAGCGTGCATCCACTCCTCGTCATCTATTTCCAGCCCTTCGGCGACCCACTTGTCTCTGAGGGGGAGGAGCAGGTCTGGGGGGTTGTTAACAAGCTTTTTATAGGTGAGGGATATGGCACGTTCCGCGAGGAGCCCGTCAAGTAATCTATCCTCGAGCGGGGAGGCTGGCGGCAACTTGACCTCCGGTGGGATGTTTGCCTGCAAGGAGTGGCGCACCTGCAAGTATCTATAATGTTCGGCATCTGCCAATTCGTAGGCTTCCTGCATTTGGGCGAATGAGCGGACCCCGGTGGGTCCCCACATATCTTTGATTTGAGAGATGCCGATAAGGTCCCACTCACGGAACCCTTTGGTGCGCCGCAGATTACCCAACGCTTCCGAGGCCCATAGTGGCGTGGCCATCGTGAGGACTCCGGACCATCCGAGCTTTTTCTGTGCGATGTGCCACAGCTGTACCGAGTGCAGTGTCGGGCCGGTGAGTGTGCGCGCCCCCCGCCTAGAGTAGAGCGCTATTTCGTAATTGCCTCCGGGCAGCAGCCATCTATCCATGCCGTAGGCCGGGTCATTCCCGTCCCCGTAAGTCCCTTGGTTGATTGCGGATAGGTGGGCCGCCCAGTAGTACTTGCGAATATCGGGAAGAGCGATGCCGCCATCGTACCACCCCAGTGTTAGTTTGGCCAGTGAGATTCGGGGCTGCCCTGCCCAGAGGAGTTCGCGGAGCGCAGCTTCGATTGCCAGAAAGTAGCTGTTTGGGACCAGGTGCGGGTAATTTTGAAGTGCATATAGAAACCGCGGGAGCGAGAGCATCTTAAATAGGGCTGCCCTGCCCAGCAATGACAAGGGCAGATGCTGCCAGGATTTCGCCTCCCGTTGAAGCCGAAGGAGCGGCGGCTTGAGGTTGTGTTCGTAGAGCAGAGCTTTATCAAGGGTAATATACACTCCGAGATATTTAAACCCGTCCTCTGCCACCCGAATAGGGCAAGAGGCAGGGAGCCTGGGAGGGTCCCCACGGAGGACGTATAAATGCGATTTGGCCCAGTTGACTCGGAAGCCAGAGTTGCGGCCGAAACTGTCCAATATATTCAGCGCCGCGATCAATGACCCAGGCGGCTTCGAGAGGTAAAGAAGTATGTCGTCGGCATATAAAGATATCTTATCCTCCCATCCCTCCGTCCATGTTATGCCCTGCATGGTGGCCACCTGTCTTATCCAGGCCGCGAGCGGTTCGAGGGAGAGGGCGAATAGGAGGGGGGACAGGGGACAGCCCTGTCGAGTTCCTCTGGCCAGCTGGAATACTTCAGACACCTTATTATTTACCAGCACCTGCGCCAGGGGTTCCGCGTAGAGTAGACGCACCCAAGCGATAAACTGGGGTCCAAAGCCCAACTTGCGCAGGACTGCGAACATGTAGGGCCACTCTAGGGTGTCGAAGGCCATGGTGGCATCCAACGAGACCACCACCGCGTCCTCTTGCAGACTGTGGGACTGCCCCAGCACCCCATGCAATCTTCTGATATTGAGGGCCGTGTTGCGGTGGGGCATGAATCCCGATTGATCAGGGTGGATTAGCGACGAGAGCACCGGCTTGAGCCGGTTGGCCAGCGTCTTGGCAAGTATTTTAGGTTCCGCGTTTAGAAGCGAGATGGGTCTGTATGATGCGCAAGCGTCTTTAGGTTTACCTTCTTTCGGAATCGCGACTATGGTCGCCAACCGCTGGTCCCGGGGCAGCCGCCCTTGTGTTTTACTGCTATCGAACATGAGTTTGAGGTGCTTACTGGTGACGTCTGGCTGGAGTTTGTAGAGCTCTATGCCTGCTGGAGCTCAGTCTCGGTGAGCGGGCTGTCAAGAGCCTCCCGATCCGTGTCCGAGAGAGTAGGCAGTCGTATGTCCGCGAGGAGGTCCATGGAGTCCTCCTCCGGCCTGTCCGACTCTCGCCTGTACACCTGCCGGTAATAGTCGGCGAACTGTTGTACTATTTCCCGGGGTTCCGTGAGCACTCTCCCCGAGTCAGTGCGCAACTCCGGCACCACCCTGCTGGCCTGTTGTTTCCGCTCAAGCCAGGCGATAAGTTTCCCGGCTTTGTCGCCCTGGTCATATATCCTGCCGATTCTATGACGAGCCACCGTCTGGGCCTCCTGAGACACCAGCTCTCTGTACTCCGCCGCCTTTAGCTGCATCGCGTGCCTGAGTTCCCGGTCGCCGCTGGTCGGTGCCTCCCTTTCAAGTTCCCCGAGTTGCTCCTCTAGCGCTATGGTCTGCTGGCTACGTTCCCGTCGCCGAGCCACGATAGCCGATAGAGCCTCGCCTCGCACCACAGTCTTAAACGCCTCCCACAGGGTGGCAGGGGAGGCGACCGACCCATCGTTCTCCATAAAGTAGCGCGAGATTGAAGTGGATATGTGTTTTCTAGTGACCTCGTGTTTTAGGTGCCAGGGATTAATTGGCGCAGTGCAGCCCTCCCGTCTATTCCCGAATATAATCTGTGCAAGGAGCGGTGAATGATCGGAGATACCCCGGGGTAGGAGTTCGGCCTCTAATATCGCCATGTCGTGTTGGAGCAGGGTGAGGATGTAGTCCAGCCGCGAGAAGGAGTGGTGTGTGCCGGAGAAGAAACTGAAGCTACTGTCAGTGGGGTGGAGTAGGCGCCAGACGTCCGTCAGCCCGAAGGACTCGAGGAAGTCCGGCAGCCACCGTTGCCCCTGGGGCAGGTCTCTAGGTGGCGATCTGTCTTGTGTTCCCGACGCCACAGCATTCAAGTCCCCTCCCAGAACGAGCCGACCATCGGGTAGCGATAGTAGGAGTGAGCCCAGGTCTTCGAAGGCCCGGGCCTGTAGGCCTGGGGGGATATAGACTGAAAGGAGATTAAGCGCCTGGCCCTCCCAGCGCCCCGACACAGCCGCGAAGCGGCCCTGCGGGTCGGTCTTGGTGGTGTCTACATGGAGGGGCAGGGAGCGGCGCAGGAGTATACCTACTCCTCTCGATCCAGTGGTGAAACCGGAGTGCACTACTAGAGTGTACCCATATCTATTTAGAGCGTGACAGACATTCCCCAATAGGTGGGTTTCCTGCAGAAGCACCACGTCTGGCTGGTGCCGTTTGAGGAACTGCAATACTATAGTACGCTTGAGTCTGTCCCCTAGACCGTTGACGTTCCAGCTGAGAATCTTGAGGCTTTTTTCCCACCGTCTAGCCATGGCCGTGTCGTAAGAGGGTGTCCTGTCCCACCACCCGGGCAACAGTCGTGTGATAGCAATGTGCGTGACCGTAAAGGATTCCCAACTCCCACCCCTCCCTGAGTCCCACCCCCCAATAATAAATCAGACATATAACAACAATCCCAACAAGGCTGACGTTAAACTCCCTCCCTCCCGGAGCTGGCCCTGACCTCCCAGCCCCCCCACTCAAAAACAACTCCCCCCACCCTGCCCCCTGCTCCGTGGGTCTAGAACTGCCCACCACCCCAATTAGCAGAGCGCCTGTCGCCCCACCCCCCCCCGGTGAGCCCACCGAGAAACTCAACTTGGGAAGTTCGTGGGCTAGTCCCCTGTGGTCGCCCGTCCGTGGTGTCCCAGTTCGTGCAGCCCCCTTGTTGCGGAGTCACCCATAGAGGAAAGCCACCCATGGAGGCGGCGAGGCGGCCAGGGCACCCCAGAGGTATTAACAAGTCTCAAAATAAAGGCACGTGAGGTATACATACTGTCTGGTATCTTCAGCGCTATTACTCGAGGCCTCAGCGCGGCGTCCCTTCTCTGGACGAGCCCCAGCGGGGACTGTTGGACCTGGAACGCCAGGACCGCTGACTCGGCGCACCACCGTCGGGCCGGCCTGACGCCGACTCCGTGGCGGGCTGGCCCGCCTCTTGCCGCTGTAATTCTCCACTACGGGAGTCCTGCGTCGCCTCTCCCCCATCCAGCCACTCCTGCACCGCTTCCGGCGTGGTGAAAAAGAGGGATCTCCCACCGGTGATGATCTTCAATTTGGCGGGGAAAAACATCATATATTTGATCCCACGCTCGCGGAGCGCCACCTTAACCCCTTGGAAGGAGCGCCTTTCCCGCTGGACCTGGAGCGTGAAGTCGGGAAAGAACCGGACTGTGGCCCCCTCATATCGCAGGTCACCGTGCTGTCTTGCCGCCTGAAGTATTGCGTCTCGGTCCCGGAAATTCAGGATTTTGGCAATGATCGTCCGTGGCATGGCTCCAGGCTTGGGTCGTGGGATAGGGGCCCTGTGCGCCCGCTCAATGGTGAAGAATTTCGAGAGACGCTTGGGTTTAAGGTGCCGTAGGATCAGATCCTCCAGGAATAGCTCCACACTGTCTCCTTCAAGGCCTTCCGCCACACCCACGACGCGGATATTACTTCTCCGAGCCCTCCCTTCTTGATCATCGAGCCGCAGGGCCATTAGGCGGTGCTGGTGTATTAGTTCGTTCACCCGTCCCTCAAGTCGCTTCTCCGAGTCCTGTAGGGCCTTAATATCGACTTCATTAGCCTTGGATCGGTCAGTAGTTTTCCCGAGGTCAGCTCGGAGCAGGGCCACTTCGATAGTGATCTTATCCATCTTGGTTTCCAAGGTCGTGCCCAGGGTTTGAATCGCAGCCATGATGGACTTCAGGGAAGGGTCCGCGGGGTCCGCATCTTCCTTCGGGGCCCTCTCCGCCGGAGGTGGCGCCTTGGCTACTGTGTATTGGTCTAGCTTGTTGGCCTGAGTGGCGGCTCCGCTCTTGGGTCGCATGGCGGTCCGGGCACCCTGCGGGCCGCAGGCGGCACCGCCCTCCGCAGCACCGAGGTGTCCCGCGGTCCGATCAGCGCTCACAGTCACAGCCCCTGGGCCCCCGCTTTCGCCCCGGGATTAACAGAGGAAGGAGACCTCCGCCGCCACAAGAGAGGCCCAGGATCCGCTACAGTACCCCGTCTCGCTCCGAGTCAGCCAGGCGGTGTGCAGTTCCAGTCGCGGCTGCGGCCTTACCGGGTGTGTGGGCCGGGCGCTCCCAGGCAGCAGACAACCTACTGCTCGGCTGTGGCCACAAATTGGCGTCCCCTCCTCTGCCCGGGGATCACTCCTCCGCAGCCCCAGTCACGGGCGTGCACCTCCTCCAGGACAGCTAGGGGTACCCTCCACAGCGCCCAGGCGTCCCCGGCTCCGGGTTGGGGTCGACGGACGGAGGCTGGAGCTCAAAGTATTCTGCCAGGGAGCGACAGGGGGAAGAGGGTCCCCGTCGCCACCAGCCGGGTCCGAGGAAGAGTAGAGCGTTCCGTCTCCCCTCCCAGCCAGGTGGTGCGCAATCCAAGGCGCGCTCCGAAGTCTCACCGGAGGGCAGGGCAGGGCGTCCCTCAGCTACAGGCCTACCTCCGCTCCCTCGCGGTCGATAAATGGCGCCCTCCTCACGGCCAGGGATGCAGTCCGTCGCGGCCCCAGTCGCGATCCCGCCCCTGCTCCGGTGCAGCCGATGTTCTCCGGCTCCGATCCGCGACGTCAGCCGCTTTTTTCCCAACCGCGTTGCTTTGTGCGCGTCAGCGCGCAGGCCCTCGCCGGGGCCTCACGTATCATCAGGAGCCGCAACAGAGTTCCGGAGCCAGGGCGTCCGGCCGCCGTCCACCACCGCAGCCACCCTCCTGGGTCGTGGGAGTGTCGCCTGGGGCCGCCGAGCCGCCCCTCCGGGCACTGGGTCAGGGGGAGCCGGGGGAGTTCCACGGGCGCTCCCCGCGGCGCGGATTAGGTCCGGATTTCAATGGGACATCAACGGTCCCGGCGGAGCTCCGGGATCAGGCGGCCATTCACCTCGGCGCCTAGCCACGCCCCCCCATTTCTTCAATTTCAATTGTAGTTATTGGTTTCTGATAATCTTCATGTATATTCACACAATATCTGGCCTCAGTGACGTCTCCCCGGAATTATGAATAACATTATATCATCTCTTTTCAAAATAAATGACTGATTACAGTTTTATCTCATTTGAAAGTCTGACCGACACGGTTACCAAAAACAAGCTTGCTGTCAAAAACAAGACCCTTCCGGAAATCCACCAGATTAAGTTCTGAATTCATCAAATCAATTGCAATTCTTTGGAGCAGACATCACAGATGGATGGTCGGTAATGTTACAATAATACATTGATGATTTTCCACTCAACTCTCCAGCTTTTTGAGGCATTTCTAAGCTTGTTTAAGAATGGTGTTTTTGTGCATTGCATAGATCCCCATTCAAAGGTCAGGTATGAAAACCAGTGAGGCTGTGCGCCTTTAAGAATCCATGATGTGTGAAACCCCCTACATTCAATCAAGTGTTGTCATGGTACCAGAAAGGCCAACAGTCTTAGGAATTTCACTCCTATTTTTTCCTTGAAGCCTCAGTTCACATAGGTAACTAATGCTTTACTCCCCATATGGGAAATCATCTCCAAGAACTGATCGTGAAGTGACTCTGGTCCAAGAGTGAAAAATACTTCACATCAGCGTTCTTTAGCTTGTAGTTCTGCGTTTCTCTCCATTTACTTTTCCCTTCGATCCCAGAGAAAACGGTGCTAATAATGATTGAATTCATCATGTCCTTCTAGGACCTCTGAACATTTGTAAACAGTAGACACCATCAACTTTTCTAAAGTTGCACAATCCCTTTGGATATGGGCACTATGAATAGGACTCCATCAGTTACGTCTAGAGCTGCTACATGTAAAGAGTGCCCTTACTGAAGCCCTGTTAAGGAAAGGGCTACCATGAGTGGTTAAAAAGGGCAGGGCTACCATGAGTGGAAATTCAATCCAGGTCAACTACAGAAGGCTTGTGGGAGATTTATACTTTTGCAATAGAGGAGCATTTGAAATGCTAACTTTTTGCCTTCATACTTTGCCACAAAGAAACAAATCAAGACAAGTATATTTTATCCCTTAGTCCTATCGATACTCTTCTTTTTACTGCCCATTTAGATGATTCAGGGTTATCTGAAGTCTTGAGCATCTCAAATGCCTTCTCATCCTCATTATCTCAATGTGTGCCTGGAAATTTTGGTGCCCCGCTCTGCTGCAGATGCCTTTTAGCAAAAGACACACAATTGATGGACGGAATACAGAACAAATCGAAAACCTTGCACAAAGTTACAAGTGAATCTCATCTGTTATCCAGGAACAGCAAAATAATCTTGCCGCTTAATCCAGGATCTCTGAATGTTGGTAGCTTGCTCCTGAATTATGATCATTTGCCATCCCTCTGACAGAGTGGGACTAATTGCATAAGGCAGAGTTCTTCTAAACAGGGAACATCTAACTAAAAAGTAGAGAAAAATCTGTGGCTGTTCTTTTATGAAGTTCATTTATCAAGTTTCATGTGTTTCTGCACCATATATTCTTTCCTGTGTTCGGACTATAACATTCATCTTTACAAACTAATTTAGGAGCAGTTTTTCAGTACAGACTAATGGTTAAGTATCCTCCTGTGAACATGCCTGCCTCATTGAGAGAGAAGAGCAATATTTTATCAAGATTAATATTCCAACCTACTAGGTGTATTGTCAAGGCTGACAGGCTATATTCATTGTGCAAGGTGATAGTACCTATGTTGCTTCAGCAAGACACTAGGTATAAATGCAATTTACAGCTAATGTTCCACACATTTGTTCGGAGAACCCACCCCAAGTTCATTTAAGCACCTTTAATGATTTCACATCATCAGGCGGTGAGTACTGGGGTTGCCTATGTATTCAGAAACCTTTCCGTTTCTATTAGTGTGTGCTGTGTACACTACAATTAAAGAGATCATTTATCTGTTGATTATAGTTATTTAGTGACAAGTCAAACTAATTATGAGGAACTGACCACTTTAATTATTTCCACCTTTCTCCTTAATTTGGCATGATCCTAGGTAAGCACTGCTTGCTAATCTATTTCAAAGCATAAGAAAGAGCCATTGCAGGTTACTTCGCTGCATGTGCAGTTTTTTGGCAATGGTTTTTTTTTTTATCAGAATCTAAGATAGTTGCTACGCCTGAAGGTCTCAGCTCATCCACATGGAGATCAAAGGGTTGGATGATTTATAAAAAAAAAATAATGTGGATAATTTCATGTGTTGCTGGAGAGAAGCGTGTCCTCTGTTCTCTTGCCATCTAGTGTTGGGCAAAGATGGTAGCAAGTTCTTTTTCTTTAAAAAAGATTTGGTCATGAGATTTCTTGTGACTCCTTAACCAGGATAAAGACAGTACCTAAGATTGTATTTTTTTCCACCATCTGGTTTACATGTTGCAGTTCCAGACTTTAATGAAACTGGTAGGGATGATTGCTTCGTGCAAAGCAATTTTGTTGCACGCAAGACTACACATGCTTCCTCTGTAGGAGTGTCTGAGAAAGCATTGGTCACAAGCAAAGCGTGAATGAAAAGATCCAGTGTTAGCGGAGCCCAGACCCCAGCCCACTCTCCTTTGGTGGAACTACAAAACTCTGTTGCTGAGCAGGCCTTTTCTGGACCCTCAACTGCAAGTGACCATGCCGGGGACTCATCACTCTTGGGAATACATTTCAACTTCCTGTTTGTGGTACCTGAATGCAAAAGCATTAGGGTTGTCACATTTACCTGGCACTTGTGTTAATCAAATTAACATTCAGAGCATCTTGCACTCATTTGAGGCTAACCAGTCCTGACAAAAATGCATAACATGGCTGCTGTGAATTAAATTCAGAAGCAAGGGAGGGGCTCAGTTGTAACGGGTGTTAGCATTGACCCAAATGATCTGGCAATATGCTATTTAGAATCACATTCTTCTAGCGGAGCACCTGCCAAGGTTCAACAGCGAATTTGCAACCCTGTTCAGCAGGGTCATCAACAAGTGCAGAAATAGAATTGCAAAGTTCTTCACAGGCACAATGAACGGCACAATGGGGATGTCACACAATGGACTTGTTTCTACCAGGATTACTGCTGGTGGGTGCTTAGCCCAAGTCCCCAACACATCACCCCCACCCTTGTTGCTGACTGTCCACCTGGAATCCGTTACTAGCCCTGTCCTGATACTAGTGAATACTTCTGCTCCCGCCTCAAGATCCACTCAGGTTGCTGCTATGCTGGTACTCATGCCACCTGTCCCGGCAAATGATCTGATGTCGAGCCGTCCCCCCTGCCGCCGCCACCGCTGCTGCCACAACTAGTCCGACACCCTGATTCTAATCCTGTGCCTCTGCCACGTGGTACCTACCAGGAGAAGCTACGTTGTCTTTTGGTTCTGAGCCTATAGGGGAACATCAGGCAACCCAGGACATTGAGGGTGATGTGATGCTGCTTACACCTTGATTTATAGAATGCTACTGGATTTGACACCTCGCCTTACACAGCTTGGCTCGCCGCTTGGGACACCAACGGAAGAAAGTGCCTCATTTGCAGTGGTGGTCTGAAGGGCAGGTGGTGTATAGAAAAAAATGTTACCGAAGGTTAACTTGTTCTTCTGTGTTTTTTTTTTTTTTTTTGGTATATTTTCAGTCTTTTCATTCAAATGGAAAGCATTTACATACTATTGTTAGTGGCTATCCTGAAATTTGGCGTGGACTCAGCCCACCTGGCCCAAGAGTTGTTGAAAAGTGTTTTTGGGGACTTGTTTGTCGACAATACATTTGAATTTCTTTCTTGCACTTCTAGGATTGTCGCTCTTTAACATATCCAACCACTTCAGCCATTTTATGTACAGAATTAAATATTTTATTTTACACACTTCACTATTGCTCTTCACTGCCATTAAGGACCCAATTTGCGTTTCTTTATTAAATCAACCCAGAAAAGTTTACTTCTCACCTACATTTTTTACTTTAAAAAAATATACAATTTCTCCAGTCAGTAAGAAGCAGAAATCTATACAATTCTTTTTCCTGCTTTAAAATTGTATATATTTTACTTCGCTTTGGACAGAGGAAAAATAATTTCGTAAAGTGGTATTCAGAAAATTTGCGAATTTAGCTCCAAACTGTACAGTTTCTATATTGATTTTTCTAAACAAGATATTCATGCATATGTCAGTGTCGTAGTCTGACAGCTTGTACAATATTTTAGATACTTGGTAGTGAATGCACTAAAGCATGAACCTGTTACAAAAATATTTAATTGTGCTATACATATTGTTTTGTTTCAGACTGAATGTGGCTGCCAGTTCACTTCTAAACTGGAAGGAATGTTCAGAGACATGAGTATCTCAAACACCACTATGGATGAATTTAGACAGCATCTACAAACCACTGGGGTACAAGACCTTTTCTTTTTGATTATGTTTATTGCTTTTGAGGTTGTAGAGAACAGTATATTTAGCAATTGTCTTCGCTTCAAAATTCTGCCTGTATATTTTAAGGTATGTATTGATTTTGGCTACAACATCACGTGTCGCCACATGATTGTATAATTGTTTGGAACAAAAAAATAATACCCAGTTACTGCAAAGGATGGAGCAAAAATGTGACTTCAAGAAAGCAGTGATCATAGTCTTGGTCCTGTGGTTTTATGGCAGTCAGAATGTTTCAGGAATAGCTCAGTGTTGAGTTTCTGTTTAAATAGTATAGATTCAGGATTCCTTTTAATGAAGAGACAGGGGAGTTCCACATTATAATAGACCCACATTGTAGTAATCCCTATGTGTTGCCACTACAAGTCGTCTTCCACGCATGACAATAAATTGAGCCACATTGGCTGCAATAGAAATCTGGCTAGCTGATGATGGTGAGTCTGTGCTAAAAGATTAAGGTTTCTGTATTCCCGAGGGCTTGCTGTTCTGTATGGTATCTTTAAAACTAAATAACTGACGATGGGTAGACATTGTTGAGCATTCAAGTGGCTGCAGGAATTAAAGTCTCCTCAATTTGGTGGTGCATTGTTAACCTTTGTTTTGAATGAGCAGTATGTTTTGTCCAGCATTGTGAAGTATTATAAGAAATGAGTTGCAACCAAGGTCTGCTTTGTAGTTTTGTATTAGATGACAATTTGTATACATTTGTTTTTTAATGTTTTGTGCATATGTGTTTAACTGGATGCCCCAATTTACTATTATAAAACGTATTATGTTCCAATGAACAGTTACAAAATTTAAAGCCTTATCGAACAAATCTAGATGTCTTTACGGACTGTAAGAGTAAGTAAAAGAAAGAAAAAAGTTGAGAGTTAGAGAGAAGGAGAAAGACCAAGAAAATGAAAGACAGAATAACAAACGTGTAACCACAGTAAGTGAAGCTGATTGAATTAAAGCAAGAAGCAGAGAGGGAGTGTGGAAGAGTAAAAGAGCCTTTTTCTATAGCAGCGGACAGGCCAAAATCAGGCAGCAGAGCACTATAAATGGAAAACAATTCCCCCTTTTCCATCTGCAGCCTGAGGTTTGTGACCTGTGGAGTTACCATCCAATAATTACACCGCACAGCCTTTGGGCAGCAACGGGAAGTTTAAAATAGTCAGTCACTGCTGAAGCAGACCAGCCACTCTTCCCATAATCTACTGCGACTCATTGGTCTTTAGTTCTGCTGCAACCTGCCTTGTCTCTGCCACATTGGCCTAGTCAACGAATCCCACAGCTGTCACTGTAAATGGAAGTTTATAAACCACAAATCAATCTAAAAGTAGTCGTCTAGCTCACTCCCAAAAGCACCTTCTCCTCCAAAGCCATGTGACCTGTGTACCTCCTCAGTCTCTTCATCAGCCCATTCTGCACTTGTTGTCAGTCTTCTGTCACTCCTTCGGGATGTCCCATTTGCCAGGCGTCATCAGCAAGGTCCATTGTTGGACATGGGCATTGCTAATTTAGGCCTTTTTATAGGACTGGACAAAGACATATGGTCAGAAGCACTACTTCGCGAGTAATCCTTTGCCTCACCTGTCTTGCACTGCATCCCATACAACACTCATCAAGAGCCTGTAATCACAAATGCCACAGACTCACAGCAAACATCAAGAACTTTTCGTACATTTCTCTGAGTAACACAGGCATACACCAACAGAAAAAATCCTCCAATTCATTTGAATAGTAGATTCTGTCTAGTCCTTCATGCACCATACATTGCAGATGTAGTCACACAGCCTGGACACACGTCATCTCACGTACATGGCTCACACTACTATTCACATACATGGTAGAAGTCTTCACTACCCCAGGTTACAACATCCCATCTCGTCACCTGTCTCTTCCTGCCATATGAGTCCTACCTAGAATAACATGAGTGGCTGAACCTCCAAGTCTGCATCATTTTCTTACCTGGCAGTTAAAATAGCCACCTCTGGTGGACAACAAAAAGCCAGGATGGTGCTAGACTGGAAACTAAAAACTGCCAAAAAATGAAAAAATAAAAGCCAACCCTTCATTTATGCACCAGGATCTGGTACAACATTCCCAGTAGCACCAGAACTGCCCCACCCCTCCTACATTTGAAGGAACTTAATACCAACTCATTCAGAATGCAATGTCTACCCAGAGGATCTTCTCTATTTCAACTTTTCCATTTCCTAATAAACAATCCTGAATGGTGTTAAGTGTGTGGTGGTTTATCAGCTAGGTTTTCACTTTACGAATAGCCATACATACAAGTACTGTAGTTTACACTAAAACCCCTCAAACCGTGGTTGTCAATTAGGCTTTTAGATAACCAGCATTGGCAAAGCCAATAGCTCAATATGTTTTAGTTATGTTGTACACAAGCGTGGCTGCTGTTTAGCATGGCTAAAAGTTATTGGGGTAAAGGAGAGTGGTATGGAGTGTCATAAAATGGAGTAGAGTGTTGTGGAGTGAACTTTGTGTGGCATGGAGTGGTAGATTGTTGTGGAGGGAGTAGTGTCTTAATGGAGTGTCATAGAGGGTGTTGCTTTGAGTGTAGTAGTGCTGTAGAGTAGAGCAGCGTAGAGTGGAGCAGTGTAGGAGAGTAGTGGCATAGAGTAGATAGTGTTAAGAGCATAGTGGAGTGGTGTAGAGTGGAGTAGTGGAGCGGAATTGAGTGGAGTAGTGTGTTGTAAAATAGAGTGAAGTAAAGTGGCATAGAGGGAGTTGCATAGAGTGGAGTATTGTTGTGAAGTGGCATAGTTTCGTGAAGTGGCATAGATTAGTGTGTGTTGGCCTAGAGCAGATTGGAGTGGTGCAGGATAAAGTGCAGTAGAGTAGGGTGGTGTAGAGTGCAGTGGTGCAGAATAGATTAGAATGGCAGGGAGTGGCATAGCGAATAGTGGTGTAGAGTGCATTGGCAAAGAGTGCAGTAGAGGCGTGGATTTGACTGGTGCAGAGTAGTGTACAGTGACAGCGTGCAGTCTTGGAGAGTACAGTGGTTCAGATTAGAAAAAAGTGACAAAGTGCAGTGATGTAGAGTATAGTGGCACAGTGCAGTGGTGCAGAGTAGTTGGTGTGAGTGCAGTGGCATAGAGTGCATTGGTTTTGAACACAGTGGCGTAGAGCGCAGTGACCTAGAGCACAGTGGCATAGAATAAAGTGGTGCAGCGTAAGGTGCAGGGGCGTAGAGTACAGTGGCATAGAATGTTGCAGAGGAGAGCGTAGTAGCATGGAGCACGTTGGTTTTGAGTAAAGTGGTGTTGAATACATTGGCGTAGAGTGCAGTGGTTTAGAGTAGAGCGGCGTAGAGTAGATTGTTTCAGAGTAGTCGATTGTTTCGGAGTGGAGTGAAGTGGTGTAATGTTGGAGTAGAGAATAGTGGCATACAGTGCAGTGGTGTAGAGTGCAGTGGCTTAGTGTATTGGTTTTGAGTAAAGTGGTGTAGAGCGCATTGGCATGAAGTGCATTGGCATAGAGTGCACCGACGTAGAATAGTGGGGTGAACTGGCACAGGGTATATTGCAGTGGCAGAGTGGAATAGAGTGCAGTGACATAGAGTAGATTGTTTCAGAATAGAGTGCAGTGGTGGAGATGAGGGTAGTGGTGGTGCAGAGTGCAGTAGAGTGTGGCAGAGTAGAGTTCAGTGGTGCAGAGCTGCATAGACTGAAGTGGCGTAGAATGGTGCAGAGTACAGTGCAGTGGCAGAGACTGCAGTATTGCAGATTAGACAATCTGAGTGCAGTAGTGTATAGTGTGGTGTAAAGTGCAGTGGCGTAGTGTAGTGGTGTAGAGTGCATTGGTTCAGAGTGCAGAACAGTGGCGTAGAGAATAATGCAGTGGCATAAAGTGTAGTGGTGCAGATAAGAGTGGTGGAGAGTGCAATGTAGTAGAGTGGCAAAGAGTGAAGTGGTGCAGGGTAGAGTACAGTAGCGGAGAGTGTAGTGAGCAAGTAGTAAATCTTTATTAGATTATTTGTCAAAATCCTAAAAAATAAAAACATAAGAACTACATAAATACATTAGAACATTAAAATATACAGGCACATTCTATAAACGGTAGGTACAATTTAGAGGGAAACAGGCCAACCTATCTATCAAATTATTTTAAATTAGGCTCTCAAAATTGTATTTCAATATAGAGCTCCATTTAAATAGGAATTAACCGCCAGCATCACCGCATGATCAGGTAATAGCTGTAAATGTAACAAGACAGGCCGAAATTAGTCAAAGCCCCTGCATTATTTTAAAAGTGGTATTAAATACTTTTTACGCAAAAATTCATATTATCTACAGAATAAAACCAGATGTATCGGGGATTGAGGGGAGCAACCGTCACACGTACAAACTAAAAGTGCACGGAGATCAAACTGACACGGGGGGGGGGCAGGGGGACTGATCATTGTACGAATAGAACTCCGCCAAAATGTTGTAAGCAATGATCTGTCCCAAGGATGTCTTAACAGCTGTAAGGTACGGTTCAATGCCTGATACAGTTTTCAGGAGCAGAAAGGATCTGTTAGTGTAGATCTCCAGCGCCCTGGCTTCCCCCTCATCCTTCAGTTGGTTTAAAAAAAACGTTCCCTAAGGAGGCTTCAATCTCCTTTTTTAAGAAACTGTGGCCTATAGAAAAGGTCCATACAGTCTAGGGAGCGAGCGACAGTTTTGATAGAATTTAACCACGGTATCTTGTGGCCATACATACACCCGAGACAATCCTCAATCCCACTCTTGATAAAATTCAGTTTCTAGTCACACCATACTGAAATCCAAAGTAAGAATGGGGCCAATTTAACTTGATCCTCCTCATAATCCAATCCCAGTTCTTCATGAATAAAAAAGGATGCACTATTTATAACCATGCTCAATAGTTTTCTACAAAATAGATCCTCTTTCTGCTGTATCACCTTGCAGTTACGGTACCCCCAAATTGCTGCACCGTATGTCAATACTGGGAGACATTTCATTCTATAGATTTGCAGTAAGGGCAAAATGGGTTTGTTGCCTATTGAAGAGGAAAATGTAAACAGAGCGCTACAAGCTTGACTAAATTTAGATGAAAATAACCCTTTGATCTTTTTTTCTCTTTCAAAAAGACCCAATGTATATGTCTGTTTTTCCCGTGACTACAGGCTTTACACTTCGTACATTTTATAAAGTCTTCTTTACGCTTTAGCCAAGTGGATACATGGGTACCTTGTTGTTTCTTTGGAATAATGTTACTAACTAGCATTTGTTTAAAAGAGCGTGCTCTTCTAAATGTTATTGCTGATTTTTTCGGAACTAACTTCCCTAATAGTGGATCGCTGCGTATTAGGTGCCAGTGTTTGTTTAATATGTTCCTGATTTTTCCCATGTTGGTGATTAAAGGAGGTAATCATTCTAGCTTGATATTCTTGTGTGTTTTCTCATTTAATCTTACTTTGGCTTTTATTGAACAGGATATCTTCTCTAGTTCTCTTTTTACTTTTTTGGTGGCTGCTTGCACGATCTCCTATGTATAACCTCTTGCTCGGAACCGAGATCTTAGATCTTTTAGTTCATTGTCTAGTATACCCTGTTCACTACAGTTACGGATTGTCCTTAGACCTGCCCCGTACGGTATACTTCTAATCAAGTTTTGGGGGGTGGAAACCCGTTGCATGCAACAGCGTGTTTCCCGCTGTAGGTTTCCTGTAGAGTTTTGAGTGTAACTTGGATTCTTTAACATAGATTGTTAGGTCAAGGAAGTTGACGGAGCTGTCGCTAATCGTGCTTGTGAATTTTGGATTTAAGTTGTTTACTTGAAATTTTTTAATAAATTATTTTACTGACTCTTCACTCCCTTTCCATACGACAAAAAGGTCGTCAATGAATCGACTCCAATGTAACGCGTTTTCTTCCCATTCTGTCTGATTTAAAACCCGGACCACCTGCTCCTCCCACCAGCCCATATGCAAATTCGCATAGCTGGGGGCGAAGCAGGTGCCCATCGCTGTCCCACAAATCTGGTGTAATAGCTCATCATTGAAAAGAAAATAGTTTCTCTTCAGGCAGACAGAAATCATAGAAAGCAGCATCTGTGTGTGCGACCACAACCTAATGGGTCGGTCACTCAGATAGTGCTTAATGGCCTTGAGAGCATCCTCATGCCTGATGTTGGTATATAAGGTGGTAACATCTATAGTTACCAGCAGCAGGTCTTTTTCCCAAGGCAAGTCATAGATCTTCTTTAAGAAATCTCCCAAATCTTGAACATAAGAAGGGAGTAGTTTGACAAGAGGACATAAAAAAAGAATCAATATTTTTGGAGCCTGAAGAATAACTATTTTCTTTTCAATGATGGTGGGACAGCGATGGGCACCTGCTTCGCCCCCAGCTACATCAGACAGAAAACGTGTTGCACTGGAGTCGATTCACTGATGACCTTTTTGTCGTATGGAAAGGGACTGAGGAGTCCGTAAAATACTTTATTAAAAAATTGCAAGTGAACAACTTAAATCTAAAATTCACAAGCCCGATTACCGACCGCTCCGTCAACTTCCTTGACCTAACTATGTTAAAGACTCCCAAGTTCCACTCAAAACTCTACAGGAAACCTACAGCGGGAAACTTGATTAGAAGTATACCCTACAGGGAATGTCTAAGGACAATCCGTAACTGTAGTGAACAGGGTGTACTAGACAATGCACTAAAAGATCTAAGATCTTGGTTCCGAGCAAGAGGTTATACAGAGGAGAATGTGCAAGCAGCCACCAAAAAAGAGAACTAGAGAAGATATCCTGGTCAATAAAAGCCAAAGTAAGTTTAAACGAGAAAACACAAGAAAATCAAGCTAGAAAGATTACCTCCTTTAATCGCCAACATGGGAAAATCAGGAACATATTAAACAAACACTGGCACCTAATACGTAACGATCCACTATTAGGGAAGTTAGTTCAGAAAAATCCAGCAATAACATTTAGAAGAGCATGCTGTTTTAAACAAATGCTAGTTAATAACATGATTCCAAAGAAACAATGTGGGATCCATGTATCCACTTGGTTAAAGCGTAAAGGCGGCTTTATAAAATGTACGAAGTGTAAAGCCTGTAGTCACGGGAAAAACACACAGACATATTCATTGGGTCTCTCTAAAAGAGAAAAAAGATTAAAGGGTTCTTTTTGTGCAAAACGGAATATGCAGTCTACATCCTTCGATGCCCTTGTGGCTTGAGGTACGTGGGCAGTACGATTCATCCTGCCCATAAGACGGTGCTGCAACATCTTGGGGCCATCCGGAATGGAGATAGGACCTATCCAGTAGCACGTCACTTTGATTCCCATCATGAGAAAAATACACAAGGTTTAACATACTTTGTAATCGATTGTATCCCACCAAGTACCCGTGGGGGAAATCTGGAAAAGAAATTCAGAAGGCTTGAGTCTTGTTATATCTTGGAACTAAACACACGAATCCCGATGGGATTAAATATGGAAGAAGAATTGATTACACACTTCTAAATTCCTTCCTGGTGTGGTGGTGATAAGAGTTTTTTTATAGAGCAAATGATGTGCAAGCCTCTAAGCAATCATTTTAAACCGTTTTTGTTTTATTAATTTTGTCACAGGGTTTTTAACACTTTTTATTTTAAAAACAGGGACTACATACAAATGATTAATTGCCCACTGGGGCGTTAATGTAGTAAAACGTAAAATTTCGTAATTGGGGTGAAAGAGTTTGAATAGAACCTGTGAAATACCCACTTGGGTCATATTTAATGGCAGCATGAACATCCACGTAGCGTATATTGCAAATAGCAGAAAACTACATGGATAACGAGCGACCCTTCACGATGTAAACTTACCTCGTAAATAACTAAACTCATTAATAGAGGATCGTGGGGCGGGCAGTGTGCACCGGAAGGATTGTTAACTTGATAATCAACTTAGTAAATGGTTATTTTAATAATAAATTTATTTTGCATTTTGTTAAGTTGCTAACAGGTTTAATTTAATTTTGTTGACAATTTAAATGCATATTGAAAAATAATTCTGAAACTGAAATGTGTTTTTTTAAAAGAGTAGTATGCAAAAACTACCAGTCTGTTGTTCAATGCACTATTTGGGTAGTCATGTCATGTGACTCGCTATGCAACACTTAGTTTAAAATGGCCGATTTGAAACGGTAAAGTTGTTGGTGAACAAGCCTGCTGGACAGGCGAAACGCGTCCTACCAGCTGACTGTATAAACTAATTCTGGCCAGTACACGGCGTCATCAGTCCTTGTTTTACAAGGAAAGTTGCAGTTAACGGACCTTGCCTGGGTGGTCCATTCACGACAACGCACCCGCTGTTTTGGTGCTGCGGCGGCTGTACCTAAGCTTGGAGGAAAAAGATGTATGTATGTGTATGTATGTATATGTATTGATATATGTATGTATATATGCGCGTGTATGTATGTGTATGTATGAATATGTATGTATATATATGTGTATATGTATGTGCATGTATGTGTGTATGTATATGTGTGTGTGTGCATGTGTATATGTCTGTGTGTATGTCTGTGTGTGTCTGTGTGTGTATATGTCTGTGCATGTATATATATATATATGTGTCTGTGCATGGGTATGTATGTATATATATGTCTGCATGTGTGTGTGTATATATATATGTCTGTGTATGTGGATATATGGGTGTGTATGTGGGTATATGTGTGTATGTGTGTATATGTATGTGCATGTGCATGTCTGTGTGTCTGTGTGTATGTATGTGGACATGTATGTGTGTGTATGTGTGTGTGTATCTGTATGTATGTGTATGTATCTGTGTGTGTATGTGGATATGTGTATGTGTATATATGTATGTGTATGTGTATGTGTGTGTGTGTATGCATATATATATGTTTGTGTGTGTATAAATGTGTGTGTATATATATGTGTGTTTGTGTATATATGTGTGTGTGTATGTCTGGGTGTGTGTGTATGTGTGTGTGTATGTCTGTGTGTGTATGTGTATATATATCGGTGTGTATTTGTATATATATCGGTGTGTGTATGTGGATATATGTGTATGTATGTGTGTATGTGTGTGTATGTATGTGTGTGTATGTATGTGTGTGTATATATATGTGTATACATGTGTGTATGTGTATATATATGTCTGTGTGTATGTGGAGATGTGTGTGTGTGTATGTGGAATATTGTGTGTGTATATGTATGTGTGTATATATATGTATGTGTGTGTGTATGTGTGTGTATACGTGTGTGTATAAATGTATGTGTGTATATGTCTGTGTGTATATCTGTGTGTATATCTGTGTGTGTATATATATATATCTGTGTGTGTATATATATATATCTGTGTGTATATATATATATATGTCTGTGTGTGTATATATATCTGTGTGTATATATATATATATGTCTGTGTGTGTATATATGTCTGTGTGTATATATATATATACATGTCTGTGTGTGTATATATATATGTCTGTGTGTGTATATATATATATGTCTGTGTGTGTATATATATATATGTCTGTGTGTGTATATATATATATATATGTCTGTGTGTATATATATATATGTCTGTGTGTGTATATATATATGTCTGTGTGTGTATATATATATATGTCTGTGTGTGTGTATATATATCTACATATATGTCTGTGTGTGTATATATGTCTTGTGTGTATATATGTCTGTGTGTGTGTATATATATGTCTGTGTGTGTATATATATGTGTGTGTGTGTATATATATGTGTGTGTGTATATATATGTCTGTGTGTGTGTGTGTGTATGTGTGTGTGTGTGTATGTGTGTGTGTGTGGGTTTGTGTTACTATCCTTGTGGGGACTTGGGTGTGATAACACACTCACGCTGTGGGGACTTGATTGCACTGTGGGGACCTGAACCCAGGTCCCCACAAGGAAGTGCCTTCTAAATGTTAAAAAATGACTTCAGGAACATCTGTGTCAATTTTCACAACTTTTTAAAAAATTGCTTTGTGGGGACCTGTGTTTCATCAAGTGTGTTTATATTTTTGCTCAGCTCTGCCCCTGTAGACAGGAGGCGGTAGTGCAGTCTTAAACACACTTTGCATTTAAACACACTTTGCTCACTGGAAACACATACCAGCAGCAGAAAGGACAGACTTTTAAAGGAAAAGCTGCATACCTGTGTACTTATAAAAATATTTTTCATATAAATTAACCATTTCTCTATTTATTCTAATAAATATTTTATTTTAGATGAAGCTATTGAATTTAGATTTTTTGTGTCTGAAAATTGTAAGTGGTTTTATAAACTTTTCTAAAAGCAATTTGCATCAGATTTGAGTACCAGAATACTTCACTATTGCCATTTGATCCTTATCTGCATTTAAAGAATGATGGTGCGCTACACTGTAATAGAAAATAAACTGATTTGAAAGAATAAATAAATATAACTTTATTGCGTGATTTAAAAGTAAACCATTGCAAATACAAACATTTAAAATTCGAGGTTAATTTAAGACGATAATTCCATAAAAAGTTGATATGTATGGATAATAAGATAAAACTTCAGTTTAAAAAGTCATATTCAAAGGAGCCAGAAGCAGCAAGTGAGGATTTAGCAGCATTATTCCAATGGGGGGGTCGCAGACTCTGGACAGCTCAGTATGTTTTTTGCAGCGCACTCCATAGATCTTACTAGGGCACAATTTAATTTAGTGTTCCTAGGATCGAAACACGCCAAAACTGCTGCTCTACAGCTTCTAATCATCTTTCTATTCCAGTGATGCTTGAGTAAATCCCGTCGCTCTGTCAATAGTAGAGGACACAGGCATATGATGTGTATAATGTCTTCTTTGGGAGACCCACAAAGTCGGCACTGTACTTCTCCATGTTCTCTTTTCCATTTTGGCCGATGTGTCAACAGATTGATGACTCCCAGTCTCAGTTTTAAAAAACTTAGTTTCGTCCGAGCACTAAACAATGTGGTAAGGTACGGATGTGGGATTAGTAAGGCATAGGATTGAAGAGTCATCCACCCATGACTTCTTTTTGCGAGGCTGGCTTTGTCTTCCACTCTTGATAATTGTTTAGTGCTGATTTTCGCTAGCCTTTTGAATTCCTTCTGACTTGAAAGATATTTGGAAATAACCTAAAGGCAATCAATTCCTAATGTTACTTTGCAAAGCTTGTACCAAGAATTCTGAGTCTTTATGTTGTTTGCCTTTGTTTACATATTAATATGCACAATGGAATATGTAAATGTTTTCTCTCCATCAGTGCTAGTGCATGTTTGACTGCCACGTTCCAACACACATACCCTTGCGCTATAGAGCAAAACGGTGTGTGCCTTTTCTAAAGCACAACTTTTGTACCGAAAGGCAACCCTTTCAGTACAAAAACTATGCATTGAGACTTTTCCCATTTTGCATGTGTGCTATACAATGCAGCATTCATGCAAAGTTGAGAAAATAAGGAGAAATTAAGGCATTTCTTCTCATTATACCAGCCTCGTGGAAGCATTAGGTTTTGGCAAAAATCCATGTCTACCAATGTAAGTAGATAGGGATTTGCATCAAAACCCATGGAACATTCATTGACGCAAATTACATTTGAAACAGGGAGGAGAGGCCATGTTATGTATGATTAACCTATTACTCCTTTGTCCATGTGGGAAAATTGATAGCAAGGATAGATGATTTTGGAAGTCATACATAACATAAAATTAGAGATGGGTAAAAGTGAACAACAGGGATGTTTTCACCTTGTAGTTTTGAGCTTCACTCTTGTTGTCTACTGGATATCACTCTGGCACCCATGGTGAATTTATCCCTGTTATCCATCTATAAACGTATAATTCCCATTCTTCTACTTTGTAGCCACCTTACCTGGTGTTTTAGAGAGAGCCTTGTACAGCTGAACTATTTTTAGTCCATTCCTTAAAACACAAATTGAGTTTCTTGGTGGATTTGTATGTTGCTGTAAGGGGAGCTGATAATTTAGAAATATCTCAACTTCTATGGTTAAGATTGCTATTTTTATTTGTCACCTTATCTTAAAGAAGAGCTGCTGAAAAATAAATGAGAGCTGAAGGTGTCACACTTTCTTTTCCTTCTTGCCTGTGCTGATGATCTTTAGGTGGTGTGGATATCACAATAATCCTATTTTGATGTGTTCAGACTGTTGCAGTAACTATGACGGAGTACATTTCTATACCTCCCAAGGTTCATTTTTTGCACTACCTTTACCACGTCACAGCTCAACCAACACACATGACCATTCTTTAACAAACTATTGGCTTTATCATTCAATATTTTTGCCTGTTTAAAGATGATAATGCAAAGCAATTCTGTTTCTAGACCTGCAACTTTTCTGAGTCCATTAACTTATGCCACACACCCATCCTGACTACTTCAGCAAGAATGACCATGTTTGGGGCATGGCCAGAGATGCATGAAGATGACAGTATGATTGTGATTGCCAAGCTCCGGTGCCTGAGGCCCATGATGGACAGCATCCTGTGGACCTGAAGGCCCACACAACCATGAGTGTAATGGCAAACTCTAGGGGGGCAAAGAACTTGGCGGAGTAGCTGTGGCTTCTGCATATGGGGAGCAAACAGCCCTGTGATCAGCACCGGGAAAGCGACATGGCAGGCAAGATGGCAATGGGCGCTTAGGAAATACTGCAATTCACCAGTTCGGGGCCCGTAGATGGGCTTTCAGCGACCTGAGGTGACCGGCAGAGGACTACACCCTGAACCCTATCCCCGATGGAGGGGGACTGCACAGCACCAGCAGGGCTCCCTGTGGAGACGACAGTATAGTGTGAAGGTCACACGGCGGGTCAGCCGGCTAAAGAACTGGACCCACCTACAGCATCTCCGAGGGTGAGCAATAGGAGATCCCCTTCGCACACACCACCCCAGGAGAGAACACATGGGATCAGTTGCCCACTGGCATCAATGGAGGCTGCAGCACCTGGTGAGGAGCACTTCATGGGCAGGAAAAGTAAACTGAAGTGGAGAGGTGAGGTGAAACCTGGTAGATTGGCGGGAGTGAGGAGGGGGAAAGCAGCAACAGTGTGCTCATGCCCAGGGTGTAGAGGGTGAGATGGTCCCGTAAGGGTGAAACACCCATCTATGTGGCATGCCGGGAGGGGAGACGAGAATCCAAAAGACTGCCGCAAGCGTAAGCGGAGCCTAGACCGGGACACCTGCCAAAGGCGACACCACTGCCAGACCATCCCCGACCACTCCAGGTGACTACTTGCAATCGTCTGGTAGGCCCTGACCTCAACTACGGAGGCCCCCATCAATGTGAAACTTGCAACCCCCTTAGACACCGTTCAAAGAAGAAACTGCGCTCAGTCTCTCCTAAAATGATGTCCCTCGAGCATTCTTTTTAGATGGGTAGTGTTCAATGTCTCCAATATACCATGTATTTCAGTGGAAACTGTAAAGTGGCTGTGAGTGCAGGGCATCCTGTAGCAGGCACATGGTGAGCTGCAGAAATATGAGCCACAAGAGTGCTCCCTCATCCCCCTGTTTACAATTGATGCACCAAAAAACTGATACATCCATTTACTCAGTAATTCATTCATGCACTCACGTCAATCCATGTGCCCACTTGCCCAGTCATTCATCCATTCACTCATTTATCCAGCAATTTATCGTAATACTCACTTATTCATTTATCAGTCTATGTACTTAATCACTCAACTATCTATGTGCTCAACCAGGGAAAACAAGTTGACAAACATGTTTCTCTGTTGTCCATTCAGTGTTGAACAAAGAGAGCAGGAAGAGGCGAATAGCCCTCAAAGTAATTTATTTTTCTTTGTTGGCTGCTTTCATCCACAGCTCTTTTCATTATTTTAGAAAATATGAAGACAGAATGAGGAGAATAACAAATTGTTATTCTTTAGGAGTTTCAATAGTCTTGGTCTGGGCACCGATTTTAGTTATAGACACAATTGCAGTGCACTTGATAATTGTGTTGATTTTGGGTTTACACATATTTTCTAAGCTCAAAACGTATGAGCAGGTGTGCCACAATTGTGCATCTCATGGCACCACTCCTCCTGCTATAGCAACAAAGCAAAAGGTACTCTAAACCGATTCCCAGCACTCTGTTCTACACTTAATTATCAAGGGCCACGCAACGGGGTGCTAAATCAACGCAACGCTTGAGATGCAATTTATCAAGCCAAGCAAGGCCACCTTCTGTAGCCCTAAGTGGTGTGATAAATCAAGAGTAACTCTGCCCAAGGGAGGCATTCCATGGGTGGTGCATGGTTGTTCCCATGCAAAACCCATGGATTTTGATGCATTCCCAGATTTACCATAAGTGGTATATCGGGGAATGTGCCAAAATGGCTTTGCCTCCCCAGGTGACACATAACGAGGAGAAATATGTTAATTTCCCCTCTTTTTTTCCTGCATTCTGCAGCACATATGTAAAGGGGAAAATGCCTCAGGAGATTGTTTTTGCTAAGGAAGGGTTCCCTTTCTGCACAAAAACAATCACCTGCACAGGGAAAAGCAGAAGTGTGCCGCACAATGTTAAATACCACGCACAAATCCATGTCTACCAATGTAAGTAGATAGGGATTTGCATCAAAACCCATGGAACATTCATTGACGCAAATTACATTTGAAACAGGGAGGAGAGGCCATGTTGTGTATGATTAACCTATTACTCCTTTGCCCTATCACACAGTGCAGCAAAGTCACTTGCTGCGCTGCATGATATGATGATAAATATGTCCCTGACTTAGGTGCTGGGCCTTTTAATGATATTTTTCTGGATAGGTGCTTTAGTTTCAGACAGCACAGCTCAATATAGGCAACCTTTGACTACTGTTTCTGCGCTGTACTATCTAAAAATAAAGCAGGAACTGAAAGAAATCTGGCGTAAATGAGTTTTCTTTACTCAGTACAGGACCTCAGAAACAGGTGCTTGGCTCAGTGCACCAGAAAAGCTTGTGCAAGCCCTATGTTAAACTCAACAGAAAAAATATGTATATATCCACACTTGATCTAACAAAACATACGGCTGTTTATTTTGCACATCCCAATTGTGTCTACATTATTGTGCATATTGGAGTAGCTCTTTCCATTAGGAAACAGGCCTGACAAACCATAAAGTACAATATTTGTTATTGATGTTTCTGATTAGGCAGCATTATGGCTTTTTTTTTTTGCAGTTTATATAGGCGAACCCCAACCAAATGATTTTGGTGCGCTTTACATAAGCACCAGTTACTTTACACAAGTTTTAGGCACGTGGAGATTAACTGCTTAAACTCATCAGACCCTAAAAGAGAGATGTGCGTGGATAGCTTCATTCTAAACTCTGGGAGGCCTTTTGAAAAAGGTATCGAATTTTCTGCTGTTTTCGTGAATCCTTCCTGCTTTGAGAGGAAACTCGAGGCAGGATTTCAGGATGCCCGACCAGAGATGCAAATGCATCTCTACACACAACACAGGGGACATTAGCATCGCAAAAGACCCGTCCTCTCTTAACCCAGACTGGGGGATGGGTCCTGCTTCTAACGACGCACCTTTCTAAAGAGAAGCAACACGAAAGGAATGAGGTGTACAAACCCAGGCTGTCTCTGCACAGCCACAATATACTACCAGTTAAACAATTGCAACCCTTAAGCGATGTAGGATTTTGAAGGCGCTGCAAATTTGATCTGACTTTGCACGTTAGATTTAATTATAACATCGACTGATACTGGTTTAGTTAAAGTAACTGAATAAACGCACTATGTACAAAAACAGTTTTATAATCAAATGCCGCTTTTTCCCCAATATGAAAGAGTGGTATTTTATTTCCTCTCTCATATGTTTAACCCAAATAAAGAACAAATGCACATTCTGTCACCATTTGACAAAAAATGAGCACCTGTTTGAGCGGACTGGAATTGAGAGGAAAAGTATTCGCCCCTGTGAAACAGACAGTTAATGGCTCTGAGCTGCGCCCATCCGACCCTTCCCATACACTCAGTGTGGAAGCCTTGGGGGGCTAAAAAGCATCCCATGAGGCTGGGTTTGAGGTGTAGTGGTCGAAGCCGTAGCACTGAATGGAACACATTAACAGCTCCGTGGGGGAGGTGCTGAAGGTGAGAGCAGCTTCAAGTCCTGGTGGGCACCTCTCTCTTTCATGTAATATTTTTTAATTTTAAAAAAACAACCAGCACCCTGATAAAGGACAGGTTACGCATAAATCACTTGAGTAATTAGTTTTTGTCTTGCAACATCGACATTTTACATTCAGAACAGGCGCTCTTTTGAGATATACCCCATGTGAGCCTACAGTATTCTGATCAAATGGAATTGTAAATTTGTCCTACTGTCTCTGTAGAGGTGTGGGGCTTCCTTTTATTTTTCATTGTTATGGCATGGCGTGGCCTCTGACATTACCATGTGTGCTTTCATGTCCATAACAGCACTGAGGCATTTCAACAAATGTAGTTTGCTGCAATTTCTTTTAATTAATTTTGCTAACTTTTTTATTCCTCCTGCAACTTTTGTGAGTTATTCTCACAATTCACTGTTATATTGTGTGTAATTCCATCACATGGTAGTGAAAGTAAATATGGAACAGTGCAAAGGTAAAATCTAAGGTTATTAGCATAGTCAGAGCCAAATTATGCAGAAAGTTGAGTAAATTATGGGGCAAGAAAAGGCAAGTTATGCGGCTAATGCATGATATTTTGTGATAGTATTGCTTAATTATTTTTTCATTTTTACACTTGTTAACATAGGTCTGGGCATTGGTTGCACTTCATTCGTAACAGTTTAACACCTATATTTAGCAAAGATGCAAAAGAAAGATAATCTGTCAGACTTTGCACAGGGCCTTTTACTGCGAGGCAACACGTGTTGCTGCATTCTTAGCAACTTTTGAACATATTTGAGGTAGAATATTTTTGTTGTTGAAATCCACAGGTTATGGAGCAGATGAAGAATTACATGGAAAATACAGCTAGTCCATAATTGTGCAAATTATGCAACAGCTGCACAATCACATAATTACAGTGACACTAAGTATAGGAAAAGAGACCTGAACAAAACAGTTTTACTGCCTCGCAGTTGATAATATGCTATCTATTTAACTCTAAACATGGACCCCTGGGTAGTGTGCTATTTGCCTCAAAATGCATCAACGCCTCATCAAGGGTAGTAAGCAATATATACATACAATTTACAATTACACGAAAAAATATGTTGCCATAATCTAAATATGCAGATGTAAAAAGTAAATTATGCTATTTTATGTCATACTTAAGGGAAGGGAGACCAAAGGATAACGTTGACAGGTTTGTACCCTGTCCAAACAGGGACCGTTCCTTCTAGTCAGGGTAAGGGGGCTTACACTTCTAAAATAACCTTTGTCCATCCCCTTGGTAGCTTGGTATGAGCAGACAGGCTTATCTCAGAGGCAATGTGTAAAGCATACACACACATAGTAACACAGTGAAAACACTATAAATGAACACCACACCAGGTTAGGAAAATAAAATACCTTTATCTAAACCAAACAAAAATCCAGCACACATTTATCAAGATATAAGTTTTAGAATGATTATTGCCAAAATAACACTTGTAACAACATATAGCTCTAACTGGGGCTATTACGACATCGTGACAGGCAGAAATCCCAAGTATGCCTCTGATTGCAAGGTGTACAGGCCAGCCACGGAGTCATATTGATCCCTAAGTAACAGTACTTTGGAAATCGAAGTCAACGGACGATGCACAGCATCACAAAGGTGAAGCATTTATGGGCCAAGGCGAGGGCCGGCTCCTTACTGCCACAGGGGAGGGGAGGCGAGGCGTTGAGTCCACAAGGCATCAAGTTCGGGCTGGCAGGGGAGGTGAGGTGACAGTGAGGCGTCGATTCTGTTAAGAGGTCGGTGTCGATGAGTTTGGGAAGTCACCCACATGTATAATTGACTCCGTGATGACGAGATGCAGACGCTGGCAATGACAGGCATCCGTGCAAGGGCTGGCGTTGGGAAGAATGATAACTTGCAGGTGTCGGCGGGTGTCAGAGCTGCGGTGCAGTCAGGGCAGTGCGTCGTACACTTCACGAACTGTGTCCACAACCTCGGTGCATATCGCCGCATCACTGGCAGCATCGCTGACCCAGGAACTGGAATTGGCACCATTTGGCAACCAGGAGGCCAGCAGAGGAAGCCAGGTGCTTTCTATCAAGTTTCAGGTAAGATCTTTGTGCCCATGAAACTTAACAGGAGGCAAGATCTACCTTAAGCCTTTGGAGAATCTTCTTCAATAGGATACCAGAGCAAGGCAAAAGTCCATCATTTCCACTGCCCACAGACAGAAGCAGCAACTGCAGGCCAAACCAACAAAACAACACTTGTTCCCATGACTCTGTGTGCTGCACAGAGGCCAAGCATTGGATCACCATGTATAATACACACATTTATGAACCAATGCCATGCGATGTGAGAAACTCTCACTGCCTTCATTTTCCACTACGAAGCCCTCAACTGTGCCCCATTATGAACTGCCATCCCCAACCAAAATTTACCCAGACACCTGTGGGCGACTCAGTTCACAGTATGCACTAGACAAGAATTTTATGTTGCATGAAAAAACCTACAGAAAAATAACATCTGGCAAAACTAAATTACACTTGGGGTATGCAGCATGAAATAAAACGTGAAATGTAAACGGGGACTGCATCGCTAACATGCATTACTGTTGGTCCGCTGCCAAGGCTTAAATCTGGTTACCCAGTTGCACAGTCTACAGCTCTGGCCATAACACCACATCCTGGAAAGAGGGAGGAAGGCAGGCAAAAGCAACATGAAAGATCGGCTTGTTTTTGGATCAAGGTTCTAACAGAACCTCAAGCTGAGCTAGAGCCAAGATTCAGGCTCAAGCCTGACTCAAAATTTCAGTGTCCTGACCCACCTCTAGTTTATTTGATTGAAGAATCAGATCTGCAGCTTCTTGCAGAATTCAAGAAGAGAAGAAAGAAGGAGGCTCCAATGTGGAGTGGGAGGTTGTTCCGTACTTTAGGAGTGATGTAATAGAACGCCCATCATCCTAGTTCTGCGTATGGATGGAATGGATTCAGATTGGAGTCTTGCGGAACTGTGGTGTCTAGTCTGATTGGTGGAAGGAGATGCAACTATTCAGATATGTGGTCTTTAAGTTGTCTAGTGACTTCAGTGACTGTTTGAGGTGTTTCAAATGAGTGCATTTGTGTAACAGGAGTCAGTGGACCTCCCTGAGGTGTGGTGTGATGGGAGCACTATGTGGGATGTTGTGGATGAGTAAGACTCCTGAGATCTGAATGGTTCCTAGTCTTCTAGTGGGTTGCTTTGTGATCTCAGAGTAGAGGCTGTTCCGGTAGCCTAACTTGCTAGTGACCGGTTTTCTAGTGTTGATTAGGAGCCATTTTGAAGATCCTCCTCAGCATTTCCAGAGTGTGGTGATGGTGCTGACTTGTGCATTTATGTCCAGTTTGCTGTTGATGATTTTGAGGTTCCTGATATAGGTGCTGGGTGTGGTGTGGGACTGAGCTTGGCTGGTCACCAGTTGGAATCCTATGGCGAGGTGTTCTTGATGAAAATCTCTAGTACGATCTTATCAATGTTAAGCTTGAGACAGTTGACTCTCATCCATTTAGCAACTTTGGACATGCAGGAGATGAACTTGACTCTTCTGTTGGGCCTCTTGTCCGAGAGGGAGAGTATGAGTTGTGTGTACTCGGCCAGTGGCGGTTGGTAACTTTTAAAAGTAGCATTTTGTAAACGTTGGTTAAGATTTTTATGTAGGGAGCGAAGTGAGAAAGCTTAATGAACAAACATGAAGTTTGGGAGATCCTCCTTCCGAGAATAAAAAAAAAAAAAAAAAAAATTGGCAAATGGTGCAAACAAATCTGGTGAGAAAGCAAGGTTTATAAAGCAGTGGAAACATATAGATTTAAAATATTAAACACATAAAAAATGTCCCCATATCTTACTGCATTAACATGCTCAACAGTGCTTGTAATGTGAAAATTGTATAGCGCTACAACTTCAGGCCAAGCGGCTAGCTCTACATGCAGCATCGTCTTGCAAGAAAATGTTCTAACCAGGTTTTGGGAAGCACCCACACCTGCTGGCTGCAATCAGTCAATTAAAAAAAAATTCAATTGCTACCTAAACTCATACCCACACTAAACCCTAAAATATCCCTTACCATTCAAAAACCCATACTCAGCCTACACCCTAAAAATGTCCTTGCCCCTCAAAAACCCATACTGCTCCTAAAAAAATTCCCTGCCACCCAAAAACCCACACAAACACTAAACCCTAAAAGATTATTACCACCCAAAGACCCATACCCACACTAAACCCTAAAAGTTTCCTTGCCACCCAAAACCTATGCCTACCCTAAGCTCTAAAAAAATCCCTTACCACCCAAATACCCATACACACCATAAACCCTAAAAAATCCTTCACCACCCAAAAACCTATATTCACCCTAAACCCTAAAAATTCCCTTGCCACCTAAAAACCCATACCCATCCAAATCCTTAAGAATTCCCTTGCCACCCAGAAACCCATACCAACCCTAAACCCTAAAAAAATCCCTTACCACCCAAAAACCCATACCCATCCGAAACCCTATAAAATTCTCTTGCCATACAAATGCTAAACCCTAATAAAGTCATTATCGCTAAAAACCCATACCCGCCTTAAACCGTAAAGGCTCCCTTCCCACCCAAAACCCATACCCACCCTAAAACCTATAAAATTCCATACCACCAAAAAACCCATACCCACCCTAAGACATAGCTCACCACCCAAAAACCGATTACCACTCTAAACACAAAAAATTCCTTATCACCCAAAAACCCACACCCACCCTAGACCTTAAAAATTCTCTTGCCACCCAATAACCCAAACACACTGTAAACACCACAAAATTCCTTCCCACTAAAAATCTCACACCCACCCTAAACCCTAGAAATTCCCTTGCCACCCAAAAACCCATACGTGTCCTAAAACGTAAAAATTTCCATATCACGTAAAAACCCATACCTACCCTAAAACCTAAAAAATCCCTTACCACCCAAAAACCATACCCACCCTAAACCCTAAAAATTCCCTTGCCACCCAAAAACCCACCGTAAACCCTAAGAAATCCCATATAACCTAAAAACCCATACCCACGGTAAAACATAAAAAATCCCCTACCACACAAAAACCAATACCCACCTTAAACCCTAAAAATGCCCATGCCACCCAAAAACCCATACCCACCTTTAACCCTAAAAAATACCTTACAACTAAACACCCATACCCACCCTAAACCCTAGGTGTACCTTCCTGCACAAAAGCAATCCTGCTTTCAACGCAGGCACCCTTGCACCATGACGCAAAGGTGACTGCGTTTGTGTTAGGCAGCACATTGTGCGCCAGCACAAGGAAAAGACAGGAATGCACCATATAATGTTAAATACAGCGCATTCCTGCCCTTTCCCTATTGCGCAGAGCAGCAAGGTGGCATGCTGCGCTACTTGATTTCTTGATAAATGTGCACCCAAGAACTTGTGTGTCTAATGCCTTCTTGTTTAGCTGTTCAGTATTGGGAACAGATTGAAAGCAAAGTAGATCTAGATTTACTAAACTTTAATGAGCGAGCACATGCGAATCAATTATAGCAGTAATAAAGTTCCTCTTTAAAAAGGAATTTTTATGTGAAAGTTGATGCAAGCACAGTGACAAATGCAATGCTTTGTATAGCAGGGCAATATCCCTGTGCAAAGAGAGGAGGTGATAACAGTGAAAACACCTCTCAGATTCCATGGAAAGCAAGATCAGCCAAAGTCTGGATAAGTAACGTAATGAAATCAGGTGCAAACAATGGACAAAGGAAATTGTACAAAAACGGAAAATAATTTATGCTGACAAAAAAAAAAATGCGTTCCTTAGCTGCTCCATTTTATGTAAATTAGGTCATGAATTTTAGTGTTCCAGTTTCATGCAGCATGAAGAGTTGCACACTCACAATATTTTATGAAGTGTATACGCCAGGATGAAAACTGATTTAAATGTAATGCATACTCCTTAGTTTCTCGCCGGAGTATCCCGCCATTATTTGTATTTTCTTCTACTTGTTTAAAATAAAGAGCCAGGACAAAAACATGTAGGAATGAGAATAGTTTACAGAAAACAAGCCGTGACCAATGCAACTGTTCCTATTGACAGTGAGAACCCCAAGCAGCGCTTAATTTAGCCCAGCCAGCGACGTGCAAATGCACGATCGCGCATAACAAAAGACTGATTAGCATGACCAGAGGCCAAGGCTCTGAAAGTCCCTGAACTTGCTGAAAACCGGCTGGGGGAGGGGTCCCGCTGCCACAGAGCACACCTTTACAAAGCTGGCAGACAGGGCAGCAGCATGATTGTCTGGTAAATCTGACAGCAGCAACGATGGGGCCGAGTCAATGTATAATAGGCTCTCCGAATCACCGCTCGGACCTTTTTATGCTCTCACGAAGAAGAGAAAGTAAAAATGTCAAGTGGCCTGCCAAACTTTACATTCACCTGGTCACTTAATTGTTGTTTCAATGCTACCTGGTAAGTAAACAAAGCTTTTCTCTTGCGCAAGCAGCAGCTGTGTTTGTGGTAAGGCTCAGTGACAGGAAAACGTCTTGGTAATAGTTTATTGGAGATATGTGATTGTTTGTTTTGAAATGGGTACATTTAGGATGATTTTCTAATAACTAGATCGAGCAGTAGCTGTTGCTTTTCTATATTGGCTTTACTAAATCCCCCTGGAGAGAGCGCCTAGCCTTTCCCACCTCCTTTTCTCTTCAAGGGACGGAGAGCGACTGTGAATGATTATACATCAAAATACCCGCGTGGGGTGGTGGCATTGAGGGTGGGGGGATGACATAAATACAATAGATTTCCTTGGCATTTTTTCAATTTAAACAAGAGTATAGATGGAGTGAAATGGGTTACAGAGAAAGGTATGTAGGGAAGAAGGAGAAGTCGGAAAAGTCGAAGTGGAAAATAGAATATGAAAATTAAGATCCATATAGAGGGGAAAGACGAAGAAGGAGGAATTGTAAAGACCTGGAAAACTTACCTCCTAAGAAGAGACGTGATAGTGAGGCATGGACAAAGTGTATATTACACTTTGGACAAAGTGTATATTACACTTGATTAATCGACATAATTTTGGGAATTTCGCATTACACTTTTTATGTAAAATTACTTAAATTACTCTGTTATGCCACTTTGCATATTCATGCACCATTTGTGGGAAAAAGTTACCATAAACGCACAGTAAAAACAGGACATGGGTAACTGCTCTTCATGGTGCTATAGTTGTTTTGCACTATTTTTTGCACGAAATGCACTTCACATCAAAAATTGATGTGAGGACACATTTTGAGAAAAAAAAATATAGCATCAGATGACTAATTTGCACTTAATGTAATTTTGTGAAATTTCACAGAAAATTCACATAGTTAAATGATAGCAAATTTCACACACCCCTATTGATGGCACAGATAGTAAAAAACAGAACCCGGTGAGTAAAGAGGTAGGTGCAAATTAAATGTAAGGGAAGGAGCAACTTCAGGGAGAAAGAAGGGTGGTCAGGTAACAATTCATGTGTGTGAGCCAACAAACTAACAGGGAGATCCGAGCCAGAACCGAGCCAAGGGTCAGCTCTGTCTCCAAGTGCCCATGCATGAGTTGAGCCATAAAAAAAGTTGGCATGCAAATCATGTAACAACAATATAATGCAGTCTCTCCAAAATGCACTTTTTAACATACTGAAGGGTTTCATTTTACATTTAGATTATTTCACTAAACAGAGAGGCATTTATTAAAAATGATAATTATTGAACTTGAAATTATAAACATTCCTGCCCTCTCTTGACCAGTCTCTTCGGGTAGCCCCTTTGACAAGTCGGTCGCTCAGCTCCTCAGATTCCTGCATGAAGTCTTCTTTCTTGGAGCAGTTCCAATGGATGCTCAGGAACTGCCTGAAGGGCAAATTGTCCCGTAGGCCCCTCAGGTGGTGGCTATTGTAGTGAAGTAATGAATTGCGTTCCGATGGCTTCCGATATAATGTAGTGTATAATAAATTTTTCTCATTCCTGATGGTGATATCAAGGAAGTCAATCTTGTCTGAGTCACAGTGTATGGTGAACTGAATATCCTCGCTCCTCTGATTCAGCCATGAATGAAAATTGCCGAGCTCAACTGAATCAGCGGTCCAGATCATCAAGATGTCGTCTATGTAATGCCTCCACAAAGTAATCCAAGTGTGATAAGGGTTACTTGTGCAGAATACGTGTGAATGTTCAAAATGGTCCATAAAAATATCGCTAGGTCTGCAGCAAAGGCCGCCCCCATCACTACACCTTTAGTCTGAAGGTAAAAATAGCCTTGGAAAAAGAAGATATTCTGCATCATTGCGATACAGAGTAGTTTGATAATAAACTTAGTAGGTACAGCCACGGGTGCTGTTCTCCGTTCCAGGGCTATCTTCATCACTTCAAGGGCCTATTCTTGGGGTATACTGATGTAGAGTGACATGATGTCTAGGGTCACTAGAAGTTGTTGGACCAGGTCGAATGGTTGCTGGTCCATTAGGTTGATCGTCTCCATCGTATCCCTTACGTATGCCTTAGTTGTTTCTGCAATGGGCTTAAGAAAGAAGTCCACGTATCTACACAGAGGCTCGAGTCGAGATCCGCAACCTGAAACGATGGGTCATCCAGGCGGGCGGGTATCCTTGTAGATCTTAGGTAATGTGTAAATGGTTCGGTGGCGAGGCTGCTGTTAATTTAGAAACAGAAATTCCAAGTTGGAGAGGAATCCTTGCTCTACACCCTCCTTTGTGATTTCCAAGATCGCTTTCTCTAGTTCTTTTGTGGGGTCTGACTCTGACCTCAGTCTCCTATAGCTGATTCCATCTTGCAATTGGTTGAAGATCTCAGTTGTGTATTTGGTAACATCCTGCACTACAATAGCACCGTCCTTGTCAGCTGGCTTAATCACGATTTCCTTATTCTGCCTCAAGGACACTATGGCTTCTCATTCCGTTTTGGTGACGTCGTAGTTAACGGTTTTCTTTGTCTTTAAGAACCTTGGAAACATCTCCCAATACCACGCTCTCATATGCAAGAATTTTGCTGGTCATGGCATGGGACGGTGGGACAAAAGTAGATGGCATCCTCAATCCTGTCTGGGAAGTCACCCCCGGTGCAGGAGATTGTCTGAAGAAATAGCGTAAGCAAATCTTCCTCAAAAAACGGTGGAGCTCTGTCTTTATGGTGAAGTGATTCGGATGGGCAGTGGGCACAAAGGAAAGACCTTTGCTCAACACCTTAGTATCTTCTTCTTTGAGAGTGTAAGAGCCGATGTTCACTATTGGGTTCTCCGGTTGTTTTACCACCTGTAGACCCTGCGGCGGGTTTGAATCTCTCCATGGCTCTCTGGTTGGAACCGGACCTGTTTCTGTGCTCTCAAGCAGCATACTTTAATTTGGGGTCGAAACGTCAACAGTGTTTCCCTTGTGTGCCAGTTTGGTCAACAGTGATTTTTTGCTGTGCATGTACAAACAATGGCTATGTATTCGCTATCTGCTAACAGTGAGGCTGATGAAAGCCGTTTTTACTGTAAATAATGGTGTGCTGCATTTATTGTCACTACTTCTTCTATTCCCTCCTCCAACCCTCACTTGATGCGCACTACCTTTCCCCTTTCTACTCCCTTTTTACGTGGGGCACCTGTTTGGTACAAAACTATATTTTGTGTTGATATATGAGCATCAGTTCAATGCGATTAAATAACATTGGACTATGAATTATGGAATACTAGCTCTTGAGACTTGAATATCCCTTTAATCCACACTATCTCTGTGGGACTTGGTCATCTTTATATTCACACACTATGTCTGGGGAGACCTGGGCATCTCTGTAATTACAGTCTATCTCCATGATGCTTGAACATGACTATAATCACACACTATCTTTGTTGAGATGTGGTCACCACTATCTCTGTGGGAACTTGAACATCATGATATTCGCACACTATCTGTGTGGAGACTTGAACATTGTCTTTAAACATTGTTCACTGGGGACTTGTACAAAATTGCATTTACATCCTACCTCAGTGGGACTTGAACACAATCCTCTTCCCTGTTCACTATCATTGTAGGGACTTGAGCATCACATTCCTCACATGCTATCAGTGTGGGGACTTGAACATGATAACCTACACAGACAGTCTCTCCCTGGGTACTTGAACACTCCTATACTCACACACTACCTCTGTTTGAATATGAACATCCTTATCTTCTGTGTGGTGACTTGAACATTGTCTATTCACACTAGTTCAGTGAGGTTGAACAATATTAACTTTACGAAATTTGCTGGGACTTGAATATCAAACTAACTACTCACTATCTCTGTGGGGTTTTGAACATTACTATAATCACACACTATCGCTGTGGGGACTTATACATCACCATAATCACACACTATCTCTCTAGGGCTTCGAACACCACTATAATCACACTCTATGTGGAGACTAGAACATGCCAATATATTGACACTATCTCTTGATATGAACATCATTATCCTCACACACTATCTGTGTGTGGAATTGAACCCTGTCTTTACACACACTTACATTGAAGATGTTAACCCAATTTTCTTCACACACTATCTCTGTGGGTGCTTACAAATCACTATAATCACACACTATCGTTTTGGTGGATTAAACATCACTATGATCACATACTATCTCTGTGGGGTCTTGGTCATCACCATATTTACACATTCTCTTTGTAGGTACTTGTACATCACTCTGGTCACAAATTATCTCAGGGGACTTGAACATCACTATAATCACTCACTCTCTTTGTAGGAAATTGAACACACTATAATCGCTCTCTGTCTTTGTTGGAACTTGATCATAATTTCCTGCACGCACTATCTCTGTGGGGGCTTGAATATTCCTATGGTCACACACAATCTACGTTTAAACATGAACATCATAATGTGGATCGAACATTGTCTTTATAGACTATTTCAGAGGGGACGTGAAAACAATTGTCTTCACACACTAACTCCATTTGGAGTTGAAAATCACAATAAGCAAACACTATCTTTGTGAGGACTTGAACATCAGTATAATCACACACTGTCTCTGTGGTCACTTGAACATCACTATTAGCACACACTATCTTTGTGAGAACTAACACTAACATCGTTCTCTAAGCCTGTGAGGAAATTACACTGGCTACCCATCAGAGAATCACCTTCAAAGCTCTTTGTATCACTTACAAAGCCTTATATGATGATGGAACTATGTTCTTGCAAAACAGTTTCAACTGGTAGACTCCCAACAGGCTACTAAGATCCTCTAGTGTCAAATCTGTGATCCTGCTCAAATTCAAATGCACGGCCTGGGGTGGCCGCAGCTTCATGTTGGATGCCTCTACTTCCTGGAATAAACTTCCTCATAATATTAATACTTCCCCGAATCACCTTGTCTTTAGAAAATATTTGAAGACCGGTTATTCAACTCTGGATAGTCTCTTCCCCTGTCTTTGACAGTCAAAATACCTTTGCGTATTTATGCGCTCAACAAATTCAACTAACAATAATCACACACTATCTCTGTGGGGACTTGAACATCACTATAATCACACACTATCTTTGTGGGGACCTGAACTTTCCTATAATCACATACAATTTGTGTGGGTTTAAACATCCCTATCCTCACATTCTACCTGTTTGGAGACTTGAAGATTTTCTTTATACACTATTTCACTGGTGACCTGAACAATATTATCTTTACGCACTATCTCTGTGGGCACTTGAGCATCACATAATCACACAGTATCTCTGTGGGGTCTTGAATATGCTTATAGTCACATACAATCTATGTTTGGACATAAACATGATAATCCTCACATACCTATTATATGGATTGAACATTGTCTTTACATACTATTTCAGAGGGAATGTGAACACAATTGCCTTCACATACTATCTCTATTGGGAGTTAAAATCTCAATAATCACATGCCATCTTTGTGAGGACTTGAACATCACTATAACTGTACACTATCTCTGTGGGGATATGAACTTCACTCACAATATTTTTGTGGAGACTTGAAAATCATGATAATCACACACTTTCTCTGTGGGGATTTGAACATCACTATAATCACACACTGTCTCTTTGGGACTTGAGTATTACTATAATCACACACTATCTCTGTGGAGACTTGAACATCACTATAATCACACACTATCTCTGTGGGGACTTGAACATCACTATAACCACACATTATCTTTATGGGGACCTGAACATTCCTATAATCAAACACAATTTATGTGTGGGCTTAAATATCCCTATCCTCACATTCTACCTGTTTGGAGACTTGAACATTTTCTTTATACACTATTTCAGTGGTGACTTGAACAATATTCTTGTTACACACTATCTCTGTGGGGACTTGAGCATCGCAATGATCACACGCTATCTCTGTGGGGACTTGGCTATGCCTGTAATCACACGCTATCTATGTTTGGAGATGAACTTCATAATCCTCACACACTTCTTGTGTGGCTTGAACATAGTCTTTACACACTATTTCAGTGGGGATGTAAACACAATTGTCTTCACACACTATCTCTGCTGGGACTTGAACATCACTAGAACCACAAACTATCTGTATGGGGACCTGAACATTCCTATAATCAAATACAATTTATGTGTGGGCTTGAATACGCAACTCCCATGGTTTTTTACGCATTCCTAGATTTACCACAATTGGTAAACCTGGGAATGCATCAAAAAAGATGCACCTCCCCAGGGAAGGCATAAGAAGGAGAAATATTTTAATTTCTCTTTGTTTTTTCCCTCTTTCTATATGTGCTGCGTTCTGCAGCACACATAGAAAAGGGAAAAAGCTCAGAGGATTGATTTTGTGCAGGATGGTGTCCCTCCCTGCACAAAAACAATCCTGCTCCCAATGCAGACACCCTTGGGCTAAGGGTCAAGGTTGGCTGCATTGGCACTAGGCAGTCAAAAGGGCTCTGTATTGTTTTATATAGGGCACATTCTTGCTCTTTCCCTACCACGCAGCGCAGCAAGGTGACTTGCTGTGCTGACCTACGTGACTTTGGCATAAATATGCCCCTTCGTTTTTTTCCTGAGTGACTCAGTCAACACAAAGAAAACACCCATAAAAGTTATCAGGAAGCTTTTGATATTCGCTTGGAATATCCCTGTATTGAGTTAGAGGTAGTTTGGGTAGTTTTTCTATTTTTATGTGTATCACCTGTATTTCACCAAGGGAAAAACCATTGTAAAGTTTCACACCCTGCTTTTATCCAGATATTCCTGTAAAATACAACCAATCTTCAAACACTATCATAAATGATGACAGCACTACATAACTTGGTGCTAATTTTATAGATCTCAGAAGCATTAAAGGTGGAGTCAGGGGAGCATTTTCAGTGAACGTGGCCAACAGAAAATAACCATGGCCTTGCTGCATCCTGGTCAGAAATGGGCGTGCCTTGAATATGAGAGTGCCTGAAATGCAAAAACAAAAACGCTACAACATAATTCTGCCAAAATGCATGATTTTGGTCCTGCAGCTGCAGTGTAGAGGAAGGCTTCAATGAAAATAACATGGTTCTGAATCCCCCACCAGGGCCTTTGCCTACCTGCGCCGTCCAACAGCTTTGACAGTTTAAAGCTGGGGCTCATTGCTGCTGAGGAAGAAATCACTTTATCCAATGCAAAATTAAGTTATCTTCTAGTCCCATACATATAGCGCTGGACTACATAGAGGATTTTTCAAAATAATGCGCTTTTGAACTCCATAATTGAACTCCATATTTTAAGTCACTGCTGCTAAACGAGTGATAGAGTTCTGAAGCTAAGAGAGGGTCAAGATTAGCCTTTTTCTAAAGAAGAAATAAAATACCTTCTTAAGAGGTTATGTAATGTTATGTTTTGAAAACAGTTCTTGCCAACTTGATGGTCAGGATTGTGCATGGCTTCATGTGGGTGGGATGGAGGGTACTGATGCATAGTGAGATCCATTGCTTGTACTGCATAACATGATGAGTTCCCTTGTGTTGCACAGGTGCTTTCTATCTTAGATGTCTCAGCATGAATGTACACCCTGGTTGTTCCTCCCTTTCTACAATCTGTGCACCTGATGCCTGAGGGAGGTTACCAACCCCTTTTTTACGTCACATGGTGAAATTCACCCTTTTCCAATTGTGTGGCCAGGGATCTCACTTCCGAACTAGTATCCCGATATATAGTGGATACAGTTTTGTTAAATCAGATAATGGGAATGGGGAAGATCTGCGGACTTTGCAACTGTCCCTTCCACCTCTCCTCTCTCGACCTTGAGGCGATCCGGAGGATGAGGCGGACGGCATTTACCAGCAACACCATGACTGGTGCCCTTGATGGAACTTAAACGATGCCCCCTTGGCGGAAACCAAAATCTGTTCTTACTGCGGTGCCCGAGCAACTTTGGCTGGTGCCCGGTGCAGCTGTCACATGCAGCTATAGAGGAGTTTGCCTCTGGTTCACCCCTCGGCCGGCACCTACCCACATGAGAACATGAGACATTGTTTTCCTCGCCTCTCCGATGTGTTTTCCTACCTGCATTCCCTACCCCTGTTTACCATTCCCCCTCTACCTCTTCGCTCCCCATAAGATGTGTGTTCGCGCTAATAATCTTGCATTATTGTGTAATCTCATGTTTTTTTCTTTTTGCCTATGTCTATACTTGTCTATGTAATTATGGAACCTGTAACTCACTGATCCTCACGTAAAGCGCTCTGATACCTCCGGGTCTAGCCAGCGCTATATAAAACTTTGCAAATACAAATAAATAAATAAATAAATAAAGATAGATAGCTAGATAGACGACAGACAGACGGGTACATAGATTGATTGGATGGATGGATGGATGGATGGATGGTTGGTGGATGGATGGACGGACAGACGGATGGATGAATGGATGGATGGATGGATGGATGGATGGATGGATGGATGGATGGATGGATGGATGGATGGATGGATAGCCAGATGTACATACAGATAGAGGGATGCATAGATGGACAGGTGCACAGATGGACTACGATGGATAGATTGAAGGAGAAACAAAGATAGACAAATATCAATCTATTTTATTTAAAGATGGCTAAGTTACATGAAGAGGGATCGAAACAGGTCAGGATAGAGGTAAATAGAGAGACAGATTGCTCTAGATAGAAATGCATTTAAATTCAATTCAGAGTATCTATCCTTTCTTTCTTTCTTCTTTACTCCTTCCTGTCTTTCTAGTATGTCTCTTCAACCTGTCCCACAGCTTGTCTTACACTTTTCCTGTCTTTTCCTGTCTCTCCCCATTTCTATTTTATATTTCTCCCTGTTTTTCTCTTTGTCTTTCTTCCTGTCTTTCCATCTATTTCTGTCTTTTGTCCGCTGTTTTTGTCCCCCTTCCTGTCTCTCCCTCCTTATGACTGTCTAACTTTATTTCTCTCTCCTCAATTCTAACTCTGTATTTCCTTGACTCTCTCACCCATATGTCTCATATCTCCCAATCTATCCCTATTTTCCCTCTTTCCTTGACTCTGTGTTTCTGTCTTACATTTTCCCTGTCTATTGCTGTATATCTATCTTTCGATGTCTCTCACTGTATTTAATTTATCTGCCTCTCCTGTCATTCTTGCGTCCTCCCCTGTCTCCCCCTATATCTCCAACTTTCTCTCCCCTGTCTATCTCTCTCACTGGTTTTGTCTGACTTTCATTATGTCTAATTCTCTCTCTCCTGTTTATGCCTATCTTTTTATTTGTCTCTCTTACTTTTACCTCATCCTTCTCTCCCCTAAGCTGACTCACCTTGGTTCTCTCCCCGTCTCTCTTTGTTTTCTCTGATGTTGTCCATTTCTCCCTATGTTCCTCTTACTTTATGAGGCTGTTTTCCTCCCTCTTCATTCTTTCCACATATTCCTTTACCTGAGCCTTTCTTACTGTCTTGGGCGAAATGCACATTAGAAGCGCAATGCTTTATTTGCAGGTACTCAGTCATTTATACTAACTGGAAGGAGATGAAGAGGATGTGGCATTACAGCCAGAGCTGCCGATTGCAGAAATGGGAAGCTAGGTTCGACTCTCGGCGTCCGCTCAATATCCTGTAATTATTGGCAAGTCACCTAACCTCCCAGTGCCTACCAAAAATGAACGTGTCTTTGTGTAACGTAACTGATGGTCATTTAAAGCACTCCAATACCTCACGGGTGAGTTGGTGCTATATAAACCTGCAAAGGATTCAGACCTGAAAGGTTAGAACTGCAAAGCTTTGGGTTTAGTTGCTTTCTATCTGTATTATACATGAACTGAAACAAAGTGAATAGCACTACTGTTCGCAAGGGTACCAGATTTATTTGTTTGTCACTTTGTTTCCGAGACTTGGTCCAGAGTTGCCGGGAGCAGGGGATAGTGGACAAGTTGCAAATAAATACATGCTTACATTGAAAGATGAATAGCTAGAGTCTTGAATTGTCAGCATGTAGTGCACCAAAGTCTTCCCTCTCGTTTGCTTCACTAACAAAAATTACAAAAAAAACAATTTATCAAAAACTATTGACATTAGTTTGTGCGTTGTCAATCTGGGCATTGTAGTGCATAACCATATGGTTATTGGTAGACTGCAAAGAAATAAACAAATTGCAGTTTCTTCTTTTCGGGCAGCCCTTGTCAAATACCTATTAATTGTGCAAACTGTCACTTGCAAAATATTTTTTTTTTCAAAAGGGTTCTTCCGTGGTTCGTTGTTAAATTCAGTGTCCGCACTATTTACAAACCCCTTGCGACACCGATGCATCACTTTTACTTTGGAAAAATGTGAGTACCTGCGGCAGAGGGGGCTTGTAAATAAGCCCGCATGTTTTCAAGACTGTTTCTCATTGCTGCAATCAACCTGTGTTTGGATGTTGGGGGAGGGAAGGTGTTCCTTTCATTCCTAACTTAAATGCTCACCTCTGTGATCAGCTGAAACACAAAGGCTGCGATCTGCATACATTAACACTTTGACGGCTGCCCAGGAAAGTGCTCTACCTAGAATGAACTGCGAACCACCTGCTTTACTTTATGAAAAAGGTGTGCTCTGCAAATGGTACACTTCTCTCAAGGCATAGATTAGGGAAAATAATTTGCAAAGATGTAGACGTATTTGGGACTGAGTGCTTTTGAAAAACAGCACTGTGAGTTGTGTAGCTTAGATGTGTTGCATGTTTTGCACTGCCTAAATGGTAGGCTGGTAAGATAGTTCAGAGGGCTGAACGTCTCTCCCCGGAAACATACGGGTCACTGCTGGTTTAAGTCCTGACATGGAAAAGGATGTCTATACAAATATCTAGGGTTATGGTGGCATCTTGTACCTAATTGGCTAGTTTTTTTTATTGCACACTACATGAATAAGAAATATTGGTTACCGTTCCAATATTAAAACTGTGGTTGCACCAACAACAAAGGAATGATGGATTGACTAAGGCAACAGTATATGCTTTTATATAGTAATATAGTGCCTCGAGCTTATCTCATGCACACAAACCCTGATTAATTTAATCTCACAAATTGCAGGTTCAAACTGCCCAAATAGCGAAGCCACAAATGTGTGCTTCCCTAGGGCATAGTACTTATTGGTGCACAATTTGCATCTATTTCTCATGTGCATCACCCAGAATGGGAAACTATACAAAACATGCATATAATTCATCAATTCCCAGGTTCAAAAACTGGGATTTCAATTATATACACACCTTGAACCCGCAATTTGTGTCAGGTTGTACCTAACACAAATCACAGGTGCAAAGTCCAATGTGCTTATGCAGAAATAATGTATGGCGTTTGAAAAAATCGACTACGTAAAGAGTATACCTATAATTGGCCTTTACAAACAAAATCTTAAAACTACACCTTTATATGCACTCCGAGATATGGACATATGTGTTTTTTTCTAATTCACAGAAAATTCCATTGTTCATTTGGCAAGCTGCCCAAGGTGCAGGTTTCAAGCATACATCTGTACATGTCATGCAACCTTTTTTTGTAGGCCTTTCACCTGTGCAGAAGTTTACACTCAATCTGTATTGGAAACACATTTTTTTAAAATCTGTATTGTGGAAATATTTCTCTGTGTGGCAAAACCTGCTCTGAACTAAAATGACCACCATGAATCTGCTCCAGTGTGTATAGTCCTATATTTGAATTAAATAGATATCTTTTTTTCTTTCAGTAATTTATTCGTATTTAGGATGGAATATATTATACAGGCTATTTCAAGAAGAAAAGTACATGGCATCCATGCTCATTAAGGCATTTTGAGACGACTGTTATCTTTATTGTGATATTATCAGATAAATCACTTAACTTATGTAAGTGTGTGAGAGAGAAAGAGAGAGAGGGAGAGAGAGAAAGAAAGAATAGTTCTAGAGGGAGAGGAGATTAAGGGGTACAGATGTTTAATACATGGGATTCTGCAATTCCTGTGTATAAACTCATCTGTATAAACTCATCTCTAATTTCTTTATAATAGGCAACTTGTCACGCACCCAGACATCTATTATAAAGAAATGATGTCAGAGCTCAACTGTACTAACTACGTGTCTAATTAAGTGCACCAGTCTTTTCTCCCCCGTTGTGCCTTACTTACCTGGTGATATCGAGACTTTGAGACAGTAATTGTTAAACATCACGAGGATTACACGGAAAGTATGCTGTCTCACAAATTGCATCTTGGGAGTTAGAGTGTGGCCAACAATGGGGCGTGTGATTAAGTATAAACTGGGACATTGCACGTAAGAGGACACACCTCAGAAGAAGGCAATATGCTGAAATGCGTCAGGTGCCTCTGACACGTGATTACCTGCACTAATTGAAATAAAGCACCTTTGTCCAGGAACCGGGTTTTGGCGCATTTCTTGTTTGGATGTTATTTGCGGGAATTGCTGTCTCCCGTATTTGCCATGACCGCCCTGCAGGGTTGGGGGTCCCCGTCGACAGCATCTTTTGGATGATTTAAGTTGGGGGACATGACCCGCTCTCCCCATCACATGCCTAAGGAATGCCGGCGATTATTGTGAGCAGGGGTGAGAAAGGGAGCAAAGCAGGGCGTCTTGCCTTGTAAAGCAGGTCCTGCACTCAGCGCTGATTTTAAACTGTGTGGCAACTACGTGTCTAATTAAGTGCACCAGTCTTTTCTCCCCCATTGTGCCTTACGTACCTGGTGATATCGAGACTTTGAGACAGTAATTGTTAAACATCACAAGGATTACACGGAAAGTATGCTGTCTCACGAATTGCATCTTGGGAGTTAGAGTGTGGCCAACAATGGGGCGTGTGATTAAGTATAAACTGGGACATTGCACGTCAGAGGACACACCTCAGAAGAAGGCAATATGCTGAAACACGTCCGGTGCCTCTGACACGTGATTACCTGCGCTAATTGAAATAAAGCACCTTTGTCCAGGAACCGGGTTTTGGCGCATTTCTTGTTTGGATGTTATTTGCGGGAATTGCTGTCTCCCGTATTTGCCATGAACGCCCTGCAGGGTTGGGGGTCCCCATATATATATATATATATATATATATATATATATATATATATATATATATATATATATATATATATATATACACACCCTAATGCATGTGTAGAGATTGCAGGATTTTTAAGTATTTTTGAAATAAGACATTTTTCCTAATTATATATTTATTTTACCTAAAAGTCACTTACTGGTGCTAGGCAAATTCTAGACCAAATTTGAAAGTCAGCATAAGTGGGTGAGAAATGCCCTTTATCATAGGTGTAAGAAAAATGTCCTCTCTGTTGTCACTGCTAGCATGAGCAACAAGTAGGGAATTTGATTCTGACAGCTCGTTCTTTTCAAGTATCATTGCAGAAAGTTTTCTTCTTCTAAAGAGATGAGCTCTCCCCATTTCCTCCATCATGTGCCTCCACTATATATATAGTTGTTTAGCTGCGCTGAAGATGGTGCCTCAGTGACAGCCTCATACTAAGGGGCATATTTACAAGCCCCTTTGCTTCACTCATGCAAGAGCGATGCAAATTAAAAATGAGATTCATAAAGTCAAGCCAGGCCATCTTGTGTGGTCCTAAGTGGCTTCTTAAATCTTGAGTAATGCAATACAGCGCATATCGCGGCACTGTATTACTATGCGCCATGGAGCCATTTCCATGCGTGTTGCATGAGTGTTCCCACGCAACATGCATTGATTTTGATGTATTTACAGATTTACCAGAAGTGGTAGAGCCGGGAATTAACCAAAAACCTACACCTTCCCAGGTGAGGCGTAACAGTTATCGCCTCTTTCTACGTGTGCTGCATTCTGTAGTATACATAGAAAGAGGAAAAAGCCTCAGGGAATAGTTTTAGTGATGGAAGATGCCTGCACAAAAACAATCCTCAATGCAACGCAGGCAAGGGTGCCGGCGTTGGCACTAGGCAGCCAAATGAGTGCCAGTGCAGGGCAAAAGGCAGGAATGCATATTAATATATACACGGTGCCCTTATTAGACCTGGTGTCATCTCTTGACATCGAGACTGTGTCTTACGCTGAAGATACACAGCTTATTTTAACCCTGGATAAAGAATCCACAGCAGCAGAAGAACATTTCCAACAATGTCTCTCTGTTGTTTTTGAATGGATGACGGCCAATCCCCTCAAGTGCAACAGCCAAAAGAGATTATGCTGCTGGGAAAATGTAACATCTTCACGCCCAAACTGTGGTGGCCAACAGATACAGCACCCCACCTAAGATAGTGGCGGCTACTGTTAAGAACCTAGGGGTTATATTTAATACCTCCCTCTCCATTCACCAGCAGGCACTGTCGGTGGCAGGAGCCTGCTTCTATTGGATAAAAACTCTTTAAAAAATTCTTTGACCTCCTTCAAGCTACAGCTCATAAGACCGTGGCAGTAGCTTTGATCTTATCACGCCTAGACTATTGTAACAGTCTCTACGCAGGAGTAAAGAAGAGTACTCTGAAAAAGCTGCAGACTTTTCAAAATGCAGCATTCCGAATGGTACTGAAACTACCAAGGGGGTCATCTGCCTCTGAGGCCCTCCAAATCCTACACTGGTTGCCAAAACACAAGAGGATTCTCTTTAAGATCCTGCTAATAACCTTCAGAGCTGTAAAACAAAGTGGCCCCAAATACCTCAGGACTAGAATAAAAGCTTTTGTACCTGCACGCAATCTGAGATCCTCCATGGGAAATCTGTTAGTACTCCCCCATTTCCTGGATCTTCGCAGTACCAGATAGTCTGGCCTTATCTCTCATCTGATAACGGCACCATCAGAGACCACACTCCTTGACACTCAGCTTACCCGCTTTCAGCGCCAAGATGCTCCATCAGAGTGAAAGCCAATGCTTTACAAATGCTTTACAAATGACTTCATTCATTCATTAATATAAAGAAAGGTGCATTCCTACCCATTCCTTGTCACACAGTGCAGCACAGCAAGGTGACTTACTGCGCTGCAGTGTATGACTTGGTCATAAATACGGCCCTAATATATTGCAGTTCATTGACAGGCTAAAGTGCATAAAAAAATATGGGAACTTTATTAAAGTGATTGTTGGGAACAACTGTCTTATGTTATGAAAGTTCAGTTCGCTAATGCAATCATTGCAGATTTCTGTTTGTGTAACTACCCACAGAACAGACTTCTGGTTGGTGCACTGGTGAATAGTGACATTTATAGTGCTCGGAGGTCCCATCTTGTGACTGAAAACACTGAGAATATGCCAGTCATAATTTAAAAATAGTTTTACAGTATAAGGTAGGCGGTCTCAAAATGTGATTTAGACCCAAAGTGATGCAAACCCAGTGCAAACTATTGTAGTGGGGTTTACTTTTCAACGCAAATCATGATTTGCATTGAAAAGCTCCCTAAAGTAACAGAAATTAGTGTTGTGACAAAATATTGAGTTGGAAATATTGGATGCAGAAATATCAAGAAAAAATATTGAAACACTACAATATTGTGATGCAGAAATATAGTTGTCAATATCGATTTTTTTTTTTAGATTAGTATTATAGTTTTCAAGAATATCATTGTAAATATTGTTTTCAATAATATAGTTGTAAAAATATTGTTTTTTAAATATCGTTTTGTTATAAATATAATGTTTTTAAATATAGATTGTAAAGTTAAGTTTATTTCTAATTTTTAATTTAATTATAAGAGTAATTTAAACTTTTGTAGTGAGTTGCTAGGTTTGTAGGTAGGAAGTTATTTAAGTATAATTAAGTAATTAATAATAATAATAATTTTTATTATCGATATTTAATTGATTAATAATTATCTAAATCATTTACCAAGTTATTTATCAGGTGTAGGTTGCTAGGTTTGTAGGGGTGCAGGGTGGCAAGTTAATTACGTAATAATGAATTAACAACTTATGAACACTTTATTATTATACAATTGATTATTATTTTGTAATTATATTTTGTAAGTTATTTGTGCGTGTTGGTGAGTTTGTAGGGATATAGGGTGGAAAGTTAATTGGTAATTAACAAAGTAATGAATAAATAATTAAGAACAGATTGATTAAGGATTACATATTAATGTATCAATTAATATTTAATTCGCAATTGATTATGGCATGAAGTGTGGTTTGCTAGGTTTGTGGGGTATAGTGTGGTATTTTTCTTAAGTAATAAATAATGGCCAATTTGTTTTTATTGATAATTGATTATTAATTTGGTTAATAATTATGCTAATTGTTTTTTTATATATTTTTTTGGTTAGATAATAAAGTTTATATTACGCTCTTTATTATATTATTAGTGTTTTGTTTGATGTATGTTATGTGTTTGAAGTGAACTACTAACCCTACTGTTGCACAGACTGGAGTGGGAGTAGTGGATTTTACCTCTCCGAAGTGCAGTGATTTCCCTGCTGTTGCACAGACTGGATTGGGATTAGTCAATTTTACCCCTTGAGAGCCCAACACTTTTTCTACTGTTGCAAAGACTGGAGTGGGAATAGTAAATGTTACCCCTCTGACATCCAATGCTTTCCATACTGTAGCACAGATATTCAATGAAAAAATTATATAATGATTTAAAAATTAAATATTTAAATAACAACAATTAATAAAGAAAACTAAATAATTTCTCACCCTATTCCCCCTACAAACTGAACATGTTGCTAAATTAGCAATAACTAATTATACTATGCAAAATATAAATTACAAATCAGAAACTAAACCCAAATAAATGAAAGAACAACTAATCAATTAAAACATTACATAATAACCATTTCAAAGTCCAGGTTCAAGATGGTTGTCATTGGGTCGTTTGAGTGCGTGGTCAGTAGGAGGGTGTTCTTGTGGATGATTAATGTGATGCCTCCTCCTGGTTGGTCCGTGCAGTCCTTGTAGGTGATTTTGTAGCTGTCAGGGATGGTGATGGCGATGTCCGGCCCGGATCAGGGGTTGATCAAGGTTTCCGTGAAGAAGGTGATATCGGGAGAGGAGGTCCCAGATTTCTGTGGCGTGTTTGTGGAGGGATCGCACATTGAAGAGGATGTAGTTGAGTCGGTCGAGTGTGCTGCTGGTCGGTTGGACGGCAAGAGGATCTGGCATGCTGGCATGGGTGAGGATGTGGCTGCAGTTCTGGCAGGAGAATGGTCCTTGGGTCTTCTTCGGTGACGTGAGGTGACGGGCAGTATGGTGTCCTGAGTTGTGGGTGAGGAGGGTGCTGGCATCATAGGTGTGGAAGGTCTGAGAACCAGGTTACCAGGCGCTGGGCATGGTCCAGGCACAGACCGGTGCAGACAGGCCTATCTTTGGTGCGCCAGCGGCTGCCATTCAGTTGTGCTGGGGAGCTGGACAGTTGGGTGGCAGGAAATGAGGGAGCGGGAAGGATCACTGGAGGGGGCGGGCCCTGCGGGTCACGGCAACATGGACGAGGGTGGCAAACAAACGGAAGAAAAAGGTAAAAAAAGGCAGAAATCAGAAAAGAGAGGCAGAGGGACAGCCCAGAAGCAGAGCAGTGATGCTCTACCATTAGACCACCATATATGAGGCGCAGGTAGGGGCCTGCGGGTGGACGTGGGCCTCGACCAAGGGTCAGAAGCAGCAACAGGGGCAGCAGCAGCTACCAGGCAGAGCTTCGCTGTGAAGGGAGTAAGTCCTCTAGAAAGTCGATGTTTGCTACTTCCACTCCAATCTAAGTAAAAGTAGGGAAAGTGTTGAATTTTGGAGAGGTTAGATTTAATATTCCCACTGCAATGTAAGCAACAGCTGGAAAAGTGTTGCACTTCAGAGGGATTAAATTTACTATTCCCACCCCAATATATACGAAACCGAAAAAAAGTACTGGACTTAAAAGGGGTTATATTTACTATTCTCACTCCATCCTAAGCAACAGTAGGGAAAGTGTTGGACTTTGAAGGGGTTATATTAGCTATCCTCACCTCAATTAAGCAATAATAAGGAAAGCATAGGAATTGGATGGACTAGATTTACTCTTCCCACTCCAATGTAAGCAACAGTATAATGAAGAAAATTGTTGTAATTAATAGTGTACTTTAGTATTCTTGTAATAAACATTGTTTTTTATTAAATATATATGTATACTTATAATATTAGTAAAATGTTCTTTTTTATATATAGTTTGCAATTTTAAATGTGTAATAGAATTTTTAAAAGACAATTAGATGGGTCTGGTGGCTCAGTGGACTAAAGTGTCCATGTCAGGGCCCTGTGTTCAATCTCATGGTCATAGGTTCAAATCCCGGCGGGTCCACTCAGCCTTTCAACCATCTGAGGTCGACAAAATGAGTACCGTTGGGTAGCAATCAACATCTGTTAGTGCTAAGATGTCTAAGAGTTAATGTGCGATCTACAAACACCTATTTTAAGTAGTTTATAATTTAGTAGTGGGATTTTGGGTTTTTGCGGGAATATGATGGGAGGTAAATTACATTTTAACTAATTGTTTTTCAATTTTAAGTAATGTAAGGTAAAATCAATATATAAATTATTAGTATGTAATGTTTTAATTGTTTAATTATTCTTTCATTTATTTGGGTTTAATATCCAATTTTTAATTTATATTTTGTATTGCATAATTAGTTATACCTAATTTAGCAGCTTGTTCAGTTTGTAGGGGAATAGGGTGAGAAAATATTTAAATGAAAATAGTTTTTTTTTAAATTTTTTGTTATTTAAATATTTAATTTATAAATCATATTTTGTCATTGAATATTTAAAATGAAAAATTAGTTTTATTTAGACTGCAAGAAATAATTAGTAATATATATCAGCAAGTGTATATTATATTTATTATTTGTATATGTTTCATTTATTTAAATTGTATTTATATTTTAATTTATCTTCTTGGTGTTTGTGGTTTTTTCAGTAGTAGCGAGAGAAGTGAATTTTGCTTATGTTAATTTAAATATTTCATTTAATGATACGTTTATTTAGTAGATTTATAATAAATTGTGCATTTTATTTAAATGTATACAATATGTATTTTCTAGTTTATCAATGGTTAATCATTTTATGTATTTAGGTATTTAAATATATTTTTTTAAATGACTGTATTGGAATGGTATATGTAACCTTTCTGAAGTCCAACACTTTCTCTTACCATATTGTATACAATAAAACTTACATTCTTAATTTTGATATTCTGTTCCACTATATTTTTGCAGCGGTGATATTTTTGACAACATATTTATGTCACATGATATTTTGGAATCAATATTTATTTAATTCACCATATTTAACATGTGCCCATTTTGAAAATGTTTCTTTTCTCATGTAAAGTGTAGTTACAGAACTATTAGTCATTTTCTCTACTCCGGCACAAAGGGACCATAAACCTAATTGCAAAATGAGGAGCTTATTTATGAGCCCCTTGTTACACTTTTGCCCTGCTGTTGCGTCACTTTTTGTGAGGGTGTAGCTGCATAAAATATGTGCCATATTGCACCATATTTACAAAGTGATGCATTTAAGCAGATGCGTCACTTTATAAAGCCCTGCGCCACATTATACCTGCGTCGGGTATAATGTATGTAGGGTGGGTGTTCCCCCGCAAAAGCCTAGTAGAAGTGGCACAGTGAAATCTATCAGATTTCACTGTGCCACTTCTAGGACGCTACTGTGTCACAACCTTATGCCTGCCTCACAGCAGGCATAAGGGTGACGCAGTACAATGGGAATAGGCTTCCCCCATTCATTGCTTCATGCTTACGACACAACTCCAGCACTGTTTGGGTTTCACGCCGACAGAAAAGTCAGGATTCCTGATGTATCTATCATTCCATGCAACATGGTGCGTTGTACAATAAATGCAGCACATCTATCATGTCGCAAGGAGGGCACACTGAATAGTTTAGCAGTGCTGCTTTCACGCAGCGATGCAACACTTTTCATAAATGAGGCCCTTAGTGTTTAAGACTGTATGTATAAAATTCCCACTGCCAAAAACAAGTTATTCAACTTTGTGGAGGACTCCTATCTTTAACATTGGCACATTTTAAGGTTTCTTTACTCACAAAAGCAGCTAGTGCATGACTATTAAATTGTCCTTCCTGAACAAAGGATTAAACGGCTCCTTTTAGGAAGCCTAGTTTTATACCCCACACACACGAAGTACAACATTTGGGCTCACTCCTCAAAAAAACTTTAACAGTGTGAAAGATTCCTGTAATTAAAGTAGGCACATTCTGAGGTTTTTATTTCCATGAAAAAGACAGCTGTATGTCAGCCAAAGTGACTTTCTCTACTCTTATGAACATACCAGCTCAGTTCAGGAATACAATTTGTAAGACTCTTGTATATGATTTGCCCTTCAAATAATACAATCATCAAAGCTGAGAAAGTCTCTTCTAGCTGACATCGGCACTTCTGAGAATGTTCAAGCCTTGTTTAAGAATTTCTATTTTACACTCCAAATATAAAAGGCTGAACAAATAGATGTTTCAACTTTGTGAAAGTGTCTCATGTTTCACCTGGGCACATTTTGAGAATGTGTCTTCCCATAAAAAGGCGGATGTACCACTGCCAACTTGATTTTTTCTACTCTTGCACAAAGGACTGCTAGATCCATTCTGGAAATCCACTTGCAGAATTTGTGTTTCTAAACACAGTAAATGTTTGAAGTTTGTTAAACAAGGTATATGTGCATATATATATATATATGTATATATATCTTGCAGCTAGGTTTTGTGGATTCCGGAGTGCTACCCAATCGCCACTGGTGCTGGTTTGAGGCGATGCCACCTCACGCCTCTAACAATCGAAAAATCCCACTTCTCACATGAAGAATATACTTTGAGAGAAAGAAGAGCTTTGTAAGGAGAGGATCATTTCATTCTTGAATTATAGAGACAAAATGTATAAAGACGTGCCAGTTCTTAAATCGATTTCTCTATTGTAATAATCCTAAAGTGTCAGAACGAATCAGTATGGGGAGTTTATTGCCATCAAAAATACAGTTTTATCTTTTTAATGGAGACTGGAGTTGATGAGATGGGGCTAGAAAACAAAATGAAAACACAGATACTTGGAATTTTAAGGAAGTGTGAGCCCTCCTGGATGAACACAGTTTAAATCAGTTAATGCTGCATTTGAAGTGGGATTCGTAGATATGGATAATTCCAGTCTGTCATAGTGGTGGCTTGAGTACCACTATTATCACATCATATCATCTCATGTGCATATATAAAGTGCACAACAACACCTGAGGGTATCTTGTTGCTGAATACCATATGTGTTTTGTTATCCAAGTAAATAGTACTTATTCTACAGACCTTGGAAAGAATAAAGGCTGAGTGGTAGCACCAGGATTCAAACATGTGAGAGAGTTGTCAACACATATCCCTCAAGTGGATTCATTAATTTAATAAGCCACCTGACTAATACGATCTGTAGGGGTTCTTCAACATACCTATCATTATACATATCACTTTGGAGTCTTGAATATGACTGTAATCACACATTATCACTGTGGGGACTTAAACATCACTGTAATTGCACAATAGCTCTGTGAGGACTTGTACATGACTATAATTATGCACTATCTCTGTGTGCTATCCCTGTGCATCCTATTTATCACAGACTAACTCTGTGGGGACCTGGGCATATCTCTAATCATACTCTTTCTCTGTGGGACCTGGGCATGTGTATAATCACACACATTCTCTTTGGCAACCATGGTAATACTATAGTCGCACACCATCTCTGTGGGGACCTCGACATCTCTATAGTCACACACTACCTGTGTGGGGACCTCGACATCTCTACAGTCACACACTACCTCTGTGGGGACCTGGGCATGTCTATAATCACACACTATCTCTGTGGGGACCTGGGCATGTCTATAATCACACACTATCTCTGTGGGGACCCGGACATCTCTACAATCACACACTATCTCTGGGGACCTGGGTATGTCTATAATCACACACTATTTATGTTGGGAGCTTGATATCTCTATAATCACACACTATCTCTGTGGGGACCTGGGCACGTCTATAATCACACACATTCTCTTTGGCGACTGTGGTAATACTATAGTAACACACCATCTCTGTGGGGACTTGAGCATTCCTGTAATTACACGCAAGCTCTTTTTCGACTTGAACCACCAGGGGTGCCATGAGGCACAGGGTCAAGACTGATTTGCATATAGCTGGGTCTGAACTGGGGTGGCGAAGTGAGCTAAAGAACGATGATGGATTCAACCCAGATCTGTGACGGGGGGTGAGTGTCTGAAAAGCTTCAGCGCTCCGTCCATCATCTCCTTGTGTTTGCTTTGACTTGAACATCATCAGCTTTACATTCTTGGTATGTGGTTTGTGAATATTAATAAGTAGTAAAGTTAGACTTTTTATCTAAGTTTACCTTTGTGAATCAGGTCCTATTTCAATGAGGACTTAAACACAATCACCTTCATGTACTATTTCTGTGGGGACTTAAACATCACTATAATAACACACTATCTTTGTGGGGACTCGAACAACACTGTAATAACACACTATCTTTGTGGGGACTTGAACAACACTGTAATAACACACTATCTTTGTGGGGACTTAAACATCACTATAATAAAACACTATCTTTGTGGGGACTTGAAAAACACCATAATAAAACACTATCATTGTGGGGACTTGAACAACACTGTAATAACACACTATCTTTGTGGGGACTTGAACATCACTATAATAACACACCATCTCTGTGGGGACATGAACATCATTAGCTTCACAGTCTTTATAATGGGATTTAAGCTTTGAATGTACACACTATTTCTATGGAGACTTAAACACAATGATCTTCACCCAGTATCTTTGTGGGGACTTGAACATCTATGTTGGCAAAAATGTAAGCAGCTAATCAAGCTCCGGGTTCCACTTGACCATATTCCTTGGTTCCATATGTTAATTTCTTTGTGTTAGTTCCCTTATCTCCTAAGATGATTTTATCCACTAATACATAGGTTAAATACAGCTTTAAGTGTCTTTCTTTAAGCATGATATGACATTTTCTGCCACATTAACATAATCTGTTTGTAATGTACGCACCTAGTATATATGCAGTAATTCATATATGAATAGATTATAATGTTGTTTGTGTATATTGATAAAATAAACATTTAGCCATGTGCCGTCGACTGTATTCAATCACAAATAGTGCTACGGACAAGGTCCCCACAAGGATGGTAGCACGTGTTCAAGTCCCCACAAGGATAGTGCGGTGCGCACGATTAAATAACAATATATTTGCACATTTCAAGCAGGATCCTGTATCATGAATTTTTTCTTAACATTTTTCTGTTATTAGTGTGTTTTAAAAACATTGGGAAAGGTTAGTCCCCACAAGGCAGGTATTCACACATAGTCCCCACAAGGATGGTAACACGTGTATGTGTATGTATGTGTGTGTATGTATATGTGTGTGTGTGTATGTATATGTGTGTATATGTGTATATATGTCTGTGTATATGTGTATATATATAGGTATGTGTATATATAGGTATGTGTATATATAGGTCTGTGTGTATGTGTATATATAGGTCTGTGTGTATGTGTATATATAGGTCTGTGTGTATGTGTATATATAGGTCTGTGTGTATGTGTATATATAGGTCTGTGTGTATGTGTATATATCTGTGTGTATGTGTATATGTCTGTGTGTATGTGTATATGTCTGTGTGTATGTGTATATATGTCTGTGTGTATATATGTCTGTGTGTATATATGTCTGTGTGTATATATGTCTGTGTGTCTGTGTATATATAGGTCTGTGTGTATGTGTATATATAGGTCTGTGTGTGTATGTATGTGTGTATGTGTATATATAGGTCTGTGTGTGTATGTATGTGTGTATGTGTATATATATGTATATCTTACCTGCTGCATTGGTCTTCTCCTAATGCTGGTCTGGTCCTGGGTTGATAACACTGCGCAGGCTCCCAGATGCCAATTTCTGACGCCGCTTTCCCCAGCATGAGAGCAGTGCTCGGCTTGGTCTGAGTGCTGTGGTTCGGCGCTCAGACAATACCTGGGAGCCTGTGGCTTTTCTCCACCCGGCTGTGCATTAGAGCCAGGTGTAGAAATGTTAAGTGCGCATGACTGTTTGGCCGGCCGAAGACTGCCAGCCAAACAGCCATGTCCGGTTAGTAGTGCTAATCAGCCCTCCTCCCCATTGCTGTTTCATAGAGTGCATAGCCCCCCCCTATGACACACTTCCTAGCAGCAGCAGGTATAAAGAAAAATAAATTGATAACAAAATTGGTTTATTATCGTTTTATTTTTCAAGTGTTTAACTCCGCTGCCACTTAGTGGAGCAACGCTCCTCCGCCATAAAGGAGGAGCTGCCCCCTTGGCACATGAGACACTGCGGTAAGTCACTAGATAGAAAGAATGTTTGGGAAAACGGTGAAATCAATCAGAACTCCAAAGTGATTGATGATTTGATCGCTGCAGAGGTTAGACTGGACAGAGTAATAAATCTTTACCTCAAGATTGGTTCTAAAAATGTTTCACTTTGGAGTTCCGGTTCCGGCGCTGGCCAAGATGGCCGCAACGGAGTGAGGCTCCCGGCTGCCGGACCCCTCAGCGCCGATCCTCCTCCACTGATGCCGTCCCAGGTCCTGGCTGCAGACCGGCGCGGGTGGAGGAACTGACGCACTACCCCCGGCCCGAGTTTTGAGACATCCGACGCCCCCGCGGTGGAGCTGGCCGGCCCGCGAGCCGCGCAGGCACCTGGCTGCCTCCTCCTGGTTCTGTGTGCGGCGCTGCCCGCTACGCGAGGCCCCGGCGCGCCACGAGGGGCACAGGCCCCACGCTTGCCACTGACTGACCTGCCCCTGCCGCTGATCACCGGCGCTCACCTGGCGGGAAAGGGGCCCTAGTCGGCGGGGGGATCGACCCGCATTCGCCTTGGCGGCGCTGGGCCGCCTGGAGGTCTGGACTGCCGCTGCTGCCTCTTGGGAGGTGGACCTCCTTGCCCGCCCCGCTGTGCCCCCCCTGGTGGGTCCCTGGCTGCTGGAATCCGGGAGAGCCCTACAGGAGCGCAGGCTCGTTGTTGGCAGCCTCACGCCCGGAGGAGCTGTGATCTGGGCCCCGGTTGGCGGTGACTTTGAGGTGAGCCGGGACGGGAGAAGCTGGAGGGGCGCTTCTTGGGGGTGGTGTAGCCCTCATCGGCGGGCAGGTCGGCCCGCGCACAGAGAGAGAGACCCAGGTCGGGGGGATCGGAACTGTCGCGTTGTGGCGGCTTGAGGGGGCCCCTTCCTGCCGCTTTTCCCTGGCGTAATCCCGGTAGGGTGCAGCACTTGGACTAATTGTTTCTTGTTGGCGCCAACCTGTGCTGGATGGGGTGGTGACCCCCTGCGCCCCCGAATCGCTGCCCCGGGACCACTGCTGGCGGGGGGGGCCCCCCCCTTCGAGCCCCTTCCTGCCCCCGGCTCTAGGGGGGGCTGGGCTCTCGGCCCTGGTGTCTCCTGTTGCCCTGACCAGACGACGCCTCGGAGGCCCCCAGCAACCCACCGTTGGATAGCGGGTGACCGCTTTGGCTCGTGGCGCGCGCCGCGGTGACGGCGGCCTGGTCGGACCCTGACGAGGCGGTCGGGGGGTGCCTGTGCCCTTCCTCCTTGCCCCCGACCTCCTCCCTCGCTGGCCTGTGTGGAGCGGTGCCGCGTTCGTGGAGCGGGAGTCGCCTGCTGTCCTCCGGGCCCCCTCACGGATCGGACCCCTACTTCTTCGGTCCGCCATGGGCAAGGAGAGGGGATCCAAGTTGCCGGGTACGTCCCACCAGACGAGGATCGACCAGTTTGCCAGCTCGGACCCTCCGGGTGGGGGGGGGGCTTCGGCCCCGAATAAAGACTTGGCCGTCATCCTTCAGGCCATCGACGCCTCCCGCACCTCCCTGGAGGGGATGGTTGGCGAGGTGAAGGTCGACGTTGCGCTCCTACGGCAGGACCTCCGCAACGCCACGGCCCGCATTACGGAGGCGGAATCCCGGATTTCCACAGCGGAAGACGACATTCACTTGCTGCAAGACCAGGTCAGAGAACTCACCACCCACTCTAAAGAACTACACAGGCGGGCAGAGGACGCCGAAAATCGTGCCCGTCGTAACAACCTTCGCCTGGTGGGCTTTCCGGAAGGAGTGGAATCTGGCCGCGCCGATGATTTCCTCGAGCAATGGTTCAAGTCCTGGATGCCGGAGACCGGGCTGTCGACCTGGTTTGTGGTGGAGAGGGCGCACCGGTCTTTGGCGGCCAAACCTCCTGTGGGAGCTCCCCCGCGCCCGTTTATCCTCCGAATCCTCAACTTCAGAGACAGGGACGCTATCTTGCGGGAAGCGCGAGTGCGTGGCCCCTTGACCTTTGACAATCACACAATCATGATTTTTCCGGACTACACCCGGGAGGTCCAGGAGCAGCGCCGATCCTACACAGAGGTGAAGCAAAAGCTGCGCTCCCTGGGTCTTCAGTACCAGCTCCAATTCCCGGCCCGCCTCCGTGTTGTTTTCCAGGACAAGACTCTCTTCTTTGATACCCCTCGGGCAGCCTGGACCTGGCTCACGGAGGAGAAGCCTCTGCGCCATGCCGCGGCGACATCGCCCGCTACGGGGGCCCGGGGCAAGGAGGTGCTTGGAGCCCGACGGCCTCGGCGCAGGAAACGCACGCAGTCCCGGCTGCGCCGCGGAGGGGCGGTGGCCCGAACCAGGTCTGCCAATGCTTCTGAGAGGCGTGTGAGGGACTCTTCGGCCTCCTCTGGTGCATCATCTCACGTGGCTGGGGGTCCCCGGCGCCGCCTGTCGCCCGGACCGGGGGGATCTCCCGCCCCCCTCACCATACAATCTGACTTGTCTGACCTCTCCCGTAGTCCCGCCATGTAACTTGCTGACTGAGCCAAATCTCTACGGGGAGGGGTGATTGCCTTATTTGATGGTGGGGTGGAGGGGGTTTCCACTCCTACGCTTTCTTACAACTACCTGGGACGTATCATTGAAATCCGTTCTTCTGGAGGGGTCCACTACGTTCTCCACAACCGAGCATCTAGGCTTGGGGTCTCGTACCTGTTGGGTTGTTCGGGCGACAGATGCTTCCGTTTTTGAAGTGTAGGGTGGGGGGTGGGGGTCTGGGGTTGGGGGTTTGTTGGCCGTTTCTTCTTAAGGGACTGTTTTGTTTGGGTTGGTTTTGGTTTTCTTTGGGCGTCTGTTACTACACCACACTCGACACACTGCTGCGCCTCACCTTGCATTCATTCATGCGCGCCTTGCTGCCGCCTGCCTTCACGCGTGGTCCATCGCCCCTCCCTGGTGGAGGACCCGTGGTCCTGGCTTCTTCTGGCCGCTTCCTTTCTGGCATACTCTGTTCCCCTCGCTCCCATGGATGACCTCCCCTCCAAAGCGCTTATGCGCATCCTGTCATGGAACGTGAATGGCCTATTAGACAGACTCAAACGCACTGCAGTCCTTAAATATGCTCACCGTAACGAGATCGACGTGCTCCTTCTTCAGGAGACCCATTTGCTAGGCGAGAGGTGTCCCTTCTTGGCCAGATACGGGTACGATCGGGTGTGGCACTCTGGGTTCTCCCGCGGGTCTCGGGGGGTCGCCGTCCTGCTGCGCCGTTCTGTTCCCTTTGTCTTTACCCGGGTGGCCCGTGACCCCCAGGGGATGGGGATCGCAGTCTGTGGCACACTGGAAGGTCGGCCGCTTACCTTTCTTTCGCTCTACGCGCCACCCACCGGGTTGACCCAAGCTTTATCCCATGCCGCGTCCCTGCTGGCCGCTCTACCGCCGGGTGCTGTGGTTCTGGGTGGGGACTTCAACGCTGTCTCTGCCCCGTTGCTTGACTCTTCTGGACCGGTCTCGACGCCCCGCGGGCTAAACAGCTGGTGGGGTGGGCGGAGGCTCAGGGCTTGTGCGACGCCTGGCGTATCTGGCATCCGCGCGCGCGGCAATACACCCACACCTCGGCCGCTCACCACACTCATGCGCGGATCGACGCAATCTTTGTCCCGTCCACCGAGTGTGCGGGCATCCAAGATGTCCGCATTCTTCCTAGAGGGATATCTGATCATTCCCCTGTCCTCCTGGGTCTGGGGCCCCCGCCCCACGGGGCCCGTCAAATGTGGCGCTTCAACGCCTGGTTTCTCCGTGATAAGAAACTCTGCAAAGAGGTAGGGTCCGCGCTGGCGCAGTACTTTAATGACAACGATGGATCTGTCTCCTCGGCGGGCACCCTCTGGGAGGCGGGTAAAGCCACCATCAGGGGGGCGGCCAAGGCGTTGGTGGTGCGGCACCGCCAGACGCAGCTTCAGCAACTTACTGCTTGCGAGGCTCGGGCGTTACGTTTGGAGCAGTCTCTGTCCGCGGATGGGGATCCGACCGTAGATCGTCAACTGCGGCTTCTGCGGGACGAGATTCACCAACGGTCAATGGATGCGGCCAAGCTCCTCTGGCGGTCCTCGGTGGCGAGGGTCTACGGGTGGGGGGACAAGAATGGGGCTCTGCTGCACCGGCTGGTTACCTACCCCGGGGCGTCGCGCATCATACCGGCGGTCACTGATTCAGAAGGCCAGCTTCAGTCCACTTCCGTGGCCATGGCCAACGCCTTCGCTCAATACTATGCTCAACTATACCGGGCCCGGGCGTCGGATTTGTCTCTAGCCTCGCTGCTGGCAACTCACAATTTCAAACTGCCTTGTCTTCGGCCCAGTGACCGGGAGAGTCTGGAGGTGCCCATCTCTCTGGAGGAGATTGGGGAGGCAATTGGGCGCACGTCGGCGGGGAAGACCCCGGGACCGGATGGATTCCCGCAAGAACTTTACGCCGCCTACAAGGACCTCCTGATCCCCCGGTTGAGCGCCCTTTACGCCGATGCGATTGAACGCGGTTCCTTCCGCCCAGAGGCCGATATGGCCACGATTGTGGTCCTGCCCAAGTCCGCGCCGCCCTCCTGCGATAGGTCAGCGTACCGACCGATCTCTCTCATCAACACGGACATCAAACTCTACGCGGCGGTCCTGGCACAGAGGCTTCGGCCCTTTCTGCCCCACCTGGTGCACCCGGACCAATGTGGCTTCATGCCGGACCGCGGTACTCGCCATTGCCTCCGTCGACTTCACGTGGCCCTGGCTCATCGCCACCGCATATCCCCATATCTTACCCTTCTACTTGCCGACTTTGAGAAGGCGTTTGATTCGGTTGGGTGGTCCTACCTATTTGAGGTCCTGACTCATATGGGTTTCGGCCCCAAATTTGTCGGAATGGTGCGGGTCCTCTACGCGCGCCCTCGTGCTCGAGTGCTAGTTAACGGGGCGTTGTCGACGCCGTTTCGGATCGGTCGGGGGACGCGGCAGGGATGCCCACTGTCGCCTCTCCTCTTTGCCCTCGCTATGGAACCCCTTGCTGCCCTGGTCCGCACAGACCCTGTTCTTCGGGGCTGGGAGTGGCCGGGTCTTGCGCCCGACAGAATAGCCCTTTATGCGGACGACGTGTTATTGTATCTCAGCGACCCGGCGCGATCTGGTCCCCGTGCCCTCCATCTCTTGGGCCTTTTTGGCCGCGTGTCTGGCCTCTTCTTAAACTCGCACAAATCGGTCCTTGTGCCTCTGCACCCCTCTCGGGAATGCTTTGACTGGCAGGACAGGATTCCCCTTCGCCGGCTGTCCTTTAAATACCTGGGCATTTGGGTCTCTCTGCTCCCGGAACTGAGCTGGGCCCTCAATGTGGCTCCCCTGGTCAAGAAGGCCAAGGCTGACCTGACGCGCTGGCAACCGCTCCCGCTCAATCCGCTGGGGAGGGTGGCACTCTACAAAATGATGATCCTTCCCCGGTTCCTGTACATCTTACAAAACACCCCCGTGTCCTTTCCGCGGCCTTGGTTCCGCGAGCTGGACGGACTGGCGACTCGATTCCTCTGGGGCGGTGGACGGCCGCGGCTGGCCTTGTCGACGTGTCGCCTACCCACCTTTGATGGAGGGTTGGGTATGACCAATCTATACCTCTACTATTTGGCCACTCGCCTTTCTCGTCATTCACGATTGGTTCGGAGGGGGATGGTCCGACCCGGCCTATAGGTTGGAACTAGCCGATTTGGGGTTTCCCTGCATTTTAGATCGCCTGTACGGAGCTCCCATCCCCTCTTCTTGCCCCGGAATCACTAGGGCGGTTTTCCTGGCCTGGCGAGCGGCGCTTCGCCATACCCGGTGGACTGGGCGGCTGACTCGCGCCACTCCCCTTTGGCACGGGATGCTGTTGCGGGACGTTACTGCCCTGGAAGGCTTTAGGTCATGGGACCTGCTCGGCATCTCCCAATTGGGGGACGTCTGGCGGGGGGGGCGCATGTGCTCATACGCAGAGCTACAGGAACGCTTCTCCCTTCACACGTCACAGTTTTATAGGTACCTCCAGCTGCGCCATGCCATACGCACTTATACTCCTTTAGATGTTCGACTGCCAGACCACAGTCCCCCTGAAGCTCAGGTCTTGCTGGGTAACCTGGGGAGGGGGGGTATCTCCCGTATACACCGCTCACTTATTAACAATACCCCCGCGGTTCGGGATGGCTTGAGAGAGAGATGGGAGGGCTGGGTGGGGCCCTTGGACGAGGTGGACTGGAGGGACGCCCTAATGGCCCCCCGGCTGGTGACGGCCTCGGCCAAGTTGCGGCTGATTCAGATATACTACCTCCATACTGCATATCTCACACCGGCACGTCTACACCGAGCGGGCCTCTCTGTCACCGCATCTTGCCCCCGCTGTGGCTTTGACCCGGCCGACTTTATCCATATGGTGTGGTCCTGTCCGGACCTGAGAGATTATTGGAGGGGCATAGAGGCCGACCTCACGGAGGTGTTGGGTTGGGAGGTACCACATAACCCTAGGCACACCCTGCTGGGCATCACGGACGGTCTACAAGGCACTCGTGCAGAGAAACTGTTCCTTATGACGGCCTTCATGGTGGCAAAGAGAGACATTGCAGCGGCATGGAAACACCCACGGCCGCCCACTTTGGCTAAATGGAGTGCTGGTGTGGACTGGTGCGCGGCCCAGGAACGTACTCTTTATCAGGCGAGGGGCTGTCCTAAGAAATACCGTAGGGTATGGGGGAAGTGGTTGGGCAATATACTGTGATTGGGTGCTTTGGGGGTAGGGGTGGGGGGCAGGGCTCGGGTGGGGACGAGGGGGGGCATGCCTTCAACCTGTGTGAATGTATAGTGGTGGTTGTCAGGCGCAAGGTTTTAATACTGTGTTTTTCAAAATCTCCAATAAAAATTGTTTATCAAAAAAAAAAAATGTTTCACTTTACGGCTGTCATCTAAGTGATTTTGAGAGTGGAGCTAAATAAATATTGCATGGTTTTTCGACACTAATGGGTTGGTGCAGGATGGAGTACATGTGCTTGTTAAAAGTGAATTGGTGGCACTCTATAGAAAAAGGTATTTTATGATATGTTACACGTAACTGTAATTGTTTTTCCTCATTTAAAAAACCCTTTATCCATTATTTCTGATCAGGTTTCATTAGGAGGGGTTGATCTCACGGTGCGAGTTCTTACAACAGGTTATTGGCCTACTCAGTCTGCCACACCAAAGTGCAACATCCCTCCTGCGCCTAGGCATGCTTTTGAAATCTTCAGAAGGTAAGCATGAATGCTCATGGCCGTTTTTGTCAATGACAAAATATGTCTTGATTGTTTCATTTTTTTTTTTTTTTCTTTTTTTTTTTTTTTGAAACCGTTTATTGCATTCTAAAATAGTTACAAGTATGGGCCTACAACCATCCGGCCGGCCGCTAGAGTGGCAGAGGCACATGACATACATACAGTAAGAGTCTCTTGGCGGTATGGATTGGTAAATCAGGAGATAGCAATAGCGCAGGCCACATAGCTCCAAGCTCACAGTACGGTTTCCTTTTATCAAAACAGAACAACACCAAAAACCACACCCGCAAGGCAACCCGCAATCCAAGATGTCAACACGTGCTCCTTAAGTGGGGGATCCCTACCAGCAGCCTAACTCTGAAGAGGGGGAATGGGAGCAGATCCGGGACTGGGGACCCACATGCCCACGGCTGGGGGAGGGGGTCGGCTAGGGGGACGGAGCTGGAGAGGCAGCCGGTAGCAGTGGCGGCTCACAAATACCCCCGCGATAGGCGTTCCAGGGGCCCCAGATTTTCACCCACGCCCCAGGCTTACCCCTCGCCACATACACCACCTTTTCACGAAACATACACCAATCCATGTGTTCTTTCCAGGCCGACACCGCCGGGGGCCTCTGGGATCCCCACAATTGAGCAATGTCACGCTTAGCTATCATGTATCCCAGAGTCACCCACCGCGTCTGCGGGACCGAGTAGTCATTTGGTTCCCACACATTCAGCAAGCATCTCCTCGCTTCAGGCAACAGCGCGACACGCGTAACCACTCGCAGGACCTCATGCACACCACGCCAGAATCGCTCCACCTTTGGGCACTCCCACAGAATATGCATGAAAGTTGCCAAAGCACCACAGCCACGCTTACACAATCCATCCCCAGCAAAGCCCATACGTAGAAGCCTTGGCCCCGTCACGTAAACCCGGTGGAGGATCTTAAGCTGGACGAAGCGAAGGCGAGCCGGGATGGCCACCTCCTTCGGAGAGGCCACCGCGGAAATCCAGTCCTCGTCGTCCAACTCCAGCCCGTCGGCAACCCAGGCCTCGCGGAGACTAGTCAGCAGGCACGATCTGTCGTTGATCAGTTTTTTATATATAAGGGAGATCGTGCTGTCTGGGACATGGCCATCCAGCACTCTGTCCTCCAGGGGGGAAGACTCCGGAATGGACGCGACATCCGGGAAGACGGAGCCCAGCGCGTGGCGGACTTGCAAGTACCGAAAGTACTCACTGCCTTGCAGCTGAAACTCCGTCTGCAGCGTCTCGAAAGTTTTGAATCCCCCCCCTCGTCCAGAGATCTCCCACTGTGCTGATGCCGATCGTGTCCCACTTCTCGAAGCCCTTCGATGTCCACAGGGAGCCCAACCTCTCAGACGCATATAGCGGTGACGCCCGGGTCAAACGGTCCTTCCACCCCATAGCTGCATTAGCCGCGTGCCATACACGCACCATGACACGCGTCGGTCCCGTCAGACGGGAGTCGGGCGCGCCAGAGTAGAGCGCTCGATTGTAATCGCCACCGGGCAGGAGCATCTTGTCCATTTCGAATGCCGGGTTTAAGGCGGGCCCGTAAAGGCCATGATTAATTGCAGCTAGCTGGGAGGCCCAGTAATACCGTTTAATATCCGGGAGGGCAACCCCCCCATCGTACCACGGGAGCGTCAATTTAGCCAGAGCAATACGTGGCCTCCCGTCCCAGAACAGGCGCCGCTGCAGGCTCTCCACCTCACGGAAGTAGCGCGCCAGAACCAAGTCCATAGTATTCTGGAGAGCGTACAGAAAGCGCGGCAACGACATCATCTTAAACAAGGCCGCTCGGCCAAGCGGCGAAAGCGGAAGACGCCGCCAACGCGCGACGTCCTCCTTCAAGCGCTGGAGGGGGGGTAGCAAGTTCCGCTCGTAGCGGGCCTCCGGGTCCAGAGTAATATATATACCCAGGTACCGGAACCCCTGGGAGGCAATCTGGATCGGGCAGTCCCGTGGTAGGGCCGGAGCCTCCCCGGAAAGCACATATACGCAGGATTTCGCCCAGTTGATGACCAGGCCTGAGTTCCGACCGAATGAGCGCAAAACATCAACCAGGACAATCCGCGATTTACGCGGGGAGGCGAGATACAAAAGGATATCGTCGGCGTAGAGGGACATGCGGTCCTCATGCTCGGGGGTCCAGCAGAGACCACGGATGGAAGGGTGCCACCGCAGCCACTCCGCCAAGGGTTCCAAGGCCAGCGCAAACAGGAGCGGCGACAAGGGGCAACCCTGACGCGTGCCCCGTCCCAGCGCGAATGGGGCCGAGACTCGCCCATTCACCACCACCTGCGCCAATGGGCCCGAATACAACAATTTGACCCAGCTAATGAATCCCGGTCCAAATCCAAATTTCGCCAGCATCGCCCAGATGTATGGCCATTCAAGCGTGTCAAACGCCATGGTGGCGTCTAAGGACGCCAAGATGGCCGGCTCCCGCACAAACGGGACACGCGCGAGCACCCCGTGCAAGCGTCGCAGATTAAGAGCCGTGTTGCGATGGGGTATAAAACCGGATTGGTCCTGGTGGACCAAATCGCCCACCACGCCGACCAGCCGGTTGGCCAACACCTTGGCGAGGATTTTGGGCTCCGCGTTCAAGAGCGAGATAGGCCTATAGGATGTGACCCGCTCACGGGGTCTCCCCTCCTTGTGGATCACCACGATTGGCCAGACGCTGGTCCGGCGGGAGGGAACCCTGCGAGTGGGCCGCCAAGAACATCGCGCGCAGGTGGGGCGCCAGTACATCCGGTCGCAGCTTGTACAGCTCGATGGGGATACCATTGGGGCCCATGGCCTTGCCGGATGCGACCGAGCGAATAGCAAGGGCAATTTCGTCCGAGGTGGGAGGAGCGTCCAGCGAATCCCTGTCCTCCACCGAAAGGGAGGGCAGCGCGATGTCCCGAAGCAGGGCATGGGAATCTTCCTCCGAGCAGGGAGAAACCGGGGAGTACACCTCGCGGAAATAATCCGCGAAGCAGGAGACAATGGCTTCCGGCTCGGTGACACGCACACCATCCATCCCCTCGATCAAAGGAACCACACGACTCGCTCTCCTTCTTGTCCAACCACGCAATCAATTTACCAGCCTTATCACCCACATCATACAATCGCCCCTGTTGCTCTCTACTGAGGCCCCTGGCCGCCTCCGTGACGAGGGCCCTATAGGCCGCCTGCTTGAGGTGTAGAACATGCAACTTGGCATCCGTCACCCCGCTCCCCAGGTCACCCTCTAGTTCAGTAATTTCGGCCTCCACCCGGGTTACCTCCTCCCGCTCGCGCCTCCGGGCATGGGAGATAGAGGAAAGGGCCTCCCCTCTGAGAACTACCTTAAAAGCCTCCCACAGGGAGATGGCCGAAGGGACAGACCCCACATTCTCCTCAAAATACCGCTGCAAGGATTTGATCAAGTCAGCACGAATAGTGGGGTCGCGCAGGTACCAAGCATTGATTGGGGCCACCCTGCCCTCCCCCCTCGGGAAGACATCAAAGTGCAACAGTAATGGGGAGTGATCTGAAATACCCCGCGCCAGATGGCGCACCTCCCCCACTCTCCCAGCATAGGCCGCAGGGACAAGGACATAATCAAGCCGCGAGAGGCTACCATGGGCACCCGAGTGGAAGGTGTATTGCAGCTGCGCGGGATGCTTAAGTCGCCAGCAATCCACCAGTCCTAGTGTATCTAAAAGGCCAGACAGCCACGCCTGTGCCCGGGGGAGGTCCCTAGGGGGATGACGATCCATAGACCCAGAAGCTACCGCATTGAAGTCCCCCCCAACCACCAGCAGACCACCCGGGAGGTCCAGGAGAAGGCGCCCCAGGTCCGCAAACGTAGTAGATTGTAACCCAGGCGGAACGTACACTGATATAAAAACAACCACTCTACCCTCCATTCTACCCACCAGGACAGCGTAGCGTCCCCTCTCGTCATGGCGCACCTCATCAATCTCCAACGGGAGCGAGTTCTTGATCATGATACCCACTCCCCGCGAGCCCGAGGTGAAGCCCGAGTGGGCCACCAAACGATAGCCCCGCCGATTCATGGCATGAAAGGAGTTACCTATAAGGTGTGTCTCCTGCAGGAAGACAACATCTGGTGAAATACGTTTCAGATACTGCAGGACCACACCACGCTTAATCCTGTCCCCCAGGCCGTTAACATTCCATGACAACACAGTCAAATCCCTACCCCCCATCATACGTAGAAGCAATCAGTCGTCCCCCAAAGAGCATCTCGAGAGCAACAATACAGTAAAGGGTTTGCCTTGCGGTGCAAACAAACAACACACCCCCCCCCACCCCCCATCCCAACAGAACTCCCCCCCTCCCTGCACCCCTGCATGAGCCCAGACAGCCCCCCCAAAGTGCAGTGTGCCTGTCGCCCCATAGATGAAAAACTAACTAGTCCCCCAGAGGAGGAGGGAAGCCCCCAATAGACCCCGTACGACCTCCATAGGAGGGGAACATACACGATCAGTAAATGGTAAAGGAATGTTGTCCAGAGCAAGGCCTATTATTCACCCCTCAGTTCTGATCCGGCGGGCCCTCCCCGCCAACCGCACCCCCCCCACCCTCCCGGCCCCGATCCCCAGGCAGAGTGTCCAACCAGTCCCCAGCCGCCTCGGGTCGGTCAAAAAAGTGCGTGCGACCATCCACCTCCACCCTTAGCTTAGCTGGAAAAAGCATTGAGTACTTAAGGTTCAGGTCCCGTAGGCGACGTTTAACTCCGAGAAAACTCAGTCTCTGCTTTTGGACCGCCGGAGTAAAGTCAGGGTAGAAATGCACGTCCATGTTATCAAGCTTGACCGGTCCCTGTTGCCTGGAGGTCTGCAGGATAGCGTCTCTGTCCCGAAAGTTAAAAATCCGGGCAATGAGAGGCCGCGACGGGGCACCGGCCTTAGGTCTGCCCCCAGGGACCCGATGGGCACGTTCCACCGCAAAAAGCTTACTCAGCCCCCGGGGCTGGAGATGGGTAAGGATCAATTCTTCCACAAAAAGATCTGCCGCCTCCGCCTCTCGTCCCTCCGGCACCCCCACAATGCGAACGTTATTCCTCCGGGCCCGACCCTCGAAATCCTCCAATCGACGGTCCATCAGGGTGCTCGCCTGGCCAAGCCGGCGCATCTCCTTTTGGAGGGCCACCACATCTGTCGTGAGGCTCGTTGTGGTGTGGGCCAGGGAATCGACCCGGTCGTTTGTTTTGGACAAGTCGGCCCTCACAAGGCTCACATCCACAAGGACCGAGTCTATCTTTTGCGCTAGGGTGTCAAAGCGCTGGTCCACCGAGGCCTTCATCTCGGCGATGGCGCCCATGACGTCCCGGAGGGTCAGATCCACTGGCTGAGCAGACGCCTCTGTCGGGCCCGCCGGGGATGTACGCGATGCCTCCGGAGATCCCTTCTGGAGGGTGTAGCGGTCCATGCTGTTGGATTGATGCGCCGGGCCACGGCGGGTCGTCTTCACCTTCGCCCGGTCGCCATCTTGTTTGGTGGACATGTCTGCTCTCCCACCGTCGTGCCAATCTCCTCGAAAGGACCGATGAACCAGTTCACGGGTTCCGGGGGGGAGGGCGGCCACCGGACCGCAGGACGACTCACAGCCGGCGGGTCAGCCGGGCATCCGGACAAGGCCACACCACCGCACCCCGCTCCGCAACCCTACCTCGCTTGAGGGCAAGGAGGGCGCAAAAGCGAAAGTGAAAGCGCGGGATACGCGAGTCGCCCAGCCCTGCCCGCCGCTGTTGTTCACTTTGTCCCCGGATCGCCCCACAACTCCAATCCGGGGGGCCGGCGCGGAGAAGGCCGCAACCTTCGATCGGTGCTCCCACCGGTGTCCGGGGTCCGATTCGAAAACGGAAAACGGGTGTCGCCTCAGCTCGGGTTCACGGACACAGTCCCCTCAATAAGGACAGGATATAACCAGGATTAATTCAGGAGGTCGCGGAGGTCCTCGGGAGCCTCGCACCTACGCGGCCATCTTGGTTGCGCGCTAGGCTCCTCCTCCGATTGTTTCATTGTTGATGGGCCGTAGAGACCCTGGAGTAATAAAATGCTTAAATCCATGTTAAAATTAAAGTTAGAAAGTTGATATTTGTTTTCTCTTTACGTTCCTTCATGGCGTATTTGGTCAGGCTGATGGGAGGCAGCATTTGCGGCTACCGCACCTCGAAAAGCAATAAAATCCAATATCTTCTTTAAATAAAACTTTTTTTTTTAAGGTGTATAGAAATGTGTCTTGACTGTCATAGTGCTGTAATAGTAGTGCTCCATCAAGGGTTCCTCCATTCTGATGACTATGAAGATACTCTCCACGGGCTAGGTGGGATTCTGGAACAGTTATGTAAACAATATTTAGAAATGCAAATATTTTGGAAATTAGAATAAAAACATTTTGCCTTTTTTATTTTAAACAATCTCTAAAGCACAGATTGAAAAGTGGTCAGGTGTTAACTTTTTATGGAAGCTTGCCTGGTAGCTCCTACAAAGCTCGAGTGAAGCTAAAGTCCTTCAGTTTTATTTGATGATCCACTTGAGACAATGATTTCATCTATAAGGGGGGTGGGGAGTTGGTTGGGTTGGTTATCACGACGAAGTGCAATTACAGGTAAGCATTTTTCTGTTCTTTGTTTTTCATTGTTTGATAACCATTAGAATAAAATAACAAGCAGCCTCTCCCACGCTTATGTAAGGAGAGAAAAGAGGAAGAAAAAATACAGCAAACAAATGAAACTGGTTATTACGTGGCCTTCTCCTGTTGAGAATAATTTTTAGTATGAATTGATTCATTTGTGTTTGGAGAACGTGCCACCTGATCTCCATATAAGCAGCATGAGAATTTCCGGGAATGCATGTGTTACCTATCAGCTGCCACTTCTGCCTTTCTTCAAGTAGTGCAATCTCTGGCTGTCCATTGAGGTTGATTTTTTTTTTTTTTTTACACCAGTGATTGTTAACGTTTTGATTGCTGTGAACTCCCAGTGAATCATAACTAGAATCCGGGGACCCCCACTGAGTTGAACTTAAGCAATTTCTATGATTTGAATTGCAAAACAATACAGAAAAATACACAAACAAGTATACACCAAACAGATGCTCAAATATCGAAATATTTTAGTTCACAATCAAATATAGAAAATGTGTTAACATTTTCAAAATGTCTTCTTGATTCGTGTATACTGTATTAATTTTTAATTTTTTTGTTTTAATGTGCCGTTTTGTAAAACAGCAGTGGACCCCCTGAGTAGGCCTCGCGGACTCCCAGCACTCCTCGGACCACAGGCTAAGAACCTCTATATTACACTATTGTTAACAAACCTATCCATATCATTTTAGTATATTTAGACCTAGATGTCAGATTGTCTTGATAGACCATTTTGTCCTAAGATTACACTACAGTCCTTCAAAAGAGCATTGTTCAGCAAAATATGTGAGGGAAATAGCAAAGGGCATACTTTACCCCTCAGACCAGCTGAAGCACATACCATGTTGAGTAGGTCACATAAGTAGATTTTTTTTAAATTAAGCTTCTCAAAGTACAAAATAAAATTCATAATATTTCCAAGCCAACATCCTCTAAAAAAGGCCTAGTCTGTTATTAGTTGTAATGCTTTGCAGGATTCATGCTTACTTAATAGCCATGAGAATTAAAGAATAATGGTTTGCTGGTCAACAGGGAAACCTCAGCTGTTAAAACATGGGTATAACGTCCGGGCATCGTGTATTTTCTGCTTTAAGAAATACATTTTTGGGCAAAGCCTCTCTTCAGTGGTCTTGTGACATCCGCAATTATAACCTAATTCTGTTCTTTTCTGGGCCCCTGTAGTGCTTGCTGTGTGGCCCTCTTCCGCCTGGAAGATGAATTCTCAGAGGACCTTCCTTCTGAGCCTAAAGTTATGGAGGCTCTCTCCGCTTCTTGATGTCGTGTAGTGAAGTTGTTTTATCTGTCTGATTCTACCCAGATTGCTTCCGTCTCATAGTTCAGGATTTCAGAGTTGCATGTACTTGAAAGAGATGCAAAATGTGTAAATGTAGCCTTTTCTGCTGGTCACAAAACCCTCGATTTGTGTCTGAGACAGCACTAAAGCCATGGCGGGGGTGCTGAACAAATCTTTACTTGGGGGAGCTGGTATGCTGTGCCCCCAATGTGGAACAGCCTATCCACCTGACTAGACTTAACACTGCAGCCACTGTCAGTTTCACATAGCCTTCGTAGAGAAGAGAGGCTCTCTTGCAAAATAAGTGTACACTGTGGGAGCACCACTCCAAATCAGACCCCCTGTTTCTGATGTGGGTAAAAGAGTACCTCCAGTGCACTTTCTTGATTGTCGCTTTCTCTGGGGAAGATGAAATGGGCTGATCAGAAAATCTGCAAGGGCTGGGCGGCATAGCTTTTCAAAGGCCAACAGAGGACTTTCATCCCAACAGGTATGACTTCTTGCTTTATCCAAGCATAGCAAGAAAGTTTCTCAGTTATTAAATATGGCAGATGCTTGACTGTGATTGGCCTTCAAGATATGGTTATTTTCAAGTGTTCTTGAAGTGGCTTTGTAACTTCAGATGGCATGACCTTGCTCACAATGAATTAGTTCGGAATTGTTTACTAATTTGATAGGACTCAAATGGTTTCATCAGTAGAGGCTGTATTATGTTGGGCTCCAAGGGCTAGGAAGACTCCTTTTAAAAAAGGGAGGTGTGTGTCATGGACTTTGGTCTGACTAAATGAGGAGCGGTAATGCTTTATGAATGCAGCTTGTCAAGGTTCAATTGGCAGGTATTCCTTTTGTTTTTTAGGGCATACACACAATCTAGTCAATAACGGAATGTGTGCAAATGCAAATAAGCCAAGGTGTAGAGGGAGAAAAGTGGGTGGTGATGTTATAGTTGTGCTTGCGATCCTGGCTTCCTGATTTTTGACTCCGTGTCAGAATGTCCTGCAGTGCAGGAGCTTTCCATGGATTTGGCATTGGCTAGTTCTCCGTAAACACTGAAAATCTCACCTGTCTAGTGTGTGTCCTCACATGTACCTGTAGAAAGGTGGTAGAAAGCAAAAGACACACAAATGATGGACACGATGCAGAACCAATCGAAACATTTACCCCCAGTCAAGAGATCTGGTTTAAATCCATCGTTTTTTTGCTTACCATTCCTCCCTAGTTTGGACCCAGCCATATGCAAATCAGTCTTGACCCTGTGCCTCATGGGAACAGTCCAGCCCGACTGCCAAGCTGATTTTCATATGGCTGGGTCTAACCCGGAATGGCATGGGGAGCAAAAAAAAGATTAATTTAGGCTCAGATCTTTTCTTTTTGAAAGGTAGTAGAAAGACATTTTTGCCATCAGAAGCTTTGTAGAAACTGCCGTCCTGCTTTTTGAATGAAGTCCTGTCCATTTCCACCATTAATTTGTTCCAAAAGTTGTCAGTGTTCAAGCTATGTTGCTTAAACCTTGCATGTTACCATGTTGACACTTGTTGGTGGATTTCACGCCATTTTGTTTTTCTGGTTTAGAGTGGGGTAGGCTGTCCAGTGTGTCTGTAATGTGTTGGAGGTTTTCCAGCATGTCCTTGAAATCGGAGACATTTGCAGATAATTGCATTATTGTGTTGAAGGTTGCGTCAAACTTATCAGCACTTTTCATCCATTTCTCCTGGCTACAGTAGACTGATGGCTGGCTTTTTTGCTGGGTGTGACTGGGAAATGGAATTGACAGAACAGGGTTATGGGCTGATATGGTTTTACCACAACTGTGGTTGCAGTGACATGTTGAAGAGGGTTATATTATATATGAATGCAAAGTTCAGTGTACGAGGAGTTGCGTTTTATGCCACACAGTTCAGATTGAAACACGGGGCCTGCATTTAAGACCACTAAGAATATTTCTAGTTACGGGCAGAAGTTGAAGGGTAGTGTCCAGAATAGATTTTCTTCCAGAAAGAAGTTTGTCCTGCAGAGTGCTGGATCAAAGCAGTGCGCAAGCTGTTGTGAGTTGTGCAGCATTCATACACACGAAATCGGAAGAGAATGTTGGGTATGTTCAGTGCATGTTATTTCAGCAGTGTATTCTAGAAATAGACTCATCTCCACCCATTTGCATTGACTTTCTGTTCCTGTGCAGGACCATTTAATTGAGCTAGTAAGCGATAAATGTCCAGGTCGTTGCTTTCTGCCAAATGGGAATTAATTAGGCCCACTTTTACGTGGGGAATAGTTACTTACAGTGTGCTTATGAGAAGAGTGGTATAGTTGTGTGTGGTTATGTCAGTGATGTGAGAGGTTCATTGTAATTGTTTGGACAGCAAATTACTGGTCGATAAGAGTACAGAGGCATGTTTTTTCCAGATGGAGCATGACAGGCATATTTTATGGAATTGGTAAGAGATATGGAGCATATGGTTTACCATTTGCTGGCTTCTGCCGTTGTGGATTTAACTCTTGGTGGTATCAAAGACAAAAGTTTTGGGGTGTGACTTGGGTGCCTTGCATTTTGGTTGGTTCAGCGTCAGCATATTTTGCTCTTCACTGGACCTTTTGAGTTTTCTATATTATGGAGCAGGTTATTTTCATTCATATGGATTATATTTACATTGATGTAAATGCTGATTGTGACTTTGGTTCAGGAGTTGATAAACTGTGTGACTTTTCGGGTTTTCTAGGATGCTGGACTGTTTTATGGTGAAATTGTACAGAATTTGTTAATGCCATGCCTCTGGTTTGTTTGTAAAGAGTGGAAGATTCCTGTCTAGGTTTGTTTGTCTGCAAGTACAATCTCTGAGAAAAATCGTAATAGCATATTTTGACATTGATGCCTTAATTTCTTACAGTGCGTCTGACCATAGGCATAACTGAGCACTCAAAACCCTGGTATTACTATTACACAACTCACTGGTACTCTGTTATAGCCTTCAGAATGATACTTCAGCCTTAAGAATGATAAAAGGCTGTGTTGCACTTGTCAGTGTTTGTATCGGTGACCTGCCTTTTATCTACTGATATATGCAGGGAGTGCTTCATTTACTGAGCCATCTTGCTTACTTTGCTCCCTTTGAATGAATGGCAGATTATAGTGGCTTTTGTTTCCTGTTCCTCAATGCTTCAAGAATCCTCATTTTGTGTGAGACATGCCTTCCAAGTCTCTCAAGTCTTGAGGTCACTGATTGTAAAGGCCTTCATGTAGCAGTCTCATCTGGAGTGTGGAGGTCCAAGAATGCGGTATGCAGTGGTGCCTAACATAGCGTTCTCGTTGTCCCTGATTTGTCATTGAAAGAACGTTGTCCCTGATTTGTCATTGAAAGAACAAATATTCTTATTGAAGCAGGAAAAAAAATCAACTCTCTGAAGTAAATACACGTTTCCCCCATCTGTTTTGGAGTGTAGCCCAGGATTGGGGCAGATATTACCAAAGTTCACAGATACATTGATGTAAAAAAAAAAAACTTACACCTGCACAAAATTCTGATCTTCACACCAATTCTCACTAAGTCTTAAAAGTAGTTTAAATCAAATCTCATGTTTCAAGTAAAACACTCATATCACTTTGCCCTTCTAAATTATGCAAAAACATAAGCCAGTTTGTTAATTCAATCATTCATGGTATGCCCAGCGCCTTCAGTGATTTTTATTTTCCCCATCATAATCTAGGCTACAGAAAGTAAGCCCCATGCTACAGTGTGCAATCCTCCCTTGGCGTTCTCTCCACGCTATGTTCTTGCCCACTTCTTCTGGTACCCATTTTCCCTCTCTGATCAGTTGTGTGACTATTTTTTTTTCCTGCTCGCTTTCCCTACTTTTGAACTTTTTTGTGTGAAACCTTTCTTGGTCTTTGACCATTAAAGCTATGATGTGACTCTTCTATTTACCAGAGCTGCTTTTCATAGTGTTATTTGTAAGTGAGTGCGTATAAGCTCCGTTGATGGGTCTTGGGGTTCGAGGTGATTTTGTAGGCTTTGTTCCAAAGTTACCATGAAGTTTTGAGGACCTTAAACTGGTCAGCAATGCGTTATGCAAGTCCTCATCGAAGGGGACTCTAGCTTTTCAGTGGAAATACTCCACCCTGAGTTACTTTTTTGGGTGTTAGGAGCCCCTCCAGGGTTCCTTTTGTTGTGTACTTTACTGCTGATGCTCTTGAGTCCTTTAATCTAGACTCCATATGAAATAGTGTTTGGGAATTCACTTTGACCAGCTACACTGTGAGACCTTGGAAAGTCCCGGCTAGCAAGGCTTCCTTAGCCAAGAGGACCTTAACTCTAATCGCAATCAAGAGGGTGCTTCAGTGACCACTCTTTCGCAACCTCCTCCTCTACCTTGCCTCCTGAGACTTGGTAGTAGGGTCTGTTTGAGGTTCTGACTGTAAGCCTTACTCTTCTTCACTGGACATCACATAGGTCTTTGCCCATGATGCCCTTCCTGCTTTTAGTTAAGGGGCCTTCGCTACAGTGCCTTTTAGGCAGTGTTAGAAATGGGGTTTCTGGTTGGCTAGGGCATATGCCTAAGGCAGGCAGAAACCACCACTCTAGCCAGGGCAAGGGAGTTACACACTAAAGATAACCCCTGCTCACCCCCTTGGTAGCTTGGCAGAGCAGTCAGGCTTATCCCAGAGGCAATGTGTAAAGCGTTTGCGCAACACACTCACACAGCAGTGACACACTAGGCACACCACAAAAGAAACTCCACACAAGGTTATAGAAAAATAGCCTTTGTATGATCCATTAAAATACATTTGAACACAATCGCATATATATACTGTGCCACGAGGCACTTCTCATGACTTTACATGTAGTACATAAATCACCTTGCCAATTGGGCAATTGTCATAACATTAAATACATCACAAGGCCAATCTGGCTACTGTCATGACCATTACAGTTGGGGACAACCAATAACTATTGGTAGAAACTGTACTTAGCACGAAGCATTAGGCATAAGCATCACATAAGTCACAAATCACTTTGTCTCAGATGAGGCCATAGGAACACAAGTCCCCCCCCACCCCGATACATTTGTGCACCCTAATGATATCCAGCACCAACATTCAGTCGTGCAACACAGCCGACTTGTAGCAGTGCACACACTAGTACATGATCACCCCAATCAGCGCGACACCTGCGCTCTCCTTTGGGGTACCTGGTGTCCTTTGTACAGGCTTTCGGGCCACGCACCAACTTACACCAGGAAATGTGGCAGTCCTCGTCAGGGGGGCAGCTCCCCTGCCTTCACTCCACAATGTGGTGCCCCCAATGTAGGCGACATTCCACGGTTAGGGGAGGGCTTGCTCTGCCCATGTTGACTGGGGACCTCCCTTCACACCAAGGACTGGACTCTGCAGCAGGAGCCCACACTTGGGAAAAAGACGTGAAAAGCGCATAATCTAAAGCGCTCCCCACACGCTGGGATGGATTCTCCCAGAGCCAGCCACACAGCCCTAGAGATGACTGGGGGCCCCGAGCAGGGGGGCAGGCTCAGGCCAGCACACCGGCAAAGTCCAAATGGCGGTCCCCTGGCTGCACATCAATCCCCCTGGTCTCCCACAGTCTCTTCCAGCTCCAAGTAAGCACAGTTCCCCCAAACATGGGGTCACAGCCCAATACTTATACGCCACAAAGTCTTTGTTATACACTGCTACAGGGCCCTGAACCCAGTGTAAACCAGTTGAGGGCACCAAGTATCATTTACAGTGCACAACACTTCCCATTGTCAGTGTAAGCTCTGCCCCAGACACACCACAGGGGGGGGGGCAGAGCCATCATTGTGGAAGGCCGGCACAGCCCTATTCAGGTGCAGGTGCTACTCCTCTCACCACTTCAAATGCAGACCAGGCCTATTCAGCCAAGCGCGGACTCATCCAGACTCTCTGGAGCCACTGCACCTCCCCAGCCCCTGTCACTCCAAGGCCAGACAGTTGATGCACAACAGACAGACACAAAGACACATAGCACGCAGAAATGCCTACTTCTAAAAGTGGCATTTCTAAAATAATGCTAATAAATCTGCAAGCACCAATATGCAGCATTTATCACCAGTATTCCGAACATACCAAACTTGATCACGCTACCCCTCATGTCAGGAATTACCCCTGAAGCACATATCGGGGAATCCCCAATGTATTCTTATGAGAGGGCAACCTCACAGCAGTGAGAAACCAAATGGGCTGTTTGTCACTACCAGGACACAGTTAAGGCACATGTCCTACCTTTTACCTACACCACACACTGCTCATACGGCTAGCTAGGGCCTACCTTAGGGGTGACTGATATGTATTAAAATGGGAGTCACAGATGTGGCAATGACTTTGTGCCACGTCACAGCGGCCGTAAACTGCACATGCAGGCCCTGCGGTGGCAGAGGCCTGAGACAGGTTTGAATGGCTACTGTGGTGGGTGACGCAAACAGCCCTGCAAGCCCACCAGTAGCATTTAATTTACTGGCCCTGGGTATATGAGATACCACTGTATAAGGGACTGATAGGTAAATTAAATATGCCAAACCAGTGTAGACCAAACTTACCAAGTTTACAATAGAGAGCACATGCACTTTAGCACTGATCAGCAGTGATAAAACACCCGGAGTCCTAAAACCACCAACAGGGCAGAATAAATACAGGAGGAAGGCAAAAGGGGCTGCTTGTTCTTGATTGTTCTTGATTGTTTCTGGTCCTTGACGTGATAGAAACTGAAACCCTTCACCTGAAAAATATCTTTTGAAGGCTATCCCAGAGAGCATTGCACCCCTGTATCTCTTAAGTTTTCCTTTTGTTCCTAGGTGCAACCATCTTGGTCGTCCATAGAATTTCTCTACCAACCAATATCTGCTGAATCCTTTGAATTTTGGATTCCATTGGAAGATACATTCATCAGCAGTGTACTACAAGCAATCATATCTGCCAAAGTTTCTTGAGTTAAACTGTTCCCTACTGGTCTTCCATGAAGATCTCAAAGCAGGTGGAAGGATTCTATCTTTTGGTTGTTAGAAGTTGGTATGGAGGAGATTCAATGAAATAACTCTTCCCGGTAACTGGTAGGCCACAGGGTTTTAACAGGCAAATTTCCTCACCTATCTCCTTATCCGAGATCTAAAGATGTAAGTGCTCTCTGTCCTGGACAGATGGGAAATGTAGATACTTTGCAGACCTGCCTCCACATCAGACTGTAGGAGTAGAGGGCACTTGCTTGGTGTTCAAAGCCTTCCTGCTATCTATCAGGGGGAAGCTGGTTCAGGGTTTAACAGACAGCCCCACCACCATGAGGTATTGCACCAAACAGGGCGGAGTAAAGTGCTGAGCCACGGCTCAGTCATGAAGACATTTCCCTGATTGTGCTCCACCTCTCTAAACACCAGGGTGGACAAACTTAGCCGGATTTATGTCTAGTGGATGATAAGTGGTAGTACATCCAGAGGTGGCAGAGGGAGTATTCCAGCAGTGGGGAGAACCATGGCTTTATTTATTTATTCACCATCGCTGGGAAAATGCAGTGTCCACAGTTTTGTGCACTTTAGTTCCCAAGAAGGCTCTCTATTTGGTACACATTCTACTTAGCATAGGAATCTTGTATGCCTTCCCACCGCTAACTCTCCTGCGCTGAATTCTGAAGATCAGGAACGACTGGGCTCAAGTAATCATAGTGGCTTCAGATAGGACCAAGAGTTTTATATTCAAAACGTCTGGGCATGAGCATCTGGCCTATCAGGCTGCTGCTTCTGGAAGATCTGTCTCCACAGCAAGGCAGTGGCTTACACCTGGGCCTGCGCAATCTAATCAATGCATGGAGATTGAGCAACGGTATTTCAGTAAGTTTGATCTCTATCAAAGTAGTGGATGTCATCCTTTCAGACAGGCATCCTGCTGGAAAGTCTCTGTATGCTGGGACACATTTGGGGCTATTATGAAGACTACTAATTTTGAGAAAGGAGAGTAATTAACTTTCCTGCGAATTAAATGAAACCCGATGTAAAATACCACTTTAAAATTATCCCTGATTAATGTACCACGATGTAACCACTCGTAGTAAAAGTTGCCAAAGTAGTAGCTTATATTGCAATGTCCATTAGCCTGACCATCTTGTGACCAGTGCTGCAAACTATTTTACTGTAAGAAAGTTCCAGAAGTATGATGTTTCTGCCCTTGTAGCTTTAGCTTTTGCAGAACCATTAATTATTCTAGCTGTGCCAAAAGCTCAGATGGCATAGATAAGGCCTTTTTGGACCACTCCTTGGTGTAAATTAATTAAATGAATATATATCTAATACCTGGGCAGCTATTTTGAAACATACTCTCAATTTGAGACAAGGCATAATCCCACAGTTGCTTAATGGGCCAGAACAATAGCTGTAGTTTTGCGGCATGAATCCTTTACTTGATTCGCATGGTTTGCCTTATTCTGCCATGCAGTGGTTGGGTCCGGAATTGTCTTCTTTTTAAATTCTTCTACTACTTCTCTCGGGGCGTCTTCGACCTCAGTTTGTGGTATGGCTGTCTCTTGTGAGACGTTAGACAGCGCCCCAGATGTTCCTGTGCATAGTCATCATCTTCAAATTCTTTTTTCTGCGGTTGAGTCTGGAAGCAGCTGAGGAACTCTGAAAGCTTTTTAGGAAAATCAAAGATTTTGAAGAAAATTGATAAATTTGCCGATTACACTGTGAAAGACGAGAGAAAAGCGGATCCTTCTCTCCCTCCCGATGTGGGACCCTACCAGTACCAGCCACGTGGTTGGAGAATGAGGGCAGGTAGGGGTAATGGAAAATTCCCCCTTCAAATTCTGCCCCAACTAATTTGCACAGAGACCCCCCCCCCCCCCAACCCCCACGAGGTTTGCAACCTCTTTTTTCTGAAGGACCATCGAGACGTGGACTGCGAGGCCTGCGCCTCATTCATACCAAAGACCCTGAAGTTACATCAAAGACAGCCTGGACCTCTACACCATGTCTAGCACTCAGAGGACTCAGATTCCACAGAAGGATACAGACCTGTCCAGAAACGAGCAAGCCGAGACCATTCATGGCTTGTCGGATATCAAAGTGTACGTGATCGATACTGCGAAGAAACAGGCGGCGAAGAATTCGGTGAAGGACACCAAAAAGAAGACATAAGGTAATAAACCCGCCAGACTTCCTGAGCTGAAACCCTCGGACAATAAGTCCTACAAGGCAGCCTCGTCACCGAGAAAATCGTCGACTGATGGTCAGCTGAAAACAGAGCAGCACGGATCCTGACCAAGGCATACCAATGCAGACAGGACTCCGTTGAAGCCCTTGATGATTCCACCTGCTCGAGAGGGAGGGAAAAGGCCAAGACTTCGTAGACAACAGAACCGTCGATGCTGAAGAAGAGGCCTTCACTGATGCTAGATGCAGATCAGAAGGCGCTCCATGTTGACAGAAAGAAGAGAAGTCTCGAGGCCGAAGGGTGGAACTTCAGCAACAAAAGAAAGTGTGATGAATCCTTAAAATAATTTTGGATCCTGTTCAAACCTTCAATGTCCATTGACATTGAGGCTAATCAGTCTGCCGTGGAGGCCCCACTAACACTAGAACCTCATGAAGAGGAGCAGGAGGAGTTCTACGTACTCTAAGAGCCAACAGGGTTCGAGGCGGAATCATGGCACAGCCTCAAATCAGAGTCGCCAGAGAAAGGGGGTGGACAGCTACTCCTCGAGGCCATCTCCACCAGACCCGTCACTCTACAACAGCCTCATAAAGACAGCTGCAGAGACTTATGGGGTCCAAATAGAGGAAGAAAAAGGAGACTATTTATTTCTCCTTGAAATATTACTGCCATCAAACAAGAGGAACCTCTATCTACCCATACTTCACTGCATATTAGAAATGGGGAAGGAGGCATTCTGGCAACCAGCCACTGCAAATGCAAATACACGCTGAAATGAAATCTAGAACATCTACTCAAGACTCCAAATACATCCAGGGGAGTGCTCCTGCTTACTCAGTCATCGTGGCTACCACTAGTAAGTGAAACAATGCACATACCTCCACAGGCCCACCACCTGAAAAAGAAAGCAAGAGACTGGACCTGATGGAATGGAAAATAGAGAGGGAAGCTGTAACCCAGTGGTGGGTTGCCAACTCCAGTGGTTGGTTGAACAGGTATGGCCACCATCAATCGGATGAGATGGAGTCCCTAATGCAACACTTCACAGAGGAGTATAACAAAAGAGCCAAGGCAGTGTTGCAGGAAGAAAGAATCATTGCATACAACTGCCTGAAATCAGGCCTGGACGCAGTAGACGTTGCCAGCAGGCAGATGTGCACCAGCCCAATCCTAAAATGACATGTTTGGCTCAGGGTGTCCGGGTTCAAGCCAGAATACAGGCCTCTATAATTGACATGCAATTGGGGGGGGGGTGTTCGGACAGGCGGTAGAGGAGTCCCTGCAACAAATAAAAAAAAACAGGAAACAGCGAGGGAAATGGGGGTTGTACATTTTAGGGGTTCCTTCAGAAGAGGAGGAACAGCATCCTGAAGACCCGCTAGCAGGGCACCATTCACTGCTGGCCAAAAGCAACAACAGGCACGATGAGGGAGGCTCACACCAAACCACACAACAAGCCTCTTCCAACAATGGCAGAACCCTGCTAGACAGCCCTTTGGGGAAGAGGCCAAACCTTCAGAAGGAGAGGAGCAACTGGCAAGTCACTTGCCCAACAACACAGGCCACCACAAAACACCAGTGGGAGGCAGAAAAGATTGCCCACAGGAGTGGGCTAAAATCACCTCAGACAATTGGATTTTGAATGTGATAAGTCATGGATACTGCATAGAACTAATCAAGGAACCGCCACAAATTCCCCCAAAACCAAAGGGGTTTCAAGGACAAGAGATTAGACAACTCAGGAAAAAAGTCAAAGAACTCTTACAAGAGAGCCATAGAAAGGGTACCAACAAGGTAAATAAAGGAAACTATTCACCTTACTTACTGCTTTCTAAACCAGATCTAACCCTAAGACCAATCCTGCATCTCAGATTCCTAAACAAGTTCATCTGCATCCAACACTTCAGGATGACAATGCTTTAGGGAGTAATCACACTCCTACAAAATGGGAATTCTGTGGCCACCTTGGATCTAAAGGATGCCTATATGCACAAACCCATGAACCAAAAACACAAGAAGTACCTACGATTTTTACTAGACAAGATGCACTACCAATTCAGGGTGCTACCGTTCGGCATAAAGTCGCACCAAGGGTCTTCACAAAGTGCCTTGCAGCAGAAGCAGCACACCTAAGAAGACAAGGTATCCATGTCTGCCTATGCTTGGACAACGTGCTAGTAAAGGCACAACAAAACAAAAATGTCATAAGGATATTCAAACTGTAATTGTCACACTACAACGACTAGGTTTCACAATAAACCACAAAAGTAATCCCCACAACAAGAAAAGGCGTTCCTGGGAGCATCATTTAACTCCAGGACAGCACGGGCATATCGAGTTCTAAGTAGAGCAAAGGCGATCACAGAGCAGACTCACCTCTACCGGAGGGGTCGATCTCTGACAGCGAGGACTGTCATGAAACTTATGGGTATGATGGCATCATGCATACCACTTATAACACATTCAAGACTGCACATGCAAGCTTTCCAGGAATGGATCTGCAACAAATGGTCACAAGGTGCACGGATTTGGAAGATCTAGTGGGTGTCACAGCAAGGGTACAGAGGGAGATGCAATGGTGGAAATCAAGAAACCTAACCTCAGGGAGACCATTCAAAACACCAACTCTAACAGTGACCATCACACTGGATGCATCCCACAATGGTTGGAGAGCACACCCAGGTACCCTGAAAGTTCGGGGCACTGGAACAACACAAATACGCTGAAACGCATCAACTTCCTGTAGATGAAAGGTGTTCCTAGTCCTGAAGGCATTCTAAGCACACATAGCAGTAAAGACAGTATTAATACAGACCACACAACAACCAAGTTTTACTTCAACAAGCAGGGAAGCACGCAATCGTTAACCCTAAGCAAACTAGCCCAAGAGATATGGCAATAGGCAGTACCACAGAAAATCTCACTGCAAACAGGCCACCTACCAGGAAAACAAATCACGGCGGTGGACAGACTAAGCAGACAAGAAAGCAGATCCCATGAATGGGATCTAAAACACCAAACGGTGGATAAAATATTCTGAACCTATGGGAGACCAAAAATAGACCTGTTAGCAACTGCAAAAAACGCAAAATGCCAACACTTTGCCTCTAGGTGTCAACACTGCCATAGGGGGTTGCCCCGTCAAACTGGTCAGGGAGATTTGCTTATGCCTTTACTCAAACCACCCTAATACCGAAGGTGCTGTAGAAATCCAGGCACGCAGAGACACACCTAGCATCTCAGTGGACCAGACAGACCACCTACTCGGACCTACTAGAGTTGTCCAGATGGCAAGTGATAACAATCTAGAACAGAATCTGCTAACAATGCAAGAGAAGAGTATACCACCCGGAGCCAGTAACTATCAGTCTATTGGCCTAGCTCCTGAATTCATAGGTTTCAGTCCTCTCCAAATACTGCCAAGAAGAATGGAAATCCTTAAGGAGGCAAGAAAGGCTACAACACAAAAATGTTATGCAACAAAATGGAAAAGATATATTCCTTGGTGCACGGATAACGGGTGTATGGAGACAAGAACAAACTAAACTGTGTTAACATACCCCACACACCTACTAGACACCAGGTAAAACTATTCATCCTTAAAGGTACATCTGGCAGCCATAGTAGTCTACACCAGGGGCACTTCAAGTAACAGCTGTTTTACAACTCCAGTGGTGAAGAGATTCCTAGAAGGAGCAAAAAGAATTGCACCACCAAGATTCGTTCCAGCACCTTTGTGGAACTTAAATACCGTCCTAATGCAGTTAATGACAAAGCCGTTTGAGACTATGCTCAAAGCTGATCTAAAATCACTCGCACTCAAGATAGCATTTCTAATTGCAATCACATCACTACGTAGAGTAAGCGAACTGCTGGCACGAATAATACAGGAACCATACCTTCAAATACACTGGGACAAGGTCGTTCTCAGAACTAACCCAAAGTTTTTGCCCAAGGTAGTAACCAACTTTCATGCTACTGGCTTTCTTCAGAGAGCCCAAGACACAGACAGAGAGCCCTACGCACTTTGTATGTAAGGAGGGCTTTCAGGTACTATCTAGAAGAAACTAAAGGCAATCTAGAGATCCCCAGTAACCAAGGTTACAATCTCAAGATGAATTGTAGAAACAATACATACTTGCTATTTGAGGGCAGGGATGACACTGCCTGCACTCCCAAGAACCCACTGAATAAGCATTTTCAATGCAATAGGTCTCGCATTTGTAGAGTTTGAGCTATTGGCGTTGTAATGTAAATGTTTTTTACTAATGTGGTTTGGAGTGGAGTGGATGTATGTGATGCCAATTGGTTGATTTTACACTGAATCTTAAAGGAAGTGTATTATAGTCCCTAGTTTTGGAGTAGAACCAAGGTTAAGTGCAAAGTCTATCCATATAATTTCAAAGCAATGTTTAACGTAAGGGACGCAAAGACTGTAAAACCAAAGAAGACAGCTTGGAAAACGAACCAAGATCAACTGCTTACTTAGCGTGGACATCGGAAATCAACTTCTGAAGAAAACTGTGTGTCTAGAAAACTACCCTCTCACTATGAAAAACATATTGCATTCACTATACCATGTGACTTAATGGTTTTAAATACAGCTGCCTTAAAATATTTACACCTTAAATGGTATTTGAACATGTATTTAATCGAGCACTTAATAAGCTTAGTAAAAACAATAGTATGTTTGGTGTTCAAGCAAAGGAAGCTTCCCCGTTGTATCTTCTAAAACGTCAAGTACCATAATGCCATTGAACAATAAAACCTGTGAGGAACTTGTGATAAAGTACTAAGTTTGTCAAACCTTTAAAGACAAAGGATGCCCATTTTCGCTAAATCTAAACGTGCAACCGCTACCACTCAACTCAAAGGAATACATAAAACAACCAAAAAATCAAATGCTTCTCAACAATGAAACACCCTGACTCTCACTAATTACTTAAGCATTTATTTAGAAAAGAAGAGCAAGGTCACACAATTCAGAAAAGCAAACAATGAAAATGCCATGACTGCCGATGCATTGTGGAGGCTTGCATGCTCTCTGTATTCCATGGCGATTATATCTCTTTCCCAATCAAATTACTATTTATCCAAAACACTAATTAGTACATCTAGTGACATCAGTAATATTTAAAGTGACTGTTACTCTTGGTCAATCTATTTGCTCTCTCTCAGCCCGCAGAACTGTGCCTCTCAGTGGTGAGAACTGAAACTGCTTTATTGGAAGGCTCAGTACCATGCACATGGCCATATGTGCTATGCTGGTGCTTCCATATCCACCACACAGGTGTCAGTCTCGTGGGCTCATTTACTTAGAAAAGGTGCCAATCAGTTTGGCTGACAGTCGATTAGATCTTCATTATTGTAAGTATATCTTATGCATATGTTTTCACTGTCTCCCATTATTGGCTGATGTGCAGACTGAAAAGCAATGATAAATGAAAGAAAGTGGTGAAGGCTGCATCCGCAGCTCTGGTGTAAGCTGAATGTTTGTCAGCACCTCCTGACCAAGATGAGATTCTCTTCATGAGGAAAGCTCAAGAGCATAATCCCAGTAGAATGCACGTGGAAGAATCCACATATCTGTCCTACATCTTTCTGTGATATGAACACGTCCGGAGAATGCCACTTCTGCACTAGGAAAGTCAGAGGCCTTGGCAGCACGCTCTAGCAGCAACCAGCTGACAGGATTTCCCTAAACCAATAACAACATGGCGTCAACAACAACGCCAGGGCTCATTGAAAATTCTGTCACGCACAGCTGGCATAGCGATAAGATAAACAGTGAGAAAGCGCTTGGCATGATAGGACATGCCGTCCCTGGAACTCATGCTATTGGTGCGTTAGGGCATTTTAAAGGAAAAAATAACTACATTTCCCGGAATTCAGTGGAACAGCATTTGAATTCTGTGACCCGTGAAAAGATTAGGAGCTGCAGGAAGACTAGGACAACAGCGGGATGAATGTGAATTTTATGGACTAAACAAACAGCAATGCGAGAGTTGGTGGGAGCGGGAATGTAACACATGGGAGGAGGTGGGACACAAGAGGAGCCTTCGAGTGATGAGGTGCTAATTGTCTGCCCTGAAGCCAAGATAACCATCAGGGAGAAATGCAGCTGGCACAATGCGCGCTGCTGCTCGCTCCTGATTCCCCTCGTTCATGGAGAAGTCTCTTGGAAGTCTGAAGTGATTCCAAGAGGCCCTCTCCTAGAGCAGCGCATGTGCGCTGCGCTAGGTGAGACCTAAAAAGGAAAAAGGGCGCAGCTCCGGCATTCCTAACAAACGTACCAATGTATGCAATTTGCACAGCAGCGACATGGGCATCACCACACACCTTTGCAAAACATTATTGTGTTGACATCCAAATGAAGAAGGAAGGACTGGTGGGATACAAGGTACTGCAACACCTGTTTGCTAGCACTTCCTCATTCCTCCCCCACCAGCCTATGGGAAGGGATAGCACTACATAATCGAATGCACAGCATGTGAATCCAGAAAAGTATTCATGCTGCAAAACAAAATGGTTACTTAACAGTAGGACTAGTTTTGCAGCTTGAAGAATGTTCTGGATTCACATGTGACCTATCTGCCTCCTTGGAAATGGGAGATGACGCAACCAGGTGGGAAAGAAAAAAAAGACCCAAGGAAGTAGTATACCAGGAAAGAAATAAATAAATCTGAAGATGGCGACTATGCTCAGGAACATCCGGGGCTCTGTCTGTCACACAGGGGACCGACATACAGTCAAATGATGGTGGACGACTCTCCGAGAGAAAAAGAGACCATTTCAGACCCAACTACTAGATGGCGGATTATTGCACAGCATGTGTGAATCCAGAGAATTCTTCATTGCAAAACTACTCCTATTGGTAAGTAACTATTTTGATTCCACCTATAGTGCTAACTATTGGCTTCCATCAAAAACTGACTTGGAAAATGTTAATTCTGTTTCAAGTATTGTGTTCTGATCTTATCCATCAGATGTTAGTTATTGGCCTATAATTACTTTTTGCTGCGGTCTTTGTAATCAAGGCTCTAACATTACCTGCTAGAAGTGACTAATTATTGTAAAGATTCAGAACTAGGATCTGCAGCCAACATGAGCCATTTCTATTTGCCTTAAGGAGGAGAAAATAGTAATTTAAAGAAATAAGTTGAGGACAGTTTGAGCCCAGATTGAGGTGAATGTTGTTCAATACAAATTGGCAGTGTGCTTGACTATGCATGGCCCAGCAAACGCCCCTTTCTACATGGCATGTATGCAGAGCACTTCTCATTCATTATTTCAAGTCCGATATTTAGAATTATGACACCAGAACCATTGATTTAATGACCCCTCCAGATTCGTCCCACAAACTGATCCTGCTGAACATTTAGATGGTCCTGCTATCACGTGGTACATGCGGCCATTGTCGTTTTCCTTATGTTAGCATGAGCCTATTGCAGACTGTCTTCTGCTTTACGCATTTTACTACACAAACTTATTTTGCTTTGTGGCACGCTGAAACTTTCACATAGAACATGCTGTTTGTTGTTTTTTCCTTCTGTTCTTTCCTGGGATTTAGTCTGAACATTTTTATTCTGTTCTGGTCAGGCCCTAGCACCTAGACAAAACATGCAGATGCAGCTGTTTGGGAACATGTACTTTGGCCATATAGGTGTACACTAATAGGCGACACACACACTTGGAGAGGGATATTTCCAGGGAGGGGAGCGTGACCGCACCTGTGATGTAGATCTTCCGTCTATAGACTGAGGTACGGGGTCTGCTGCTAAGACCCAGTGTTCATGTAATAGATAATCATTTTGCTTCTGAAGACGGAGAGGGAGGTTAGGCTACACTATCATATGTAATGACAGCTCCTTTTATGATTTACGGATTACTTGCTATGCTGACCGTATTTGTGGTAGGCATTTTTCTACTTGTTTTGGCACGTATACTGCATTTAGAGCACAATAGTTAAAATAAACATTTTAAACTTTTCTCGTGTCTCTGTCAGATCTCATTGTGGACGAGTACAAAAGTGCGAGCAAAAGGGTGTGTCTTGCAACCGTGATTCCTGAGAAGGTCGGGAGTGTTCTGTTCTAAGGTGTCTAATCACTTGGACCTCTGTGAGTGAGTAGGAGGGCAAGTGAGACACTATAGTTAGTCAGTCCCTGGGCTCATGGGTACTTAGGTGGCAGGATGACTCAGTCCCTGCCTTCTAAGGTTCCATGACCCCAAGCATAGTTCTGTGACCTTGCAGAATCCCTGCAACCCGGCATCATAAAGTCTGTGACATATCTCTGTATCTTAGCAGATAACTCGCATTGAAGGTGCAGGGAGATGAACTGTACCCCTCCGTAATCCATTTTGCCAGGAGGAGGTGGAACACTGTGCAGGCGTCGATAAAAGCAGCACTTTCTTACCGCGGCACGTGACGCGCATTAGAGAGACACGAATAGGCTTGATGACCACAGTAGTGGGAGTTATGATTCAGGCCACACGGTAAGGTTTTGCAGCTACCACCAGAAGCTACTCCTTTTGTGATGGTGTTTAAAAATGTCCCTACGCTATACGATAACAAGCTGACGATGATAGTCAATTGAAGAACAAAGTCATAAATTGGCTGGGCAAAAAATTGGCTCTCTACAGCTATGATATTTTATATAACTTTAATGGACAAAGAGTCAGCTAGGTGGAAAATCGCCCCAAAAGGGAAGCTGTGGACTGTGTGGTAATCATATTGCATGATAACTCTCGATGTGGGAACAAGACCTAAACCAAATCAAGTTACGAAACAGGAGTCTAAGCCAGAAATTGAGGAACAATTGCATATAAGCATGGTTTGCCTGGTCTTTAGCTCCATCGTTACATTGGGACAGTAAGAGACGTAGCTCTGCCCTCTTTTTTTCATTATGACACCGCTTACCCCACTACCAAGGAGATGAGTGACTCTGTTGCACACTCCATTGTGGCTGTGCACCTGTCAGCTTGAACTGGGATTGCAATTAATGCTTCACAGAATGCAGCCTCTATAGCACACTTTGTCTATTTTGGAATGTGGCTGGACTTTTGAATGAGTTGAACAATGTTGTTTGAAATGATCTGTTAAGGCACTTTCATATTGTCGGTCTACAAGAGACATGGGCTTTTAAGAAGGCACATACTGACAGGTTTGTTTCACTATCAACCATGGCTGCCTATTCTAGACTGGGTCATCATAGGGGTGATTTGCTAACTTTCATCTCAATCACATTAGATAGTAGGATATTTAAAACCTACCTTGATTCACCTCACTTAGAAATTGTCTGCAGCATGAGTCTAAATTTCTATCATAATAACTTCAAGCCTTATTATACAGGTATAGTAGGTTCCCTCGATCAAACCCTTGGCAAGGTTCGGAAGGAGATTAAAGGGGATTTTATGGTAATGGGGGGGGGGGGGGGGGGGGGGGGGGGGGGTGTTAACTGCAGGCTCTGCTAAATTTCCAGGACCTCCATCTGTGGTGCGTTGGGATGTGACAAGGAGGATTATTGCCACTTTGAGCATAACTCATGTGGTGATAAGCTTGATGCAATCATCAGTAAGCATACCCTTTTGCTTTCATTAGATTTTAACGCTTCCCCAACCGACAAACAAATTACTTTTTCTGGCAAAGGCTTGGGTGGTCTAATTGATTTTATTGATCTGATGGAGACATCTTGCCTCATATTCCTTAACTTTGAATTCTCCCCGGACGTCAGACTCGATCCGTAAATTTTTCAGCAGTACCTCCGCTCTCCAGGGTTCAGCGCCAAACAACTCTGTAATGACGTCGACTCCGGTCATGACGTCACTGGAGCCATATAAGTCCCCTTCAGCATGCGGACATCAGTTTCTTCTTTTCTGCACTTCAACAAGGTTCCGGAGAGGCCGTTTTTGGCCTACATCGACAGTTTTTGTTGTCGTTGTCAGCAGTGTGCCCTTTTTAGGTTCCGCCTGGCGTTAGCAGCGCGCATGCGGTGCTCTCACTATGATTTCGATAACTATGTGTTAGTTGGCCTTCTGTTTTCGTGGTTGGAGGTCGGGCCGTTAGGCTGGGAAACACGAAAGAACCCGCTCTGAAGAGAAAAATACCGTCACCCTAAACATATGTGATTAAAATGTGATTTTCCCATGCGCCTCTCTTCTATGGGTGTGAGGGTGTTTCCTGGGGGAGGAGGTAGGCAGGCGGATAACCATTCCCTTGTAGTGGGATCAGCAAATTAGCCGGGGGGGGGGGGGGGGGGGTTGCTGTGCAGATTTCTATCCCCATAAAGGGGATCCCTGAGATAAAAGCCTAGTTAGACACACAGATGGCAAACGTGTATTTTCCTGGCAATGAATGGGTTACTTGGTTGTGCCTGTGGTATGAAAAGAAAAACAAGCATTTGCAATGCAATAGATCTCGCATTTGCGACAGTTTGTTATTGGCATTGTAAGTGACAATGCCTTTTATTTATGTGTTGGTTTTTAAAACATAAATAAAAGTCATTATCATTTACAATGCCAATAACTTAAACTCTTGCAAATGTGAGACCTATTGCATTGCAAATGCTTGTTTCTCCATGTCTTCAGACTTTAAGCCTTATGAGTCCTGTAGTTGGCAAATGTCAGTTACAGACTCACATACGGTTTTCATGTGGTGTTTGGGTGAACACCACAACACAGAGGATTGCGACTCCTTCCAAAAGCTGAAGCTGAAGCCGAAGGTGCTTAAGGAGCGCTGTATGATGTTGCTGGCGGCACATATGTCGCTATCTTTTGAGACTTTCCTGCCTCGGTCTTCATCTCAGGAAGAGGTCTGTTCGCGGGGCTGGTCTAGAAGCCGTTCCAGAGGACATCGTTCTCCAGAGACATCGAAAGGTAGGAAGTGGTTGAAGTCTCTGCATCTCCCGGTTTCACTGCATGGGGACCCGAACTCCCACGTCTCCTCCCGCTCGACGGTTGAGGATGCACAACTCTGCACTGCATCTCCCTGTCTTTCCGGGAGCCGGGGCATCAATTGCCCAGTTGAGGCAGCTTTATAACCCTTTACACCTCATCTTTGGTACACCCTCTTCTTCTAGAGCACCTTCGGGCCCCAAGGAAGTGTGTGGCGCTGTCGGAGGGTTCAGCCACCATGACGGTTGGGCCAGCGCTGATCGGCGTCAACTGGCTACGCTTAATCACAGGTATGCAGTCCTTCGGCATCTCCACCTACAGCTCCTTTTTTTGATCAGCCTACTCTGACACGGTCGTCATCGGTACCAGTTGAAATCGTCTCTCCTCCTACCTACCAATGTTGAGGCGTCACCTTCTGGGTGTAGTATGGCGTTAACAGTACAGACTGAGGGGGTTGTATTTTCGTTGGTTCCTTCTCAGGGGGAGATTTCTGAGAGTCACCTTGTGTCCACTGGGACAGGTCTTTTTTAGCCCAGTTCTGATACTTTAACATCTCCGATGGCGGAGAGCTGGATATCTGCTTTTGTTTTGGCCTTGTTACTACCTACGGTGCAGAAGTCTACTGACCCTGTGATCGAGGTCCTTTACCAAGAACAGATGGGGAAAAGCCTGTTCTTGCGTACAGTGAGACCCTGTTTAGCTCAGGTCTTGTCTGCTCTAGACTAAGAAAACTGGATGGTAGCGTTGGACCTGCAGGATGCATATATTCACATCCCCCAATCTGCCAGGCCACAGGTGTTAGCAGCGGTTCAAGGTAGGCCACGAGAACTTTGTTTACCATGCTCCCCCTTGGCCTTACCAGTGCCCCTCGGGTGTTCACCAAGGTGATGGCATTGGTTGCAGCTCATCTGCGCAGTTTAGGGGTTTCAGTCTTCCCCGTGACTGGCTGTTAAAGGCGTCCTTGCCCCAGGCTGTCCTTCATACTACAGTGAACTTCCTGAATTCGCTGGAATACTCTATAAAAGTGCTGACGTTGCACCTGACTCTGTCTCAGATGCTCCCTTTCATCGGAGCTGTTCTGGACACAGTGTAGTTTCCGGCATATCCTCCGAAGCAGCCAGTCCAGGATATTAAGGATGATTCCGATGTTTCAGCCTCTATCCTGATTTCTGTGAGACTGACTCTGAGGCTGTTGGGCCTCATGTCCTTGTGCATCCTATTAAAGCATGCCAGGTGGCATATGTGGGCTCTGCAGTGGGACCTGAAGTTTCAGCGGGCACAGCATCTGGCCGATCTCACCGTTGTGGTCCAGATCTTGGAAGGAACTGCGAGAGATCTGCAGTGGTATTCCAACGAACTGCGATTGGGTCGAGGGCAGACTCCTTGCCAAACCAGATCACACAGTGGTGACAGATGCATCACTTCTGGGATGGAGCATCCATCTGGGAGAGGTAGAGATCAGTGGACACTGGTCTCCAGCGGAGTTGGGGCTCCACATCAATTTGTTGGAGCTTTGCGCATTTCGGTTGGTATTGAAAGTATTTCTTCCCTCTGTCAAGCAGGTGTTAACGGGCAACACCACTGCCATCTGGTACTGCAACAATCAGGGGGGGGGGGGGTCGTGGACCCTTTGTCGAGAGGCCCTGCATCTCTGGACATGGCTGGAACAGCAGGGCATAAATGTAAATGTTGTAGACTTGTAAAGCGCACAGCTGCCCCAGCAACGGGGCGTCCCGGCGCTGTAGACCGCTGGGGAACCCGTCCTGGCTATCCCTGTGAGATGGTCCCTTTCTGGGTATCTCCAAGGTGAAACCAGGCATCCCCGGCGTCTGTGGGGGGCCGTTGTAGAGATGAGGCAAGCTTAATGCCCAGAGTTGCCGAGTGTGTTCCTGGTTAGAGTAGGTACCGAGGCGAGAATTATCGAGTCCGTTTTGACCCTGGTCCACAACCCTGCCGCGTCGGGAATTGAACCCTGGTCCCTGGCCAATTCTCTGCTTACGGGTCTGCCGCCTCTAACTAGTGAGCCACACCTCTGTTCGTTCAACACTTGGCAGGTTCTCTGAACGCCATGGCGGACAAACTCAGCCAACAATGCCTAGCGGATCACGAATGGCGTCTCCTGTCGGAGGTGGCGCAAGGTTTCTTTCAACAGTGGGGAGAACCTTGGTTAGATCTATTCGGCTGTGAAAAAAACGCGCAATGTCAGCAGTATTGCATGCTGGTGTTTCGAAGCCAACTATCGTGATGCGACGCTTTTCATTGCAAGTGGAGCTCAGGCCTGTTGTACGCCTTTCCGCCCTTACCACTTCTGCCCAGAGTTCTGAAAAAGATCAAGAACGACTGGGACAAGTCATCCGTGTGGCGCTGGACTGGGCAAGGAGAGTCTGGTATCCAAAATTTCTGAAAATGAACATCAATCCTCCGATCATTATCTTCTATCACAGCAAACGTGTCCTTCCACAAAGACGGTATATGCCTGCGGTCGGCAAACGTTTGTATCATATTGTACAGAAAGGTCTATTGACCCGCTTTCTGATTCTCTCTCTACTTTTCTTTTTAGTTCTCGCCTGACGTTAGCAGCACGCATGCGTTGCTCTCGCCATGCGAGGGCCTCTTGGAATCAATACGGTTCCAGAAGTCTTGTCGCTGCTCTGCCTGCAATTTTGATTTGTGCGTGACGTTTTGCGTCATGGATTATGCAAAACACAGTGTAATGAATGCACCAAAGGCAATCATTACACTTAGGGTTGCCACCCTGTCCGCTTTTGGACCCGCCCACCGGGATTGGATTGTTTATTTGCGGAGGAACACGGCCTCCTTAAAGCTTTCATTTTCAGGACCGCGAGCACTATGTTTTTTTATAACAGAGCCAATAGTAAAGAACATGGCTACCCGGGCCGGAGCTGCTTCCCTCAAACAGCATACGTCGCACGAGGACAGCCAGCAGCACGCGGCGCTGTTGAGCATCTCAAGGACATCGGGGACTCTGAACCGAGATGATAAGTAGCAGAGGTTTCGAAACATTACCAAGGCTGAGGTCAGCGAGCACCCTCTCCATCCGAGACAGACATCTCAGATGTGAAGAGCGCCACCAATCATGTCAGTAACAGAAACACACGACCTATGAGACGGCGTAAGGGCCACGGGCCTACTAAAAACACAGCCGTTTCTAGTAGCGTTGAGGGGCGCATGAAGTCAGATTCAGGCACTGAAAGGTGTGAAAAATCGGGCCTGACAGGGAGGCCTGAATGTTTATTTACCATCCGTTGTTTGTAAAGTGCAAAATGGGAACTGAACCACGACAAACCAGTCTCGATGAGACCACGAGGGTCTGAGGCTCGACGGGAAGTCGAGGGGATACAGAAAAGGGCTCTGAAATAAGAGAAATAGTGGACAACACGTTGTGAAATAGGATCAGGTTTATTTAAAGAGGAGAGTGATATCCCTAAAAATAGAACACCTTTGCCAATGGACACAAGGAAGCAGGATGAACCGGTCCACAACTCTCCTTCACCTTAGCCCCACCCTTTATGAAGGGTGCATTGCGGGGATCTGGGAGTGAGCGTTATTTTACACAACGTGGGGCCTGGGAGGCCCTGGTTCTTTTGTGGGGTATGTGGCGTACTTACCACTTGGGTTGCTGCTGTGATGGTAGTAAGTATGAGACTTACATTCAGCAACACTCAGTAATCGGACTGGAACACCGAAATAGGGCAGTCAAATGTAGGTTCGCCACGAACAAGTGGGGCATAGCAGCATCCGGTGAGGCGAGTAATTGCCCTGCAAAGTAAGATGCTACAAACAAAATACATTTGCTGTTTACGGGCATTTTTCTTTTATCTGTTTTCTCGTTCTTTCCAGAACTTGGTGTGCATTGTAATGGAATTCTGTTTGGTCCCCTAGAATGTAAGTGATCTAGGACTCGGGGAGTTGGGGGCTTGTCATGAAGTACCACCAGCATCTCAGTGGCATCCCATACAAGCGTCAATTAAAATCCTTTCTCGATACTCTCAGTACCCATAGGTGATTGTGGGGAACAGCTCAACAGTTATCCCGTGGTGAGCCAGAGTCATCCGCATCCCGAGCTGCCTTCTGGTCCCCGTTCTTCACTCTGTACAAGGTTCTCAAAGCACACCCGTGCAGGTACAAGTGGATTCAAAGCACGTACTAAGCTGTGGCCCCGCATTCAGACAAAGCGGCGTGTAACATTCAGGGCTGTGTGCCTTCAAGTGCCCATTCTTTCCAACATATTACTAGTGCATTATCATTAATCTAGTTCCCAGGTTGTCGACTTTATTTGAGCACTATTCTGACGTGGCGTTTTACTTTTACATGTTAGGAAGCCCTTCAGAAGAGCATAGCTGTGTTCATTATGTGTTCGGCACAGATGAAACTTTCCACGTGCAATGCCACCATCAAGCCCCGGAAATCCACAGATTCAGTAGCCACCGAGCTGTGGGTGAACTCACACACAAGAGCACGGGCCACTCACACCGCAAAAAACCCACATACAAGTGTGTCCTTCACTGGACTTAAAAAAAAGTCAAACACGGTCAGAATACTGCTCTAAAGATCACTTTCTGAAACCGCATCAGACATTGAAGTTCAAGTTTAACCCCTTTGCTGCTGTGCTAAAGTCACCATGTTCACAGTTTTGGCACTTGTCAAAGTAGCAGCACATTTTTCCTGCTGTCAACCTACTTCCAGTTTGAGGTAGAAACCAGTGTGAAACCCATGGGTGATCTAGAAAACCTATATGTTTCTAAAACGAGCATCTGAAAGAGACACGTTGGTGATAGATTCCTTACCTTAGAATACTCCCCAGGCGTCAGTCTGGATCCGGAAAGTTTTCTGCTTAGCAGTACCCCTGCTCGCCAGTAGGTGGCACAGTGCGGCTCCGCGCCGTGCATGCCGGGACGACGTCACGGAGGCTACTTAGGCACCACCCATGCGCGCTGACGTCAGTTTTCTTTTTCCGCACTGAAAGCATAGATCCGGATTGAGCACGTACCTCTGTCAATTTTTGACCACTTTTTGAGACTTTTTGTCTTCTCCTCTTTTCTCCTGGTGCATGTAGGGATGCCCGGCTTGAAGTCTTGCGGGTCGTTCCACCGTAATATGTCGATGGCGGACCCCCATGATGTCTGCCTCTACTGCCTGGAGACCGACCACGACTCCTGGGATTGTCGGAACTGCTGGCCATGGCCCCGAAGGCATTGCGGGAGCGGCGCCGGGAGTAGCTGGAGGTCCGGCACTCCTCTCACCGCCGCTCTGGGTCTAGGAGCCGTTCACGGGACCGCAGCCGTCGCTCTTCGGACTCTGTCTTCACCTTCAGATTCCGGTAAGCGACGCCATAAGAATAAGTAGAAGAAGAATGGATGCTTTCCAACGTCCTTCCACCGCTCCCCGGAGGCGGACGTGGGGGACAGGGGCTCCGCCCCTGCGGCTCCTCTGGAGCCTGGGTGTCCCGCAGCCTACCCGCTCTACCCGGGTCCGTCGGCGACTCACGAACAGCGGCAAGAGTTTCTTGCTGCCTTGGACCGCCTGTTTAGGCCCTGGGCTCCCGCGGCCTGTGTCCAAATCCTGTTGACTCGGCGGCACTGCCTCCGGCGCCAGCCCCGGAGCCACTGGATCCAGCACCCGCGGCTCTGGCGCCACAAGTTGCAATGCCGCTGGCTCCGGCCCTGGCGCTGCCCTTGGCTCTGGCCCCAGCGCCGCCCCTGCCTCCGCTACAGGTGCCGCTTATCCCGCCCCTGCCTCGGTTCTCTGACCATTTCGTTCCGACCTGGGATCCTCATTGGAATGGGGCTCCAGTTCGGCCCCAGCCGTCGCCGGCGCCGCTCCTGGCGCCGCTAGCCCCTTCTCCGGCTCCGGTCCTGCCGTCGTGACCGGCTCCTTCTACCCCGGAGCCGGATGAGGACTGGGACGGATCCGAGGACCCCCTTGCGCGGCAGTGTGACTCTGTGCAGGATTGGGTGGATGACCTTCAAGACGCGGGTGAACTTGATGTGTCTTCTGACCTGGGGTTTGCCTCGCCTCCGCCTACTATGGAGGAGGGCGCTTCCTACACTATGGTGCTGCATCGAGCTGCGGAGACACTCCACCTCAACCTCCCTACGGTGGCCCTTAAGACCAACCTCCTTACGGAGGTGCTCCAGACGGCGTCTACGCTCGTCGGAGCCGCTGCTCCCTTTCAATGAGGCCCTTACTGAAGTCCTCTTGGGTACTTAGTTGCGGCCGGCCTCGGGGGCGCTGGTGGAGAAGAACGTCGCTAGGCGTCATCGCCCAGCACCTGGTGATCCTGCCTTCTTGGCCACTCACCCCACACCTGAGAGCCTGGTCATTCGAGCCTCGACATTGCAGAGTGCCTTTCCCTTGGCTCCGCCGGACAAGGACTCTAAGAGGTTGGACCAATATGGCAAAAGGTTTGTCTCCTCAGCCAGTTTGGGGTTGAGATCGGTTAATACCGCCTGCTTATTGGGCTGTTAGTCCCACGCAGTGTGGGATTCGGTGGCGGATGTTCTGCCTCAGTGCTCTGCGGAGGTCCAGGCTGTCATCTCCCAAGCAATTGCGGAGGACAAGGATGTGGCGAAGTTTGCCATCAGGTGTTGTTTGGACATCGCTGATTCATTGGGCAGGGCGATTTCCACGACGGTGGCGTTGCGACGCCACGCCTGGTTGTGTTCCACTGGCTTTTCACCCAATGTCCAGAGCTCATTCATGGACATGCCCTTCGATTGCTCCCCTCTCTTTGGTGAGAAGGCTGACAATGCCCTGGAGCGCTTTAAAGACTCTCGTGCCACGGCCAAGTCTTTGGGTCTTTCCTCAAACTCTTGCCACAACGGGGTTTTGTTCCTTTCGTGGCCAGGGCAGGGGTACCCAGGCACGCTTTTCCAGCAAGCCTGTGCAGAACCAGCCTCAGTGAGGCCGTGGACGTGGGTTCCACAGGGGCGGGTCTGGTAACCAGCGTGCAGGGCAGTCCACTTCCACCCCCGCTGCTTCCGCCTCGAAACCTTCATAATGCAATCTTCAGGGGGCACCCCACGCCAATGGGTGACAGGGTTCACCTCCTCCACCATCACCACTAGCACGAGATTACGTCGGACAAGTGGGTGTTGCAGATAATCTGCCAAGGTTACTCGCTCCCCTTTCTGTCCTCCCCTCCAGCCATGCCACCTCGGTACCACCACATGTCGGGGGATCATTTGGCTCTTCTCCGTTAGGAAGTCACGGCCCTCCTGGCTAAGGGGGCCATTGAGTACGTTCCCAATCAGGATGTAGGGAGGGGTTGCTATTCCCACTACTTCCTGGTCCCCACGAGGGACAAGGGGGGGCCTGCGCCCCATCGTAAACCTCCGGTACGTCAATCGCTTCCTCCGGAAGGAGAAGTTCAAGATGCTGACGCTGGCTTAGGTCCTGTCTTCCCTGGACCCTGGAGACTGGGTGGTAGCGTTGGACTTGCAGGGCGCTTATTTTCACATTCCCGTCCTGCCGACCCTCCGGCGTTAACTGCGGTTCACGGTAGGCCAGGAGCATTTTCAGTTTGCCGTGCTCCCCTTCGGTCTTACCAGCGCCCCTCTGGTGTTCACAAAGGTGATGGCGGTGGTCGCAGCTCATCTGCGCAGGTCAGGGGTGTCCGTCTTCCCCTACCTCGACGACTGGCTGTTGAAGGCGGGTTCGCCCCAGGCAGTTGTCTCCCACCTCCAGACTATGGCCGACCTCCTGCATCTGCTGGGGTTCTCCATCAATGTGCCCCCGAGTCCCTCTCAGAAGCTTCCTTTCATCGGAGAGGTTCTGGATTCGATGCTGTTTCGGGTTTATCCTCCCGTACAGCGAGTCCGGGATATTCAGGCTATGGTTCCGCTCTTTCAGGCTCTATCCCGGGTTTCAGTCAGGATGACCCTCTGGCTTCTGGGCCTGATGGCCTCTTGCATCCTGCTGGTGGCACATGCCAGATGGCATATGCGGGCTCTGCAGTGGGACCTGAAGTTCCAGTGGGTGCAGAATCATGGCAACCTGTCCGATCATGTCCAGATCTCAGAGGGCACTGTTCGGCAGTTGCAGTGGTGGCTCACGAATCGCGATGGGGTCAATGGCAGATCCCTCTCCCTTCCCCAACCGGAGCACACAGTAGTGACGGATGCGTCCCTCTTGGATTGGGGAGGCCACATGGGGGAGGCGGAGATCAGAGGCCTCTGGTCTCCGGTGGAGTCCCGGCTCCATATGAACCTTCTGGAGCTGCGGGCGATCCGGCTTGCACTGAAGGCATTCCTTCCCTCTGTCCAGGGAAGTGTAGTGCAGGTGTTCAGGGACAACACCACTGCCATGTAGTATTGCAACGAACAGAGTGGGATGGGGTCCTAGACCGTATGTCAGGAGGCTCTGCGCCTCTGGACGTGGCTGGGATATCAAGGCATTACCTTGGTGGTTCAACACCTGGCAGGTTTTCTGAACGCCAGGGCGGACTAACTCAGCCACCGGTGCATGGTGGATCACGAGTGGCGTCTGAACTTGGACGTGGCGCAAGGTTTCTTTCTGCGATTGGTTAGATCTATTCGCCACCGAAGGTGGCACACGCTCGGAGATGCTTTTCGCCTCGAGGAGCTGCGGTCTGTTGTACGCCTTTCCGCCTATACCACATCTGCCCAGATTGCTGAAGATCAGGCGTGACCGGGCCCAAGTTATTCTTGTGGCTCTGGACTGGGCTCAAAGAGTATGGTATCCCGAGCTACTCAGTATGAGCATCGATCCCCCGATCCGTCTGCCTCTTCAGGAGGATCTTCTGTTGCAGCAGCAGGGGGCGGTCCTCCACCCGAACCTGTCCAGCCTCCACCTCTATGCTTGGAGATTGAGCGGCGACAGTTGACACCTTTCGATCTTCCTCCCGAAGTCTGTGATGTCATCCTGGCAGCCAGGCGTCCCTCCACTAAAACGGTGTACGCATGTAGGTGAAACAGATTTGTGGAATGGTGCACAGCAAAGACTGTGGATCCCCTTTCTGCCCCTCTTTCTGAGGTTCTTTTGTTCCTTTTCTCTTTGGCCCAGCAGGGCTTTGCTCTGGGCACTGTTTAAGGTTCTCTTTCGGCCATCTCAGCCTTTCTACGGCTTCCAGATCAGCCTTCTCTTTTTAAGTCCCCGGTTGTTAACAGTTTTCTTAAGGGCATTGCGCATACGTTCCCACCTTTGCCCTTCATAATGCCTCAGTGGGACTTGAATCTTGTCTTGACTTTTCTGATGTGCGCTCCCTTTGAGCCCCTTCATAACTGTTCCTTACGTCTTCTTACTCTCAAGACTGTTTTTCTGGTTGCTATCACCTCTGCCAGAAGAGTGAGTGAGCTCCAGGCTCTTTCTTCCAAACCACCTTTCCTTTCTGTTCATCCGGACAAGATGGTTTTAAGGAATTGTCCTTCTTTCTTGCCAAAGGTTGTTACACTCTTTTACATCGGGCAGACCGTCACTTTGCCCACCTTCTTTCCGCATCCTTCCAGGGAAGAGGAGCGGCTCCACCGTCTGGACCCAAAACGTGCCCTTGCTTTCTATCTGCAGCGTACACAGCAGTTCCGGGTGGATGATCAACTCTTTGTTGGCTACGTGGGCGCCAAAAGAGGTTGGGATGTGCACAAACGGACCATCTCGGGGTGGGTCGTTCTGTGCATCAAAGCATGTTACTCCTTGGCCAAGAAGGAGCCTCCTGTGGGACCGCGTGCCCATTCGACCAGGGCAACTACTGCCTTGGGACGCGGTGTCCCCTTGCAGGATATTTGTCAGGCAGCTACGTGGGCCTCGCTGCACACGTTTACCAGGCACTACTGCCTTGACAGTCGGGTCCGGAGAGACGGCTTCTTTGGCCGTTCTGTGCTCCATGACTTTCTGGTGTAATTTGTTCACAGACCCTCCACCGGGGTTGGTATTGTTGGGGTATCTATTCTAAGGTAAGGAATCTATCACTAACGTGTCTCTTTCAGATGCTCAATTTACTACTTAAATACAGATGTATCGTTACACAAGTAGTAACTTGTGCATCAAAAATGCAATGGGTCTTGCCTTTCATTAAGTTAAAGCCATTTGCTTTGCTATACAATACCATTAGCAAAGCAAATGGCTTTAACTTAATCAAAGGCGAGACCTATTGCATTTTCAGGATTATCTTTCTGCTCTAGCTGCTTTTTTGCAGCTACCAGACCAACTTCTTTAATTCAATTGTAAATAGGTTCTTGAAAGGGCTGACTCACTTGTTTCTGCCCACACCCTTTGTCGTGCCACAGTGGGACCTTAATTTGGTCCTCACTTTTCTTGGGTGCTCCTGTCGAGCCTTTGCACAACTGTCCCTCAGGCTGCTTACCATCAACACAGCCTTTCTGGTGGCGATAACATCTGCCCGGAGGGTGAGTGAGTTGCAGGCGTTATTATGTAAGCCCCCTCTACATGTTGACTTTTCCAGATAAGGTGGTGCTTGGCGTCCGTGCTTCATTCTTGCTGAAGGTGGTGACCCCTTTCCATCTGGGTCAATCAATCACGCTGCCCACCTTCTTTGCTCCCCTGCATCCCTCTAAAGAAGAGGAGCATCTCTACAGTTTGGACGCAAAAAGAGCGTTGTCGTTCTACTTTGACCACACAACAGCGTTCCGGGTAGATGACTAACTCTTTGTGAGGTACGTGGGAGCAAAGAAAGGAGAGGCAGAACAGAAAAGGACCATTTCTCGCTGGGTCATTCTCTGCATAAAATCTGCTATGCTTTGGCTAAGAAGCAGCACCCTGTGGGATTAGGAGCCCGTTCCACCAAGGGAAAGGCTGTGACTATGGTCTTGACTTGAGGTGTCCCAGTCCTGGACATCTCCTAGGCAGCAATGTGGATGTCTTTGCTCACGTTTGCCACGCGCTACTACCTGGACAGGCAAGTCCGCCGGGACTGGCATTTTGCCCATTCTGTCCTGCAGGACTTTCTAGTGTGAGGAATTTGTCCGCAGCCCACCACCAGGAAGGTATGGCTTGGGTATGGTATGTTATGTGTTTGGTTTTTCTAGAACGCGTAGCTGCCGCAGCAATGGAGCATCCCAGCGCTATAATGCAACTGTCATAGGCAAGCCAGGAAGCGCACAAAGAGCAGTTATGCATGGAAGAGGTGAGTTTTGATGGCTTCACGGAAGAGAGAATGATTTTAAATGTTTCCGATATGTGCGGGAAGGGAGTTCCAGAGCTTAGGAGCGCGAACGGGCTAAAGAGCGTCCTCCAGCTCGTACTCTCTTAAACCGGGGGACAGCAGCCGGATGCTGGTCCTTGGAGCGTAGCTGGCGAGAGGGTATGTAGGATACCATGAGGCTGGCCAGAATAGGCTGGGATTGGAGAAACATGATTCTGTGGGAGATACACAGGGTCTTAAATTTAATAAGTTTCTCCACCGGCAGCCAGTGCAGTTTGCGGATGGAGCCAGTGGTGGAACAGATATTGTGCAAGCCGAGGATAGCCCGGGCCGCTGCATTTTGTACCCTTTGTAGAGGTAATATCTCTGCACTATATGCCCCAATATATATAGGGAACTAGCATAATACAGTCTGGTGAGTACTGTGGCCTGAATGATCACCTGACGGATGGTAGAATCGAAGAAACCCAGCAGTTGTTTGAGCCCTCGTACGATCCTGAAACATACCCCGGCTACTGCCTTAGTCTGGGCCTGAAGAGTAAGGGCGGAGTCTATCCAGACTCCAAGATTTTTTTATTGCCAATTTAGGGGCCGGTTGAAGACCCAGAGTGGACAGCCACCAATGCTTACTCCACAGATGGATGTCTCTGCCCATCAACAGGATCTCTGATTTGTTGTCTTTAAGTTGTAGACAGTTGGCCGTCATCCAATCTGCAATGGCTGTTAGATCCTCTTTGAACTTGAGTGCGCCCTGCCCAAAGTCATCAGATAGTGCCACCACCAGCTGCGTGTCATCTGTGTAGGATACCACAGCTAACCCTGTGCTCTTGGCTACTGCTGCCAGAGGTTGGATATAGATGTTAAAAAGGGTTGGGAGAGCCGAACCCTATGGAACCCCTTGGTGGACCGCATGTACCTGGGAGCAGAAGGGAGGGACAGACACCTGGAATGTACACTCTGCTAGGAAGGAGGTAAGCCAACCCAGGGCAGAATCGCCGACACCCTCAAAGCGTTGCAGTAGGATCTCCAGGGACACAGTGTTGAATGCAGCACTCAGATCCAATAAAATTAAAGCATAGGTGCGACTGATACCTAACGTGCCCCTCAGATGTTCCGTTACAGCAAGAAGGGCGGACTCAGTGCTATAACGAGGGCGGAAGCCATTCTGGGATGGGTCGAGCAGATTGTTATCTTCAAGAAACTTCGTGAGAGTGGCATTGATGTGGGCTTAAGTGATCTTGGAAACCAACGGGAGGAGGGAGATGGAGCGAAAGCTCTGTGATTAGGAGGCATAGAAGTTTCTGAAATTGGTCCAGTTTGAGAGGGTCTGCAGGGCATCCTGATTTGAGTTCATTACAAATCATGCCCATCACTTCTTGAGTGAGCGTCGAGAAAACAGAGTGCTGGGGCGTCATGGGGCCGCAAAGAGAGGATGGCCCTAGTCTCAGTGTGTGGGAAAGTTTTGTAAATGTCCTCGATCTTTTTAATGAAGAAGGCAGCGAGGCTCTCATATTGCTGATTAGAGGAGGGAAGGGTTCACCTGAGGTAGCCCTAAGGCTCTAAGCTCCTTCAGCAGAGACGAGACCCGTTTAGCGGTATTACTGCTGAGCCTAAGCTCCTTGGCATAGTAGGCAGCTCTTTCCTTCTGGATGGCTCTATGATAGTTCTTAATAGCTACCCGGTATTGTGTTTTCAGAGTAGGGTCATAGTCCCGCCTCCATTCCCATTCCAGCCTTTTACAGCATTTGCAGATTCATGCCAGGCTATCATTGTACCACGGGCAGGACTTGGTTTTGCGGCTCTGAGTCTGCCTAGCAGGAGTAGAGGGAGTGACAACCACTCCGTAAGGATACTCTCCACCGCGTCTGGGTTATCGGGAAGGCTGGGCATTTGGCTCAGAAGGAAAGTGCGGAACTGCTCGGAGTCGAGTTTATGCCAGGGGTGCCTTAAAACTTATTTACGCACTGTACCCTGAGGAGAGCCCAATCCTAATAGTGACATGGTTGCCAGGGAATGGTCGGACCAACTCATAGGAATAGGTGAGTTAACTATGAGAGCGGGCAAGTTGGAGAGGATAGGATCCAGTAAGTGTCCCGCAGAATGGGGACATGCTGGACCAGTTGCAAATCAGCAAGATCAGCTAAAAAATTGCTAATTTTACAGTAATGTCTGGCTTCTAGATGTAAGTTGAGGTCACCGATAATACTGTAATTGGCTGACCTGATGGCAAGTATACCAGAGGTTGCGAAAAGCGCATCCTTGAACTCCTTAGATGGCCCCGGAGGGCGATAAATTAGGAGCCCAGATAGCGTGAAATTCGCATTGAGGAGCATCCTGAACCGAGCACACTCACCGCCCACCAGGCCCTCTTTAATTTGGGTGCAAGTGTATCTAGTTTTAAAAATGATTGCGATACCACCAACCCGGGCCCCTCAGAGTGTCACAATGTTGTAACTTTGAGGCATAATTAGACCAGGTTCTGTAGTAGGGGATCTCTGTGTATAGTCATAATCTAGGAATAGTCCCGCCCATGTGCGGGGACCCCGGAGCAATCAAAATATCTCTTAAGCTGTCCTGCATTTGCAAACCTGCAAAGACACTTAAGAGACAGACAAAATAATACAGCCTAATAACAATATCTGAAGTGAACACAAAAGCCAAAATAAAGTTTAAATGTCATTTTTATTCACATCTGACATGTTCCTTTATTGTATCACACTCCCTTCACCAAAATCCCTTTAAACAATAGAGAGGAAGGGGTGGACAGACAAGTCCTATAGGCTGTCATTATGTGTCTGCTAAAAGGAGACCGTGCCTTTAAGGAACTCTCCAGAGACGCCCGGTATCCCAGGATGCACAGCCAAAGCAAGTTACTTTCAGGTTTTTTTCCGGCTCCTGCTAGCAGGACCCGGGAGCATTGAGCTCTACCCTTTTGGGTGGATATTTTGGATAAAAATTGTTTTTTTTGATAAAGTTTGTTCATTTGACGTCTAGAGCCTTTCTCTGCTGCATCCTGCAATTTGGTGCAGTTTGACCCACTCTTAGCATGGCTTTATTTGATAAATGCCCTGAGTGTGGGAGGAAAATGGCCAAGACGGACCCACATGATGTCTGTATTCTCTGCTTATCATCTTCACATGTCCCTGCTACATGTGACATCTGCAAGACCTTCTGCAGGAGGACCCTGAGGGACAGAGAGAAGATTCGCCTTCAGGGACAGGAGAAGCAGAGAACAGGTGGGACTTCTGGGCATGGAGGATCTCCTTCCCCTTCCTCTGCCCATGCTTCAGCCACTGGAGGGACCTCCAGGCAGAAAAAGGAGCAGAAACGACGCCTACCGGCCGGAAGGTCCCACTCAACGTCGAGGACTACGTCGTCGACGGGGAAAGGTACAGCACCGGTGTGTTCGCCGTCGATCCTGGGCTCCTGATCTCGGCGTCCTCGACGTTCGCCATCGAGAGAGGGGCCGGCGAGACCTCGGTCTAGGTCGCCGTCGAAGGCTTCACAGTCGACGTCGACACACCATCGACGTCGTACTGAGCCCCGCAGCCAGCGCCGCTCGCCTCCTTCGCCGTTGACTCATGGATCGACGTCGACGACATCGACGCGAAGGCGACGGACGTCGAGTCGAGGAAGATCGCAGTCGAGTCGAGGGAGATCGCCGTCGAGGCGAGGGAGATCACCTTCGAGGCGAGGGAGGTCGACGTCGAGAGGCTCGCCGTCGAGACGAAGGCACTCGACGTCGAGAAGACGCCGTTCGACGTCGAGGGGACGCCGTTTGCATTCAACGGCAAGGAGAAGCCGTACGAGGTCCACGCACGGCTCGACGTCGAGGACGAGATCACCTGGTAACACTTCTTCAGTGATTACGATCTCCAGTCGTGGATCTAGGAGAGCGGGACGCTCCCCCTCGTTCACTTCGGCCTTTTCACGGAGTAGACCCGCAAAGAAGAGAAGGGTGGACGGAAGTCCGGACAGGGCTAGTCCGGGTTCTCCCGCAAGGAGTGATAGGAGAGAGTCTCCAATGGACCTCCTGCCGCTGCCTCTACCGCGACCGCAGCCTAAGCCTCCCACGCCTCCTCCTCCTCCTCCTCCTCCTCCTCCACCTGACCCTCGGCTTCCAGTGGCGCCTCCTATGCGACCTACGCCACCTCCGCCACCTCCGCCTCCGGTGCCACAGCTCCCGCCTTCTCCTCGGCGACCAGTGGCTCCTAAGAGACTGAGATCACGCTCTAGATCGCGCCGGAGGTCACGGAGCAGACACAGATCGTCCACTCACACAAGGCATGGACGACGGAGGTATAGATCTCGATCCAGAGGCACGAGGTATTCGGACTCTTCTGGCACTGGACGGCTTTCCCCCACGTTATCGGAAACGCCGCCTACTAGAATCTCGCCAGTGGATGATATTGCCACTTTCCAAGATGTTCTGATGAGAGGGGCGGCAAAATTGGGAATCTCAGTGACAGTACCAGTTCCCCCTACCTCTGTGATATTCGAGACTTTACACAAGGCGCATCTATCACGCCCCCTCCTCCCTTTGGTTCCAGGTCTGGAGGAACCAGCCATGGAGGTCTTCTTGACACCGGCCGTGGTGAAGTCTGCCCCCTCAAGGTTGCAAAAGAAATACAGGGCCCCTGATTCGGACCCGGCGTTCCTCAGGGTGGACCCTCCCCCGGACTCTGTCATAGTGGTTGCGGCTAGGAAGCAACATGCCACGTCGCCCTCTTCCACAGCTCCTCCGGATAAGGAGAGTCGCAAGATGGACTCCTTGGGGAGGAGGATGTGCTCTACGTCGGCCTCGACTATGAAGGCTGCTAGCGCCTCCGCTCTGCTGGGTCGCTATGACCGATCGTTATGGGACTCCCTGCAACAGTTTGCTGACTCCCTGCCTAGGGATAAACGGGAAGATTTCCAGGAGGTGTAGAACGAGGGCATGATGGTCTCCAACCAGATCATCAGTGCAGCGGGGGATGTGTCATTGCTGGCGGCCCATGGGTACTGTCATGGAGTACACATGAGGAGACATTCCTGGCTGAGACTTACCTCTCTAAAGCCTGAAGCGCAGCAAAAGATTGCTAACTTGCCTTTCTCTGGCACGACGTTGTTCGGGTCTCATGCGGATGACGAAATGGCCCGCATGAAGGCCGAAGCAGAAACCCTGAAGGCCGTGGGGTTGGAAAAACCCAAGGAACAGAAGAGGTCATTCCGTTCCTATGGCAGGCGTTATTCTAAACAACGCGGCCAAGGGCGTCAGTCTGGTCAACACCAACACCAGCACCAGCAGCAACAACAGTTCCCGAGGCAGTCCTTTAAAAAGCGCCAGAGGGGCAGAGGCCAGCATCAATCCTCGTCGGGGAACAAAGGCCCGGCCGGGTCGAAGCCCTGAAAGGTCACTTCCCCCTCATCCGTTACCCGCTCCGGTGGGGGGGGGGGGGGGGAAGTATTCAATACTACCTGGCAGAGTGGAGAACAATAACTCAGGACAAGTGGGTGCTGAATATTGTTTGCACTGGGTACAGTCTTCGTTTCACCAGCCCGCCTCCACAGATTCCACCAGTGCGCTCTCCCTTCATGGTGCGAGAGCTCCAGTGGGAGGCGGACATTCTGTTGAAGAAGAAGGCAATAGAAACTGTTCCTTTGAGGCAAAAAGGAAAAGGTCTTTACTCAAGGTTCTTTCTCGTCAGAAAAAAGGACAAGAACGAGTTCAGGCCTATTCTAGATCTGCGTCAAGCAAACAAGTGTATCCGCAGAGAAAAGTTCCGTATGTTATCCCTGCATCAGGTTTACCCTCAGTTGCATCGAGGAGACTGGCTGTGCGCCATAGATCTGCAGGACGCTTACTTTCATGTGCCGATCGCACAAAAGCATCGCAAGTTCCTGAGGTTTCTGGTAGGCAACAACCATTACCAGTATACAGTACTCCCGTTTGGTCTGAAGTCTGCACCAAGGACGTTCTCCAAGTGCATGGCAGTGGTGGCAGCACACTTGCGGCGGAACAAAGTGTTTGTGTATCCATACCTGGACGATTGGCTGATCAAAGCTTCCACGTACCAGGAAGCCCAGTGTCATTTCAACAGGACAGCTGCCTTGCTGCATCGCCTGGGACTGCACATCAACATGTCGAAGTCAGTGCCGATCCCTGTGCAGTGTCTCCAGTACTTGGGGGCCTCAGTCAATACTTTGAACGCAAGCGTGTGTCCTTCGGAGGAGAGACGCTTATCTATCCGTTGGAAGGCCCTGCACCTCCTCTCAGCCCACTCTCCTACAGTGAGGACGGTGTCCTCTTTACTGGGGTCGATGGCTTCCTGCATATTTCTCACCCCCAATGCACGTCTGCATATGAGGCCTCTGCAGGAATGTCTGGAGGATCAATGGGACCAGAGGCGGGGGCGTTGGGAGGACAAGATTCATCTGTCCCAACACGCTCTACAGTCGGTGGTGCTCCTCAGAGAATGTCTGCAAGGGGACTCCCTTTCACAAGGATATTCCGGTCCAGACCATAGTGACCGATGCGTCTCTCCAGGGCTGGGGAGCGCATTCGGGCTCTCTTCAGATTCAGGGGATATGGTCACCGACGGAGATGACTTACCACATCAACTTTTTGGAACTCAGAGCAGTACACTTGGCCCTGAAGGCGTTCCATCCCTCCTTCAAGACAAACTCCCTGCTAGTTCAGATGGACAATACTACTACCATGTATTACCTCAACAAGCAGGGGGGCTCCCGTTCACGCACGCTGTCTCGGGAGGCACAGACGATCTGGAATTGGCTGGTGGCCAGGAACCTAACGATCACGGCAACCCATCTGCCGGGAGTGCAGAATTCCCAAGCCGATGCGCTCAGTATGCCCAAGCCGATGCGCTCAGCAGGCTCGTTCAAGAAAATCACGAGTGGGTGCTAAACGACGACGTGCTAGGAGACGTCTTCGCAGAGTGGGGCACTCCGGATATCGATCTGTTCGCTGCGGCAGAAAACAGCAAATGCCGCGACTTCGCGTCCAGGTACTACCAACCAGGGACACTGGGGAATGCCCTATGGATCAGCTGGTCCAACAGCTTTCTCTACGCCTTTCCACCCATTCCCCTGATTCCGGTGGTGCTGATCAAGCTGTCGCAATCCAGAGCCAGGATGACCCTGATTGCTCCGGAGTGGCCGAGGCAATGGTGGTTCACCGACCTTCTTCACCGGTCTGTTCTGCCACACCGGCGCCTGCCGTGTCGGCCGGACCTTCTCACGAAATTCGGAGGACAGATGGTTCACCCCAATCTCTCGTCCTTGAGTTTGGCAGCATGGCTCCTGAGCTAGTACAGCATGGACACTTGAAACTACCTCAGGACTGTATGGAGATCTTGAAAGAAGCGAAGAGGCCGTCTACGAGGACTTCTTACGCCTATAAGTGGAAGAGAATCTGCTTATGGTGCACGGCAAAGGACGTTGACCCTACATCCTGTAAAGATGTTATTTTGCCTTATCTGCTGCAGTTAGCTCAATCTGGGCTTAATTTTCAGTCTATTAAAGTTCATCTCGCAGCTTTGACTGCGTATAGGAAGGGCCCTTGCCAAACCTCATTTTTTCAAATCCCTGTGATTAAAGATTTTTTGGAGGGTTTGCGTAAGGTGTTTCCCCCTGTTAGACGACCTTCTCCACCATGGGAATTGAACGTGGTGTTGTCCAGATTAATGAGGGAGCCTTTTGAGCCTATTCATAAGGCTTCTCTGCAGCATTTGTCCTGGAAGGCCGCCTTCCTTGTGGCCATTTCATCGGCCAGGAGAGTAAGTGAGATTCAGGCTCTGTGTTGTCAAGAGCCGTATACTGTATTCCATGCTTCTAAAGTGGTGATGCGTACTCATTTTAAGTTTTTGCCTAAAGTGATATCTGATTTCCATGTAAATCAAATGATAACTTTGCCTACATTTTGTCAGCATCCCTCCTCTCCTGCGGAGAGGTCTCTGCATTCGCTAGATGTGCGTAGAGTGTTGAAATTCTATCTAGATAAGACAAAAGACATCCGCAGGTCGGATCAACTGTTTGTAAATTATGGTTCAGTAAGAACTGGTCTAGCTACCTCGAAACAGTTCATCTCCAGATGGATTGTGTCTTGTATTCAGCTCTGTTATCAGAAAGCTAATAAGACGTTAGGGGGTAAGCCTACAGCGCATTAGACTAGGGGCAAAGCAGCGACTACAGCTTTGCTTAGGAATGTTCCAATTGCTGACATTTGTAAGGCTGCCACCTGGAAGTCAGTCCATACGTTTACAAAGCATTACTGCCTGGACTCTGATGCTAGGGCAGATGCGCAGGTTGGACAGGCTTCGCTGAGGAATTTGTTTGCACAGTAATTTGTTGGTGTTCGGTTTTTACTCCACCGCTGTTTGTTGGTTGGGATGGGCTTGCCATTCTATTCATAGATTATGACTATACACAGAGATCCCCTACTACAGAAGGAGTAGTTTCTTACCTGTAACTCCAGTTCTGTAGTAGGGGTATCTCTGTTATAGTCATAAGCGACCCTCCCTCCTCCCCGGTGGAGTAACCTGACAGTATCAGGCCTGTTGTTATACACCTTCAAAAAACTGAAAGTAACTTGCTTTGGCTGTGCATCCTGGGATACCGGGGGTCTCTGGAGAGTTCCTTAAAGGCACGGTATCCTTTTAGCAGACACATAATGACAGCCTATAGGGCTTGTCTGTCCACCCCTTCCTCTCTATTGTTTAAAGGGATTTTGGTGAAGGGAGTGTGATACAATAAAGGAACATGTCAGATGTGAATAAAAATGACATTTAAACTTTATTTTGGCTTTTGTGTTCACTTCAGATGAAGTGCTGGCCAGTGCAGCCATATTGTTATTAGGCTGTATTATTTTGTCTGTCTCTTAAGTGTCTTTGCAGGTTTGCAAATGCAGGACAGCTTAAGAGATATTTTGATTGCTCCCGGGTGCCCGCACATGGGCGGGACTATTCCTAGATTATGACTATAACAGAGATACCCCTACTACAGAACTGGAGTTACAGGTAAGAAACTACTCCTTCCGCCTCCGTATTGTCAGTGAGCCACGTCTCAGTAAGAAAAAGAATATCCTGTGCCTCATCGTTAAGTAGATCAAATACTTCAGCGAAGTGCTTTACTAGGGAGCGGCAATTCAAACTGAGAAGTTTGATAGAGTGCAGGGTGGGGGGGGAGAGGAACAGTGTGAACTAGAGAGCGAAAGCCGCACTGAATGCAGCAGAAGGGCCCTTCCAGTCAGGCGCAGAGGTGGGGAGCACATGGGCTTACCTCCTTGCTGATGGCAAGTAGGTCATCTTGGGAGTATGTTTTTTGCAGAAACCAGACCGGCAGCACATCTGGCGCTGTGCAGGCATGGACAGCGCACCAGCTGCGCGCGTCCGCTCCACGGCAGGCATGAAATGGCCAGGGGGCACAACTTGCTCCTCCTGGTCGAGCTTCCGTTTGGTTCAAAGGAGCCAATCAGAGCTCTGCCTGTCCTTCAAGTGCGGAAGAGAAGGAAATGCGGCAATACACAGAAAAATGCAGCACAATAAAACCAGTGTGGTGAGTTTTTAAAATATAAAGGCAAATCGGCATCAGCATTAGTGCGCAGAAGAAAGCGTGCTCAGAGCAGTTAGCAAAATTAGCTCACTCCACCACGGCAGGCATTAAATGGCCAGGGGCACAACTGGCTCCTCCCGGTCAAGCTTTTGATTGGCTCAAAGGAGCCAATCAGAGCTCTGCCTGTCCATGAAGTACAAAAGAGAGGAGCGGCCCTCTGTACTAACACAGTTTCAGTTTCATCGCACGAGACACGTATTGCACGAGGTGTTGGGCGAGGAGTTGACAGAACCAGTGGAATCCCCTCCTCTGTCCATTGTACTTCGTTCTCAGACTCCGGTTAAGTTGGTCTTCAAATTATATGTCTCGGCCTTACAAACAAAGATATCCCCTTACACAAAGGCTCGCCTGGCCTGGCAGGAAGACATTGGGGAACAACTTTCGGATAGCATTTGGTTTTATTGCTGTGAAGTTACCCGTAAAATCTCTCTAAATGGCAGGCATAGGTTGGCACATTTTAAATTTCTCATTAGGGTTCATTACACACCGGAGCGATTGCACAGATATGGGTTGCGTGATTCTGACTGTTGTGAGCGTTGCGAGAGTCCGGGAGCTGTTTTTTACCATTTAGCATGGTTGTGTCCCCCCTGTGGCGGAGTATTTGAGTCTAATTTTTGCCACTCTTGACTGCCATTGTGGGTACCCCTATCACCCCTGATCCTTTATTGGCTCTACTGGGTTATACGAAACCTCTGCAAAAAGAAAAACCATAAACTAATAGCTATGGGTCTTCTCTTGGCCAATCGTAGGCTAGCAATGAGGTGGTTGCGGGGTCCTCTGCCGACAGTGGCTGAATGGGAGAGAGACATGGTTTATTGCAACACCCAGTCAGATGTGTACAACGAGATGCTTCCACCTTCATCCCGTCCCTTAAGTTTTTTGGGCCTTTTTGCTCAATATCAGGAATCCAACTGTACAGTAGCTGAGGTGCAAGAGAACTAAAGCTGAGGTGTTCTACTATTCCATTCTCTCTTGAGGTATCATCACAGAGCTGGGGTTACCCTTTCCTGAAAGTGGCTTGTGGGGTGATCACCTGTTCAACTATTTCATGACCCTTTGTGAGATGGCGCTGTCGCACTGTAGCAGCTGGGTTATGCTGTACGCCTCTTCCCCCTCCTCACCCCCCTAGGTGCAGTATAGTGGTATCTTGTATATTATATGCGACCTGTGATTTTCTTTTTTTGGTTTTGTGATTGTATTTTGTTTTTGTTTGCAAAAAAATTTAATAAATTAATTTTAAAAAAAAGTGCAGAAGAGAAGGAAATTCGGCAAAACACTGAAAAATGCAGCACAATAAAACCAGTATGGTGAGTTTTTAAAATATAAAGGCAAATCAGCATTAGTGTGCAGAAGAAGGCGTACTCAGAGCAGTTAGCAAAATTACCTCACTGCACCACAGCAGGCATTAAATGGCCGGGGGCACAACTGGCTCCTCGCGGTCAAGCTTCTAATTGGTTCAAAGCAGCCAATCAGAGCTCTGCCTGTCCATGAAGTGCGGAAGAGAAGGAAATGCGGCAAAACACAGAAAAATGCAGCACAATAAAACCAGTGTAGTGAGTTTTTAAAATATAAAGGCAAATCAGCATCAGCGTTAGCGTGCAGAAGAAAGCGTGCTCAGAGCAGTTAGCAAAACTCTATTCTAAGGTAAGGAATCTTCTCTGTAAGATAAACAAGTTACTTTCTTTCAGTAATGCATTATCTGGTAGAGACAATATTTAGCTGCAGATTCCTTACAGACCCACCCATGCCTCCCCGCTCTGTGGAGTTACTCATTAGGGCTAGGGTTACTCCCTTTTTTCAGGGCCCTAGGTTTGGCACACGCTTCAGTCAGTCACTTCATGGCTCTGCGCTTTTGACGTGAAAAAGTGAAAAGTACTGATATTCGTGTGCCTGTGTGGTGCTTATATAGGTGACTGCTACGTCATAACTGATGCTAACGGAATGTGCAAGGGGTATTGCTCGAGCAAAAGTTTCCGGATATAGCCTGACGTCTGGGAAATTCGAAGGTAAGGAATCTGCAGCTAGATATTGTCTCTACTAGATAATGCATTACCGAAGGTAAGCAATTTGTTTTCAGTTCAATGGCATGCACCTCGTTTCTGGACGAATGCATTAGGCCCAATCAACCACCCAGCCAGTCTGCAGGTTTGGCAGTACTGATCTTGTCCTAATCAAAGGCTTTCCCACCCGAGCTACTTTAGAACTATTGCAGTCATCCTGGAGCACACCACCCTCTTCTGTACACTGCAATAGTTACTCCAGTGTTCACAGTATGCTCCTTGTACTATTCATACAGCTGCTTCCAGCTGCATGTACAAGTTCTACAAATGAAATTATTGAAAATAAGTTTGACAATTGCACGGTCCTGTGGCATCCCTGCTGTTCTTTTATAATGAGTGTAGGAAACTGGAATTTTGTTGCTGTTGTCCCCCAACTTTTTGCCCCATTTTTGACTACTAGATGCTGGTTTACAACTCTGACAATGCACTGAGGCCTGCTAACCAGACCTCAGTTCCAGGGCTATTTCCCTCCTAAAACAAGTTTAAGTGTAATTGTAACCCTATTGGCAAGGACTTTAGCACCCCTAAAAGTCCCTAATAAATGGTGCCCCTTGTACCTAGATCAGGAGTACTAAAGCGTGTCCCTATAGGCTGCAGCACGTCTTCCGCCACCCTAAGGGACCCACACAAAATGCATGCAGGCTGCCATTGCAGACTGTGTGTCATGGTGCAAACCATGAGTGAAAACACGACATGGCACACTCACTGTGTGTCATGCCAAAGTCACTGCATGTAACATGTTAGTCAACCCTACAGCATGTCTTGTAGCCCTAAGACAGGGTGCATTATATTACATGTGAGGGCATAACTGTATGAGCAGATATGCCCCTGTCCTGTCTAGTTAAATTACCAAATAGTACAGGTGAACAGGGAAACCATCTTAAGTATTTGTACTTGCCACTAGTCACTAATAGTTCCCCAGCTACACGATGGCTTTACTGAAACCTATGGTGTTTGGTGTCAAACACCTTTAATAAATATATACTTTTGCCATTGCTAGATTTTATGACATGCACCCAGAGGGCACCTTAGAGGTGAAACCTTACTAGTCTTCTAGTGTGCTGGTTGACTGGATTCTTCTAGCCTGCCACCTCAAGACACATTTCTGACCCTGCAGGTGAGAGCCCATGCTCTCAGGATGTTGGGAGCAATGCCTGCTCTGGCAGGAGGTGTTATCACCTCCTCCTCTGCTAGTGAATCTGCATGCCAAGTCCAGAGGCTTTAAAGCCTCTGCTGTCTTTGATATGTGACCTCGGCTTCCCCCAGACTTAGAGAATGCCACCCCCTGCCCTGAGGCCCATTTGACACCAGGACAGCCGGGAAATTAGTCAGGGGGTGTGTTACACTTCCAGGCTGGACACACCCCTAGAGTGGGCAGTCTGAAGTGGACAGTCAAGAAAGCATTTCACCATCTTGGCTGTGGTGTAATTAGGAACTCTGGGACAGGGTGATTCCCACTCCTCACAGGAAGTGGTGATCTAGGGGGTGCAATCTATTGATTACTACCCTACGCTCCCCTGAATGCCCCTAAATTCAGTATTAAGGCGACCTCCTGATACCATGAATTCATACTCTACTGACTTAAGACGTAGGACAAAAAAGAGCTGAAGTACACGAGACCTGAGGACTTTGGCGCCAAACCCTGCCTGCCTTCGCCTGTCCCGACAATCTCAAGGACCCGACTTGTCCTGCAGCTCTGCATCCTCCAAATGCCTCGTAGGGCTGCCAGCACTACGCCAACCAGCCAGCATCTCCCTTGAAGTAGAGGAACCACTTCTCTGCAGCCTACAGACACCGGACACGACGTCCGGTACACTGATCTGCTTGCCACCGGGTCCACCTACGCAGCAGCTGCCCAGAAATAAATCACCGTGCTTCAGGAGGTCTGATCAGTCGCTCCAAGTGTGGAGATGCCAGGGCAATAAGGAGCCACCACCCTGCACCATTACCCAGATAACCAGAGCCTGTTACAAGCACCGAGGCTTGTTTGCGTTCAGTCCAAACAACTCCACAACCACCACCAGGACTGACCAGCACATCGAGAGACTCAACTAGAGACCAGCTGCAGTCCAAAAGTCATCTTGCTATGTTTCTTCTACAGGTGCACGGAGAACCGTGGGAACCTCAAACTCGTCGACCTGCCGGACAAACCACCTATGCACTCGAGACCCCCCTCTAGTCCGGGTTTCTTTGAAACAAATGGTGTGTCTGTGGTACTGAGACCTCCCCAAGAGCATAGCCCCCCTTTGGGATCTGCCGGACTGGTCTTCCCATGTAGCCTCTTCCTTAAGGTACTTTTCCCATTGACTACAGCAATTAGTGTTCGAGGCTAGTACCACTGAAAGCACCTCGGCACCCGGACAACCTAGGGCAGGTAAACTTGAACTCTTGTTGCTTTCTTGGGCCATGGCCCCTTCTTACCTCAAGTCCAGAAGAACAGTTCTGTAAGTTGTTTTTCATGTGACCCTATCCAATGTATGTTTATCCCATAGAATAACATTACCACGTTCAAGGTTCATGTCTCCAATCTGACCGCTGTAATTTTCTACTGTTTCTACTGTAAAATTGTATCACGTCTAAAGCACTTACTCGATTACGAAGATCTTGGTGTCTAAAATTTTATACAACTGTTCTTTTTTTAAAATGGTGTTGGAATTCCTTATTTGGTGTGTCATTTATTGACTTTGTAAATGCAAAAAATGCCTAACACTACCTTCTGATAAGCCTGAACTGCTCGCCCACACTACCACAAAAGAGAGCATTTGGGATTATTTAAGTTACGTAAACCAATAAGGGTTGTCTGGACTTTATACATAGTGTGCCTCAATTTTGTACACTACATAGAAAAGCCAGCTTCCTACAATGAGTACCAGAATACTTTAAAACAATGTAGTTTGCTTCTAGTGGGATTTATTACCAGGCAATGTGAAAGAAGCCAAGATTTCAGAACATTTTTGAGGTGTGGGAATTCTTCTGTGACCTATCAACCAACGTTGTCTAAATCTAACAGCATTCAAGACTTTTAAAGAAGAATATGCTACAAAGTAATGGCTTGCATAAAAACATTAACTAAATTAGTACAAAGTGTGCTCGTTTATATTGCATTTCTTCTAAAAGATTCGGAATGCAAACTTCTACCCCTTCATAATGTTGTAAGTTACTCTAAGGGCACAAAAGATATGAGAAACTGAGGATGCTGGCATGTGGACTATTTTAACTTCAAGCCCCTTTCATTTGGCTTATGTCTGTATGGGTTTCCTGATGCTAAAAGAAAATATTTCTGGGTCTGAGAGGTCAGGGTATTTTAGAGGTGATAGGAGGAGGTATGGCTATAAGAACTATTGTGTACAAGTTAGTAGCCTTATCTTTCTGTACATCTAAAATTAAGTGTGCATGTTAAAAAAAAATAATAATAATTCTTACTGTTTGACCTTTTAATTGTAACACAATATCCCCAGAAAGTTTAAACTGGTTTGTGCCTACATTCTCGAGGTTTGTATTTTCCGACAGGAAACCAGAGTGTTTGTATATTTGTTCATTTGCGTGCATCATGGTGAAACATATGAGGTTAGCAGATCAAATGCTGTTTATCTGTAGTATTTATTTACTTGCTGAGCTGGAATGATGCATGTTTTAATCAAATGGTTTACTTGCTAATTCTATTGCAGATTTTATTTAGCCAAACATAGTGGTAGGCAACTGACACTCCAGCACCACATGGGTTCTGCAGACTTGAATGCCACATTTTATGGACCTGTGAAAAAGGTAAGTCTAAGGTTACAGTATTCTTAAATTCTAATGTTGTTTTCGTTGCTTTCATTAAACTTTCGAAGATTTTGTACTTGGGGCACATGGATTACAGTGAGAAAGACTATCATTTTCATGTGTGTGCGTATATGTATATGTGTGCGTGTGTGTATATAATATATATATATATATTTTCACTTAATAAACCATAGGTTTCACACACGTTATAGTTAGGAATTAGCATTTAAAAAACCTTGCAAATTCACTTAAAAAACCATAGGTTTCACACAGGTTCTAGTTAGGTGGATATTTCTCTCGTAAAAAAACAATGAAATTCCCCCGTTCTAGTTAGTTCAGATAACTATAACTCGCGCGCCCGCAATCCACTGCTGATGACGTCACATATTACATCACTCAAGTCATGGTCAGTGGCATCACTCATGACATCACTGACATCATCCTTGTGATAGTGGCGGTTGCGTGAGTTATAGTTATCTGAACTAACTATAACGGGGGAATTTCATTGTTTTTTACGAGAGAAATATCCACCTAACTATAACCTGTGTGAAACCTATGGTTTTTTAAGTGAAGTTGCAAGGTTTTTTAATTGATAATTCCTAACTATAACGTGTGTGAAACCTATGGTTTTTTAAGTGAATTTGTAAGGTTTTTTAAATGCTAAGTTATGTATTTCTTAATATATATATATATATATATATATATATATATATATATATATATATTTTTTTTTTTACCGTGCGCGCACCCCGCGATTTGTTAAAAAAAAAAATTAAATGTTTTTTTCCCCCTGGGGGTCCTTCTGTGACCCCCTGACAAAGGAACTCTCTTCCCTGCCCCCTTTTCACATTTTCCACCTTTTTCCCCCCTTTCCTTTTCAGTGCTTCCTGATTTCGACCGATTCGAATGTTGACTGACATCTAACAACCAATCAGAATTTCGCTCGTGCACCTGTGCGCCCCGTGCACGCACGGTGCGCGCGTATAGATATTTATATGCTTTTAAATGCTATTTTCTCAGGAAATACTGAACAGATTGACACCAGACCTGCAAAAGGCACTTCCCTGACCTGAGGACTACCTCTCTGCCAAATTTCAAGTAATTCTGTTCAGCCGTTCGGGCTGTACCTTCGACTAAAGGTCCTATGGAAAAATGCAGGGGGAAAATGCGTTTTGGGACCCCCCTTTTTTCTCGCCCCCCGCTTGACGAATCACCCCGAGACTTTCAGGGTAGGAGCTGAGCGGAGCGCCCCATTAGTTTTGAGAATTTCGCGAAGATTCGTCAACCGGCGCCAAAGTTATTCAAAATAGAATTTTGAGATTTCCTATGGAAACACGGTCCTAACTATAACTATCTACTGGCGACCGCCAGTAGATCATATATATGTATATGTGTGTGTTTTTAAAAGAAAATGACAATTTAATGTAATTAAACCAAAGAAAACAAAGGAAAGTGTAAAAACAAATCGACAATTTAAGTTAATATTGCCAAATGTAATGTCTATATGTGGTTATCTTCCTCCAATGGTTTGAAAAGTGGGTTTATAACAAACAGTACTTCACCAGAATGTTAAGACTGGAGGGAGGTAGGAGATTGATTTTAATTGGGTGAGGGATCAGAAAAAGGAGGGAGTATCCTTTTAAATGGACACTCTACAAAATGACCCAGTAGAAGGCTTTTTGCCGAAATGCGCCTGCCGGACACTATGAGCACCGAGCACTTTTGAGAAATGAAAATAAACACCTTTGTGGAACATACTGATTTATGCGGTCTTCTGTTTGCAGGCGAAAAGAAGTAGCTGATGGAATACTGGAGTTTAATATATATTTGTATTTTTGCTGAAGAACCAGCTAGCCAGCTGAGACTGGACTTTGGTGGGGCCTTGGCTGGCAAGCAGTGTTTGGGAATATTTCCTACTGCTCTGTGTTCTCTGGTATCCTAGAAACTGTCTTTAGTGTTTCAGAAACGACAAGGAAGAAGGTCTCCAGGATCCTGAACAGTTTGATCTTGGAACATTTTCAGCTGACTGAAGACTGAGACAATGTGCTGAGACAGCTCGAGGGTGGTGCAGTTTTAGTAGGCCGGATTTTCTAATCTGTCGATCTGATTTTTTTATTTTTTTTTTCTCCAGAAGATACCAATCTTAAGCAGATTTCACACAGGACATACCCAGTGTACTGGATATCTGAGGTTATGTTACCTGTATGTTTTATAGTGCTCTTTGTCCTGTGAGGGGATCCTGGCGCTGTAGCAGGTGTGTGGGTCCAAAAAAGATCTTCAATCAAACTCAGAGAGCTAGCTAAAGAAATAAAGGTGACCCATCAACAAGAGGACTTTGAAAGTTTCGATTTTAAAATTCGTCCTGCCTTTTGTCATGTGTACCCTGGGAACATCACCGTCCCAACTAAGTTAGCATGGGCTCTGCAGACATTACTCAGCTTTGCACACGTTACTGCAAAGCTTTATTTGTTAAATGACTTGGCACCTTTCACTTGAGAACAGTCTACTGTGTGCTTTCTCTGCCTGTTCTCAGTATTTAGTCTGAACATTGTGAGCAAGGTCGATAAACAGTGCACCTTGTTATTCTGTTCTGGTCAAGCCTTAGCACCTACACATAACATACCGATGCAGCTGTTTGGGACAACGTACTTTGGTCTTATGGGGATACACAGTTAGGTAATCTACACTTGGAGAGGGACCTTTTCAGGGAGAAGAGCGAGACAACACCTATGATATAGATCTCCCATCTATAGGCTAAGGTATGGGGTCTACTAACAAAGCCCAGAGATCTTCTAATATATAATACTGCTTCTCTCAAGGGGAGCGAGGTTATGCTCCATTGTCTGTTCATTATGACATCTCCCTTCATGATATATGGACTAGCTGCTATGCTGACTGTATTTGTACTATGCATTTTCCTGCTTGTTATGGCACGTATACTGCACGTTGGGGCACGTTAGTTAAAATAAATATTTTAAACTGTTCTCTGTCTGTCAGATCTTATTGTGGACAGATACAAGAGTGCCAGCGAAAGGGTGTGTCTTGCAACCATGAGTCCTGAGAGGTTCGGGAGTGTTGTGTTCTGGAGTGTATTCACAGGAGCCTATTCCTTTATGGCTGCTCGGAGCTAAAGCTCCGTGGAAGCCCCGCTCACAACAACCAAGTGCGGTGCATCAACACACCAAAACCAGCAGGAAAAACTAACTCCCAACATCGGAGCATTGGGACCGTTTGCCGCTGTGGGGGCCGTTCCCCCAAACTGCTTCATTGCCGTGAAATCGACTAAACTCTCGGCAGGCGGTTGCGCCTCAAAATGGCGCATGGGGCAGAGTGGACTCGCTTTTTTGTGTAACAGAGTGGGGGCCGCGAAATCAGGAGCGGGCCTCCTGGGAGACTACATCGGAGGAGTCGCGAGACCCGTTGCTGCCTCCTCTGCATCCCCGGTGGGCGCCTGCAGCAGAAGAGGAGCAACTGCTACCGATGGTGCAGCGCTGAACACACGAGCTGGCCGCCAGAACTGCAGCCAACGCGAGCCAGGAGTACTGGAGCCTCTGTCCGCTAATGGGGCCTGATCGCTGCGTACAAAAAGGAGCCGCGGCCGCAGTGGAGATACCCAACATATTTCTGGAGCTCAGGAATACCTGTAGTTGAAAGCGGAGGTGAGCAGTGTCGTAGTCCCCCTCCTTTGCAGCGATAACACAGCAATACTCTTCTCCTCGTGAGGCAAACGGACACTGGCGCTGGCCTCAAGCTGCTCCATTGCACAACAAACACACTCCTTTGAGGGCAGGGTTCACGCAGCGTTCACTCCCTGAGAGCCTGCTTTTGCACTGCCTCTGGCGATCTCTTCCTGCACCCCGGACCCTAAATGGCGGCTGAATAGGCATCAAGGAGGAGTCTCCTACTGAGACAGCCCAGGAGACACCTGAAGAAGCGGCGCGAATACCCTAGGGGCCCCTGAGAATACATAAGGGAAAGATAAAAATGGGTACCGGTTGAATGGAACACCAGGGGCAGAATCCCTTGCCTGACCCCAAGATGGACACCACAGTGGTCCTTTACCACGATGTGCTACTACTCTTGGACAAAAATTGGACGTCGACCAGACCTCGAGCATCTCTCCCATCTGGCTCACCCATCAGGACATTGAATCTGTGAACTTGCCACCGACCGTTGAGATCTAGCATTTTGGCCGATGCCCGGTGGAGCTACCTTGATAGCTATAGAGGAGATGGGCTGTGGACTTCCCCTCCCCCTGGCCGTCACCTACCCAGCCAGACTTTCAGGCAGACTTCCCTTTGTCTCTCTCCCGTATCTCGCTCCTACCCTTTTACCTTACTCCTCTACCCTTATACGCTCCATTTATCTTGTCTTCTATGCTCTTTAAATGTTTTCTAGCAACAGATGTAACTTGTAACTGATGTAACTTGGTAACAATGTGGAACCTCATGTAAAGCGCTCTGATACCTCCGGGTCTAGCCAGCGCTATATAAAACTCATCAAATAAATAAAAATAAATAAACTTGTTTCTCTGTGGGTGAGTAGGAGAGCAAGTGAGACACTACAGTCAGTCCCCGGAACTAAGGTGGTAGGAGGACTCGCTCCCTATACACCAAGGTCCTATAATCCTGCTCTTAGTTCAGTTCTTGGGCATAATCCCTGCAAAACCTTGAGATTTTTGCGCCAAAATGTAAGGCTTCATTTTGACCCTCAACGAGACATATCCAGCTGCATGGCGTTCTCCTAAACCACAGTCTTGTCTCCAATGTGCAGGATATCAGCAGAAAGAGGTTGCCAAGTGACCAGAAAAGTCAAGCATTTTGCAAATCACAATTGTATCTCAAAAAGACATCACATTTGTGGTCATGACTGGGAAAGAGTCAACATGCTAGAGGTCGCAATGGTTCTCCCATTAGGGCTTGATTCTTTAGTAGCAATCATATGAATTTGTCAGAAGCCTACATGCACATGAAAGGATATGGGGAACAATTTGGGGTCTTTTGAATTTCGAATCATTATTTATGATTTAATCAAAGTTGATTTAATGTAATCGGATTTGATTTTCTTTGCGAGAGACCCAGCATATCATATCGCAATCCAGAGATGTTGGTTCTTGTGAGTTGCATATGAGATCTATATTAACCTTCATGAATTGCAGGTTATTTAACATGTTTTGTTGTGCTACTGATTACCAAACAATCCTTACATGTATCCTGTTTTTAATTAATGACATCAGCACATATTTGTTTTAAATGGGTAAAACATATGTGAAAAGCGCGATAATGAATTGCATCCATTAAACTCTGACTAGGCTAGGATGGCTGAAATGTAACATCTAACCTGGGCTCTCATGTAGTCTCTATTTGTTTCTGTTTTTAAAATATTTTGTACTTAAGAGATAGGGAAGCAGTACACTTAACACAGTGATGAAGGCTTGTTAGCTGAAACATGTCTGGTTTCTGTTAGTGAAACAAGTCTATTTTCTGTTTGCTGCTACAAGGATGGAGATGTATGTATATATGTGTGTGTATGTAAATATGTGTGTATATATATGTGTGTGTATGTATATATATGTTCACTGCAAAAACGAAAGGTTATAGGGACGTTATAGTTAAGCTCCGGTTCCACTCATACAAAACCAGTGAAATTCAGCAGTTGTAGTTAGCTGAGCTAACGATAACTCGTGCTCCCGCAGTGCACTGCTTATGATCTCACGTATTACATCTCTCATGACACTGTCAGTGACATCACTGATGGCATTTCAAATGACATCACTGATGGCATCATCCAGTGACTGCGAGTGCTTTTGAAACGTTTGAGGGTTAAATATATATACCAAGGTGTATTGGTGAATCAGTGGGTGTATGAGTACCTGTATAGATGGATCAGTGGGTGCGTGACTGTATAAGTGAGGGATTAGATATCTCAGGGAATGTATGGGTGAGTGTCTGGTTGTGTGACTGTTTGTATCAGTCTGTCAGTTGGTGTCTAAGTGGTTGTATGAGTGGGCATGTGGATGACTGGGTGAGGGTGTATGTATGAATGCCTAAATGGACGAGTGAGTGGGTGAGTCAGTGGCTGTGTGTGTGTGTGTGTGTGTGTGTGTGTAGGGGGCTGTATGGGTGAGTGTGTATGGCTTTGTAGGCGAGTGGATGTGTCGGTTATATATGGGTGAGTAACTGGGTATGTGAAAGGCAGTATAGGTGAATGATGGGGTATATGAGTGTATGGGTGAGTGTTTGTGAGTGGCTGTATGGGTGAGTGTGCTTATTTCAGTGACTGTATATGTGAGTAAAGATGTGTTAGTATCTGTATTAGTAAGTAAGTGGGTGTAACTTTATTGGTGAGTAAGAAGCTGTGTAATTGACTGTATGGGTGAGTGAGTCAGTGTGTGGGTAGCTGTATGGGTGACTGACTCAGTGCGTGGATGAGTGGACATGTTAGTGGCTGTATTTGTGTGTGGGTGTGTGTGTGTGTGTGAACACACACACACACACAACTAAGAATATGTGAGTGAGTACTGGTGTGGGCCTGTAAATGGGTTTGTGAATTGTTGTCTGGGAGTGGGTGTATGAAAGGCTCTATGGGGGTGCGAGTGAATGGGTTAGTGTTTTTGTGGATGATGTCACTCACCATGTCATGAGTGATGGAATATGGGAGGTCATAAGCAGTGCATTCCGGGGGTGTGAGTTATAGTTAGCTCAGCTAACTAGAACTGCTGAATTTCATTGGTTTTGTACGAGTGAAGTCTGAGCCTAACTGTAAGGTTCCTGTAACCTTTGTCTTTTTTCAGTGAATTTTTAAGGTTTTGTAAATTTTATTTTCTTAGCATAACGACCCTGTAGCCTTTTTTTGTGAATGTCTAAGGTTTTTTTAATGTTAAGTAAGCTGCCCATTGCAATGCACAGTGAGGGAATAAACACAGGGCCTGGCATTGTGCAGCCCCCAGATAAGCGTGCTGCTCTTGCCTCCCTCTTGCCATCCATTATCCCAAGTCCATGATCCTGCTCCCTCATTACAGCCATTTGTGGCTATTGTTCTGTCTCTGCCCTTCCTGCTTGCCCTAAACAGTTAGCTTGCTGCCCCATCTAACACTTCCTTGCCTCTGTTGTCAGAGTCCATGCATAAGGCCCCTTGCTCCTGCCCTGCATCTTCCTTTCTGCCCACCATATTCCTTGAACCTGCCACACTCCTTGTCACGGCTCCCCGAGTCTCCTTCAGGATCTGGGCGATGCTTAAAGGGGTCCCCCTCCAGACATCCCCACACTCTGATTGAATAATGCTACAGAGTGTTGAGGTGATCAGGTGAGGGAAAGGAAAGGGTAGGGTCTGCGTGGGAAGGGACACCTGTAAAACAAAGGACATGTGATTACTATCGTCTCTCCCAGTTCCCTACTCTCATAAGGTCTCACTAGGGAATTCTCATACCTGCCACTGTGTTTCCCTGAACTCCAGTCTTCTCTCAGAAATGGCAGGGTACTATATTTACTGAAAGACAAAAAGGCAATCACTGTAACACAGGAATTCCTGACAATTCATTCCTCTACCCTTCCACACTCCTTTGTCCTCATACGTACCAAACACTTCCTCCCCACACGCATGGTATTCATGAACCGAAGAAATAATAACAGAACAGTGGCTTGAAGAACCCTTTTAGTCAGGGCTTCTCTCTCCCACCAATAGGTCTCGAATATCTCAATATCGAACCCAGCTCCCACTCCGTGGTTTTGTTGCAGGCTCCTGATATTTATCAAACAAACAGAAATCACTGGGCCGGCTCCACCCACATGGCTGCCCGATGGCCCCTAACAAAGAACACAGCTATAACAAAGAACTCTTTACACCACAGTCGTCTTGACTCCAGCAACGGGTTAGTCCGCCGTGCTCGAGTTCACGGTTTACCTGATACGGTGTGCGGGTTTCCTGGCTGGCTGCTTCGGAGAAGCGGAGAGAAAGGGAGGAACTCCCCGTCTGTTGAATCTCCACGGCGCCTTGCAGCGACCCACGCTGTCATCCGGAAATGCTCCGTTCGAAAAGTCCTGGGAACCTCGGCCGATACCCCTGGGCGGTTCCTAACCTGGTGTCACGAAAACTCTCCTCCTGACAGTGGAGGCTTGGAATAGTTGAGCCGCAGCAGCTCACAACTCCGCTGCTGCCTCCTGGTTCCAGAATCACGAACAACGCGTCCGGGCGTTGTTCGGGTCTATAAAGTCATTAGCCCCTCCCCTTCCTCTGGGGTTGCTGGGACTTGTAGTTCCATCGGAAAGATCCTCGAAACAATGTAGGCGCCCTGGCTCTCAAACCCTGACAGTACGCCCCCCTCCCCAGCGCCTCCTTGACCCTGGTTTCTCCGGATTGCGGGCATGAAACCTACGGACTGCCTGAGGGGCATGCACGTTCGTACTCGGTTCCCACGAATCATCCTCGGACGGGAACCCCTTCCAGGAGACCAGGTACCACAAACGACCTCGCCTGAATTTCGAGTCCAGAATGCGATGCACTTCATACTCCAGCTGGCCGTCCCGTATCATCGGCGGCGGCGTTCGGCTCCTGATATTCCTCGCCGGTTTCAGAAGGCCACAGTGAAACACCGGATGTATTCGTAAGGAGGCAGGCAGTTTCAACTGATACGCCACAGGGTTAATTTGTCGTACCACCGTATACGGGCCAATGTACCGGGGATGAAAGATACTGCGCCACCGAAAGCGGATGTTCTTCGTGGAGAGCCACACTCGGTCCCCCACTCGGTAAACCGGCCCCTCTTGTCTGTGACGATCGGCCCATTTCTTGTACTGTTGCTTGGCTCGTCTCAGGGTGGTCTGGAGCTGTTTATGGATCAGGAGGAGTCTGTCCACTTGTTCCTTTACCGCGGGCTGATTTCGTACCTCGCGAGGGATCACCACCGGCAGTGTTGCGGCATGAAAACCATGATTAGCTCGGAAAGGCGTTTCATGAATAGAGCTGTGCCAGGTGTTATTGTATGACAGCTCAGCCAACCACAACAACGAAACCCACGAGTCTGTCGCTTCTTCTGAAAAGCAGCGCAAGTACTTCTTGAGAGTTTGATTGAGGCGCTCGGTCTGCCCATCTGTTTGCGGGTGAAAACTGGTGGACAGAGCGGCCTCCACTTGAAGTGCTTTGCACCACATGCGCCAGAATCTTGCTACAAACTGGGGGCCCCTGTCGGAAATGATCACCCGCGGTAGGCCATGCAGCCGCACCACCTGTGCCAAGAGCATCTGTGCTGTTTGCCCTGCCGTGGGAAGGTTTTTGCAAGGAATGAAATGCCCCATCTTAGTTAGGCTGTCTACCACCACCAAGATGGCGGTAAATCCTTGATCCGGGGGCAGGCCTAGAACAAAATCCATACTGATCGTGTGCCATGGTTGTGGCGGGGTCGGCAACGGCAACAGTTTCCCTCTAGCCTTGCTGTGGTCTCCTTTAGCCCGGGCACAAGTCTCACAGTGAGATACCCAGCGCTTGACATCTGCTACCATACTCTCCCACCAAAAATGTCTTTGTACCAGGTGCAATGTTTTCTGGTTCCCAGGGTGTCCGGCCAGTACCGTATTATGACACCAATTGAACGCCTGTATTCGTAGCTCTTGTGTGGGCAGGAACAGCCTGTCCTTGTGGAGAGGAATGCCATGTTTCAGGACCCGACTGGGGTCTTGTTCCACCCAACGCTGCCACCTCGTAGGGGATCGACTGGCTTTGACTTGATCCACGAACTTCTCCGCTGTGACCACACACACAACCTTCTCCGGAGGAACAATGGCTTCCAAGGGTTGTTGAGGCACTGCCTCGCTTTCTCCGATTCTCGACAGGGTGTCTGCTTTTCGATTATCCGAGCCGGGACGAAAAGTTACCACGAACTCGTATTCAGCAAAAAACAACATCCAGCGGAGCTGTCTCTGCGATAGAAGCCTTGCCGTTTTCATATATTGCAGGTTCTTGTGATCTGTATATACGGTGACAGGATGCAGAGCCCCCCATAAGTAGTGTCTCCATTCCTGGAAGGCCCGCTTGATTGCCAACAGTTCTTTTTCGGCTACTGAGTAGTTGATTTCCGCAGGACCTAGCTTTTTGGACAAGAACGCCACCGGGTGTAACTGTCCTGTATCCTTGTCTCGTTGAGACAGTACTGCCCCCACCGCAACGTTGGAGGCGTCCGCCTCTACAATGAATGGAACGTCGATTTGGGGGTGTCGCAAAATGGGGGCTGTACAGAAGGCTTCTTTCAGTTGACTAAAGGCTTCCATGGCTTCGGGTGTCCAAATAAAGACGGGCCCCTTTTCTCAACAACCTTGTGATGGGAGACGCTAGTTGAGAGAAATGGGAGATGAACCTCCGATAATAATTGGAGAACCCAAGGAAGCACTGTACGTCTCTCACACAGCTAGGCACCGGCCACTCCTGAACCGCTTTCACCTTCCTCTCAGCCATCCTAAACCCCCACGGACTCAGAATCACTCCCAGGAATTCTACTTCCTTAACCCCAAACTCGCACTTGCTAATTTTGCAATAGAGCCGCTGTTCTTGTAAGCGTTGGAGAACTAGTAGAACATGACTTACGTGTTGTGCAGGTGACACCGAGAAGACCAGAATGTCGTCTATATAAACGATGACAAATCGGTCTATGTACTCTTTCAAGACATCGTTCACGAAATATTGAAATGCCGCCGGGGCATTACACAGCCCGAACGGCATCACAAGATATTCGAAAAGACCGAACCTGGTCTTGAACGCTGTTTTCCACTCATCCCCCTGGCGACCTCGGACCAAATGATAGGCCCCTCGGAGATCGAGCCGGGTGTAAATGGTGGCCTCTTTCACTTGGTCCAGCAACACAGGGATGAGTGGCAACGGGTACCTATTCCTGATGGTGTTTTTATTCAACATGCGATAATCTATGCACGTTCGAAGATCGCCGTTTGCCTTCGATATAAAGAAAAGGGGGGATGCGGCGGGCGAGCGGGAAGGGCGAATGAACCCCAGGGCACAGAATTTGTCTAAATAATCCCGCAGGTGTTTGGTCTCGGGCTCCGATAAGGCGTACACCCTACAAGAGGGCATTGCCGCCCCGTCCACCAGGTCTATCCTGCAATCGTATTCGCGATGAGGAGGCAGGCTCTCCGCGTCCTTTTCGCTGAATACACTCCGATATCTGGCATATTCCGGCGGTAACTCGGTCTCTTTTTCAACTGCCGTGGCCACCTGCCAAATCGGGGCCAGGGCAAGCGTATGGGAGACAGACCCCCTATCCCTCATACACTGCTCTAGGCACTCTGTTGAGTTGAAACAAATGGTTTTGTTTCTCCAATCCATGGTCGGATTATGTCGCCATAACCACGGCATCCCCAAGATTATCTCGTATTGGGGGGCCTCAATGATGTTCAACCGGATATCTTCCACGTGATCTTGTATCTCACCTTGGAGAACCAGTTCTATCTCCTCCGTCTGTTCGGTGATGGGACCGGAGGTCAGAGGAGTCCCATCCACTGCTAACACCTTCTCAGGTTTGAGCACGGGAACCCTACCCAAGCTCAACTTGCGTACCATCCCTTCATCCATAAAGTTGCCCGTGGCTCCTGAATCAATCATAGCAAGAACCGGATGTGAGGTTGATCCGGTCTTCAGGAGCATGGGCAGCACGATATGGGTTTCGGTCGTCTTGTTCTCACCCCCCGCTAGCGAAGGCAATCTCCACTCTGTCGAGCCGGCTTCGCTGTCGACTTTTTCTGACGGAGCGACTTCTTCCCTGGCAGTGACGGCCACCCTTTTTCCCATGAAACCGGTAGGTCTTTTCTTGGGCTTATGGGGACACTCCCTTACATAGTGGCCCTTCTTCCCACAGTACATGCAGAGTCCCAGGACTCTGCGGCTTTCTCTCTCGGTTTTTGACAATGGAGGCCGAAGTGCTCCCACTTCCATAGGTTCAGGTACCGTCTCCCGAACTGCCTGCGGGGCGCGCCTGTCGGGCTCCCATCCTCCTGAGACCCTCTCACTCTTTCTCCTATCTCCCCCTCTCTCTGCGAGCCTATGATCGAGGCGTAGCGTTAGGTTAATTAAATCCGTACAGGTCCTGGGTTGGGGATCTATCTGTGCCAGTACGTCTTTAAGGTCGTCCGTCAACCCTTGATAGTACAAGGCCATTCTCTTTTCCTCGGGCCATGCTGTCTCCCCCACTAGTCTATTGAACATAGTCATATATGTTACCAAGTCTTTCTTGCCCTGACGCAATTCCAACAGCTCTTTGTCTGCACTAAGCGTGGTTGCCCTTCGGTCGAACACCCGTTCGAACTCCGTACGGAAGGCGTTCCAGTCGGTCAGTAATGGATCATCGTTCCTCACCAAAGGAACCGCCCAATTGGCGGCGTCCCCCGTCAGGTACGATACTGCAAACGCCACCCTGGAATGATTCGTCGGGAACGACGAAGGACGACATGAGAAGTGAAGCGTGATTTGTGTGAGAAAAGCCTGTATTTTTAAAGGATCTCCCGCATACCTCTCGGGAGTAGCCAACGGAATGGGCGGGGGTACTGTGACCTGAATTGGGAGTTGCCCAGCCCCTACATCAAAAGGGTTCCTAGCCTGTCTATCCACCCTGTCTCGTAAGGCTGCCGTCTCGGCTCGGGACGCTACCAACTCTTGTTGCATGGCCGCTAGGGCTTGCATCACAGTATCTAATGTGGCCATCTAAGCTATGAGCCCAGACCGGGAGGAGAAACTATCTTGGGTTCGTGATTCTGTCACGGCTCCCCGAGTCTCCTTCAGGATCTGGGCGATGCTTAAAGGGGTCCCCCTCCAGACATCCCCACACTCTGATTGAATAATGCTACAGAGTGTTGAGGTGATCAGGTGAGGGAAAGGAAAGGGTAGGGTCTGCGTGGGAAGGGACACCTGTAAAACAAAGGACATGTGATTACTATCGTCTCTCCCAGTTCCCTACTCTCATAAGGTCTCACTAGGGAATTCTCATACCTGCCACTGTGTCTCCCTGAACTCCAGTCTTCTCTCAGAAATGGCAGGGTACTATATTTACTGAAAGACAAAAAGGCAATCACTGTAACACAGGAATTCCTGACAATTCATTCCTCTACCCTTCCACACTCCTTTGTCCTCATACGTACCAAACACTTCCTCCCCACACGCATGGTATTCATGAACCGAAGAAATAATAACAGAACAGTGGCTTGAAGAACCCTTTTAGTCAGGGCTTCTCTCTCCCACCAATAGGTCTCGAATATCTCAATATCGAACCCAGCTCCCACTCCGTGGTTTTGTTGCAGGCTCCTGATATTTATCAAACAAACAGAAATCACTGGGCCGGCTCCACCCACATGGCTGCCCGATGGCCCCTAACAAAGAACACAGCTATAACAAAGAACTCTTTACACCACAGTCGTCTTGACTCCAGCAACGGGTTAGTCCGCCGTGCTCGAGTTCACGGTTTACCTGATACGGTGTGCGGGTTTCCTGGCTGGCTGCTTCGGAGAAGCGGAGAGAAAGGGAGGAACTCCCCGTCTGTTGAATCTCCACGGCGCCTTGCAGCGACCCACGCTGTCATCCGGAAATGCTCCGTTCGAAAAGTCCTGGGAACCTCGGCCGATACCCCTCGGCGGTTCCTAACCTGGTGTCACGAAAACTCTCCTCCTGACAGTGGAGGCTTGGAATAGTTGAGCCGCAGCAGCTCACAACTCCGCTGCTGCCTCCTGGTTCCAGAATCACGAACAACGCGTCCGGGCGTTGTTCGGGTCTATAAAGTCATTAGCCCCTCCCCTTCCTCTGGGGTTGCTGGGACTTGTAGTTCCATCGGAAAGATCCTCGAAACAATGTAGGCGCCCTGGCTCTCAAACCCTGACACTCCTATCCACTGAGTGTACTGTTTATCTGCTACTGCCCCTTCCACCTCCCTAGCATGAGCAAATGGCTGCCCTCTGTCCCTGCCACCTTCACCCAGCCTGTCCAAGTTGCTTTCTTCATCCCCTCTCTCCTGTACTCCATGGTCCATTTTGCTGCCACTCCCTTCTGCCCTCCATGCTCTGTTTTGCTGCAGCTGCTCCTCCTGCATGCCATGCATGGTTTGTTGTGAAGCCCCTTCCTCTTACATCTTTTGTGTCCAGCCCCTACCCCTCCCTTCTGTTCTCCATGGTCCTTTGTGGATGCCCCTGTCATCTCCCTCTTGCCCACCATGGCTGTTGTGATGCCACTAACCTCCTGCTTGCTATGCATAGTCTTTTGTGCTGCCACATTGTACAGTCAGTTTGCTGACCCTAACCCCCTCCCACCTTTCCTCCAATGTCTGTGTATGCCATTATAGTCTCACTGTTTCCTTCCATGGTGTGTTGTGCTTTCAGTGCCCATCGCTTGTGCCCTCCATGGTCAGCTTGCTGGTCCTGCCCTGCCCCCTTGCCCCTGGCCTCCGTTTCCCTTGTGCAGACCCCTATCCCTTCCCTCCTGCCTTATTTGGTCCTTTGTCATTCCCCTGCCCCCTCCCTCCGGCTCTTCATGGTCTGTTATGCTGCAACTGTCCCTCCTGTCTGCCCGGTATGGTCAGCTTGCTGCTGTTGGCTCTTTCCCCTCTGCTCTCTGTTTTCAGTGTTCATAGCCCTGTCCCCTCCCTATTGCTTTCGATGGTCGGTTGTGCTGCAGTGCCATCCACTTGCCCTATGTGGTGTATTGTGCTGCTACAACCACTGGTGCCTGCTCTGTAAGGTCAGTATGGTGCCCTTGCCCAGGTTCCTCCCGCCTCTCTTATCAGAGTCCAAGTCCCTAACCCATTCCTCCTGCCCGCTGTGATCAAATGTACCTTATTTGCCAACATTTTGAACTTGGTAAGAGGGAAATTTTGAAAAAGAAAAACTGGGGAATTGATTTTCCCCATTGATTCGCATTGGAAAAGGGGAGCTTTTAGGCAGTAGACAGATAATATAAAGATCTTTTGGGCTTAACACCAGGAGTCTCCAACCTGAATCAGATCTGTTGGCATGTATTGTTGTACTATACTGCCTCTTCCTTCTGCCCAAAATGGTCTTCCATTATTGCCACAGCTTCTGAAACTACTGAACAGATTTACACCAAATCAGAACAAGCATTTGCAATGCTTAAAGTCTGGCATTTGCGAGACTTTAAGCTATTGGCATTGTAAATGACAAAGCCTTTTATTTATCTGTTTTGATAATTAACACATAAATTAAAGGCTTTGTCATGTACGATGCCAATAGCTGAAACTCTTGTAAATGCGAAACCTATTTAATTTTAAAGAAGCAGCCGCCATTGCCCTGGGCTGCTAGGAAAGTGAAAGCATGCATGGCGTGCTGAATGTTGCTGGAAAAGTTGCAGGAAAGCATGTTGTGCCTGCAGTAGAAGAAACTCATTAAAGAAAATAGTGCTACAGACTAAATAGGACATACTGTGTAACAGAAGTAAAAGGGGCAGTCCTCATGGGAGGTTACCAATGAAGACAAGTCGGGACTAACAAGCCTATTACCGACTCAGAAGCCAGCATTTACAAAGGACAATGACACAAGCCAATGAAAAATATAGGCGGAGAGTGGGCGGAGCATCAAATCCATACTCGAATACAGAATGCCTTGCAGAGCAGCGCATGCGCTGCCCAGGCTCGACCTAAAAACCAAGCTTTTTGGATCAATATCTAGCTTTCTACCAAATTTGATGCAATTCTTTTCAGAGGTTCAGGCTGCATACATGTTCAAAAATAAAACGCGTTTTAGGACCCCCCTTTTTACTTGGGCCCCCGCTTGTCCGCACACCTCTATACTTTCAACATAGCAGCTAAACCAAAAGGAATATTTGTTGCAAATTTTGTGAAGATTCGTCAAGTTGGAGATGGATATATATATGTATATATATATATATATATATATTCACTGAAAAAACCATAGGTTTCACACACGTTATAGTTAGGAATTAGCATTTAAAAAACCTTGCAAATTCACTGAAAAAACCATAGGTTTCACACATGTTATAGTTAGCTGGACATTTTACTGATAAAAAACCAATGAAATTCCCCTGTTATAGTTAGTGCAGGCAACTATAACTCAAGCGACCGCAATCCTCTGCTTATGACATATGTGTCTTTATGAAAAAAAAATATTTGTAATATATGTATAGCTAAAATTTAATGGAAGAAGACATGGGTAAATAAGTGTCTAAATACAGTATTAGCATCAGCAGAGGATTGCGGTCGCGTGAGTTATAGTTGCCTGCACTAACTATAACGGGGGAGTTTCATTGGTTTTTTATCAGTAAAATGTCCAGCTAACTATAACATGTGTGAAACCTATGGTTTTTTCAGTGAATTTGTACGGTTTTTTAAATGCTAAGTTACTTTACGCCATTCGTGGCGTGCGCGCCCACTTAACGCAGTTCGTTCCGTGCACGCACGGTGGGCACGCGGTGCCCACGTTACGCTGGATGGGCCATGTACGCACAATGCGCTTCGCGCACCGTGCGCACATGGAGGACATATTATGCGCTTCGTTGTGAAAGGTAATGTTTGATTTTTTAATTACACTGACATGCCATGTACAAATGTTGACCTTCGGGCACCATTTGCACACGGGGTGTGGAGAGTGTGGATATTTATTTTTTTTAAATATTTTTTTACCGTACGCGTACGGTAAGCGTAATCGGCGATTTAAAAAAAAAAAAAAAAAATTGAATTTTTTGCCTTGGGGGTTCTTAGGGGACACCTTCATCATGGCTAGGTGGTTGGGAGCAGTCTAAACAGCCCCATTACATGTTTTTTGCCTTTGTTTTTCATCTTCCCCCACAGAGTGCGAGATAGAAAATGGCGGCCGCCGCTTCCTGGTTTCGACCGATTCGAATGTTTACTAAGATGTAACAGCCAATCAGAATCGCGCTCGCGCACGTCACCGTACGCGTACGCGCACGGTAAGCGCACCGTAAGCTGCCACAGATATATATATTGATTTAAAGGCTATTTTCTCAGGATCTACTGAACAGATTTACACCAAACCTACAAAAGGCACTTCCTTGACCTGTAGACTACCTCTCTGCCAAATTTCAAGTAACTCTGTTCAGCCGTTCGGTCTGTAGCTGTGTCTAAAGGTCCTATGGAAAAATGCATGGGAAAAACGCGTTTTGGGACACCCCTTTTTTCTCAGCCCCCGCTTGACGAATCCCCCCGAGACTTTCAGGGTAGGAGCGGAGCATAGCGCCCCACCTATTTTGAAAATTTCGCGAGGATTCGTCGACCGGCGCCAAAGTTATTCCAAATAGAATGTTGCGGATTTCTTATGGAAACGTGGTCCTAACTATAACTATCTACTGGCGACCGCCAGTAGATAATATATCTATATATATTAGTTAGTTAAGTAATTACAGTATTTGTGTATCGAAACGCAAATTGAGAAATGTTTTTTACCGTTAGTGCTCATCAAATTATGTTAAAAGTATTTCAACCTAGAAGCTTCAACTTTTTAACATGTCACAAACTTAAACTTTCTTTTTATTTAAACAGGAGGATGGATCAGAGGTTGGCGTAGGTGGTGCCCAAGTTACAGGCTCCAATACACGGAAGCACATATTACAAGTCTCCACTTTCCAGATGACTATTCTAATGTTATTTAACAACAGAGAAAAATATACTTTTGAGGTACGATTTCAGTAACTCTGCACTATTTTCCTGTAAAAGTGAAGAGTAGCATCTTAAAAGTATGGATTAAAAACTTTTGCATGCATTTTATTGTACAGAACATTTACCTTGAAAACTTTTAAAAAGTACAGTTGGAGAATTGTTTTCTGTTGCCATTTTTGTGTTTTTACTACCTTTTTATTCCCAAGTTCTCACCATTAATGGATACATTTAATGTGGCACAACTGTAATTTAAACTTTTGTTCAAACTAATTGTTACAGGGAAGCAACACATTAAATATGTTTTATATTACTTACATTTCACGGGCTACGCATGCTACTTTTTTTTGTAGGGCCCCATGTTTCAGTGCCTTGTAGCAGACCCCATTCAGTTGCCTGAAAGTTTACTTTGCACAGCAAGCCTTGTAATATTTCCAGATTGCCATATCTAGCAATACTGAAAGATTGAAGGACCAGTATGTTTTGGCAGAAGAAAACAAATGTGGATTAGACCGGTGATGCTATAGAGCAGTTTAATAAAAGCAACATCTACTTCTATGTCTGTTACTCTTTGCTGTGACTTGTAGGGCACCCTTCAAACATTCCCTTTTATTGGAGCCATTCTGGACACAGTGCTGTTCCGTGCCAATCCTCTGGAGCAGAAAATCTGGGATAATAAGGCTGTGATTCTGATGATCTGGTCTCAATGCTGGATTTCAGTTAGACTGACTCAGAGGCTGCTGGGTCCCATGGCCTCCTATATCCTGTTGGTAAAACATTCCCATTGGCATATGCCGGCTCTGCAGTGGGCACAGCATAAAGGGATTCTTCCTGACCTGCCCCAGAAATGAGGGAACTGCAAAAGATCTACAGTGGTGGTTGATAAACTGCGATTGGGTCCACAGCAGCCCCCAACCCTCCCCCACCTATAGCTCACAGTGGTAAGACTGCATCACTCCTGGGTTGGGGTGGCCTTCTGAGAGAGGTGGAGATCAGAGGACTTTAATCTCTGCCGCATTCTCAGCTCCACATTAAATTGTTGGCGCTGATAGCTATCCACTTGGTAATGAAAGCCTTTATTGCATCCATCAAAGGAAGGCTTGTTCAGGTGTTCACAGACAACACCACCGCATGTGGCACTGCAACAGACATGTTGGGGTAAGGTTGTGGACCCTAGCTCTGTGCTAATGGACATGGCTGGAACATCAAGACATTTTACTGGTCGTATAACAACTGACATGATCCCTGAATGCCAGAATGGACAAACTCCATTAATGTTTTGCAGATCACAAATGATGTCTACATCCGGAGATGTCTTTTCCGATAATTGGGTAAACCTTTGCTTGATGCATTCACCAACCCCGAGAACGTGCAATGCCAACACTTCTGCATGCTGGAGTTTCCAAAGCTGCTTCCACTCTGAGACGTGTTCCACTTAGAGTGGAATTCAGAGCTCCTTTACACCTTTCCGCTGATGCAGCTCATGCCCCAATTTCTCAAGAAGATGATTGATCAGGCCTAGGGGCCCTGGATTGGGCATAGACAGTATGGTGTCCAGAACTCCTGAGCATAAGCATCTAGTCAGGCTGCCCCTTTGGGAGGATCTCCTGTCACAGTACCAAGGCATTGTCCTACACCTGAACCTGCGCATTCTCCTCCTTATGCACGGAGATTGAGTGGAGACCGTTGAGGGTTTTCGATCTCCCTTGAAGGTTTGGGATGTCATCTTGTCAGCTTTGCGTCAATCCACTAAAACTCTGTTGGGAATAATTTATGGCTAGGTGTTCCTCACACCTTGTGGACCCCCTTTCTTTACCTGTACAGTACTTCTGTTTGTACTTTCTTTAGCCTCGCAAGGTTTTGCTCTGGGCACTGTGGAATATTAGTAGTCAGCCATTTTGCCTTTCTTACGGGTGCTGGATCAACCCTCCCCGTTTGTCACCTGTTATGAACTAGTTTTTTAAAAGGTTTACAGCACTTTTGTTCCGCCTACTCCTTTTGTGATGCCCCCGTGGGACCTCAGTTTGGTTCTTACTTTTCTCATATGTTCTCCCTTTGAGCCCCTGCATAGCTGCCCTTTGCGGCTCTTGACTCTGAAAACAGTGTTGCTGGTGGCCATTTAATCGGCTAGGAGGGTCAGTGAGCTTCAGCATCTCATGGTCCAAACTCCATACTCCAATTTCTTCCCTGACAAACTGGTCCTTCGGACGCCTCCCTCTTTCCTCACAAAGGTGATAGCCCTCTTTCAGATTGGCCAGAGCAACACACGCCAGCGTTCTCCGCACCACTTCATCCATCCAAGGAGAAGACTCCATCGTTTGTACCCTAAAAGACCTCTCATTTTATATTGGTTGAACCAAAGACCATTAGGTGGATGGTCAGCTCTTCATTGTGTTCACCAGAGTGAAGAAGGGTAAGGCTGTGCAGAAATAAACCATCTCCAGATGGACAGTACTCTGCATAATAATCTTCTACACACTGGTGAAGTAGCTAACCCCCTGAGAGCTTGCAGGCTCATTCCACCAGCTTTAGCTTGCAGGGTACCTGTCCTGGGCTTCTGCCAAGCTGCCACGTGGATGTCCCTCAATATGTTCACAGAGTGCTACTGCTTGAAATGTCCAGCCTGTCTCTGTCCTTTAAGACTTTTTAGTTTAAATCAGTTTGCGGACCCACCTCCAGGGAGGTATTACTTGGGTATCTATTCTAAAGAGAGAAATCTGCGGTCAGATGTCTGTCAGAAGAACACGTTACGTAACGTTCGGTAACGCTTTTTCTGGTAGAGGTTCTGTCTAACTGCAGATTCAGCACCGATTCTCCCTGCTCTGCGTTCTGAACTCTTTACAACAAAGATCCCTTTAGACATTGCACCCTGTTCAAAAAAGTAGCAATAGTTTTTACATGGGTCTTCTTTTTTGGCACGGAACTAGTAACAAAAGAAACTGATGTCAGTATGCCAGGGTGGTGCCTATAAAGGCACGTTAACATCACTACCGCCGCAGAAAAAGCTGCCAAAGCAGAGCCAAACAACAACGCCTACTGGTGTGTAGAGGAACTGCTCAAGATTTTCCGGATTCTGATACCTGGGGAATATTATAATGAGAGGAATCTGCTGTTAGATGATCTCTACCCGAAACAACATTACCGGAGGTAAGTTACTTGTTGATTACGTGGAAGATGAACAATGATCTTATATATTTGAACTGTCAGTCCCCTTGCCCATGGCTATATTGTTAGCTAGGAGTTTACAGTTGCATGCACTGCAGGACCCTACAGAGATACCTGTGCTAGTTTGCGGCTACCCCGGGGTCAGCGTATTCATTGTAATTGGCCTCCCTGTCCCTGCTTTCGCACCTGTTGACAGTGCGCCATATCACTAATATGGGCCCAGGAGTCTTTCATCCATTAATTAAATTGCTAATCACAACTAAGATGACTCCAGAGACCCTAGTATATTTCCAATGTTCAGTGATTCAAATAAGCAAATTCCTGTTTCTCACATCCGAGTGTGAATGACACCGATAAAGAATAGAACGATCGGCTAGAGACGTCTAGCTGCAGATTCCTTACCTTTGAATTTCCCAGGCGTCCGGCTAGATCCGGAAACTTTTGCTGAGCAATACCCCTTGCACACGATGTCTGGTGGCACCATTCGGCGCTGTGTGACCTCGGTGTTGTTAGCGTCAGTTATGAAGTTGCGGTGCCTACATAGGCGCCACCCAGGCATGCAGGTGTCCGTTCTTTTCTTTCTGCGCCAGTTAAGCACCGATCCGGGAAGAGCTGCCCCTCTGTTTCTTTTTGGCAGGCTTTCTCTTGACTTTTGTTGAAGTTTTTGTGATTTTTCGACTGTGTGTGTGAGGTATGTCTTTGAGAAAGACCTGTCTCAAGCCGTGCGGGACATGTTCCTGCATGATGTCGGTTACCCATTCCCACCGCGTATGTCTGTGGTGTCTCGAGCGCGATCACAAAATAATGTAGTGTTCGGACTGTCGTGCGATGGCACCAAAGACCTTGAGTGAGCGGGTGATGAAGTTACTCGCGGCCCGGCAGTCGACACCGTCAAGCGAGACTCCGAGGAATTCACTGGCCGGATCGAAGAACAGGAGGTTGCCGGACTGCTCATGGAGCCCTAAGTCCCATTCCTCCCATTCGAGGTCCTCTGGACACTCTGGTAAGAGGCACAAGAAGAATCCCAAGGGAACTTAGTCTTCACCTCATATGGCATCCGTCGTCAAGAGAAGTAAGGAGCACCGACACTCTTGGTTCCGCAGAGCCAAAGTCGACTTCACGTATCTTCCCCTTTCTGGGAGCCGGAGCGACTCCCGCTCAAATAAAAGTATTTGAGTGGAACGACCCCGCTGGTGAGCCTTCGGGCCCCGTGGTGTCGGAAGGGTCCCCATTGGGTTTGACGCAAGTCTGCACTTGCCATGACGCCGGTGGGGCCTCATGGATCCGATTGTGCCAATGTGACCTTCCCCACCCGTGAATCCGAAATCTGTGTCTGCGACGTCACTAATGCCTGTCAGTGGCGCAATTGTCTTCCCCACCCTCATCCCCGGCAACCAGATCTCACAGTTGTGACAAATGCGTCACTTCTTGGATGGGGCAGCCACCTGGGAGAGGTGGCGATTAGGGGTCACTGGTCTCCGCCAGAGACGGAGCTCCACATAAGTTTGAGGGAGCTTTGAGCAATTTGGTTGGCATTGAAGGCATTTCTTCCCTTTGTCAAGGGGAAGCTAGGGCAGGTGATCACGGACAACACCACCACCATGTTGTACTGCAACAAGCAAGGTGGGGTGAGGTCGTCGGCCCTTTGGCGAGAGGCCCTGCATCTCTGGACATGGCTGGAACAGCAGGGCATAACCCTGGTGGTTCAACACCTGGCAGGTTCGCTGTACGCCAGGGTGGACGACCTCAGCTGTCGGTGCCTAGCTGATCATGAATGGCGTCTCCAGTCAGAGGTGACGCAAGGTCTCTTTCAACAGTGGGGACAACCTTGGTTAGATTTGTTCGCCTCCAAAGAGAATGCACAGTGTCAGCGGTAGGGCGCGCTGGAGTTTCCAAGCTGGTTATCGCCTGTTGTATGCCTTTCCGCCCATACCACTCCTGCCCAGGGTTCTGAAGAAGATCAGGAGTGACCGGGCCCAAGTCATTCTTATGGCTTCGGACTGGACGAGGGGAGTCTGGTATCCAGAGCTTCTGAGATTGGGGGTCGATCCTCCGATCAGGCTACCCCTTCAGGAGGATCTTCTGTCTCAGCAGCAGGGGAGGGCTCTCTACTCAAACCTGTCAACTCTGCGCATCCATGCGTGGAGTTAGAGTGGCGACAGTTGATAGCTTTTGACCTTCCTTCAGAAGTGTGCAACGTTATCTTGAAGGCCAGGTAGCCCTCCACGAAGACTGCATACTCCTGCTGTTGGCAGAAATTTGTATTGTACTGTACAGAAAGGACCATTGACCCTCTCTCTGCTTCTTTCTACAGTCCTTTTATTCATTCTAACACTTGCCCAGCAGAGCTCTGCTTTGGGAACTCTCAAGGGTTACCATCTGCTCGTTTGCGGCTGCCAGACCAGCCCTCTCTCTTCAAATCTCCTATTGTTAATAGATGGCTGGCTCACTTGCTTCCACCCACGCCTTTGTTGTGCCACAGTGGAACCTAATTTGCTCCTTACCTATCTGATGTGTACTCCATTTGAGCCTTTGCACAAACCCCCCTCCGGCTGTTGACCATCAAAACATCCTTCGTAGTGGCAATTAATTCTGGCAGGAGGGTGAGTGAGTTGCAGGAGTTGTCCTGATTGCCCCCTTATCTTATGTCCGTTCAGGACAAGGTGGTGCTTTCCACCAGGGCATCCTTCCTACCAAAGGTCGTGACCCCATTCCATCTGGGTCAATTCATCATTTTGCCCACCTTCTTTGTTCCCCTGCATCCTTCTAAGGAATAGGAGCGTCTCCACCGACTGGACCGAAAAAGAGCGTTGTCGTTCTACCTTGACTGCACAAAAGAGTTCTGGGTGGATGACCAACTGTTTGTGGGGTACGTGGTAGCAAAGAAGGGAAGGGCAGTGCAGAAAAGGACCATTTCTCGCTGGGTCATTCCCTGCATCAAGACCTGTTATGCCTTGGCAAAGAAGCAGTCCCCTGAGGGATTGAGAGCCCGTTCCACCAGGGGAAAGGCTGCTACTTCGGCTTTTGCTCTGGGTGTCCCAGTCCAAGACATCTGTCAGGCAGCGACAGGGGCTTCTTTGCACACGTTCGCAAAACATTACTGCCTTGATGGTCGAGTGCGCAGGGACGGGCATTTTGCAAGTTCAGTCCTGCAAGACGTCTTAGTTTAGGATGCGAATCCGCAACCCATTGCCGAGATGGTATGGCTCTGTTATCTGATTCAGAGGTAAGGAATCTGCAGCGAGAAGTATCTATCGGTAACGCATTATCTGGTAGAGACTTTATCTAGCTGCAGATTCCTTACAGCCCCACCCATGCCTCCCCACTTTGCGGACTGGTATTGTAGGACTAGGGTTGTTTCCCCTTTTCAGGGCCCTAGTTTTGCACATGTCTACGTCAGTTACTTTGTGGCTCTGCCCTTCTGGCGTGGAAGAAACGAAAAGTACTGACATCCGTGCAGCTGAGTGGCGCCTATGTAGGCACCGCGACGTCCTAACCGACACTAACGACGCCGACGACGTCACGCGGAGCCGAATGGAGCCACCGGATGTGGAGTGCAAGAGGTTTTGCTCAGCAAAGGTTTCCAGATCCAGCCTGATGCCTGGGAAATTCAAAGGTAAGGTAGCTGCAGCTAGAAAGTCTCCACCAGATAATGTGTTACCGAAGGTAAGTAACTTGTTCATCTGATAGAGACTTCTACCTGCAGATTCCTTGGTGGATCATCCTGTGCATAAATACTTGCTATGCCCTGACCAAGAAGGTGCCCTCAAGATGGCTTATTGGCTTATTTCACCGGAGCCACGGCTGATTCAATGGCATTGGTGAGGAGTGTCCCTATGCTAGACTTTATGCACGGGATTATCCACCTGCTGGTTTCTGTCCCTTTTTAGCGTCGGTAAACTCCATCATTGTATGCTTGATGTAGAGTTGAAAGCTTTGTGTGTAACCAGAGAAGCCTCTCCTCATGAGAGAAAAAAGGTGTAAAGGTGTAAACGTGATGGGAAGGGTGATAAAACTTTCGGCACAATGGAATCCTAAGCCCTCCACACCAATTCATTAGGATAAAAGCGGTGTAGAAAACTTAAATGCAACCCATCCTGTCGGAGCCGTATAGAAGGCAAGTCATTTTTTCATAACCACCACATACAAAAACGGGGTGCACACATTCTCCACAATTGTCCAAGCAGTGTGACATTGGGCGCCACATCATCAAATGCACTTGTTGATGAAACACCTCCAAAGGGCAGAGAACACGTTTTCCTGTTACATGCAGTACCAGGAAACAAAGGAGTGGGTGATCACCTCCCGAATTCTCAAGTGTTTCTTCAACACTTGGGAGACCTCTGTAGCAGATTTGTTGGCCACCCACAGAAACTCAAACTGCCTAAACTTTGGCATCATTGCCCCTGGACCATGCCGTAAGGATAATTTGGTTGTGGAAATTTGCATTCACTTTGCCATCACTGTCACAGATTCCTATCTAGAGTGAAACATGTGTTAGGTGACAGTGACACACATTCCTTGCCCTTGATGCGGGCCCGACAGTCTTGGTACTCTTGCTTATTAAAAATGTCCAGTTACTCATATGAAAAGCAATGGATGTGTCCAGACTTGCTCAATCATCATCAAGGTCTGTTACTACATCCAAAAGAATTTTTTTTCTCAGTAGATGTTTTGAAGAAAATAACAAATTGGTCATAGGCTGTATATTGCCCATCATCTTTCTGACTTGGGTCTTTCCAGAAATAGGTTTGTTTGAGGCATGTGTGACTGTAGAAGATAGTAGAAATAGAATTCCCGTGGTGAAATGTAAAAAATATTTTTTACATAAAGAAACTAGATTATTATATTCAAATACACAAACATAAGCCCATGTGATAGAATATATACAATATTAGAGTAAATCATACCACTTTAAAATTAGTAAAGAAATCGTATTTTATCAAAAAAAGCAATTAAAAACAGACATAGACAATCTATGATCATACCACAAATGCATCTGTTACTAAAACATAAAGATACCATATAAGCTTAATGCTGACCCTATTTCATTCAGAAATGCAGCTTATACACAATAGTAAACTGATTTTTTTTTTTGTTAAAAAAAGGGGGGACCACAGCAGCTACACCTGGCTTCTAAATTACAACAAACATTAAACAGAGAGACAAAGGCAGACCGTATAATTTGTCATTAGATAACACATCCATTTGTAAATTTCAAAAGTTTTTTTCCTACATACAATATATTAATTCAGTATCTACAAGAAAAGCTGTTCCCACAGATTGTGTTTTAATGCAGCGTCGACGCGTTTCGATGGGTTCGAGGCATGTGGGCTGCTGAATTCATATCTGTGCATAGATCGCCGCCTAGTGTTGGGTCCGGATGTTTGCACGTTGTTGTCCTGGAAGAGTCTTCGAAGTATCCTGGGATAGGTGACTCCTCCCCTGGACTACAGTGCGCATGGGCATCCTCTCCATCCTCAGATTGTTTTTTTCCGCCATTGGGTTCGGATGTGCTTATCTTGACTCAAGTTAGGAAAAACTTTTTCCAGGCCAAAAGGCCTTTAGTTCGCGTCGGTACTGTTCCCGATCGGTATCGATAGTATCTTTGTTAGTTTACTAACTTCCAGAACCAACTTTTTCGCATCTTGCCCGACCATCGACCCGACATCGACGATGGAATCGAGGACACCATTCAAGAGGTGTCCGGTATGCAATGCGAAATATCCCCACATCGACGTCCATCCGGTGTGCAACAAATGCCTTTCACCGGATCACGACGAATCTACATGCATGGCCTGTGCCCGATTTCGATCCAAGAAGACTCTCCGGAATCGACGAGCGGCGAGACTCGAGGCGCAGCAAGCGGCACCGGCCCCGGCCGACATCTTCAGCGCCGAGACCGAAGATGTCGAAGAAGTGGAGAACCTACCCTCCAGTCCCGCTTCCGAACATGACTCCGGATCGGAAGACGTCGACGAAACACTCTTTCGCAGAGATGAAGACGACACCGAGGTAGGAGACTACAATGAGGCCTTAGGGGCCGAAGAGAGTAGCTCCGGTGACTAGCAAGGCCTACCCGTACAGACTGAGGAAATCCCAGTGCAACAGTCTATGGCTCCGGTCGAGGGATCGCCTTCGGGCCTTACCCAAGACCTATCCCGCAGTTCTTCGGCCCCGCCCTCGGTCCCGGCCTCGGACATTCAGCGGCAGCCATTAATGCCCAAACCGGCTGGTTTCCCTTCTTCGAAACCGAAACCAAAAGCTGTATTGGTTCAACTGAAACCGAAACCGAAAGTAGCGCTGGTCGGATCGAGGCCCACCACACCTTCGACGCCAGCAAAACCCGTCGGCACCGAGCGCACCAAACGAGACTTCGGTGCCGAGCTTGAAGCGGCCGACGTCAGAGTCGACATAAGGAAAAAGACCTTCGGTGCCACCAAACCTACTCGGCTCCCGGCACCGACGCAATCGGCTCCGACCCCAAAGGTCAAACTGCCTGCTGCGTCTCACACCGCTTCAACGGCACCACCAAAGCCACACTCATCGAAGACGTCGACGGCCATTACCGCCCCTCGACTCGATGTCTCACCGGCGCCGAAAAAAATCCACGCCCACCTCTACTGAACCGGTCGGCGTGAAGGAATCGATGGCGCTCCAGGTGCGACCCGTTGCGACGCAACGCACCAAAACGGTCCTTCAGGACACGTCTGGCTCCGAGCCGATAAAAGCTCCAACAGCCTCTTCGGCACCAGCCAACATTACTTTTGGCCTGCCACCATCCACGGCCCCAAAACTATTCCAAATCAGGACACGGGTCACCCACACCACGATTACTCCTGCCGAACGCTCTCCTGCGGAGACGTCTCCATCACATCTCATCGACGCCGACACCGGCAGGATGATAATCCACAAATGGAGAATAACTTCGGAGCCACCTTTGGACTCCTTCCGGATCCCGCTTAAAAGAAAGCTGCCAGTGGCGTCAGAACTAGTTCTTTATGAACCTCTCCATTCCCCCTACCGGGATCCACAGTCCTTCTCTCCCACACACTCCGACACGGAGGCTTTGGAGGACTACATGTGTGACCAAGTCCCCTACCCCGGGGACATGGACCTTGAAGGCCAACAGGACCCTGATCAAGCTTGGGATGACCCTGTAGACTCGGGTGCACCTCTGGATGCACAGGACCCGCAACTCTATGGAGCAAAAACATCTCCCACAGAGGACACTGCAGCGTTCAACGCTCTAATTGAACGGGCTGCGGCCAATCATGGGGTGCAACTTCACTCTGACACCGTCGAGGACGACTTCCTCATGGATACTTTTGCATCCTCAGAAAGGAACATAAAGACTATGCCCATGTTAAAAGGGGTCCTCAAACCAGCAAAGGACATCTTCAAGGAACCCACCAGGGCAAGAGTGATAAACCCCAGGATCGACAAGAAATACAGATCAGCGCCTGGGGACCCTACTTACATTAGAGGCCAATTACCTCTGGATTCCACTGTCGTTGCGAATGCTCGCAAGAGGGCACACTCGCAGACAACAGGTGATGCTCCTCCCCCGGACAAAGAGTCCAAGGTGCTAGAGACCTCTGGCAAACGGGTTGCCGCCCAGGCAGCTAACATATGGCGCATTGCCAATACTCAAGCGCTCCTCGCTCGCTACGATCGAGCGCACTACGACACATTAGAGCAACTACTCCAACATCTCCCTGACCAATACAAAGAAGGTGCAGAGATCCTCATCAGGGAGGGACAACTGCTCACAAATGCATCCATTAAGTGTGCACTGGATGCCGCGGATACAGCTGCCAGAGCCATAAACACTAGCGTCATGTTGCGACGACACGCCTGGTTGCGAATCTCCGGATTCAAACCGGAGGTACAAAATAACATCCTCAACCAACCTGTCAACCCCGACTACTTATTCGGGCCGGAGGTTGACACCACCCTAGAGAAAATAAAAAAGGACACGGACACTGCAAAGTCCATGGGGGCCCTACAGACGCAGTCCTTTCGGAGCGGCTCCTTTTGTCGCCCCGGAAATAGAGGAGCAGGTAGAGGACAGGGGTCACAGCAAACATACAACAAGGGCAACACACAAAACACCTACGATAACACCCGGGGTGGATATCGTGGCTCCAGCACAAAGGGCAGAGGACGCGGCTACGGCAACACCAGGTCCTCCCCCAAGAACAAGCAGTGACGCCCTCTCCCTTCCTCCCGACCACATAACACCGGTCGGGGGAAGGCTACAAAGGTTCCTGTCCACGTGGAACTCCATCACCACGGACAGGTGGGTCAAAGATATTGTCAAATACGGTTACTGTCTAGAACTAACCTCCACTCCACCCACAATACCTCCAAAAAACCGTCCTATGTCCTCAGAGCACTTAACGCTCTTACAGCAGGAGGTGCAAAGTATGCTTCTAAAAGGCGCAATAGAGGTCGTACCCGTCCACGAGCAAGGTACGGGGGTGTACTCCCTGTACTTTTTAATACCGAAAAAGGACGGGTCACTCAGACCTATATTAGACCTGAGACCCCTGAACCAATACATTCTTTCCGAGCATTTTCACATGCTCACTCTACAGCAAGTCCTCCCGCTGCTCAAACAGGGAGACTTTCTGGCCACACTGGACCTCAAAGATGCGTATTTCCACATACCCATTCACCCCTCACACAAGAAATTCCTCAGGTTCACGGTTCAAGGGCAGCACTACCAATTCAAAGTCCTTCCCTTCGGCGTGACAACAGCACCCAGGGTGTTCACAAAGTGCCTAGCTACTGTGGCGGCACATCTACGGAGGCAGCACATACACGTCTACCCTTACCTGGACGACTGGCTCGTTCAAGCGAAGTCAGCCCAGCAATGTGCCAGCCACATGTCCCGCACCATTCACCTCCTTCACAGTCTGGGGTTCTCACTAAATTACCCAAAATCCCATCTCCAGCCCGCACACGTACAACAGTACCTAGGTGCGACTATAGACACTCTGGCGGCCACAGCTCAGCCAAATTTAGTGAGAATCAACAGCATGCAAATGCTGATTTCCAAGTTCAAACCACAACACTCCCTTCCCGCGCGAGTGTTCATGCAGTTGATAGGCATGATGGCCTCCTGCATCTTCATAGTCCCACACGCGAGACTACATATGCGCCCGCTTCAGGAGTGCTTAGCACGTCAGTGGAATCAGGCTCAAGGACAGTTGAAAGACCTAGTGTTGGTGAGCGGTCGGGCATACAACTCTCTGCATTGGTGGAATCCACAAAACCTTTGCAAGGGCCGACCGTTCCAAGAGCCTGTCCCACAGATAATACTGACGGCGGACGCGTCTCTCCAGGGATGGGGAGCTCATGTACTCCATTACACAGTGCAGGGACTATGGACACAACAACAAAGGAAGATGCACATCAACCTTCTAGAGCTGATGGCAATCTTCCTCGCTATGAAAGCATTCAAAGTACACTTGTGCAACAAAGTCGTGTTGATCCGGACGGACAACATGACTGCCATGTACTACATACAGAAGCAGGGAGGAACACACTCTCCACAGTTGTCTCATCTGGCTCAGAGCATGTGGAAGTGGGCTATTCAGAGGAACATGTTCCTCATGGCAGAACACCTCCCCGGCAAGGACAACCAGATGGCGGATCTGCTCAGCAGACACAGCCACCAGATGCACGAGTGGGAGTTACACCCATCAGTACTCCAACCGTACTTCCAGCAGTGGGGTCATCCAGAGATAGACCTATTCGCGACAAGCGAAAACGCAAAATGCCAAAGCTTTGCCGCCAGGTTCCCACATCCGCAGTCGCAGGGCAATGCGATATGGACGAACTGGTCCGGCAGATTTGCGTACGCTTTTCCCCCAGCACCACTGATACCGCTGGTGGCACGCAAACTCAGACAACACTCACTGACACTCGTCCTGGTTGCTCCAACGTGGGCACGCCAGCTGTGGTACACCACCTTTCTCGAACTTTCCGTGGTGCCGCATCAAAGGCTGCGGGTCAAACCCGAGCATTTGACGCAGAACCATGGAGAGATTCAGCACCCAGATCCGCAACAGCTGAACCTGGCAATCTGGCTCCTGAAGTCCTAGAGTTTGGCTACCTAAACCTGCCGCCTGACTGTATGGACATCATTAAGGAGGCCAGGAGACCCACTACCAGAGCTTGCTATGCAGCCAAATGGAAGAGGTTCGTCATTTATTGCAATAATAATGACATTAACCCGCTGGACGCATCCATCCAAAACATCCTTTGTTACCTCTTACACCTATACCGATGCAATCTGGCGTACACCTCTATACGTGTCCATTTGACCGCAATATCAGCCTATCTACAAACCAGGCAGCACCTCTCTCTATTCAGAGTGCCTGCCATCAAAGCATTCTTGGAAGGACTCAAACGAGTCATTCCGCCTAGCCACCCACCAGCCCCAATGTGGAACCTCAACTTGGTCCTCACACGCCTGATGGGTCCACCCTTTGAACCTCTACACTCATGCGAGATTCAATTCCTTACCTGGAAAGTAGCTTTCCTAGTAGCGATAACTTCTTTACGAAGAGTTAGTGAACTCCAGGCACTAACCGTCCAAGAGCCATTTATACAGGTTCACGCCAACAGGGTCGTACTACGTACCAACCCCAAATTCATGCCCAAGGTGGTATCGCAGTTCCACATGAATCAAACTATTGAACTGCCTGTTTTCTTTCAAAACCCACAAACTGTCGCAGAAAGGGCACTCAATACACTAGATGTAAAAAGGGCCCTCATGTATTATATCGACAGGACCAAACCCTTTAGGAAAACAAATCAACTTTTCGTTGCCTTTGCCCCACACCACAAAGGTAACGCTATCTCCAAAGCAGGTATAGCCAGATGGATCGTTAAATGTATTCAAATTTGCTATCAAAAGGCTAAACGCACTTTAACGATTCCCCCACGAGCCCACTCAACACGTAAGTTAGGGGCCTCCATGGCTTTCCTAGGAAACATTCCTTTGCATGACATATGTAGAGCAGCCACCTGGTCCACTACACATACATTTACCAAACACTATTGTGTAGATGTGCAATCAAAACAGCAGGCAGCTGTAGGACAGGCTGTTCTCAAAACTCTTTTTCAGACCGCTGCAGCTGGCACTGGTAGCCGCCGCTAATAAGAGGGCACTGCTATATATTCTATGCACAGATATGAATTCAGCAGCCCACATGCCTCGAACTGAATATGCTACTTACCAGTATGCATCTGTTCTTGGCATGTAGGGCTGCTGACATTCATATCGCCCTCCCTCCTCCCCGGCGCCTGTAGCAGCTGCAGCTCTCAATTACTGTAAAGCATGGTCATCAATTTCTGTATCTACTCCATCACTGCCACAATGGCGAAAAACAATCTGAGGATGGAGAGGATGCCCATGCGCACTGTAGTCCAGGGGAGGAGTCACCTATCCCAGGATACTTCGAAGACTCTTCCAGGACAACAACGTGCAAACATCCGGACCCAACACTAGGCGGCGATCTATGCACAGATATGAATGTCAGCAGCCCTACATGCCAAGAACAGATGCATACTGGTAAGTAGCATATTCATTATGTCTAATAGTCCATCTTTTTCAAGACACAAAGATCGTCTCTCTTATTATGGGCACTGATTGGTTGCCGTTGTGATAAATTCCTGCGGGCAAATATATCAATATGGCAAAGTTACATTAATGGCAAACAACAGTTATTAAATACAATCTCCATTGTATGTTGCTTATAATTATTTTGTGTATAATGCATTGCTCCTATGCAAATAATAATGGTTAATTCGGTTTTGCTTGGTTTTTAATTAGATTATTTCATTCTATCTAAAAAAACACCATGTATATTAACAATGAAGTAATGTCTACATACGTCTTGCACATTTTCCCTATTACATTCTATCAAATGGGCTAATCGTGATAGAAGGACTTATATTATTATTAATATTAAACCTCCAAGGCAAGTATTTGAGATAAGGGATTACCTTATATCATTGCTTGATAACCCCAAGTTCGTTGGTTTTCTATTTCTTCTTTATCATTTGAACAAATATCTCTGAAAGGATAATTATATGTATGTCGACCTTAAGCTTGGCTAAATCTTGATGTTTCTATCCTGTACTATCAAAACGCCCTTACCTCCATAAATACTTTGAAACTCGCCATATATTCAGAATTCAATTTTCGTCTACGATTTCAATCAGGCGAATCACCTCTGGTAATAAAGGACAGGTATTACTCCTTGTTTATTCACCCAAGTTCCATAAAGAGTAAAGTGATAGCATTTATTATTTAAAAAAATCTTAAATAAACATAGTTTATCGTATAGCGTTACCCTGTCAAGAGGTTTTTTTTTTTTGTTAAGAGACACTGCCCCTAACGTCTCATCTGGGCAAGGCGGATTGATCTTGTTTACAGTATCGTCCTCCACTTATCTTTAGAGCTTCACACCTAAAATATGGACCGTTGTCATGAATCGAAATATTTTCCCTTAATTATTTACTATTGTCACTAAACGTAGGAGTAATAGTTGAAGTGCCTACCGTATTATTTTAAAAACCGCTTCGCCTGTTTTTTTCTCATTCAATAATATACGAGTGAAAAGTGTCCCCTCCTGGTCTCGATATTTATCCCTTCCTTAGCCACACTACCTATGAAAGACACAAAATCACATTGTTTTTTATAAAAAATATAAAATACCGCAAACTGTTGTCGGTTTTATAGGCAGTGAAATTCAAACTCAAGCTGTAGCCTGCTACTTAAGGGGCGCCAATCCTGCTAACCTTACCGTCTAAGAAATCCTGTATAAAATCCAACGGGTTCCTCCCGTCCTCCTGACTGCCAGCTGCAGGTATATCCTTACCATACCGTTATAAATATCCACAAATCCGTGGTCTGATTGGCCAATTGTAGAATTGATTAATTTTTCTCAGCTGTGCGTACGTTGCGCCTTGACCCCGGAAATGTTAAATACCACGGCCATTGGAGTCATGCGCGTACTACCTGCGGTGACCCGGACGCACTAATTCCGGAAGTATTGTAAATTTATAAATCCGTCTCGGACCGGCAATTGTTACACATGTTGCTTCTAGGACACCGGAAGTGCCTCAAATTCCGGTCCAATTGCTGTTCTGCTCTGCAAAAGTTAACCCGGAAGTTAACGCACCTAAACATCCCTATTATTTTGATATCGCCAAGGAAACGATATTTAATTAAGATTAAATTCATTTTCAGTAATACTAAAAAGATTTTCTTTTTTTTATTTTATTTAAACATATTATTTGCTGCAAAAGTATACTCAATTTTTTGCATAACACATACTTTTTTATTTAAACATATTTTTTAGAAAAGAAAGAGGGCAATATATATGCCACTAATATTTTGGACTATATAGTCTAAGTAATAACACATTTTCAATGGGAAACCAACTCATAAAGTTAGTGGGTCTACATTTCATTTCATTGCATGGTTATGGGGTACCGCACCTACAGAAACTATTTATTACTCCTGCTAAACCTATTGTTATTGATTTGCCACAAGCTTCATCCAATCTTCTTTGTCTATAGTATCTAAATGGCACATATACCACTGTTCTCTCATTTTTCTAATTGCATCCAAATTACCTCTTCTCCTGCGTACAGTTACTTTTTCTAATATAAACCACTTAAACTGGTTGTATTGGTGATTAGCTTTAGCATAGTGGTCTGTCATGGGTGCATTTTCCTTCTTGTTTTTTAATGCTGACCTATGTTCAAGTAATCTGATGCGCAGTTCCCTGCTGGTCTCACCCACGTAGCCAAGGCCACATGGGCAGACAAGCAGGTATACTAAGTTCTTACTCCGACAGTTGTTAAGTGTCTTGGCGACCATGGTTTTACCATTAAAATTCAACACTTTTTCCTCGATGCAATTCGGACAAATGGAACATGTGCCACATGTATAGTTACCTATAGCTTTTTGATTTTGCAAGGTGGTTTGGATGTTGTTATCCATTGTTTTATAGGTTTTTACCAAGGCATTTCTTATAGTTTTGTTACGCCTCAAAGAAAAAAGAGGTTTAGGCAAAGGCGTCAACAGTCCATTATTAAGGATCTTCCAATTACGGTTTACTATGTTCTTTATTTTATTGCTCAAACCTGAATATTGGCTGACAAAGACAATTTTATCTAGGGTTTTGTTCTTTTTCTCTTTGTTACTGTTTAAAAGACGGTCCCTATCATAAAATCTTGCACGCTTCAAAGAATGCTTGATTAATCTTATAGGATAGCCTCTTTCTTTTAATTTATTTTCCATTATTTCAGCATGGTAATAGAAGTCAGTAAGGCTTGTGCAATTACGGCATAGCTTTAAAAACTCACCAAATGGAATGTTATCCCTTTGTGATTTAGGATGATTACTATCATATTTTAAAAGGGTATTCTTGTCAGTTGGTTTTGAAAATAATTCCACCTCAAGGTGTCCTTGCGTGTCTTTTAATTTAATGTCTAAAAAGTCAACACTTGTGTCACTAAAATTAGCTGTAAACCTCACATTTTCGTCCCCCATGTTCAGCCATTCTAAAAATTGCATGAGCTCATCTTTGGCACCGTTCCAAATGAAGATTATATCGTCTATGAAACGATGCCAATGAGATGTTTTAAAAAAAAAGGTGCCATCTCGTTGTAAATATGTTCATGTTCAAAATGGCTTTCATACAAGCAGGCCAGACTAGGGGCACATGTGGCCCCAATGCTGGTCCCTTTGACTTGTTTGTATAGTTCATCTTTGATTGAAAAAATGTTATTCTTCAATACCAACTTAATACAGCTTAAGATGAACTGGCATTGACCCCCATTCAAGTTCTCTTCTTCCAAAATAGACGACATCACTCGTATCGTATCGTCTTGGGGAATATTTGTATATAATGCTTCGATATCAAGGGTGACCATAAGCTGAGTCACCCTGTTGAAGCTTTGTCCTTCAAAAATCGAGATTGTGTGAGCTGTATCTTTCAGATATGATTTCTGTTTTTGAACAATCGGTCTTCGAAAGAAATCAGCATATTTACTTAATGGCTCCAAGAGTGAGCCCAAACTACTCACAATTGGTCTCATAGGTGGGTTTACTAAATCTTTATTTATATTTGGTAGGCCATAGATTGCGGGAATAATAGGATTATTGTTAAAGAGAAACTTATATTCCTCCTCGCATATCCAATCTTCTTCTCTGCCTGTGTTTAAGAGCAGAGAAACTTCCTGTTTTTTTAAACCCCAATCACAGAGAAAGGGACACGTATGTAATGATCTGCCACATTTAACAGTGACCTCATTCTGCTCTCATAGTCTATCGTGTCTAAAACAACAACCCCTCCGCCCTGATGACTGTAGAAGATACACATGCTTTGCATTCTACTCTCATCTAGTGTTGGGTCAGAATTTGTGCAAGTTGTTTTTCTTCAAAGAAGTCTTTTGAGTCACGAATTAAGGCGCCGACTCCTCTTGGTAATAGTGCGCATGAGCATCGACTCCATTGATAGATTGTTTACTTTCCGCAATCAGGTTCGCATGTGTATTACTGGATCCTTTTTGTGCGTAATCCACTCTACTCTCATTGGGTTTATTTCAAGTGTGTTTTCATTCCTCGCGTATCAAAGTTCAAAAGACGTTAATTCATTGAGTCGACACGCCTGGTCGAGCTACCCTTTTCTCTTATTCAACTCCATCAATGATACTCTGCTAATGGAATGGATTCCTTTTCAATTCTGTGCCCAATGCCATTCCAACTACCCGCAGGCCGATCTTCACAATGTCTGCAATCTGTGCTTGTCCCCGGAGCATAGAGAAGAAAATTGTGAGGCTTGTCGGTCATTTGATCAAAAAAGACCCTGCGGACAGTCCTGACCCAGAGAAATGCTCAGACACAAAATCAAACACACACTAGATATCTTTAGACGGGAAGATATCAAACAAAAAAAGGGAGATCATTTGGCCTCTGCGGCTGAAGAAGGGGCCTTTTCGGTTTGAGATTCAGACTCTGACTTGGAGATCAACTTGGATCTGTCGCTGGGTCAAGGTGCCGTAAGTACTCAAATCCCTCACCTGCCCACTCTAAAACGTCCGGCTTCTACAAAACAAAAGGCTTCTGGCCCGCCACTGTCATCTGACCATGGTCGGCACAGAGATTCAGCTTCAGCTGCTCCACCCTCGGGCTCAGCACCCATAGCACGTGCGAAGCCTTCCAGTTCCGCATCGAGCGGAGATTCCACCTCTTCAGCTCCGACCGCACCTACTCCATAAATTAAAGCTGTTTCGGATCCGAAACCTTCAACACCAAAATCTGCTCCTGCTACACTCCCAGAGCCTATTTTGGAGACAATGCAGGAGTGACTCGATCTGAAACAAAAACTGATCCATATCCATCCAGAGACTGGCTGCATTACTACAAAGACTGTGTCAGGGCCTTCTACCAAGCACAAACCTCCTTTTCAAGAAGCCTTTGATTTGCCAATACCTATGAAGAAGAAAGGGGCAAGGCTCCAGGAACTCTGCAATCTATTCCTCCTTCATATAACATACCACCACCTGTACCTCACTCATAACAGAATCCCTCAAACATTGCTCCTCTGGGATCTCCACATACAGATGCAGACGAAGGGGAAGATGATGACACTTATGGTGCACCACCACTACCAGACCTCAGGCAGTATTATGATATTGAATCCCTGCTCCCCCACCCCCGGAGATACAGAACCAGACACATACCCAGCCAAACCCTCACCTCCTGATGATAGTACATTATATCAAGATATTATTGCTTGGACATCAGCGCACCAAGGGGTTACACTGCATAAATTTTCCATGAAAGAAGATTTTTTATTTGAGACATTGTGATCCACACATGGGGCATCTCAATCTCTTCCAATGCTTAAAGGTATTATGCGCCATACAGATGACAATCCGCCAGTCATTGGCAAATTGTAAACACACCGGGATTATTAGCTAGATATGACTGAGCTCGGTGGGAGGAGATGGAAGAACGTCTCCAATATCTCCCAGAGGAACATAAAAAAGGGCAATAACTGGTTCAGGAAGGAAAATTAATTTCCAACTCCCCCATTAGATGCGCACTGGACTCTGCAGATACCACCGCCAAAGGCATCAGTACAAGTGTCCTCCTACGGAGGCATGCCTGGCTGCGAATCTCTGGATTTTAACCGGAAGTCCAGCAAACTTTACCCAATGTCCCGTTTGATAAGGAACAACTCTTCAGCCCACAAGTAGACGAGTCCTTGGTGAAGATGAAAAAAGACACTGAGGTTGCCAAATCTATGGGGCGCTTCAATTGTCCGCTACTCTGGGCTCCTTTAATCGCTTCTCAGAGGTAAAAACTTCAAAGGCGTGGCAAAGGTACACCAACCCATAATGCCCTCTCCGGTAACAAGCAGCGACTCACTTATCATTCCTACAATCATTCTACACCTGTCTGGGGTCGATTGCAGCAGTTTCTCCCTACCTGGCAGTCCATAACATAGGACCTGCGGTGTTGGACATTATCCAACATAGTTATTGCCTCAAGCTCATCAACATTCCTTCCAGTATTCCACCTCGCACCCACAGACTCTCTCTCGGGAACATCAACTACTGCTCAAACAGGAAGTGCAAGCTCTCTTACTCAAAGGAGCAATAGTGTCAGTTCACCTACAACATCAAGGGTCAGGGGTTTTCTCCCTGAACTTCCTTATTCCCAAAAAGTACGGCTCCCTGCGGCCAATTTTAGATCTACGGCATCTGATTAGCTACATACTATCAGAGCACTTCCATATGGTCACATTTCAACATGTGCTTCCTTTTCTACAGCATGGCGACTTCATGTCAGCACTAGACTTAAAGGACGCATACTTTAACATTCCCATTCACCCAGCATATCGCAAATACCTCCAGTTTGTGATGGCAGGAAAGCATTACCAATTCAAGTTCCCTCCATTCTGATTCACCACTGCACCAAGGGTGTTCACCAAATGCTTAGCAGTAGTAGCAGCGCATTTACACGGGCAGAACATTCATGTCTTCCCTTATCTAGACAACTGGTTATCAAAGCTCTTACACACTTTGTTGTCATCGTCAACACACTCCTATAACTATACGCCTCCTATATGAACTGGGGGTATTTAGCAATGTTCAAAAGTCCCATTTTCAGCCTTCACAGCTGCAACCATATCTATTGGCTATGCTCAACACTCAGTTACATTTAGCCCATCCAAATGCAGCCAGAATTCAAAATTTTCAAACACTGCTACCACAGTTTTAAGCCTATCAATACTTGGCAGTCAAAGCTTTCATGTTTCTTTTGGGGAATGATGGCATCATGCATCCCCATAGTGCCTCATGCAAGACTAAACATACGTCCTCTAAAAGAATGTTTGGCACGACAGTGGACTCAGTCACAAGGTCAACTGAAAGATCTAGTGTTGGTAGACAGCTACCTTCATCTCTCTCTGCAGTGGTGGAACATGCAAAACTTGTTAAAAGAGCTGCCTTTCATCGACTCTCTTCCACAAGTCGTACCAACAGCAGACACATCCCTCACAGGGTGGGTTGTTCACCTACAAGATGCAATCGTTCAGGGCCTCTGGGACACCAAATACCAGAATCTCTAGATCAACTACATAGAGCTTCAAACTGTTAACCTAGTGCTGAAAGCATTTCTACCTCACCACACAGGCAAGGTTGTCTCAGTCCGGACAGATAATGACAGCCATGTACAAAAACAGGGGGGTGGGGGTACTCTCTACAGATGTCACGCCTCTCTCAGGCCAATTGGCGTTGGGCGATACATCACAAAATCCATCTTCCCAGTGCAGACAATGATTTTGCCAACCTGTAGGAGAGTGGAATCTGACTAATGGTTGCCCCCAACTTTTTGCCTGGTATTTGAGTGGTTTTTGACTAGTCTGGCTGGGATCCTGCTATCCAGGACCCCAGCCTATCTGCTTTCTCCCTAAAACTGATGTGAGTACTCTAGGTACAAACCTAATTGGATGCTGGGCATGCCCTACCAGTCCCTTGTAGATGGTACCCTAGGTACCCAGGGCATGGGTCCCCCAGTAGGCCTACCAGGGCTGCAGCACTTATTGTGCCACCCTGGGACAGCCATACAAACTGACACCACCAGACCACTACTGTAGTCTGGGTAAGGTGGTGCTAGCACCCCTTACAAGGATGTAGATACCCTATATCCCACACCATTACAACAAATATACTCTCCTAGGTCACCCCTATGGCAGGCCCTGGTAATCCTACAGGGCTGGGTGCTGAGGTATGTGTGAGGGGGGACCCCTACATGAGTAGGGCCTCTCTGCAACCTTCGTAAAATCGTTACTGGGTTGTTTGTAGTGTAGCCATACCATATACTCTTAACCGCATTATAAGTAAATCGCGTCATCGCAATAACTTGAGAATGGCTACACAGAACCATATCGTGTTTGGTGTCAAACATGAAGGAATCATACCCCCAGTCCAGCCATGGGCATGAGAGTACGATTCCCCCTTGCTAGAAGGGCGATATGGGAAAAGCGGTAGAATTTAGACACCAATTTAAAAGTGCACATGTACCACAAAATGGCTACTGTCCGCCACCTACACGACTCTGGCTGGCTGTTGCTGAGGAAAACCCCAGCCTCGCCATCTGGACAATAGGGCTCCTGTGGCAGGGAGGTGCCAGCACCTCCCCAGACAGGATATGTGTATTGGAACAGGGTGGGTGCACCAAATGTCCTTTCAGAGTTGCACGTAGGCAGCTGCAGAACCCCAATTCTGCATACACCGCCTGGAACCGGTTATGGGGCATCCTGCCCCTCGCCCAGGCGGGAAGCACACAAAGGGGAGTGGGTGTATCCACCCTTTCCCGCCTCTACTCTGATTGGTAGGCTCTAGTTGGGACCATCCCCTAATCTTGGGGATATATGTGAATAACGTGGCCCCAGAGCCTCAGATTAATCCAGAACTTCACAGAACTGACCTTCGACGAGCTGCTGCCCAGCTGACTGAAGAAATCTCCCTTGGGATAAAGGAGTTATCCCCCTGCTTGGCAGGCACCTGAAAGACTGCAAGATACCCGGTTGGAACTTCGCTGTTCTCACGAACCTCGACGTCTTCCAGCAACCTTGAGGTGGGTCTCTAGAGCATCCCAGAGTCCTGTGACCGTGCCCAGCAAGTCTGAGCACCGTGGGCCATGTGGGTGCCGAGATCCCTGCATATCCCGAGACACCGGCCACCTCTTGCATAGCACACGACCCCGACCAGTGGGGAAGTTGTGCTTTGGCCCATTTCTGAGCCAACCTTCAAGCAGCATCCGTGCCAAATCTCAGCTCCCTAGCCCGCTCTGGTGGCCCGTGGGAGCCCTTTTACGCACTCCATTTTGCTGCCTTCCGCGGTCCCTTGTCTCTCGACTCGTGGGCCCTGGCGGAGGACAATCTTCACATCCGAGAGTTCCCCTGGTTGCTCCAGGCCTGCTCTACGCTCCCTGCAAAGGAGAGCACCCTCAGACCTCGTGGGTCTGCACCAGCAGCTGCTTTGTTCATCTTGCGTGGGTTGCGGTTGCCAAGGCTTAGTGGATCCAATCGGGATCGGGACACTAACACCGCAGCGACCCTCATCCGACGTGGGACAGTCGCCCTCCAGAAGCTGGCCTTCCTTGAAGCCTCCCGGAGCCCGTGACTGCAGAGCCAAGCTGCATCTTCCTCACCTGAAGCACCCGACATCGAAGGGCTCCTTGCTGTGAGCCCCCTGGTCACTGTGCCGTGACCCAGACTCTGTCCCCTCTGCTTTCAGGTTCTTCTCTACATTTTCTAAATCTTAGATCTTCACGACTTCATCGACGCTTTCAGCTAGCTGCAGTTTGGACTACTTTTCCATTGAAAATCAGCCCACGACCCGACACCAGAATCGACCTATGCACCCGGCTTCCCTGGGGCAGGTAACAGTGGTACTTTGGTACTCCTGTGGTGGTGGGCTCTCCAAAGCCTTAAGTCTCAAGCCTTAACTTTGTACTACTGCTAGAAGTGTCTTTAATCTTTAAATATTCAACCGCGACATTCTCCATAGGCTAACATTGCGATCCCGATAGCAGCTCTTTGCACTGCACGCGTCTCCCGTGGGTCCCCTTCCTCTTAACTGTGGGTGGATTCTGAAGGGGCAAGCGATCCTGAATGCCCTAGGCATTGCCTGTAGAATTGTCGTGGTTCTTATACCACTATTTTAGTATATGGTTTGGTCCCCCCCTGGGGCCCATTGATTTCTATTGAGTTTATAAATGCTTGTTTGAAGTGTAACTTTGCCACTAGTCACATAAAGTGACTGTGGGATTCTGTCTAGAATAAATACATATATTTTATATATATACCTGTGTGGGCTACTCTTTCATTTGGTTATTCAAGAGGTTATTATGGTAAAACAATAAGCTTAACACTCCTTCAAGACTTAGCCTGAAGGCTGCTCTCCACAGCTACCACTAGGATAACTTTCTTTAAAGGTTGTCTTAAACCTATCATCAATAAGAGTCGAATTGGACTGGTGCAAGGTGTCCCTATAACTAGGAACAGCATATGCCAGACCAACTTCTCACATTGGTGGCAGCGGTGGGATTCAAGCTTGCCATTGTTTTACCAGATAACAAATTGAATTTCTAAAGTGAAATCCACTTGGTACCAAAGGTACATATAAATTCAAGCTAGAATACAATAAGTTCTACTGAAGTTAGAGTTGTGTGTAGAGGGTTTAGCACACCTTGACTACAACTCAAGAGAGGGTTCAGTAGGCCACACTTAGTGTAGGTAGATACACCACTATCACTACACTAGAAAATGTCTTTAGGTTCAGGTGCCCATAAGGCTCTGGAAGGACCCCAAAGGGTCCCAGTCGACAAGTATGATCATCTTTCCTTTGCTGAGCTCAGGGAGATGTGCACCCTTAGGAAACTTAAGACAAACAAAGGTGCCAACACCCAACGCCTCAGGGAAATCCTGCTCATAGCAGACTTTATGGAGACCATAGGGTCTGGTGGGGAGACAGGTTGGGTGGGCGTCCATCAGAAGAGGACCCTCCAGTAGGGGACTCTGATGAGGACCAGGAAGAGGATGAAAGTCCTGACCTGGAAGAAACAAACCACTCACAACATGGACGTGATGGCCCAAGAGGCACTCCCTCCATCCCTAAAGGGAGAGTGGTGGATCCAAGAAGGAACAGATCCCCCTCAGGAGGATCCAACCATTCTGGGAGATCCAAAGGGTCCTCTGCCTCTTCTCAGAGAAGAGAATCCTCTCATGAGAGGAAATGCAGACTGGTCAAATTTGAGCAGGCTAAGCTACAGCTTAAAAGAGAACAGTTAGCATTGGACAGGGAAGCCCTGGAGCTTCAGAAAGCTTCAAGAAAGTGGGGTCTAGAGACCCCTGGTGGCAGTAATGAAACCCCTAGAGTTAGAGAGAAAGTCCCTGACAATAGGAACCTCCACAAGATTGTGCCCCCCTATAAGACAGGGGATGATATCCACAAATGGATCTCTGCTCTTGAGAGGGCCTGCAAAGTATAAAGGGTCCCAGTAGAGCAGTGGGAAGCAATCCTGTGGCTCTCCTTTGCAGACAAAGGAAGAGACAAGCTCCTCACTGTAAGAGAAGAGGATGCTGATGATTACTATATCCTGAGAGATGCTTTAATAGATGGGTTTGGCTTAACCACTGATCAATACAGACTTAAGTTCAGAGACACCCAAAAAGCACAGGATCAGGATTGGGTAGACTTTGTTGATTGTGCAACCAAGGCATTGGAAGGTTGGTTAAATGGCAGTAAAGTTAATGATTATAAAGGATTGTATAATCTCATAATGAGGGAGCAGATTCTTAATAATTGTCATAACCAACTCTTACACCAGCACCTGGTGGACTCTGATCTGACCTCTCCCCAAGAATTGGGAAAGAAGGCAGACAAATGGATCAGAACCAGGATCAGGCCCAAGAACCAAGGCGGTGACCAGAAGAAAGATTCTACCACACCCAAAGAGAAAGGAGGGGATAATAAAACAGAAAAGTCCCCTGAAGAGCCACAAAAACCCAGTGCTGGGGGTGGGTCCCAAAATCCTTCCTCTTCAAAAAAGAAACCATATTGCCATGTGTGTCAGAAGCCTGGCCACTGGAAAACTGACTCCAGTTGTCCAAAGAATGGCAATAAAGAAAATATTCCTCCAAGTACAGCTCCAACACCTCCTGTTGCTACTAGTAGTAATCCCCCAGGTGGTGGGAGTGCACCCAAAAACTTAGTTGGGTTTTCTTGGGGAACGCAGGTGGACCCTGGCCCAACCAGATCCCCTGCACATGCAACTCTAGTCAGTGATGGTGGCATGGGGTTTGCCAACTTTACCATGAGCCCCAGTATTCTGGGCAGGTACAGACAAGAGCCCATGATCAATGGTCAGAAGGCTGTGGCCTATAAGGACACAGGGGCCAGTGTCACCATGGTGACCAAGAGGCTAGTGCCCCTAGAACAGCTTTTACCTGGGTTTAGCTACCAGGTGACCAACATAGATGGAATCGGGACAGACCATCCCATGGCAGTGGTAAATCTCAGCTGGGGAGGGGTCACTGGCCCAAAGAGAGTGGCAGTGTCCCCAAACTTGCCTGTAGATTGTCTACTGGGGAATGATCTGGAAATCTCAGCCTGGGCTGAGGTTGACCACAAGGCCCATTTGAAAATGGTAGGAATCCCTGAGAGTGTGGATGAGACCCTGAGGGCCTCACCTCCACCCCAGGAGAAAATAGAAAGAGTGAAGCCTGAAACTATGTATCACTCTACCCAAGCAGAGAGCATAGGGGAAGAGGAACAGTCCTCCCCCACCAGACTACAGGTAAGGGTCAAGTTTCTCAGGGAACTGATCCTGCCCCTTGTGAAGTAACTGCCCCAGAAGTGGACAGGCCTGGCCTGCCCACCTCTCTGATGGCAGGGGACCCTTCCTTTTTTTTTTTTTTTTTTTTTTTTATATTCATCATCATCAAGAGTTACATTTAATAATACATTTCATTATACAGTTTCATCAAAAGGGAAAAAAAAAAATTACCAAAAAAAACAGAGTAAAAGAAAAAAAAGACATGATTAGGCCATGAATTGATGAAAAGCTAGCCAATTGCCCCCAGTCAAAAAAGAGAATGTCATTATTTTAATCATTTTCAAGCCTCTCTTTCCAATAAGCAATAGGGGCCCATATCCGATTCCCCATTTGCCTTGTCTTCCATCCTTTTTTATCGTACAAGGCTTTTTCTAATGCATATACAGCTAATAATCGTGATAACCATTGTTGAAATGTTGGCGGATTAGGGTCTTTCCACATTGTTGCGACACAAAGTCGACTCAAAGTCATCGCTATATATATAAACTCATATTGGGGTATTTCTACACCATCCCTAGTTACCCCCAGAACCATAACTTCGTTAGTTATAGTAATTTTAATCCCTAGTGCTCTATCCAAAAATTGCTCTATTGAGTTCTTAAATAAATCCATGGCGGGGCATGCAGCAAACATATGTATAGTATCCGCCTGTGTTGCCTGGCATCTTGGGCAGACCACTCCCGTTGTTCCACCCCATTGAGCAATTCTATGTGGCGTGTAATAGAGCTCGAACATGGTCTTATATTGCTGAACTTGTAAGGTGGCTACTCTTAACACTGAATTTAATAGCTTGAACGCTTTTTCAACCTCGTTCCCAGATAATTTCAATTTAATGTTCCATTTTTCTATAACCTTTGCACAATCGTCCTCCTTATGCCTGGTCAATTCCCCGTATACCTGGGATATTGAACAGCCCTTCTTATCTCTTAGGATTTCCATGATTTCTACTCTCTTATAATTAGTATCCCCTCCCTGTTTTTTTAACAAAACTGATCTTATTTGAAGGTATTTAAAGAAGTCCCTGCGATCTAAGCTATATAACTGCTGTGCTTGATCAAATGTTATGAAACCTGTTATACCCATAAGGTCACCTATCATTTTTACCCCCATCATATCCCACCTCTTCATAACTGGATCATGAAATACCTCTGGCAACAGCTGATTATTAAATAACGGGGTGTAATAATTCATCCTCCCCATTTTCATTTTCTTCTTGACAGTTGACCATACTGCCATTGCCGCACCTAGAGTCTTGAACTTGACTTTTTTGTAATAGCTACCTTCATTAAACGAAAGAAGCCACTTATTAGAGTCCTTAATCAATAGCTCATATATATCAGGAACGCTCTCTCCTACTCTCCACCGATCCTCCATACTTCCACCCATTAACCCTCTGATATATTGCAGGACAGTCGCCCAATAATAAACGTTATAATCAGGTGCCGCCAGGCCCCCTCGCTCTCTCGGTAACGACAGAAATTTCAATGCTCGCCGCGTTTTGCCTTTAGCCCATATGAAGCGATTTGTGAGTCCTTCTATTTCACAAAACCAGTTATTATTAAATTTTAATGGAATGGTGCGAAACAGATATAGTACTTTAGGCAAAAATATCATTTTTATCTGCCTATTGTTGTCAAGTGTAGATTATTTAATCTATCTAGGTCCCCTTTAGCCTTTTTTATTACCGGCCCCAAATTCATTTCCACTACCTTTGAGAGATCTGAAGTTATTATTATCCCTAAATAGGTAGCTGAGTCTGTAATTCTTTGATCCACCATCGTTACCTTTTTATTGATTACTATTTGAGTTTTACTCTGGTTTAATTTATACCCCGAGAGCGCCCCGTAAGCCATTGCTTCCCTTTCTATTTCTAACAGCGCTACTGCTGGATCCGTAGATGTTATAGCTAGGTCGTCGGCATACCCTAAAATTTTTGTTTCAAATCCATTCAAAACAACGGGCAGAATGTTTTCATTTAGCTCTATCTTTCTTATGAAAGCGTCTATATAAAAGGCAAAGAGTAGCGGGGAGCAGGGGCACCCTTGCCTGGTACCCCGTCCAATCTTTATTATCCCGCTCTGCTCTCTCATAATCCTTAATCTTATCGTGGGGTTCTTATATAGAGCTCTCAGAGCCCCAATGCAGACATCTCCTATGTTTGCCTTCCCTAAAGCCGCCCAGAAGAAGCCCCACGAGACCCTATCAAACGCTTTTTCAGCATCTAACAAAATTAAAGCCATAGGATCTCGTGAGGTTGCCGTCCCGTCAAACAATGCACACACTCTTCTAATATGGTCCGCTGTACCCCTGCCTGGGATAAACCCATGCTGTCGGGGAGAGATGATCTTGCCTATAACTGCACTAAGGCGATTAGCTAATATCTTAGAGTAAAACTTAGTATCGCTGTTCATCAAACTTATAGGTCTGTATGACCCGGGATCGGTTGAAATTTTGTTCTTTTTTAGAAATACCACCATAGTTGCTTCCCCCCAAGACTCGGGAGGTGTCTCCCCTCTTTGCGTAGCTACCATTAATTGATAGAGATCCTCTTCTATACTAGGGAGGAATTTTTTATAAAATTCAAGCGGTATAAGATCAGGACCCACAGCTTTCCCAGCAGGTAAATCTTTGATTGCTGCCCGTACCTCTTCTAGCGAAAAATTGATTTCCAACTCCGCTCTATCCTCCATTGTCAATTTCTCTACTTGCGCACTTTCTAAGTAATTCTCTATTTCACCACCTGCAGCGCCACTTCCAGGATTATATAAATTCTGATAAAACTCTTGGAAAATAGAGCATATCCCCCTTGGTGTTGTCGCTGTTATCCCTGCCACGGAGTTAACCTGTAAAATTTCTCCTTTAGTGGCCGCCTGTCGTGTCCTAATAGCTAAAATACGCCTTATCTGTTCGCTAAACTCGTATTGGTCCTGTTTCCACGCCAAATATTTTCCGGCCGCTTTGACTGCGAGCAGCTCGCCCACAGCTGCCTTTGCTATTGCCACCCTTTGTAGTATTCCAGCGACCTCTTGTTTGGCCTCAATTGCTTTGATTAATTCTTCTTCAATAGCAGCGACTGATCTCTGTTTGTCCTCCATTTCTTCTTTCTCTAGTTTATTTCGTTTTAATGAAAAGCTGATGGTCTCCCCCCTTATGCCAGCCTTCATAGCATCCCAAACTATTCTGGGGGAAGCAGATCCTCTGTTTACCTTTAAATATTCTTTTAGCCAGCTATCCATCTGGGTAACATACTTAGAATCAAGCAGCAGAGCTCTCTCGAAGGTCCAGCTAGATCTCTCTTTTTGTTGATTTGAGATGGCGATATCTAATATTAGAGGACTATGGTCTGATACCACCTGCGGTAATTTTCTAACCTTAGAGATCATTATCAATACTGGTGATACCAGAAAATAGTCCAATCTAGCTAAAGATTTATGTGGTGCAGAATAATAGGTGCTTCCCCCTCCCCCAGTATTTTGCTGTTCCCATATATCCATCAGCCCATTATCCTGCATCATCTGTATTAGTGCCCTATGACTTTTCTTTTTTCGACCTGTGAACCTAGCTGGATCGTTTTTCCACAGACCATGTAAGCCGTTAATATTCAAGTCTCCACAGACTATATTCGGCATAGGCCAGTTTGTCAATTGTGCGTTAATATGATCTAAGGCCTCTGGATCATCAACTGTTGGAGCATAGATGGAGCAAAGTGTAAAGCCAAACTCTTGCACCTTGCATTCTATTATGACCCATCGACCATGGGGATCGGCCTTCTTTTTTTTTTACTGTCACCATGCCGCCCCGTGCTAATACAGCCACCCCCCGTGTCCTAGACCCTTGCGTTGTACATATTAAAAGTTGATACCCTAGTTGCTCTAGCAGGAATTTTTGAGATATCTCAATATGTGTCTCCTGTACACATACAATATCGGCGTGTATTGCCCTAAAGTATTCTTTCAGCTCTCTCCGTTTTTTAGCATCGTTCAGACCACTTATATTGATTGTGACTATCCGCATAAAGTTTGATTTTTTTTCCCCTTTTCCCACTTAATCCCCTCCTTCCCCCTCCTGTATAATTTCTTGATGATGATGTCGTTTTCTCTCTTTTCTCCCCCTAAATCCCCCCCCTATCCCACCCTTCCTGCAGGGACCCCCCGTGGGGTAGCCCCTCCCTCCCCTCCACCCAGTGAGGCAAGCAGACCAATAGGTCTCTGTGATGGAGTCTGACTGTCAGCCTCCCTAAGCCTTAAGTCTTTTTTTTTTTTCCTGGTGCATTATACAGCAATATCGTCCGTTTCTTCTTCTGTTATTATACCCCTCCTTCATTTTCTACCTTATTTTTTTTTTTTTTTTTGTCCTGCAACATATTCTTTCCCCCTCTTCATACAGTCTCCAAGGTCCATTGTGTTGTCATCTTTCCCCCCATCACCAATATCTGCATAGATCTACATGACCATGAGGCCCATAATATTTCTTATATTTCCTGCTTCAGGCAGTAGTACTAGTCTTTTTTTAATGTATCCATATATGCCTTTGCTTGTACTTCAGAAGTGAATACTCTAACCGTGTTTTTATATATAATCTTCAGCCTGGCAGGGTTCATCAAATAAGCCTGCAATCCCATTTGATGGCATGGATCTAGCAACTCTCTCAGTCTCCATCTCCTTTCCACTGTTGTATGACCGTAATCTGGGGTTGTAAAGAAGGATTGGCCGTCGAACGAGCATTTAGAGTTGGGACGGGCTTTGGCATACACTTCCTCCCTTAATAAGAAGTTTCCGAAAAATATCAATATAGCTCTTGGTCTCTGTGGTCTCTGTGGTCTCTGAGTTCCTCCCTGAGCCTGTATCTCTTTCCTCTTCATCATCATTGGGAATCGATGTACTCTTTGGACTTCCTTCTCCCAGTCCCAATGACTCAGTTCTGGAAAGGCTCCTTTCAACATCTTCAAAACATAGGCTCTCACATCATTCCCTTCCTTTCCTTCTTCAATACCCAGAACTCTTAGATTATTCCGCCGTTGGCAGTTTTCTAAGTCTTCCAATTTCCATTGGATGTCAGAGAGTTGCTGTTCGTGTCCCTTCGCCTTGGCTGTATCTTCTGCATGTTGATCTTCCAAGGTGCTAATACGGTCCTCTAGATGGGATACCTTCGTTTTTGTGTCTGAGCAGATTTTGGCAATTCTTTTAATTGAGCCTTGCAGATTCCTGGTTGCAAGCCGATTTTTCCTCCCCTCAATCTTCGTTGCCTCTTGGAGTTGTTTTATCGAATTTAATATCAACTGCAGCGGAGGAGCTTCCGTTTCTGGCTCTCCGATACCCCCCTGCATCAGTGGCTCCGGATAAACCTCCTGGGTGGCTGAGTAATCCCATTTTAGATTTGTTGCGCTACCCCCTCCGCTAACACGCCTTTGCCCACTAGACGCTTTTTCCTGTGACTGTGTATCTCTTTGTCGTTTTGAGAGCCTCTTTCTTCTAATGGCTATGTCCTTTACTTTAAGGGAGACTCTGCTGCTCCCTGAGCTAAGACCAAGACTGGCGTCTGTAGAGACCTCCTCATCGCTTCTTTCTAGCTCGGATAGAATATCTTCAGACCCATCAGTCACTGAAAAGAAATTGTCAACTGCATCTACGTTATCCTCTGTGCCACTGGGGCCACTGCTTGCGACAACCCCCTGAATCAAATTCTTAGTTAGTAATGCTTCTGTATTTGGCGTGCCTGTTGTACTCTCCGCACTAGTCATCCCTGATCCTGCTACTTCAGCTCCAAGGAGGCCTACTCGACCTTGTGCTTGATCTACAGGAACCACTGGTTTCGGCTCTGTGCTGCCCTTGTCGTGCTCTTCTTCAATTTCACGACCATCCATAATCTCCCCCCACTGCTCCTCAGAGTTAATATCCTGCGTCTCAGGGACCTTTCGTGAATTTTCTTGCGTATCTGCTTTACCTTTGCGGGCAGCCGTATTTTTTTCCCTCCTTCTCTTTTCCAGGGCCGGCACGTTTTTGTCATTTGTATTGGCTACATTGACTATATTAGCTATGTTAGCTTTAGTGTCTTGGCTGACGGGGGAGAAATACCCCGTGATGGGTTTAGTGCCTCCTATATTCCCACCAGGATTTACAACCCGGGCCATATGAATAGTATTTGTCAGGGTCTCTGAGCCTGAGCCTGGCACCCAAACTTTCTTTCCCCTAGTGTTACTCCAGGTCCCCGTATTAAGTGTTGCACCCCCGCTCTCACCTGGGGTGTTCTCAACATTTTCAGCGTCCTCGATAATCTTGGCTTTCTCCACGTCCTTCTGGGGTGCAGGTAATTTATTATTTATCTGTTCCGCATCCGGAGCTCTTCCTTTCCCCCCTCGCGTTACTTTCGGCGCCATCCTAGAAGTATTGCTAGGGGTACCGCTGGCTGTTCTAGAGTAGCTCCGAAAGAACGCTGATTTGAATACACTGCCTGCAAGCTCCTCTCCAGGAGATGCACTCCGTGAGCTGTATTGCCGATCTCTCGGTGCTCTGCTTGCCCCCCTGGCTCCTACAGCAATGACAGCAGTCCCGTCTCTCTCGCCGTTCTCAACTTTGCTGACTCTGCTCTCTTCACTGCCCGCTACGCTTGCTCCTCTGTCTGCGTCCGATATCAGCCTGGCTCCCAGCCCGGCTCTCCAATCTCGGAGCTCTGCAAACAATGTCGCTACCGCCGCCAGAAGTTCGTAAATCAACCCCTCGGCCGCTGACACGAGATCACCTGCGCTGGGGGCTGCTTCCATGGGGTATGTAGCCTTAATACACCATTTAAAGCCTCATTTCGTTTCTTGGCATCGGGAGCGTTCTCTACTGCCGCTAGTCAGACACCAGGGGTTGTTATGTAGGAGAGTGGAATCTGACTAATGGTTGCCCCCAACTTTTTGCCTGGTATTTGAGTGGTTTTTGACTAGTCTGGCTGGGATCCTGCTATCCAGGACCCCAGCCTATCTGCTTTCTCCCTAAAACTGATGTGAGTACTCTAGGTACAAACCTAATTGGATGCTGGGCATGCCCTACCAGTCCCTTGTAGATGGTACCCTAGGTACCCAGGGCATGGGTCCCCCAGTAGGCCTACCAGGGCTGCAGCACTTATTGTGCCACCCTGGGACAGCCATACAAACTGACACCACCAGACCACTACTGTAGTCTGGGTAAGGTGGTGCTAGCACCCCTTACAAGGATGTAGGTACCCTATATCCCACACCATTACAACACATATACTCTCATAGGTCACCCCTATGGCAGGCCCTGGTAATCCTACAGGGCTGGGTGCTGAGGTATGTGTGAGGGGGGACCCCTACATGAGTAGGGCCTCTGTGCAACCTTCGTAAAATCGTTACTGGGTTGTTTGCAGTGTAGCCATACCATATACTCTTAACCGCATTATAAGTAAATCGCGTCATCGCAATAACTTGAGAATGGCTACACAGAACCATATCGTGTTTGGTGTCAAACATGAAGGAATCATACCCCCAGTCCAGCCATGGGCATGAGGGTACGATTCCCCCTTGCTAGAAGGGCGATATGGGAAAAGCGGTAGAATTTAGACACCAATTTAAAAGTGCACATGTACCACAAAATGGCTACTGTCCGCCACCTACACGACTCTGGCTGGCTGTTGCTGAGGAAAACCCCAGCCTCGCCATCTTGACAATAGGGCTCCTGTGGCAGGGAGGTGCCAGCACCTCCCCAGACAGGATATGTGGATTGGAACAGGGTGGGTGCACCAAATGTCCTTTCAGAGTTGCACGTAGGCAGCTGCTGAACCCCAATTCTGCATACACCGCCTGGAACCGGTTATGGGGCATCCTGCCCCTCGCCCAGGAGGGAAACACACAAAGGGGAGTGGGTGTAGCCACCCTTTCCTGACCCTTTCCTCACCCTTTCCTCAGATTAATCCAGAACTTCACAGCACTGACCTTCGACGAGCTGCTGCCCAGCTGACTGAAGAAATCTCCCTTGGGATAAAGGAGTTATCCCCCTGCTTGGCAGGCACCTGAAAGACTGCAAGATACCCGGTTGGAACTTCGCTGTTCTCACGAACCTCGACGTCTTCCAGCAACCTTGAGGTGGGTCTCTAGAGCATCCCAGAGTCCTGTGAGCGTGCCCAGCAAGTCTGAGCACCGTGGGCCATGTGGGTGCCGAGATCCCTGCATATCCCGAGACACCGGCCACCTCTTGCATAGCACACGACCCCGACCAGTGGGGAAGTTGTGCTTTGGCCCATTTCTGAGCCAACCTTCAAGCAGCATCCGTGCCAAATCTCAGCTCCCTAGCCCCGCTCTGGTGGCCCGTGGGAGCCCTTTTACGCACTCCATTTTGCTGCCTTCCGCGGTCCCTTGTCTCTCGACTCGTGGGCCCTGGCGGAGGACAATCTTCACATCCGAGAGTTTCCCTGGTTGCTCCAGGCCTGCTCTACGCTCCCTGCAAAGGAGAGCACCCTCAGACCTCGTGGGTCTGCACCAGCAGCTGCTTTGTTCATCTTGCGTGGGTTGCGGTTGCCAAGGCTTAGTGGATCCAATCGGGACACTAACACCGCAGCGACCCTCATCCGACGTGGGACAGTCGCCCTCCAGAAGCTGGCCTTCCTTGAAGCCTCCCGGAGCCCATGACTGCAGAGCCAAGCTGCATCTTCCTCACCTGAAGCACCCGACATCGAAGGGCTCCTTGCTGTGAGCCCCCTGGTCACTGTGCCGTGACCCAGACTCTGTCCCCTCTGCTTTCAGGTTCTTCTCTACATTTTCTACATCTTAGATCTTCACGACTTCATCAACGCTTTCAGCTAGCAGCAGTTTGGACTACTTTTCCATTGAAAATCAGCCCACGACCCGACACCAGAATCGACCTATGCACCCGGCTTCCCTGGGGCAGGTAACAGTGGTACTTTGGTACTCCTGTGGTGGTGGGCTCTCCAAAGCCTTAAGTCTCAAGCCTTAACTTTGTACTACTGCTAGAAGTGTCTTTAATCTTTAAATATTCAACCGCAACATTCTCCATAGGCTAACATTGCGATCCCGATAGCAGCTCTTTGCACTGCACGCGTCTCCCGTGGGTCCCCTTCCTCTTAACTGTGGGTGGATTCTGAAGGGGCAAGCGATCCTGAATGCCCTAGGCATTGCCTGTAGAATTGTCGTGGTTCTTATACCACTATTTTAGTATATGGTTTGGTCACCCCCTGGGGCCCATTGATTTCTATTGAGTTTATAAATGCTTGTTTGAAGTGTAACTTTGCCACTAGTCACAAAGTGACTGTGGGATTCTGTCTAGAATAAATACATATATTTTATATATATACCTGTGTGGGCTACTCTTTCATTTGGTTATTCAAGAGGTTATTATGGTAAAACAATAAGCTTAACACTCCTTCAAGACTTAGCCTGAAGGCTGCTCTCCACAGCTACCACTAGGATAGCTTTCTTTAAAGGTTGTCTTAAACCTATCATCAATAAGAGTCGAATTGGACTGGTGCAAGGTGTCCCTATAACTAGGAACAGCATATGCCAGGCCAACTTCTCACACAACCTCAGCAGGATGGGGCAATAAGTCCACTAGTGGGAACTCCACCTATGCTTCTACAAGTGGGGGTTACCCCAGTATTGGAACTTTCATAGATTCTCATGCTTTGTATCATTCCCCGTCGTCGGAATGGGAGCCTCGGTAACAAAAATATATATATATATACATATGTATAACCATAGAAACAAAAGAGAAAAATTAGGCCTAGGCCTCATCTCATTTTGTAGTATATCACCCTCTTTGTGTAAAAGAGCCCAAACTTTTGCCAGGGCCAATCAGCACAGCCTCACCCTCTGGAACCTTCCTGAGAGAGCTCAGAGCCTCAGATTTTTCTACCGCACGTTGTGCTAGGGAGTCTCCACTGAGCTCTGCTCAGTTTTTTCACAGAGTTACTTTTGGATATCTTTATTACCATCTTTTGAGACAGAATGTCAGAAAAGGAGAAGAAAGCTTTATTTAGGGCTTGTGCCTCTTGTGGGAAGAAGAGACTGTTTGTGGAAGACAGGCATGAGAACTGCATATATTGCCTGTACCCGGAACACAAGGCCACCGACTGTAAAATCTGTCGGACCTTCTCGACCAAGACCTTGAGAGACAGAGAGGGGCGCTTGCTGACGTGGCTGCAGAAGATAAAGACCAGGGAGGTCATTTCTTCGGATGAGGAAGAATCTATCTCTGGCACCTCCTCCAGGAGATCGAAGAAGAGGGGTAGGTCATCGCCCTCCACTTCTGCGGAACCCCCTCTCAAGGTTCCTCTCAAAGCCCCTCACGGGATCTCTGACAGGTCTGAGGAGGCTGGTCCCAAAAAATCTCCTCACGACAGTGTAAAGGAGAGGCAGGGACGGGCTACTGTGGACATAGCCCCTAAGGACAATAAGGGGGTTGCTACATCTACCCCTCCGTCCCAGAAGGAGAAACCTGTAAAGAAACAGGCTGCAGAAACTCCTCAGTTGGTGCCACTGAAGAAACCGCGTCCGTCGACGCAGGCGGCAGCAGGTACGTCGACGACGATCTCCTCAATTAAGCCTATTTCCATGGGGTCGTCCACGAGACCGTCGACAATATCTACTTCGTCGACGGCGGTGTCGACGACGAAGACCACGTCGACGATGACGACGACGACGACGAGTTCGTCGATGTTGATGACTACAAGTTCGTCGACGAGACTGTCGACGGGTGCTCCGCCGACGATGAAACATACTACGTCGACGAAAAAGAAAGCTCCGTCGACGACTGCTCCGTCGACGACTGCTCCGGTGACGGCTGCCCCGTCGACGACTGCTCCGTCGACGACTGCTCCGTCGACGACTGCTCCGTCGACGAGGATTACAGGACTGTCGACGGCCTCATCGTCGACGACGATTTCAGCTCCGTCGACGACAGTTGCCTTTCAGTCGTCGTCGAGTACGTCGACATTGGAAATCCCGTTGCCATCGACTCCGTCGACGAGACCGCCGTCGGGACCGTCGACGACGAAAAATTTGGATTTTTCAACCCAAAGATTAGTGATTACACCGGACATGACTTCCCCTAGGCGGGTCACGCCTTTGCCACCATCCATGCTTCTCGAGGACTCGGAGGAGGATGAGGAGGATGGGCAGTTTGGGGACGCATACAGCCTTTCAGACCTGAATGTCAAACAGCAGGACACAGATACGGAGGAGTTTTATGGCCCAGAGGGGCAGGAGGGGCACCAACAGGGATTACGCCCCCGCCCTATAAGGCAGGACCTAATTGCCTTGCCAGTGGCTTTGGTGTCGGATTTGCAACAGATGCTGCAAGACTACAGATCTCGTTTTCCGACGTTGCCGGATCGCACTCCAGTGCGTCCTTCTCCTTTGGAAGTGCCACGTGACATACCAATGGACTTGCCACCCCTACCAAGAGAGGTACCTCGGTCCATTTCACCAGTGCTGCCCTTAGTGGTTCCCCAACCTTCAGGTACGGAACCTGCTGATGACGCGGACGATGGAGATACGGACGAAGACGACGAGGGACAGGTGATCCCTCTTACAGATCCAGGGGATCCAGATGGGGACCCTGATGATACACAGGATCCTGATGCTGTAGGCCGAGAGACAAATATATCGCCTCCGGTGGACATTGGTGGTTTCCATAATTTGATGGAACGGGCATCCAAGAGGTTTGGTTTGCCCTTTACGGTGGAGCAGTCCGACTGCTTCCTATATGACTTTAAAGCCCAATATAAGAAGTCTGTAAGATCAATTCCCATTATAGAACATGTCTGGGATGAGGGATTGAAGACAATGCAGAATCCAGCAACTGTCATTCCAGTTCTCCCCCGGCTGGAGAAGAAATACAAGGCACCAGAGGGCAGTCCTGCGTGTCTTCTAGGACAACCTAAGCCGGATTCTGTTATTTCACAAGCTGCTCAAAGTAAATCTAAGAATCCGTCCACTCCTTTAACCACGCCTCCAGATAAAGAAGGCAGAAGACTGGACAATGTGGGTAAAAGATTCTCCACCATGGCCAGCTTGTTGGTGCGGGCAGCAAATTCTCTGGCTATTCTGGGCAGATACGACCGCCAGATGTGGTGTGATATGGAACCATTCCTGGACCAGCTACCAGAAACTAGTCAAGACGAAGCCAGACAGGTGCTGATGGAGGGAGAACGATGCTCCTCGGAAGTCATCGACTGTGCGATGGACATTGCCTCAACTGCTTTCAGGGCTTTGGCGGGCTCAGCCGTCTTGCGCCGCCAAGGCTGGTTGAAGGCGACTTGGTTTCGCCAGGAGGTCCAGAATAAGATCTTGGACCTCCCCTTTGACGGAGAGATGCTTTTTGGAAAGCATGTGGATGACGCCCTCCAAGGCATTAAAAAGGACACCGATACAGCTAAGTCCTTAGGCTCCTTGACCTACCGCAAGGTGCCATTTAAGGGGGCACGTGGTCGGGGGTTTTCTAACTACAGAGGAAACCAACGGCAGTATTCCTCTCAATCTGGACAGTCTTATAAAGGACAATACTCCAGCCAGCGCCAAGGACAGTCGGCGTCTTTCTCTCGGCAGTCCCAGAGAGGACGTCAGAATCGTCAGGGACGAGACAACGCCAAGAGGCAATAGCGGCCTCCTGGCTCTGGCTACTGTTCCTCCCCTGCCACGAACACCGGTCGGGGGCAGGATATCTTTTTGTCTGGACAGCTGGGTGCGTTTAACATCAGACCGGTGGGTCTTGAACATAGTTCAGAGTGGCCATACGTTGGAGTTCCAAGATCTTCCTCCAACAAGAGCTCCAGACGCCCGTGCAACGAAACATCTCCGGCAATTACATCTCGAAGCCCACCAGCTTTTCATCAAGGGGGCGATAGAGCCCGTGCCACTTTCACAAAGGGGCAAGGGGTTTTATTCCAGGTTCTTCCTGGTTCGGAAGACGGAGGAGGCATGGCGTCCTATACTAGACCTCAGGGAGCTCAACACCTATCTCATCAAGCTCTCTTTCAGGATGGTCACACTCCAGGATATTCTAAGGCTGCTCAATCCGGGAGATTTTTTGGCATCCCTGGATTTAGAGGATGCTTACTTTCATGTTCCGATCCACCCAGCTCACAGGCAATATCTACGCTTCACAGTAGGCAAGAGCCATTTCCAGTTCAAGGTGCTCCCGTTTGGCCTTCGGTCGGCACCCCGCATTTTCACGAAGATGCTGGCACCAGTCGCTGCTTTCCTGAGGAAGCAGTCCTTGGAAGTGTTCCCGTACTTGGACGACTGGCTCATCAAGGCTCCGTCGTTCAGGGCAACGTCTCAGGCTGTGTCAACTTGCATAAGATTGTTCGCCCATTTGGGTCTTCAGCTCAATGTGTCCAAGTCGGAACTGATACCCTCCAGGTCACGGAAGTTCCTTGGGGCAATTCTGGACACGAGACGATGCACGGCTCGTCCGTCAGAGGAGCGTCAGGGCAAACTGGCCGCTTCCGCTCGTCTACTACTACACAAGAGACATGTATCGGTTCGACAGTACAAGTCCTTGCTCGGATCAATCTCATCCTGCATATCTTTGATACCGCATTGCAGGCTACATATGCGTCCTCTACAGGAGGAGCTGGACAAACAGTGGCGTCAGGCAGAAGGATCGTTCAACGACAAAGTATGGATAACACCTGCCATGCGCAGGGCTTGCGAATGGTGGCTGGGGAAGGAAAACATCGCAGGAGGATTAACGTTCCGAATCCCTCCTTCTCCTATGGTGGTCACCACGGATGCTTCCCTAGAAGGGTGGGGAGCTGTCCTCCAGGAGCTTCAGGTCAGCGGTCACTGGAGTCCAGCAGACAGACTGCGCCACATCAATCTTTTGGAGCTGAGGGCCATTCACTTAGCCTTGCTGGCGTTCCTCCCCAGACTTCAGAACCGTGCAGTGCTGGTCCGGACAGACAACACTACGGCCATGCACTATATAAACAAGCAAGGGGGAACGAGATCACGGACGCTGTCCAAAGAAGCTCAGGTGATCTGGGAATTTGCCATCTCTCACGGGATCACTCTGCGAGCCGAGCACCTGGCGGGGTGTCTCAACATCACAGCGGATGCTCTAAGTCGGCAGACGAAGGTGACGCACGAGTGGGAGCTGGATCAGGCCACTCTGGAAGCAGTGTTCAAGAAATGGGGCACTCCGACCATAGACCTCTTTGCGACCCCGGAGAACGCCAAGTGCCGGTTTTACGCAAGCAAGGTTCCCCAGCGAGGGTCTCTGGGGAATGCCCTTTCGATTGCTTGGTTCGGCGCATTTTGCTACGCCTTTCCTCCGATTCCCCTCATTCCTCGAGTTCTCAGGAAGGTCAGGGCAGAACCATGCAAGATGATCCTCATTGCTCCAGCATGGGCGCGGCAGTTCTGGTTCTCGGAACTCCTACTTCTCTCCCAGGATCGCCAGATTCGCTTGCCACTGATTCCATCTCTGTTATCGAGAAATCAGGGGCAAGTCCTCCATCCGGATCCGGAGTCACTTCACTTGTCAGCGTGGCTCCTGAACACAGAGAATTCCGCCATCTGAATCTGTCTAAGGAATGCAGGGATGTTCTATCTCAGGCACGGGCACCCAGCACTAATAAGACCTACAGGGCAAAGTGGAAGAGATTTTGCCTTTGGTGCCAGAGGAATAAACTCCATCCTTACAAATCCCGGCCACATCAGATTCTGCCCTACATCCTGTCTCTGGCCAAATCAGGTCTGGCGCACTCTTCGATCAAGGTGCATCTGGCTGCCTTATCCCGCTTTCGACGGAAGACATCGGGGCCATCTCTATGGTCTGCAAGAATTGTTAAGCAGTTCCTTAAGGGGTTATTTCGGATGTATCCTCCGGTCCGGCCACCTCCGCCTATCTGGCAACTTAACCTGGTACTGGCTCAACTGATGAAAGCGCCCTTTGAGCCGATTCACAAAGCGGACTTGAAGTTCCTATCTTGGAAACTGGCCCTTCTCCTAGCATTGACTTCGGCTAGGAGAGTTAGTGAACTCCAGGCTCTCTCTATAGTGGAGCTTTTTCTACAGTTCAAGTGGGATGTCATGATTTTGAGAACCAACCCAAAATTCATCCCGAAGGTGCCTTCGGAGTTTCATTTGAATGAACCCTTAATTTTGAACTCCTTTTTTCCGCGTCCTTCCACTCAAGCGGAACGAACATTGCATTCTTTGGATGTCCAAAGATGCCTGAAATTCTATCTGGAGCGTACACGCTCTTTCAGAAAGTCTACTCAACTATTTATCGCCTACAGTGCACCACGGAAGGGGTTACCGCTCGCCAAGAGTGGCATTTCCCGCTGGATCTCCAGTGCAATTCAGTACTGTCATCAGGCTGCGGGCAAACCTTTGGATAAAAGGGCCCGGGCGCATTCTACGAGAGCGATGGCGTCTTCAGTGGCTCTCTTTGCTGGAGTGGCGATTAAGGACATCTGCAGGGCAGCAACGTGGAGCAGTGTACACACCTTCACGAAGCACTACTGCCTGGAATCGGTGGGACGAGCTGACGCTGCGGTTGGTCAAGCAGTCCTCCGGAATCTTTTTCAATGAGAGGTGAGCTTTCCCTACAATCCCTCCATCCTGGTAAGCACATTTGGTTTCAGTAATGGTTGTTTTAGCATGTGCACTGAGATGATTTTGTAAAGCCATGTAATTACCGAAATGTGCTTCTCGTGATCTACTGCTTGCTATTCTGATACAAAGCATGAGAATCTATGAAAGTTCCAATACTGGGGTAAGAAAACAAGTTACTTACCTGTAACTTTGGTTCCCCAGTATTGGTAACTTTCATAGATTCTCATGCGCCCACCCACCTCCCCTGGGAAAGCTCTGCAGGTTTACTAAGATAGTGGCTGTTGGCACAACGGCTACGAAAATCTGAGGCTCTGAGCTCTCTCAGGAAGGTTCCAGAGGGTGAGGCTGTGCTGATTGGCCCTGGCAAAAGTTTGGGCTCTTTTACACAAAGAGGGTGATATACTACAAAATGAGATGAGGCCTAGGCCTAATTTTTCTCTTTTGTTTCTATGGTTATACATATGTATATATATATATTTTTGTTACCGAGGCTCCCATTCCGACGACGGGGAATGATACAAAGCATGAGAATCTATGAAAGTTACCAATACTGGGGAACCAAAGTTACAGGTAAGTAACTTGTTTTCTTTCTACAAATAGACCTCTTTACGACTGCAGAGAACGCAAAATGCCCAAACTTTGCCTCCAGGTTCCCACGCCCCCTATCCAAAGGCAATGCACTATGGATGAGTTGGTCAGGGATATGTGCCTACGCTTTTCTGCCTCTCCCTCTTCTTACATTTTTGGTTTGTAAGCTCATGCAAATGTGTCTCATCCTCATTCTGGTGGCTCCCACATGGGCTCGTCAACCATGGTTCATCCACTGCTCGAATTTTCAGTAGTTTCACACAAGAAGCTTCACCTCAGCCCGGACCTTCTCACTCAGAACCATGGCGAAAGTAGACATCCTAACCCAAAGGAGCTAAAGCTTGCGATTTGGGTCCCGAAATCCTGGCAATCGTGTACCTAAATTTGCCACCAGAATGTATGACTATTCTTAAGGAAGCACGTAAGCCTACCACTGAAGCCTATTATGCAGCCAAGTGGAAAATGTGTTTTTTACTGTTGTAACAAAAAATAGATCCACTCCATGCATCTGTACAAAAAACATTATTTGTTACTTTTTGCATTTACAGCGCTGTGACCTTGCTTATACTTCCATACGTCTACATCTTGCGTCAGTAGCTGCCTATCTACAAAATAGGTAACACTTATGCTTGTTCAAAGTGCCAGGTATTGAGGCTTTTCCAGATAGATCGTTAAATGTATTCAAACATGCAATTTCAAAGCCAAATAAACTTTTTCTATACCCCTAGAGCACACTCTAGTCCTAAGATAAGGGCATCCATGGCTTTCTTGGGCAACGTCCCCATAGCTGACATTAGTAAAGCAGCTACATGTTCTTACCCACACACGACGTATACTAAGCATTATTGTGTGGATGTTCTAGCATGCCAATAAGCTAATGTAGGACAGGCGGTGCTACATATACTTTTTCACACAACTGCAAAGTCCACTGCTTAGCCACTGCTTTTGGAGGACACTGCTGTACAGTCTATGCAAAGCTTGTGTATCTACAGCCAAACATTCCTCTAACGGATTATGTCACTTACCCTGTAAGCATCTGTTCTTGGCCTGTAGTGCTGTAGATTCACATGCACCCACCCTCCTCCCTGGTCACCTGTGGTCGTTGCAGTTCTTCTCTATTGTTTCATATGCATGGACACCTCTTTACTTACACTTACTTATACTCCATTCTCACCTTCTTGCGAGAAAACAATCTAACAATGGAGTTGTTGCCCATGCGCGCTATTACCAAGATGAGGAGTCAACTTACCTCGTAACTCGAAAGGCTTCTTCAAAGAAAAACAACTTGCACACATCAGGACTCAACACTAGATGGCGGGAGTATGCAAATCCTGTAAATATACAGCACTACAAGCCAAGAACAGATACTTAGAGGGTAGGTAACATAATTCCTTTGCCACATCCCAAAATGTAAAATGCCAAAACTTCACCTCCACAGTATGGTAGCTAGGGTCACTGGGCAGTGCACTTTTGATGAACTTGTGATACATTATATTACACTTATCCACCTATCCCTCTAATGCTAGCATCGATCTAGTAGCTAATTAATTTCAGGCCAACCTTCATACTGCATCCCCCCAGAATGGTCAAGACTATGGTAGTTTGCCCACCTACTCAAAATGTCTGTCCCCATGCAAGAGGTTGCTATGCAAGTGGTACTTGTTGAGCACTGCTTGTCTTCAAAATCTGGCTAATAAGTAGTTTATAGAAGATTAATCTATTTTTGTGATGAGCTATTGGTTTGGCATTGTAGTTTGACTACCTCAGCATGCTTTAGGATCACCTCAGCACTGAGGTGTTAGAGCCAGACAACACTGAGAACACTGACCAAAATTAGAGTGAGTCGAAATGTCAACATCATTTCAGAGATTGCCCATCTTTGATTCATTCAGAACACAAGGAATAACACCCTACATTGAATTGTAGATGTGTGATAAATCATGGACATGATTGTATAGATGTGTATAATAATGTATTGTTCACACAGCTGCACCTATGAGTACTGTACCATTTGCACAATTGTACATTTTTTACACTAACCAAAGGGGTTCTAAAGAAATACAATATTTTTCATTCGGAAAGGCTTTGCTTGCTTCTATCTTGATTAACTACATTAACCACATGTGTTGATTGATTGAATTAGACGTGTACTATTGTATAATATAAGACCCGTAGAACCATTGTTTCTGCTCAAACTTGTTGACTAGGCAGCAGGGCCAGATATGCCCTCTGAATCTACCATCAGCATGGCATGTGGGTTCATACAATATAGGCATTTGAATTGAATGGACATTTGAATCTACCACAGGACTGCATGAATTTCTATTGTGAAGCTAAGAAACATTTGATGATTAAATGGAAAAAGACTAGGCCTACAGTGTAAAAGATATGCTGCTAATACCATTGAATATGGAGAAGTGATTTTGCCATACTTTATGCATCTAACCAGGGCCAAGTCGCTCCTATAAATGTTCACTGAGCTGCTATAACAGCATACATGATATCCCAGTGCAAGTCTTATCTTTCAAACTACCAAGGTATGTATGAATGTTTAACCTGTATCGCCTGAGAAAAGCACCTTCTCATCCTTGGCTATTTAATTTTTTATCAAATCATAGGCTTCAACTGTCATGGCAAAGAGGTCTTTTTAGTTGCCATCACTCATTTATACAGTTATTTTGCTACAAGCTCTTTCAGCTGTTGAACCGTACACAGTTATCCATTCAAATGGAGGAGCCAGGAGAACTCACTTTCCTAGCTTCAAAATGTAGTCTCAGAAGTTAACGAGTCAAATTACCTGCTTTCCTACATTATTCAGCAATCCATCTACACCAGCGGAGAATTTGTTACACTAACTAGACATTAGGGACAATATTACATTTTTATCTAGGCAGAACCAAACCTTTAAGAAAGTCTAACCAACTGTTTCTTAATTACAGGCAGTTAAAGACAGGCTTTGCTGCATTGAAGCAGTCTATATCGGATAGAGACTTCTAGCCGCAGATTCCTCACCTTTGAATTTCCCCAGGTGTCAGACTGGATCTGGAAGATTTTTCGGGAGCAATACCCCTGCGCCGATAGGTGGCTTCCCGCAGTAGTGGCGTCTGTCAGTTTCCTCTATATAGGCGCCACCTCGGGTCGCTTACGCCAGTTACTTTTCAGTTATTTTCTTTCCGCACCAACCATTTCTGATCGAAGAGAAGAGTTACTCCGGTCAGTTTTCAACAGAATTGTTAGATTTTGTTGACTTTTTTTTTTTTTCTTTCTTAGGATTTGTCGAGGATGTCCTTTAGGAAAACTGGTATCTGAAAGAAACAGTTAGTTATAGATTCCTTACCTTAGAATTACCCCCAGGCGTCAGACTGGTTCCGGAAAGTTTTTCGTCAGCAGTACCTCAGCGCGTCGTAAGGTGGCCTCGGTCGGCTCCGCGTCCTTCGTTGACGTTGTGGTTGCCGTAATGATGTCGTGCTAGCTACTTAGACACCACCCTCACGCGCTGACATCAGTTCTTTTTTTTCCGTGCCAGCCAGAGCAGATCCGTAGAGAGCGGTACCTCCAGACACTTTTTGACTGAACTTTTTGAGCAGCTTTTGTCTACGTCTTTTCGAGTCTTCCCACTCCTGATGCACGTAGTGAAGCCCGGCTTCAAGGCCTGCGGTTCCTGTTCCCGAATGACATCTGACTGATCCGCACCGTGTGTGCCTCTTTTTCCTGGAGCGCGACCACAACCACAAGTCGTGCTCCGACTGCCGGACCTTAGCTCCGAAGTCTTTGCAGGAGCGGTCCCGAAAGCTTCTTGAACGCCAGCAGTTGGCTACGCGCCATTATAGGTCCTGGTCGCGAGGGAGGTCAAGGGAACGGTCGCGGAGCCATCACGACTCGTCTTCCAAGTCTTCGCACTCTGGGTCAGGTAAGTCAAAGCACAAGAAGAAGTCGAAGAAGCATCGCCACTGTTCGACGTCTCCCCGACGGTTGGCTGACGCGACGAGTGGTGCCGGCGGTGCCACTCCCGCGGCTCCGCGTGCGGAGCCTGAAGGGCTGACTCAGAGTTTCCCTCCCTTTTCAGGACCTGGAGCAACCCATGCCCAGCTTTGTCAGTATTACGAAGCCATTGCATGCCATTTTTGGGCAGCCCCACTCCTGTCGCATGCCTTCGGGCTCCGCGGACTCTGTTGGTGCCCCAGGCCTTCCCTGCCGGCAGCTCCAGCACTGGCGCCGCAAGGCCCCCATGGATCCAGGCCTGGATCCGGATCAGCACAGGTCAACCTTGTGACACCTCTACCGGCGTTGACTCCACCGGCACCGCGTCCGGTGCCGAAAGGACCCCCAGCCGGCGTTGACTCCGTCTTCCAACCCTACGTGAACGCCGATGGGTACTTTTGCCCCTGTGTTCCACCCTGGCCATTTTCAGCCAACCTGGCAGCCAGAGGAGGGTGAGGAAGACTAGGAGGGATCTGGGGACCCTCTGTTAGACCAGTTGGAGTACGAACAGGACTGGAGAGAGGACTAGGGGGAGGCCAGTGGTCTGAATACCTCCCCAGACCTTGGCATGTTGTCTCCTCCTAACGTGGCTACGGAGGAGGGAGCGTCTTACGCAGTAGTGTTGCGTAGGGCGGTTAAGGCTCTCCACCTCGAGCTTCCTGTTATGGCATTGAGGACTAACCTCCTGACAGAGGTGCTTCAGCCGGCAGCGAGTTCTTCGGAACCCCCCCCCCCCTGCTGTCGTTCAATGAAGCCCTGACCGACCTCCTTTCGGCCACTTGGTCCAGGCCCAACACGGGGGCTCCCGTGGATAGGATGATGGCCCGATGCCACCGCCCGGCCCCGGTTGACCCACTTTCCTCTCCCAACACCCCACCCAAGGGCAGGAGGAGATGGATAAAAGAAATAAAAGTGACCTAGAGAGAGAACCAAGTGACTGCCTTCTTTCAGTCTCAGTGGGGGCTAAGTGGTGTTAGGATGGCCTTGGCTCCTCCTTTGAACTTAGCAATATTGATTCTGACCCTGAAGAAAGTGATGGAGATCAAGCTCTAACTGCTCGGAAAGTAAGGAGGAAATCTGCCGCACAACGCCTGGGTGGCAAAGATGTCACATGGGACTATACATCTGTGACCCAACTGTCATGGTCTCCGCCAGGGGAGACGACAGGCCTAGCCAACCCGGATCCCCCAACTCTAGAGGCTATATACCAGGCGAGAAGAGACATGCCAGGATAGACGGAAATCCCAGTCTGCCTTGCGCAAGGTACAGGGGGTAGTCAGGAAATTGACCAAGTCATGCAATACCATTGGGGAGCACATGTCAGACCTTGAGACTAGGCTTGTTACAGCAGAGAGGGACCTTACAGCAACACAGATTCATACTGAAGCACACGAGGCCCAGCTAAAGGACATACAGTGGAAGCTAAGGACCATGAACATTGGCAGAGGCGAAATAATCAGCGTGTGCTTGGGGGTCCCTGAAGGTGTGGAGGGGTCGGATACTCTAACATTCACAGTGGAGCTGTTAAGGGCCGCCTTCCCCGAACTTAATTCTGCTAGGCAGACATGACTAATATGTTTGAACTATCACTGTTTAGGAGCAAAATAAGAGAAGATTATAAACTTGTAAGATTATAAACACGGGGAAGGAGGAAAAGGGGGCAGGGTAAATGAAGAAAAAAGATGAGTGAAAATATAAATATTAATGTACATTCAATGTAATAATCTCTGGTAGAAAGTATCACAGGGTAGCAAATGAAAAGCTGTTTTCAATATATTGCCCCTGGTCAGGTTTGCTGTGCTCATCTCACGCACAGACCTAGGTCTGAGCGCTTCTCTAGGGTGGTGGTGGGGGTTCAGGAATCGGGCAGATGGTGGTGGGAGTGCAAAATTGTAAAACAAATTTATACCCAGGAATGAATTAAAGGCTATTGCAGAATCATTGTTGTGAGTGGATTAAGGCAATGAAAATATACCAGGCTGATCCAAAAATTAAGCGTAAATGGGCAAGATAAATATATGTACAATAAATGTGGGCAGTTTAAATGATTGGAAATAAAGGCAAAGGCTGGCCGAGTTAGCTAGATTGAATACACTGGATGTCGTGTGTGTACAAGAAACCTAATGGGTATGGGAGGGTATAATATGCTGGCTTGCACTTCGAGAGCTCCAATATTCGGGGGGTTGCGATCTTTGCTAAGGTTGCTATGGGGGAGTCTAAACGTAAATCATCAGATGCACTAGGGCGATGGGCAGCGGTTGAACTAGAGATAGGCTATAACATATGCGCAATATATGGCTCAAACCAAGATGACTAGGAGATTTTTGAAGACCTCGAGATAGAACTGGCAACTTGGCCTTGTCCCCTAATTATCTGCGGTGACCTTAATATATCAGCCGAATTGTGCAGCAATCCGCAGTATCAAGGGCGAAAACCTAGAGTACATAGAGCATTGACATCCCTTGTTAGTAGTCATGGTCTGGTTGAGATCTGGGGCAGTAAAAAAACCAATAACCCCGGCCATACTTATTACTCCTGTCTACACCAAAAATACACTAGACTTGACTACTTCTGCACTTCAACAAACCTTGTTAATAAAGTGGGTATTAGAAAGCTTCCGAAAGTGATCTTGGATCATAATCCGTTGCTACTGGATATTGAGGTTGACATACCTAGTAAGGTACGTAGCAAGTGGACATTTGACAAGAAGCTCCTGGTTAATAAGTCTTATATAGAGTATATTAAGAATTGGGCTCAGGAATTCCTAGACTGTAATAGATATAATGCTAGTCATAACATAGTCTTGGATACTTTCAAAGCTGCCTTAAGGGGTGAAACAATTAGCTTTGTAGCACGTGTGAGGAAAGAATGTCTGCTAAAGAATGAACGGCTATTAGCTGAGCTGGCCAAGGCACAAGAAGACCACGTGACTTCAATAACTAAGGGAGAGGAAGCAGCAGGTTCCCAACTATGGATTATTTCCCTTAAGGCCGAAATAAACAGTTAGCTTACGCAGAGATCAGCCAAAGTGTATCGGACACAACAAAGTGAATTACATGAGGCCGGGAAACTAGTTGGGAAACTGCCAGCGCTACGCACTAGGCAAAAAAAGTCAAGAATCTGATATCCGCCATAAAAAAGATGGTCAAATATATACAGAGACTAATGACATTCTGGGAGTATTTCAGGAGTACTATCAGCTTCTTTATAAGTAAGACGTAGGGGCAACACAGGAATCTTAATTTAAAATAACAGAAACAGACCTAGGGCCTCTACTTGATAGCCAGGCTAAGGATGAGCTAGATAGGGACTTCTCACTCGAGGAGGTATTAACAGCACTAAATGAGCTACCATCAGGGAAAGTCGCTGGCCCGGTAGTATTTCCCTAGAAATATATAAATTTAATACAAACAGTGATTGCCCCCGCACTATTGGATGTGTTTCTGGGTGTGCAACGTAATGGGCAAACACCGGAATCCTGGAAGGAGACAGACATCATCATCTTTCCTAAAAAAAGCAAACCACCAGATATCCAGCGTCATATAGGCCTATATCATTGATCAACACAGATAACAAAACTATATTCCAAAGTATTGGCTACTCGATTAGGGAGGGTTATTGGTCATCTGGTCTCGCCCGGGCAGCATGGATTTATTCCCAGGAAAGGGGCAGCCGAACACATCAGGCGGGTTATAACACTGTTCGATATCCAGGCTGCAACGGGAGGACAGATGGCCATGATCCTCCTCGATGCCGAAAAAAGTTTGATCGGGTGGCCTGGAGGTTCTTGTGGGGGCTATTGGAGCTAAAAGGCTTTGGACCACGATTCATCAGGGCCATTAAAGCAATGTACTCCGATCCTAGAGCCCATTTACAATTGATGGGAAGAGAGTCAGATAGTATTTTAATATCAAGGGGGACTAGACACGGATGCCCTTGCTCCCCTATTTTATTTGCTCTGTATATAAACCCTCTGCTAGAATTTTTTTTAGGAAGCCAGGACATCAAACCAATTGTTTTTAGAGGTTTTGAAACCAAGATCCTGGCTTAGGCAGATGACATTGCCATTTTAACCACCAACTTGACCGATGCAGTCAGGGAAGCCGCGGTTATTGCTAAAGAATATGGGCAGGCATCAGGCTATTCATTGAACGAAGGTAAAACATTGATAAGAGGCATGAATAATATAATCTTTAATGATCCTCGGCGTGTAGAAAATGCTACTTATCTGGGGGTCTGTATTAGTTCGAAAATAGACACAATAGTTAAGATTAACTTTAACCCTCTGATAAAAACAATATCTACAGACCTTAAAAGGATAAACGGGTTGCACTTATCTGTTATTTGCGAGGAAAGGTTTTAAAAATGACAATGCTGCCAAAAATCTTGTATGTTTCGCTCTAGTCTGTTCGCACTAGAAGCCATGTTTTCACATTTCACTTGGCAATACGGAAAAGTCAGACGTTCCCTAAAATACTGACACTCCCACAGGGTGAGCTTGCGTTTCCTAATATCATATCCACTTCACCTTCAAGAAACCAACCACGCACCACCGCACCCAACAGCTGCCTCGCCGCTGCTGAAGCAAAGTTACCGAAGACCAGCTGACCTCCACCCTCATCCAGAACCCACCCACCGACACAGACGCCGCCGCCCGAAACTTCAGACAGTGGATCAACGACTGCGTCAACACCCTCGCCCCGATCAAGAAACCCTCCATCAACCACCCCATCAAGAAAGCCGCCTGATTCACTGAAGAACTCCAGATCTCCAAACAAACATGCCGGAAGCTGGAGAAGAAATGGCTCCACGACCGCGCACCAGACAGCCACGCAGCCCACAAGGACGCCACCCGCAGACGACATCACCTCATCAGAACAGCCAAGAGATTGTCCTTCAAAGCCCGAATGGATAACAACGCACACAACAGCAAAGAACTTTTCAACATAGTGAAGGAACTCTCCAACCCCAGCGCCAACACCCAACAACATCCCGCCATCGCAGGATCTGTGCGACTCCCTGGCCACCACCTTCCATCGCAAGATCGCCGACATCCATTACAGCTTCAACTCCTCATCCGCCCCGACCACAACAGACCACACCCCGAACGCCACCAGCACCAACCAGCTGACCTCCTGGTCCCACGTCAACGACGAAGAGACACGCAAGGTCATGAACTCCATCCACTCAGGATCTCCATCAGACCCCTGCCCACACCACGTTTTCAACAAAGCTGACGCAACCATCGCACCCCATCTGCGAAAGATCATCAACATCTCCTTCGACACAGCGACATTCCTGGAAAGCTGGAAGAACGCCGAAATCGACGCCCTCCTCAAGAAACCCAAGGCGGACCCCAAAGACCTCAAGAACTTGCGGCCCATCTCCCTGCTCCCCTTCCCGGCGAAGGTCATCGAGAAAATCGCCAACATGCAGCTGACACGCCACCTCGAGGACAACAGCATCCTAGAACCATCCCAGTCCGGATTCAGACGCAACCACAGCCCCGAGACTGCCCTTATCGCCGCCGCTGACGACATCAGGCGCCAGCTAGACAACGGCGAAACCTCAGCCCTCACCCTCCTGGACCTGTCTGCTGCTTTCGACACGGTCTGCCACAGCACACTAAAAACACGCCTCCAAGAAGCCGGAATCCAGAAGAGGCCCTGGACTGGACCACGTCCTTCCTCTCCGGCAGAACCCAGAGAGTCCGCCTCCCGCCCTTCCGATCTGAAGCCACCGACATCATCTGCGGCGTACCCCAGAGCTCATCCCGCAGCCCGACCCTGTTCAATGTCTACATGGCCCCCCTCGCACAAGTGGCCCGCCAGCAGAACCTGAACATCATCTCCTACGCCGACGACACCCAGCTCATCCTTTCCCTCACCAAGGACCCGCACACCGCCAAGACCAACCTCCACGAGGTAATGAAGGCCGTCACCGAGTGGATGAGGAACAGCCATCTGAAACTGAACTCGGACAAGACGGAGGTCCTCATCGTAGGTTCCACCCCCTCTGCTTGGGACGAATCCTGGTGGCCGACTGCACTGGGAGCAGCTCCAACACCCACGAACCACGCACGCAACCTAGGATTCATCCTCGACTCCTCCCTCTCCATGTCGAAGCAGGTCAACGCCATCTCCTCCTCCTGCTACAACACCCTCCGCATGTGTCGCAGTATCTACAAGTGGATCCCGACCGAAACAAGAACAGTGACCCAAGCCCTCGTCAGCAGCAGGCTAGACTACGGCAACGCACTCTACGCAGGAATCCCGGCCAAACACCTGTGACGACTACAACGCATTCCGAACGCCTCAGCCCGACTGATCCTCAACGTCCCCAGCCGCAGCCACATCTCCCCCCCACCTCAGAGACCTGCACTGGCTCCCCATCAACAAGAGGATCACCTTCAAACTCCTCACCCACGCACACAAAGCACTCCACAACACCGGACCAGCATACCTGAACGACAGACTCAACTTTTACACCCCCGCCCGCCAGCTCCGCTCCGCCAGCCTCGCCCTTGCCGGCGTCCCGCGCATCCAACGAACAACCTCCGGCGGCAGATCCTTCTCCTTCCTCGCTGCAAAAACCTGGAACACCCTCCCCACCCATCTACGGCAGACACAGTACCTGCTCACCTTTAGAAGGCTCCTCAAGACCTGGCTCTTCGAGCAGTAGCAGCACCATCCCCAACCCCCCCACCCCCTAGCGCCTTGAGACCCTCACGGGGAAGTAGCGCGCTTTACAAATTCACTGATTGATTGATTTTATCACTGGGCGAGCCTTTTACACCAGATGTAGATTTTATTTTGCTTGGCTTCAAGCAAAGAGACAGAGGAGGAAAGGAAAGGCAGGATTCCAACAATATATGAACCTATTTTAGGGAGGGATACTTAGGGACTGCTATTGCGTCAGGTGGAGCCAAGCTACTACAAGAAGGTGCGATTTAAGTTAGTGCGTAGTGTCTGGGAAATATGGACCAGGGTGAGTAAGGCTATGGGAATCCCAAAAATTAATCGCTACACCCCACTGTGGCGATCGCATGTCTTTCCGCACCCTTTCAATGATAATATAGAAAGGCAGTGGGAACAACTAGGCCTAATAACGATAGGAGCTCTATATGTGTCAGGTCAGTTACGCCCCTTCGCTGCCCTGCAACAGGATTATGGGATCCCTGCTAGGGAATATTTTAAATATGTACAGATTTGAGAATTTTTTGCTAGTCGTAGACTGGCAGTACCACCCGAAAAAATTCCACTACTGGAGATATTTACATAGAGGGGCAACAGGATAAATAAAATTTATAGTATACTGCTAAAAAGCATCCCAGACGATCTAGAGAGGAGCGAAACTAATTGGGCTGGGAAACTGAACGACCCTGATGTGGATGTTTACATGGCTTTGTTATTAGCGGCCAAAACATTTTATTCAACCAATCTTAAGACACAACATTATAAAACTTTGTTCAATCTGTATTTTACCCCGCCAAGCTTTTTAGTTAGGGCAAGAGAGCAGATGATACCTGCCCAAGGTACGGGGAAGGGCCCGCAACGATAGTGCACATGTTCACATGCTGCTGTCTCTAAAGAACGAGGGGGTGGGCTTTTGGGAAGGGCTGCTAGGACGCAGGATTAATTTATCCCCTACCCTGATGCTTATGGGCTATGATAGTTGTATTGGCCTGGCTACTATAGAGAAATATTTTGTATTTATTTGTACAGCCGTTTTTAGGATTATAATCGCAGCTTTCAAATATGGCTAGCACGTCTTTTGGGGATATATAATCAAGAGACCGCACTATACGCGTGCAGGGGTAGGGAGACTAGGAAACTCGGGGGGGGGGGGGCAATTTGGTCACCTATCGCTAGGTAGAGAAAGAACATGGGATGCCCTTGCAGGACAAGAAATGGAGGAGTTTGGGATGCACTCTAAACTACGTGTATATCACTGTAATATATGTACTTCGGAACTGTTATTCTGCGGCTCTATCTGACGGTTTTAGCCAGTGTTTATAATATTGATTGTATTTATGATAATGCCATACCTAATTCTGATAATATTTATAAGAGCCTTTGTGTATATATTTTATAAACTTAATGCTCTGCCTTATTCTGTATGTAAGAATGGATATAAGTACTGTAACTGGATTTCCATGGGTATATATAATAATAATAAAAAAAAAAAGATTGTCTTAAATTAGGAGAGTAAACGAGGAGTCTCTTGAGTCTTGCATTGCAGGTAAGTAAATAGCCTTTTTTGCCGAGGACGGTCCTGTAATTCTGTGGTGGTAGTTGTAAAATCAAAGTATCTGCAAATGTGTTTTGGAAGAACATTTGCTGTCATTAAACACAAATGTCCTTTCAAGATGCATTGTTTTATATTTAGTACTCAGTAGTATTTTTCCACAAGGGTGTATTAACAAGTTCAATTACATTGTGAACGTTCTTTTTGTCTGGTTTAGTAGTATTCTTGTTAAAATATATAAAAACCACTTTGTGTTGTACTTTTAGGAAATTCAACAAGAAACGGATATACCAGAAAGAGAGCTAGTGCGGGCACTACAGTCTTTGGCATGTGGCAAACCTACGCAACGAGTTCTTACAAAGGAGCCAAAGTCAAAAGAGATAGAAAATGGTCATGTATTTACAGTAAATGACCAGTTCACCTCCAAACTGCATAGGGTTAAGATACAAACCGGTTGGTACCAATTTATATTACTTCTAGCCATTGAATGCAAATGTTTCAGTTACCTAAAAGACCATTTTTAGAGCAGCTAGATTTCAGCATATGCTGCTGTAGATCACAGGCTCTGCAAAGTTCTACCTTTTAGCATTGGGTGTGGATGTTGCAAATTGTGTTTTTCGCCTCCAAAGAAAAGAATTCTGTTTCAAGGTGACTTTTGATACTTCTCCTGAAACCCACAAAGCAGCTAGACACAGACTCCGCCTTAGATTATTTTCTTCTTCCATTATGGTTGAACATCTCTTAAAGTCCTATACTGTACCGCTGCATTATAAAAGATGAAGACGTTGATGTCAGGACATCAGAACGGGAAGCTATAGAATCAGACAACCTTTTTCATATGTCCGACCCTTTGCATCTAAATTGTAAAGAAAATTCCCAGGATAAGCTCGTATGAATGACTTGTGTGAGGGGAGGTTATGGAGGAAACTTCTTTCAGCTCTTCCTCAACTGAGATAAGTTCCCTTGGTCTGACCAGCATCAGGTCTGGAACGTCTGACTTTAAAGGGACCACAACAAGTCTGCCTATTCAGCCTCTGTATAAAGACCATTCCGCACCTACGAAGCAGATGGTGGGCGTTTTACAGGTTGTAGCTCTCAGACGTTCCTGAGTGACAGTCTAGACAGTGCATCAGACATCGAAGGGATGTAAGCAGACTGCAAGCATGGCGGACCCTCCAGTTGACCCGAGGGGTGTATGTGTCAACTAATGACTAGCTTCGGAGAGAGCAGTCTTCTCCAGGGCCCTCTGAAACCCACACCTTGGGCTTAAGACCACACTTAGGATTCCACCTGCCCCTCACACAGAACATCTTCTGAAGCTGTTTTGCTCACATATTCAGATAACCAGTAACTGTCTTTTTCTGATGGATATTTCTAACCACCTGTATCTTGCATCTGGAAAGTTGAAATCGCTCTCCTGCCTTGATAAGTGGAACCACGACTCCAACTCTACTTCAAAACCAACCCCAGACATGACGTAGGAGTGCCAGATCAGTGCACTGATGCCCTTTCTTTTTTTTTCCATTCCCTTCTATACAGACCAGTAGTTTCTCTCTTATGAACTTTTTCTTCAAAATGCTGTGTTCGAGGCATATGAGCTGCAGATTACACACTGTGCATAGATCGCCATCTGGTGTTGGGCCCGGATGTTTGCACTTGTTTTTGTCTTGGAAAGTCTTTGGAAGTCACTAGGTATGTGACTCCTCCTTTGGATCGTAGTGCGCATGGGCATCGGCTCCATCCTCAGATTGTTTTTTTCCGCCATCGGGCTCGGATGTGTTCTCGTGTTCCAGTTCGGAACCGTTAGCGATTTTCTCTTTCGACGCGCAATCCTTCCCATCTCAACTGCTTTCGTTCGCGTTTTCAGCCACACGCGACCCTTCAACTTCGAAGTCTTCGATTCCGGTCGTCGACAAAGGCCTTCGGGCCTACCCGGGCCTCATCTCTGCCTCATGGAAAGGACGCCATTTAAAAAGTGTCCTCTATGTGGGTCGAAGTTTCCCCACACCGACCTACATGAGGTGTGCAACCTCTGCCTCTCACTGGTGCACGAGGCCAGAGACTGTCCAGCTTGTGCCTCCTTCCGCTCCAAAAAGACCATACGGGACCGACTAGCTCAATGGCACGCTCGTCATCTCCGATCCCAGAAGACATCTTTCAAGAGGGTGTCGATGTTCCGGAGCAGGGTTGAGTCGAGGAAGCCATCATCAGCGCCTCCGAAGCAGATGATTCCGACGTCGAAGACATCACTTCAGCTCAAAGGGCCGTGAGTACAGACGTCAACCCCGACCAACCCACCCCCCCACCCCCCACGCCATCAAAAAAGGCTTCAGTACCACTTCCACCTTCGGGCCCAGGTGCACGCCGAGACACTGCTTCCCATGCCCCGCCTTTGGGCCCGGTAAAGAAGCCTAGTAAGCCTTTAGGCAACTCGGGCTCGAGTCAGCCTGCCCCTGGTACCGAAAAGCAACGTCCGAAGGAAAAAGGCGTCATCCACGCCGACCGCTGCTCCCACATCGAAGCACTCGGCGTCGAAGGCTAGCACCAGTTCCTTGGCACCGACAACACCCTCGGATCCAACTAAAAAACGCCCGCCGAATGGCCCCGATACTTCAAGCCAAAGACCTCGGAACCGAAAAAACAGCAACCGGTTCCAACTGATAAAGACACTTCAAAACTATACTGTTCCAAGCCTAGAACTGCTACCGAGTCGACGCCCAAAAAACTTATGGCACCGAAGCCCTCGGCTCCGAAGAATCTGTCTTCCACAGATGAACTGTTTCGTCCAGATCCTACCCAAAAGACTTTAATGAAGGATCCTAGACTGGTCATTTAATGCTCAGCATCAAGAAAAGACCACTAGAAATGCCTGCGCCCGCACGTCACCAAAGTAGAGAGACTGTGCTACCTCTCCATTTCTTCTCCCCTTCCTCCTCCTCCACCACACCACTCTCCCACACCATCACCTACCCCAATAGATAATGATGATGATAACACCGCAGATGATGCAGGGGGAGGTGTGGACGATCAACCCCTTGGGGACCCTACTCCTACTGGCTCCTCTGACCCCTGGGATGATTACAGTGTCCCAGATGTCCTTTACACCCCACAAGACAATATTTATTCCCCCCCCCCTCCCATATCGGATTCAACCAGCTCCTTCAAAAAGCTGCCCAATACCATGGGGTGGCCCTGCATTCAGACCCAGTAGAGGAGGATTTTCTTATGGATACCTTTGATAGCACACAAAGGTCCACCTCAACACTGTCCATGCTTACAGGGATCATTAAGCACGCACCAGAGATCTTTAAAGACCCCGTCAGAGCTCGGGTCATCAACCCAAGAATAGAAAAGAAATATAAAGCTGCCCCTACTGACCCAGTATACATTAAGGGCCCCGCACCACTAGACTCCCTAGTAGTCTCTAATGCCAGGAAGAGAGCAAATTCCCAAACGTCAGGTGACGCACCACCACCAGACAAGGAATCAAAACTCCTAGACGCCTCTGGCAAACGCACAGCATCACAGGCAGCAAATATTTGGCGCATTGCTAACACCCAAGCGCTCCTAGCCAGGTATGACAGGGCACATTATGACGAGCTTGAGTCCATAATGCAGCACCTCCCTGATAAATATAAAAACAGGCCAGTGAACTAATCCAAGAGGGTAAGACCATCCCTAACACCTCCATCCGCTGTGCCCTAGATGCAGCAGATACCGCCTCAAGGGCAATCAACACCAGTGTCCTTTTGTGCAGGGATGCCTGTTGGCGTATATCAGGTTATAAACCCGAAGTACAGAGTTCTATACTCAATCAGCCTTTTTGAAGAGCAACACCTATTTGGCCCCAATGTAGACGTATCCCTCGAGAAAATGAAGAAGGATACAGACACCGCCAAATCTATGGGAGCCTTGCAATCGCAAGATCCCAGACGGTCCTTTCGTCGCTCATCCTTTAGAAGCACCCATCGAGGCTACTCCTCTGATAGCACCTCAACCTCTTACAAAGCTCCCGCACAATCCACCTTTACTAGAGGTTACCAAAGGGGTGGTTACAGGGGGAATAACCGCAAAGGCAGAGGCAAAAACAGCAACTCCCGCTCTGCCTCCACACCTACCCCATGACTTCCCTCCACTTCCCCCCGATTAGTCCACTCCAGTCGGGGGAAGACTCCACCAATTTCTCCCTGCCTGGATAAACATCACTTCAGACAGGTGGGTCCACGAAATCATTCAATCAGGCTACTGTCTCGAACTAACATCTACACCCCCCCCCCGCCAACATACCACCCAAACACCATCTAATTTCACAAGAAAATTTGTTACTGTTAAAGCAGGAGGTAATCTCCCTCCTACAAAAAAGTGCAAAAGAACCAGTTCCCCTGCACCAACAAAACAAGGAAGTCTACTCCCTCTATTTTCTCATACCAAAAAAGGACGGATCTCTAAGGCCTATTTTAGACCTTAGACCCCTAAACCTATACATACATTCAGACCACTTCCACTTGGTCACACTTCAGCAGGTCCTCCCTCTGCTTTCCCAGGGCGACTTCCTTGCTACTCTAGACCTCAAGGACGCCTATTTCCACATTCCCATTCACAGCGCTCACAGAAAATATCTCAGATTCGTAGTGGACGGTCAGCGCTACCAATTCAAAGTACTCCCATTTGGAGTCACCACAGCACCAAGAGTGTTTACCAAGTGCCTAGCAGTAGTGGCAGCACACCTAAGGAGACAACCCATACATGTCTTCCCATATCTAGACGACTGGTTTATAAAAGCCAAATCGTACAATCAGTGTGTACAACACACTCACGCCACTATTCAACAACTTCACGACCTGGGGTTCACAATAAATCACGCCAAGTCCCAGATGCAACCGTCCCACACGCAACAATACCTCGGTGCCACAATAGGCACCTCAAGAGCGCTCGCCTACCCCAGTCCTGCCCGTATAGCGAGCCTCCAAGCTCTTCTCACCAGATTCCAACCGCAACACTCTCTTCCAGCTCGAGAGTTCATGCAACTCATTGGGATGATGGCCTCTTGCATATTCATAGTGCCTCATGCAAGACTCCAGATACGTCCTCTCCAAGAGTGCTTAGCACGCCAATGGAACCAGGCTCAAGGTCAGCTAACAGATCTTGTGTTGGTAGACAGTCGTACCCATCGCTCTCTGCAGTGGTGGAACACCAAGAACCTTTCCAAAGGGCAACCGTTCCTCGAGCCAGTTTCTCAAATAGTCCTGACAGCGGACACAGCTCTCCCGCTGGGGAGCTCACCTACTACATCACGCCATGCAGGGCAAGTGGACACCTCAACAAAAGTTACTCCACATCAACCACTTGGAGTTACTAGCCATATCCCTAGTCTTAAAAGCATTTCAAAACCAAATATCAGGCAAGACTGTCTTAGTCCGCACCGACAACATGACAGCCATGTATTGTATCCATAAACAAGGCGGGACACACTCTCTGCAGCTCTCTCAGCTTGCACAGAGCCTATGGTGTTGGGCTATACCTCAGAACATTTTTCTCCTAGCCCAACATGTCCCAGGAGTCCAAAACACAATAGCCGATCTCCTGAGCCGTCAAACAGAACAAATCCACGAGTGTGTACTTCATCCACAAGTGTTTCAACCGTTTTTTCAGATTTGGGGGCAACCACAGATAGACCTCTTCGCCACCCAAGAAAACGCCAAATGCCCAAACTTCGCCGCCAGGTATCCTCGCCCATTGTCCAAAGGCAATGCGATATGGATGAACTGGTCAGACAGATTTACGTACGCTTTTCCGCCTCTCCCACTCATTCCGCTAGTGGTGCGCAAACTACAGCAACACTCATTAACGCTCATCCTAGTTGCTCCAACTTGGGCCAGACAGCCATGGTACACCACACTGCTGGAACTCTCAGTAGTTCCGCACCAAAAACTACTCCTCTTAACCCAGAACCATGGAGAGATCCAACACCCAGACCCAGCTCAGCTCAACCTAGCAATCTGGCTCCTGAAGTCCTAGAATTTGGTTACCTTAACCTTCCTCCTGACTGTATGAACGTCATCAAAGAAGCAAGACGGCCTACCACTAGAGCATGCTATGCAGCCAAGTGGAAGAGATTCGTAGTATACTGCCATAACAGCGACACTAATCCCCTAGATGTGTCTCTCTAACACATCATAGGCTACTTATTACACCTCCAAAGATGCAACCTAGCCTATACCTCTATCAGACTGCATCTTGCTGCCATAGCAGCATATCTACAAAGTAGACAGCATCTCTCACTTTTCAGAGTACCTGCCATAAAGGCCTTTATGGAGGGACTCAAGAGAAGAATTCCCCCCAGAGTGCCACCTTCCCCTGTGTGTAATTTAAACATCGTTCTCACAAGACTAATGGGGCCTCCATTTGAACCTCTACATAAATGTGAGCTCCAATTCTTAACATGGAAAACTGCTTTCCTCGTAGTCATTACTTCTCTACGAAGAGTTAGTGAACTACAAGCACTAACCATTCAAGAACCCTTTCTCCAGATGCATCTTAATAAAGTTGTTCTCCGAACTAATCCTAAATTCCTCCCTAAAGTCATTTCTCCCTTCCACCTCAATCAATCTGTAGAGCTGCCTGTATTCTTCTCGCAGCCACAAACAGTCGCAGAAAGAGCTCTTTACAGTTAGGTGTCAAAAGAGCACTACTCTACTACATAGAGAGAACAAAACCCTTTTGTAAGACCAAGCAACTATTCGTGTCTTTCTCACCACCACACAAAGGCAACCCCATTTCAAAATCTGAGATAGCTAGGTGGATTGTCAAATGCATGCAGATTTGTTACCACAAAGCAAAACGTACATTATCTGTTCCTCCTAAAGCCCACTCTATACGAAAGATAGGGGCTTCAATGGCATTTTTAGGAAACATTCCTTTAGATGATGTCTGCAGAGCAGCTACATGGTCTACACCGCACACATTCACAAAACACTATTGTGTTGATGTGCAAACTAAACAGGCTAGTGTGGGCCAGGCTGTACTCAAAACACTTTTTCAAACTACTGCAACCGATACTGGTGGTCGCCGCTAGGAGTGGATACTGCTTTACAATCTATGCACAGTGAGTAATCTGCAGCTCATATGCCTCGAACGGAATATGCTACTTACCAGTATGCATCTGTTCTTGGCATGTAGAGCTGCAGATCTACACACGCCCACCCACCTCCCCGGCTACCTTTATCTGTTCCAGTATTATCTTACTTAGATACACCACACATGGGCATCTTTCCTGTTTCTTACTAAGCTCCATCATTTCCCTGCTGGCTAAAAACAGCAGGGATGCCCATGCGCTCTGTGATCCAAAGGAGCAGTCACATACCTCGTGACTTCCAAACACTTTCCAAGACAAAAACAAGTGCAAACATCCGGGCCCAGCACCAGATGGCGATCTATGCACAGTGTGTAGAACTGCAGCTCTACATGCCAAGAACAGATGCATACTGGTAAGTAGCATATTCCTTATTGTATTTTCCTGTGCAGAATGTCTCCCCCAAAGGTTTCAGAGCTTAAGTGTTGCATTCTTACAACAAACCAATGTTGATCTTGGACCTAGATGACATATACCACTAGTACTTGGGGCCCAAACACGAACCCCAGTCATATGCGAAATTCTGAATCACTTATGCCAAAGCTATCGGGGAACAAGAAGTGAAGCTCTTCATGTTGTGACCCATGCTGACACAGGGATCAAAAAATCAAAAAAATTGCACTAGACCTGCAGGTCTAGTAACGTGAAACATCTACTCGACCTAACTGAAATGCACTTGACCTCTGACTCTGAAAGCTGAGAAAATGTGACAAGTTAACAAGATTAAAAGCATTTTTATTGCTCATTCACTTTGTGAGCAATAAAGATGCCTTTAAATCTTGCTATTTTGTCACATTTGCTCTGCTTTCAGAGGCAGAGGTCAAGTGTCAGTTTGTCTTCCTACTCGTCAAAAAGGGAGAGTAGAGCCTAATAATAGCTCTTCCTTTTTGAATCTGACTCGCAAATGCGAGCGGGCGAGTGGATTTTTCGAGCCCTGTGACAAGCTAGCCCTTCACTGATCCAGGTTTCCATCTCATTCACTAACTACAGGTATGTGTTAGAAGCAGGTGGCCTCCAAATGCAAGTCGTCCCACACACCACCAAAAGAAGAATTCTTCCACTTCTCAACATTGATCTCACGGGAGGGGGAGGTCTTCCATTTGGTGGCATTTTTACCCCACCCTGGCCTCAATAACTTCTTCTTCAAAGCCTCTCTTAGTGAACGTGCAATCTGTGCCTGAATTGGTTGACACACCAGCACCGTGCCTGGAGTCCAGTTTTGCCTTTCTGTAGTTTCTGGTGCCTCGCCCTAACCCTGCTCAGGTCTCAGGCTTCAGCCAGGCTGTGCTGGCCATCTGTTATTCCATTTCAGCTTCTTCTGGTCCCAAGGAAATTTCAGGACTTTTACCCAGATTCTTCCAGCATCTCATACTACGGCACAGGTCGACACTGTTTTGCCTCATTTCGACATCATCATGGCATCTGAGGCTCCTCCTTGGACACGAGAGGCCATATCAGTTGCCTCAGTGACAGATCTGTCATATGAGCAGACTTTGGATCAGATGCAAAATATGTTGAACTTTCCAAAGGTGTAGGCCATTTTGATTGTATCAAGATCTAAAGTGCATCAGGGAATTGAGGAAGAATCCTGAATCATACCCTTGCTTCTTGAGTATTTTGGTTGCCTGATGATATATTGGATTCTGACCACGTTCAGATTCCTAACATAGTCCTAATTTGATGAAGAGGATGCCCACAGCAAATCAGGCAGTGTTCTCCCCATGAACACAGACATTGCTGAGTATTTGGCCCTGAACAATGACAACGGCCTAGATTCCTCTCCGGAGGTAGACCTGGAGTGTCCTTTGCTCCTCTCGCCCACTACTGAGGAGAAGCCCTAATACATTGAGGAAAACAAAGCAAATCTTCTCACTGAAATCCTGCAATCTGCATCCTCTTTCCTGGAGCATTTGTTTGTGTTCAACAAAGCTTTGATGGACCTCATCTTCGTCGCATGGAGCTAACCAGCTTCTACTTCTAAGGTGTATCTCTAAGTTGACCATAATTATTTTCTGCGCAAGGAGATCTGAAGTTCTTGACTGCTCACCCTTCCCTTGAGAATCTTGTTGTACAAGCTTCAACTTCCTCCTAAAAAAAGCCTAACTCTTTCCCTTCCATCAGTTGAAGTAGATTAAAGTAAAGGGAAACAAGCCTCTTCTATACAGGCAGACAGGCTCTTTATCTCACTAAGAGGATATGCCATTTGGCCAGTCGCTCCCATATCTTGTGGGAGATGGTGCAAATGGTGGTTCCAAATCATCCTGCCGACTTCTTTGAGCATTTTATTGAAATGGAATGGTGTCAATCTACTGCAGGACACATTTTGCTACACTAATACTGCAGTCTTGCTGGAAGTGCCTGTCTTTTGTGGCAAGCTCAACGCTCTGTCAATTTGCAGTCCTACCCTTCGGGCTGACTTTTGCCTCTTATAACTTCATGAAGGTCATGATAATGGATGGGCCACATCTTGACACACACCCTCTCCCCAGAACACCACTGCCTACTTCCGGAGGAGGTACAGGCGCTCATCATCAAAGTGGCAAAAGAGACGGTGACACCACTTCAGCATGGCAAAGGGGGCGGGGGGGGGGGGGGTACTCCCTATACTTCCTTATCCCCAAGAAGGACAGGACACTCATGGTCACGCTACAAGACATCATACCCCTGCTCCAGCAAGGTGCATTCATGACCGCTATTAACACCTATGTTCGAGGCATATGAGCTGCAGATTGTACACTGTGCATAGATCGCCATCTGGTTTTGGGAACGGATGCTTGCACTTTGTTGTCTTGGAAGAGTCTTTTGTAGTCACGAGATAGGTGACTCCTCCCTTGGGCGATAGTACGCATGGGCATCGACTCCACCCTCAGATTGTTCGGATGTAACTTCTGCGCTGCGGTTCGGCACCATATTATCCAAACCTTTTCGACGCGCAAGCTATCTAAAACTCGACGGTATTGTTTTCGATCGCGCGATTTTCGACGCGCACCTCAACTACTCGATTCCAGTCGTCGACACGGGCCGCTGGGCCTATCAACGCCATTTGGGCCTACAGCTAATGGAAAGGACTCCATTTAAAAAATGCCCCCAGTATGGAGCTGATTTCCCACACTGTGACCACCACAAGGTCTGTAACCTGTGTCTCTCGCCTGAACACGGTGAGAACAATTGCCAGGCCTGCCCCTCTTCCAGATCCAAAAAGACCATCCGTGATCGCAGGGCCCGACGACACATCATGGCGCAGCAAACAGCTCCGGTACCGGTGGACATCTTCGATGAAGGCCCGATGTCCCAGAGGAGGATTCTGAGGACCTGGAAATCGTGTCTGAAGCAGACGACTCGGAACTCAGACGACCACATCACTTCTGGTCAGCGAGTGAGTACAATTGCCCCTACCCCAACTCCACCCGAAAAAAAGAAGGCCCTTGTCAAGACTTCGCCTATTGGCCCCAGTCGCGACAGAAAACAAGCTTCAGAAGCTCCGCCCCCGGCTCTGAAGATAAGGGACAAGCCTTCCGGTGGCTCGGGACCGAGCAAGCCATATCTCAGTGTCCCGCAGGCGCCTTCGGCACCGAAGACGGGAGCGCAGCCTAATCCCAAAAAGATGTCGGCACCGACCACTTCCACGCCGAAAGAAAAGACATCAGACCCGATAAAGATTTCCGCCTCCACAGCCAAGCCGAAGGACCCCAAACCACCTCCCAAGGCCTCGGAGCAGAAATCCAAACCCCGCTCGACCCGAAAAAATCGGTGCTGAAAGCGGTTACCCAACAAGAAGAACTTTTTCAACCGTATTCTATTGATCCAAAACAAAAAACTCTCCACATGGACCCCAAAACAGGACATGTGGCTGCTGTTCCACACAAGAAGAGGAAGCTGGACACACCAGACAGTCCAGTGCCTGTGAAGAGAAAAGACTGTGCCACTTCACCTATACCACCCTCTTCTCCTGTTCTTCCTCCTAAGCCTGTCTCTCCTCCACATTCTCCAAACCTTCCACCACACTCACCATCACCACAGGATGATGATGATTTAAGGGGTGTGGGAGGCAACAATGACCCTGATGATGACACGGACGTACCACAGGATGATTGGGACGATTATGATGACCCAATAGATCCTCCAGACCTCCCTGATCCCCAGGCATATGCAACAAAGCCATCTCCCCCAGATGACAATATTGGCTTTGGTCAGCTTGTAAATAGAGCTGCTCTCTACCATGGTGTTCAGATGCATTCTGACCCTGCAGATGAGGACTTTCTTTTAGACACTTTTGAACAGTCACAAAAAACTGTACAAACCCTGCCAATGCTAAAGGGTGTCATTAAACATGCCCCTGACATATTCAAGGACCCTGTGAGAGCGAGTATTCTCAATCCCAGGATTGACTAAAAATATAAACCCGCTCCCGATGATCCCACTTACATCAAGGGTCAACTACCTTTAGACTCACTAGTAGTAACTAATGCTAGAAAACGGGCCAACTCTCAGACCTCCGGTGATGCGCCACCTCCGGATAAAGAGTAAGTTGTTAGATGCCTCCGGCAAGAGAGTTGCTGCCCAAGCAGCTAATCACTGGCGGATAGCCAACACACACAGACATTACTTGCTAGGTACGATAGGGCTCACTATGAACAACTAGAAAGCCTATTACAACATTTACCTGACCAATATAAAACCAAGGCTACCAAGGCAAATGATTTAATCCAGTAGGGCAAATTAATAACCAATGCATCAATTAACTGTGCCTTTGATGCAGCTGACACATTTTCTAGAGCCATTAACACTAGTGTATTACTCAGACGACGTGCCTGGTTACGCATCTCAGGCTTCAAACAGGAGGTACAGACAACTATCCTCAATCAGCTGTTCAATCAAGAACAACTTTTTGGACCGGCTGTAGACACCACTCTAGAGAAAATGAAAAAGGACACGGAGACTGCTAAATCCATGGGGGCATTACAGTCTCCATCCACACGAAGTTTCTTTCATCGCTCCTTCTATAGAGGAGCATCCAAAAATATCGAACCAGACACCGCCTCCTCTTCCTACAAAAACACCATGCAAATATCCCCAACAGAGGATATTTTAGAGGCGAATACAGGGGAAATAACAAAGGGAGAGGCCGAGGTAACAATAACACTCGCGCCTCCCCCACTAATAAACATGACTTCCCTCCACTCCCCCCAGACGATTCCACCCCGGTCGGAGGGAGTCTATCACAGTTTCTACCTGTCGGGAATGCCATCACTACAGACAAGTGGGTAAGACAAATTATCCAGTATGGTTACTGCCTGGAACTTACAGCAACCCCACCCACCATACCACCCAAACAGCGCCCAATGTCCACAGAACATCCCACACTCGTATAACAAAAGGTTCTCTCACTGCTTCAAAAGCAGGAAATAGAACTAGTTCCCTTACAGCATCAAGGAACAGGGGTGTACTCATTGCATTTCTTAATCCCCAAAACGGACGGCACACTAAGGCCAATACTCTACCTCAGACCCCTCAATCTCTACAAACAGTCTGATCATTTTCACATGATCACTCTTCAACAGGTCCTCCCACTACTTCAACAAGACGACTTCCTTGCCACATTAGACGTTAAGGACGCCTACTTCCACATTCCCATACACCCTGCTCACAGGAAGTATCTAAGATTCATAGTGGGCGGACAACACTATTAGTTCAAAGTCCTTCCATTCGGGGTGACCACCTCACCCAGGGTGTTCACAAAGTGCCTTGCCGTAGTAGCAGCACTCTTGAAGACAACAAATCCATGTCTTTCTATACCTCGACGACTGATAAAAGTCAAGTCATTCAACCAGTGTGTTCATCACACTCATCAAACCATCCAGCTGCTACACGACTTGGGATTCACAGTAAACTACACCAAGTCACATCTTCAACCCTAACACATACATCAGTATCTAGGGGCCACATTGGATACCTCCAAAGCTCTGGCATATCCCAATCCAGCCAGGATAACCAGCATACAAGCACTAATCACCAAATTTCAGCCACAGCATTCAGTCCCAGCAAGGGTAGTCATGCAACTCATAGGAATGATGGCCTCTTGCATTTTTGTCATACCTCATGCAAGACTTCAGATGCGCCCCTTAAAAGAATGCCTAGCACGTCAGTGGAACCGGGCTCAAGGACAACTTACAGATCTGGTGTTGGTGGACAGCCGCACACATCGCTCTCTGCAGTGGTGGAACACACAAAAGCTTTCCAAAGGGCGGCTGTTCATAGAGCCCGTTCCACAGATAGTGCTAACAGCAGACGCGTCACTCACCGGCTGGGGAGCCCATCTCCAAGGCAAATGGACCAGTCAACAAAAAGTGTTCCACATCAATCACCTAGAATTACTGGCAATCTTTCTAGATTTAAAATCATTCCAAGTACATCTACATCACAAGGCTGTTCTAGTCCGGACGGACAACATGACAGCCATGCATTACATACAAAAACAAGGAGGCGCACATTCTTTGCAGCTATCTCAGCTGGCGCAAAACATTTGGAGATGGGCCATTCCACAAAACATATACCTTCTGGCAGAACATCTTCCAGGAGTTCACAATCAGATTGCGGATCTGCTAAGTCAACAGACACAGCAGATACACGAATGGGAACTTCATCCCCAAGTTCTTCAACCATTTTTCCAAAGGTGGGGTCAACCAGACATAGATCTGTTCGCCACTCACACAAATGCAAAATGCCCAACATTCGCTCCCAGGTTTCCACACCCGTTGTCCAAAGTCAGTGCAATATGGATGAACTGGTCAGGCAGATTTACGTACTCTTTTCTGCCACTCCCACTGATTCCCCTAGTAGTACGCAAGCTAAGACAAAAGTCCTCCAGGATGATCCTGGTAGCTCCCACTTGGGCACGGCAACCATGGTTCACAACACTGCTGGAACTTTCAGTAGTTACATACCAAAAACTACGCCTCTCTCCAACGTTGCTAATGCAGAACCATGGAGACATAAGGCACCCCGATCCAGGTCAACTGAATCTAGCGATCTGGTTCCTGAAGTCCTAGAGTTCGTTATCTTAACCTTCCATCAGACTGTATGAACATTATTAAACAAGCCAGACGCCCTACTACTAGAGCTTGCTATGCCGCAAAATGGAAAAGATTTGTCATATACTGCAATAACAATAACATCGATCCGCTGGATGCTTCAATCCAGGACATAATTTGCTATTTACTACACTTACAAAGGTGTACTCTAGCATATTCATCCATAGGATTACACCTAGCGGCACTTGTCGCTAATTTACAAAACAGACAACACTTCTCACTATAGTACCTGCAATTAAAGCATTGATGGAAGGCCTCAAAAGGATAATTCCCCCCGACTGCCACCCTCTCTGGTGTGGAATTTAAACATTGTTCTTACCAGGCTCATAGGTCCCCCATTTGAACCTCTACACAAATGTGAACTGCAGTTCCTCACATGGAAAGTAGCTTTCCTTGTCGCAATTACCTCTCTCAGGAGAGTAAGTGAGATCCAGGCTTTAACCATACAAGAACCATTCTTACAAATACATCGTAACAAGGTGGTTCTTAGAACAAATCCAGAATTCCTTCCCAAAGTAATCTCTGCTTTTCATCTTAACCAAGCAGTTGAGTTACCGGTGTTTTTCCAAAACCCAGACTCTGTAGCAGAGAGAGCTCTCCACACACTTGACGTCAAAAGAGCCCTACTTTATTACATTGACTGAACTAAAACCTTTAGAAAGACAAAACAACTGTTTGTAGCCTTCTCACCACCTCATATAGGTAACCCTTTCTCCAAAGCTGGGATCGCTAGGTGGGTAGTAAAATGCATTCAAATATGCTACCAGAAGGTTAAACGCACATTAACAATCCCCCCTAGAGCGCCCTCCACATGCAAACTAGGGGCTTCTATTGCATTCTTAGAGAACATTCCCCTAGATTACATCTGTAAAGCAGCAACATGGTCTACACCACACACCTTCACCAAACACTATTGTGTTGACGTGCAGGCTAAGCAACAGGTTTCCGTAGGCCAAACTGTTCTTAACACTTTTTCAAACCACTGCAACAGATACAGGTGACCACTGCTAGGGGAGACACTGCTGTACAGTCTATGCACAGTGTACAATCTGCAGCTCATATGCCTCGAATAGAAAATGCTACTTACCAGTATGCATCTGTTCTTGGCATGTAGAGCTGCAGAGTTGTAGACGCCCACCCGCCTCCCCGAAACCTGTATCTGTTCCAGTACTATCTTAATTAGATACATTCACATGGACATCGCTTTATCTCTTACTGACTCAATCATTTCCCATCATAGCGAAAAACAATCGGAGGATGGAGTCGATGCCCATGCGCACAATCGTCCCAAGGGAGGAGTCACCTATATCGTGACTACAAAAGACTCTTCCAAGACAACAACAAAGTGCAAGCATCCGAGCCCAACACCAGATGGCGATCTATACACAGTGTACAACTCTGCAGCTCTACATGCCAAGAACAGATGCATACTGGTAAGTAGCATTTTCCTTCTGCATCCTAATCCACCCTCTTCAAAGCTGCTACCTGTGAATTGTGGTAAGTAATCAGCATTTTCAGTTTAAAGAGCTGCCCTTCGTGGTTACTAGGGGCCCCAGGTTATTCACAAAATGCCTTGCTGTTATAGCCCCCCCCATCTCTAGAGGGGTAGCATCCACGTGTTCCCTTACTTGGACGACTGGCTGATCAAGAGTGCAAACAGATATCAGTGCCTCGCACACACACAGACCACCGTAGCTCTCTTGCACAATCTAGGGATCACCATCAATACAGTAAAGTCCCACCTGCAAAATAGAGAGCATTCTTCTTTATTCAGGGTCCCAGTTATCAGAGCCTTTATGGAAGAACTTTGAGTTATCCAAACCAGGGTGCGCACCGACCCGTTTGAAACCTCAATGTGGTCCTAAATCGGCTCATGGGTCCTCCCTTCCAATCCCTTCACAGACTCACTCTACAATTTCCCTCTTGGAAAGTTTCCTTACTAGTTGCCTTAGCATCTCTCAGGTGAGTAAGCAAGCTTCAAGCTCTTACCCTAGAGGAACCTTTCTTCCAGGTACACAAGCTTCTGCCTTAGGTGGTATCCCCCTTCCACCTTAATAAGAGAGTTGAGCTCCCAGTGTTCTTCCCTCACCAAGACTTCGTGGAAGAGAAGCCCCCCCCTCTACACACACACACACACACACACGCGCACACACGCACACACACTCGTGCACCAGATGTCAAAAGAGCCCTCATGTTTTACATTGATAGAACTAAGCAGTTTTGCAAGACACACCAACTCTTAATCCCCTACACTAAACTACACAAGGGCCCTGCTTTCTCCAAAGCAGGCATAGCTGGATAGCTGGTCAAGTGCATTCCAGCTTGCTACACTAAAGCCAAAAGGCATCTGCCTGTCCCACCCAGGCCCCACTCTACCCGCAAAAAGGGGGCTTCCATGGCCCTCCTTTGTAACATTCCCATAGCTGATATAGGTAAAGCAGCTACTTGGTCCATTACACACACATTTACCAAACACAACTGTGTGGATGTATTAGCACACCAACAAGCAAAAGTTGTCCAGACTGTCTTGTGTAGCCTTTTTCAGTGCTGTGCAATATCCTCTGGCTACACACCGCTTACAGGAGAACTGCTTTACAGTCTATGCCAAGCGGAATAGGTTACTTACCATGTAAGCATCTGTTAGTGGCATGCAGTGCTGTAGATTCATGTGCCTACACTCCTCCCCCAAAGCTTCGGGTTGTTGCAGATGCCTTTTCTTACTCTTTTGTATGGTCTTTTTTTTTTCTTTTTCTTAAACTCAATTTTCATCCTCTCCTGCAATGTGGAAAACGTGGAAAACAATCTAACAATGGAGCCGATGCCCATTCTCATTACCAGTCCTTGTGACACCTTGTGACCCTAAGACTTCTTCAAAGAAAAACAAATTGTGCACGTCCAAGCCCAGCACCAGATAGCAGGAGTACACAGAGCACGTAATTCTACAGCACTACGTACCACAAACAGATGTTTACAGGGTAAGTAACCTATTCCTCCTGGTGAAAGCACCATCTACCTGCAGATTCCTCACCTAACCCCTCGCATGTCCCCAGTCTAAGGTGTGGTCTTCCTTTTTTAAATTTATTTTATTTATGCATCATTTATTAAACTTGTCAGTCAAGTCTCCACCTCAGAGAGAGTGGAAAAATCCATGGGAAACAGATGTCCTTGCCCTTGGGTGAGTGTGTCTCCTCATGTCCAGAATTTATTTCAGAGGCAAGTCAAAACCATGGTGCAGCTCGTCCGCATGGGAGAGCGATTTCAATTTTTCAAGATCTAGTCTGGTTGCTCAGAGATTCAGAAGGTGATGAATCTGAGCTTAGAATATCCGCCAGAAAGATCATTACTGAAGACAAGTAATGTATTCTTCAGTGAAATTGTGTGCTGGTATGGGAAGGGTTCACTTGCATGTTGCACCTTGCGTGAATATTTCAATTTAAGAAATGTCATCTTTGATAGTTGATAGCTGATGTCAGTCATGAGTGTCCTTGGTGGCTTTTCTTAAATTCCAGGCTTCCTAAGTAGAATAGCTCAGATATTACTGACTGGGGGGGTGTCTACCCTGACCTTAGTGTTGGGTGCCCACATCCTCCCTCCACCATTATCCCCAGTTAGACCCTCAGATTTTCACCTTAGCAGTCTGACTTCTCTTTAAAGTCAGACCTCAAGAGTATCCCAATGACAAGACAGCTCTGCCTCAGAAAGAGGCCAGTATTGCATAATGGGAATTCTGTTATCATGATGTTTTCATGGAGAACTTTCAGACAAGATGGTCTCTACAGTGAGTGGTCCTAAACCTGATTGTGGGCTTCATGTCAGATAACCTACTTGTCCTCCATTAGTCTCAGTAACTTAACCGCAAGAGTTGTATAATGCAGGGTCCATTGGCATCCAGGTGCATAAGCTTGCTGGCAGTTATGGCAGAAGTTCACACTCCCGGTGACAAAAAGGAACAAATAGAACCGTACTACATATTTTGAAACCTGAATGGTTGTAAGCAGCCACATTTGAGAAATGTCAAACTTTTCTCTAGAATGTCCTCTAAAAAGACTATTTTATTTCTGGTTTCACCGAGCAGTACTGACCATTCACATAATCTTCATACTTTGCTAGTCAGAACCCATCTCAAAAGTAGACTTGTGGTGATGCTGAAACAGTTTGGGGGCAGGAATGGGTATGTGGTTATAAGTGGTGATAGGTGTTCTTTTCAAGTAAAGAGTAAAACAATCTGTTGCAGAAGTGTAGGTCTTACACAGATCTGTTTAATGTGTAGTGTTAGTCTTGCAATTAGAGCTCCTTTCTTATGACTATTGCCTGTGTGTGCTAAGCCTTTTTAGTGTATAAAACTCATAAATTCACTTATAAGCAAAGTGTTGAACTTTTCAAATGCTGATGTTGCCCTGCAGCTTTTTACCAGACTTTTCTCAACGATTGCACTGAATGTGTATTCATGCCTGGTGAAACTTCTCTTGACAGTAATGCTGTGACAATGAAATATCACAAGGGTGTATTGGGAACAGTTGTATGATTGTGTGCATTTATTTCTTGAGAGCAAGGTAGGAATTAATAGCTGTTGTATGTAAACCGTGATTCAATATAGCCTGTGAGCTTTTGACATTTTTTTTGTTGCCTCTTATACACTTGAGTATGATCATCTGCATTCTCTCTCTCCCTTACTGTTCTCTGATGTTGGTGAAAGTACCATTAATGTACATGTTTTTGAGACGGCCTAAAACTGTTCAAGTGATGTAGTAATCTGCAGTTTGTTTTCGCTAAACAAGACGTTTAATTCTCAGGTTGTGTGTGTAAATATATATATATATATATATATATATATATATATATATATATATATATATATATATATATATATATATATATATATTGCGATACTCCTTCTGTTGTTTTACAAACAAGAACGGAACGGACTCCACTTGTTTCGTGCATATAATTATTTATTTCTTGCTTCTGCCGCCATTACGCGTTTCGGGCCACCCAGAGCCCTTGATCACATATGTTTTTTTCAGTGAATATATATATATATATATATATATATATATATATATATATATATATATATATATATATATATATATATATATATATATATATATATATATATATTCACTGAAAAAAACATAGGTTTTAGGGGTGTTATAGTTAGCTGGACATTTCACTCGTACAAAACCATTGAAATTCCTCCGTTATAGTTAGTTCTGCTAACTATAACTTGCGCGCCCGCAATCCACTACTGATGATGTCACATATTACATCATTCATGACATGGCACGTGACATCACTGATGACATCTCAAATGACATCTCTGATTACATCATCCAGTGAATGTGGTCTGGTTCGTTATTTAAATATGTATTATATATATACAGCAATCTGCATTGAAGAATGAGTGGATATATAAATATCTGGATGGAGGATTTAGTAACCGTGTGATTGTCAGTCAGTAGTTCTTTATTCGGTTGTTAAAAACACCATAAAAAGATATACACAATTCATTATTAAAAAGACAATTAAATCAACTTCATAAGAACGCTGTTAAAAAGAGAAATACATATTCACAAAGGAGGTGCATAAGTTCATAATAATCACAATTTACACCTGACCTCTAGTTGCTCTTAATCTCCGTGCAACTTTAATGAAATTCAATATGCAACACAAAGTCAATGGGTCAGCCGCCTGTTGTAAAAAAAAGTAGTGCAGGTTTAAGTTGAGTCAGTTTCGCCCTTTTTAGGATATCAATTAAAAATCTCAGCCTCGGCATTGAATAAAAGGAACAAAAAAATACAAAATGAAGGGTGTCCTGCGGAGACATATTGTCGCAGCCGCAGGCACCCTTCTGCTCAATCGAAACAGTATAGCCTAATGGCTCAGCTAATAAGTGTGGTTAAAGATTGAGCCTAAAACGAGATATTAAAAATCTGTCGTGGGCATTGTACATGAGGTAAAGATAAAGTTCCATTCCCTCAGTAGTCTATGCGCATTCACTGACCCCTTAATTCCTTCTACTAACATTCTACTAGTGTTTATTTGGGCCAAAAACAGTCTTTTAATCTTGGGTTTATCCTGAGCTCTAATTACTGATGGATTGACAAAAAAGTCTAAATAGCCCAGGTTCTCCAGATTAGTCTTGACATACTTGAGCAAGGGTATGTTCATACACCTTTCTCTCCCTAAACAATCTGTCAGTATTTGCCTACTCATCGCAGCTTCTGGGTTTGTCCACACATTAAGCCACGATAAGATAGGTGGCTATTGCGCCATTTGATGAGGTTAGTTTCCCGCATCTCTCTTCTACCAGGGAGGTGAATTTTAGCGACTCATCAAACAGTATGCCCAAATATGAAAATGTGTGCACCCTCTCCAATGTGTGGGTCCCAATTTTGTGTATGTACTTGGTTCGGGGTTTATTACCTGCCAACATGACAAATGATTTGCCAAGATTAGCGGAGAGGTCTAAGGTTCCCATAAACTTCGCAAAGCCGTTAATTAGAATCTGTAAACTTTTCGAAGTACGGGCTAACAGCACTGCGTCATCTGCATAAAGCAGAACTGGAATGTGACGCGTGCCAACTTTTGGGCAGTCGGTGTTTAAATTAATCAAGGTCTGCTCTAAATTATTGATGTATAGTGAGAAGAGAAAGGGCGCAAGAATGCACCCCTGTCTCACCCCACTAGTACACACGAAGGGATCAGTGAGTCCCCCCTCAGTGTTATAGCGTACCCTAGCTGTGGTATCCCTGTGCAATTCCCTGAGTATGGTAATCAGACCCTGGTCAATGCCAAGCTGGCTCATCATTAGCCACAGCTTGTCCCTATTTACGTGATCAAAGGCAGCCGCCAAGTCCATGAACCCTAGATGGATCATTTCATTGGTTGTTTTAGTGTACTTGGCGACTAACATATAAAGATTCAAACATTGATCACTAGTTGACCTCCCTGATCTAAAACCATATTGAATGTCCGATATGTTTTTTCATCGGTCCATTCGATTAGTCTATTGAGGATTACTCTTCCCAGGATCTTCGCAGAGACATCAATCAGCGAAATGGGCCGGTAACACTGAGGGTTGTCCCTGTTTCCCTTCTTAAAGATGGTAACAATGATGGCAGTTGACCAGGAACGTGGCAAACCAAACATTATGGCAGCATTTATCACCCTAGTCATGATCGGGGCCCATAACTCCACATTACTGATGAACAGATCAGGTGGAGACCCATCTGGGCCGGGTGCCTTGTTTTTAGATAGTCCCTCAATGCCCTCAGTTATTTCCGCTAGGATGAACCCAACCAACTGCTCCTGAGAAACAGCACCTTCCTCCGGAGCGATGCGCTCATTACCGTGGTTATACAGACTCTTAAAGTGGGAGACCCACTGCTCCGCTAGGATGTTTGTACCAACCTCCGGGGTGCGACTATTGTAGGAGCAGGGTTTATTAATTATACTCCAGAATTTGGTAAAATCTCTTCTTTCTCCTGCCTCCCTTAAATCTGCCCACAATTCCGCCTGTAATGCTAGTTTCCTCCTTTTAACCTCAGCCTTATATTTTGCTCTACACTGGGTCACCCTATTTTGGTCCCTAGGCTTATGTTTAAGGCAACTTTTTAGCTCCCTGAGGGCCCGTGAGCAGCCTTCATCACACCATCTTGTATGGTTAGGGGTTTTTTTTGGGGTACGTATTGTCAGAAGTCCCTCAACCAAACTCGTAATCCTCCCGAATGCGTCTAATAATTGTGGCCAATCAGTTTCAAGGTTTAGACATTCTTAGATGGGCTGCTTCCCTTGCTCCATCAAGGCTCTATAAAATGCAGCACTCTCAATGTTGGCCCATTTGAGTCGCCTACCTTGGTCGGTCGCCCTCTCAGCGATGCTCCCCGCTACACATATCCTTGGTGAGACCAAATACTGAATTTGCATTATTAGAGGATTATGATCACTAAATGGGCTCCACTCAATCCCCACTGTTGCGATTCTATGCTTAAGGGCCCTGGAGACCAAGATATAATCAATAATTGACGAACACCCTCTACCTTTAAAGGTCGGGGGAGGGTGCCATAACTCTCCAAAACCATCATATCTATTGTGTGTTCCATGTCATGGTTAATCAGAATCTTGCTCAGGTCCCTTCCTTCTATTGTGTGGACGAAATGAGTGCCTTTTTTAGTAGGGTAGTGTGACCAGTCTGAGTTAATTGGGAACAAGAAAGGGCATAAGTGAGTATTTAAATCGCCCATAATTATATTAAATGGATATTTTGCTCCGTTTGTATTGGAATATTCCTTGCTCAGTCTGGAATCTAGTGCCCCCAGAGTGTAGTTTCCCTCTCTGTCATCTCCCAGGTTGTAGACCTTATACAGGACCAATCCAAGTCCCTTCCCCTCAAATCTTACAGCCTGTACATTATGAGATGGGCTTATTATATTGGACCATTTGCCTTGCACCCTTAAATCTACATACAAGGACAAACCTCCCATGGCTCTACCTGACTTAGATTTTAGAGCTGGAATAAAAAAACATTTATAGCCCTGTATGTGGAAGGGGCTATTATCAGTCACCCAGGTCTCCTGGAGGCTGATAACCTCAAATTGTTCAATCTTCTCCCTCCATTCCTGGTTATTAAATTTGCTTGCCAAGCCAGCCGTGTTCCAGGAAATAAAATTTAAACCTCCCTCTGGCTTATTAGCCTGACCCCCACTTTGAATATTTTTTTGAGCTCCGTTTGGCCCTTCTGGGACCCTTGAGACCCTTCTTCTTCCCTCAAGACCATGGGGAGTTTCACCCTTCTCCGACTCCCTTTCCACCCTACTAGACTGCAATGTGTCTCCGTCAGATGCAATTACCTGATCAGCGGGCTCTTCCTTTCTTGCTGCCCTCAGTGTTACTAATGGATCTGTATCGTCCGTATTCCGATTAACTAGAGGGTAGGGATGCTGTGATGGGCTCGTCCAACCCTCCCTCATGGCCACCGCGTTTCTGCGCTTTCCCACATTTCTTAACTGTGTTAATGGAGCAGGCGAGTAAGTTAGTCAGTCATTGTCCTCTAGGGACAACAAGGGGGTAAACCTGTTTCTCCAGCTAACCAAGCCACCTTCCCACATCCCTGGCCTTTCTCCATGATATCTCTGATTTGGGTTAGGACTGGTGTGGGTTCTCACCCTTCTTCCTTCCAGATGACAAAATTCCTCATTTTGGGCTAACTGGCGAGGATAAAAGTAATCCAGGGGCAGAGGTTTAATTGTCCCAGTGTAGTTTATTGAGTCATTTCTAAGGATATGTTTAACTACGCTACTGTCCCTGAAATTAATGGTGATACAGTTTCCTGTGATGTCTTTATGTCTACTCCCGACCCAGTTCACCCTTCTAACAAAAAGGATCTCCCCATCTTTCCCCTTAGGCAGCGGTTTGTTAGAATTGGGTGTGTAAGATGTAACACAGGTCAGGATATCTGTGGTCGGTTTTTCTTTTATTTCAAGTAGTGCTCCTCTGTGATTATTTCTGGCTCGTTTTCGGGCTTGGTTTACGATTTTCTTTGGGTACTCCCTTTGGATCAGGTTTTTTGTTAGGGTGTCCGCCTCTCTTTCATATTCTGTAATGGTCACCCCCCCACCTGGCAGGCCCATTGTCTCTGGGATTGATTCCCTGTTAGAACCACTCAGTAAGTTCTGCGATGTTTTTCTACGCCCCTTGGTAACAAAGACCCCTACCTATCTGAGAGACACAACAGAAGTTCTGAACCTCATTGAACAATTTGAAACACCAGCATCAATCACCCTCTTAGTCACCTTAGACGTTGAGGCTTTATACACGAACATCCCTCAAGATGCGACACTTTTAGTCCTGGACAAAGTGCTCCGTAACGTGGACCCATGGCCATCCGAAACACCTATCACTTTCATCTGCGACTGTGCTACCATAGCATTGAAAGAGAATTACTTCGCCTTTGAAGAACAACTTTACCATCAGGTCCAGGGGACCAGCATGGGGAGCACCTTTGCGCCGAGTCTGGCCTGTTTGTACATGGCGGACTTTGAAGAAGAACACATCCTCACAGACGCCAACCCTTACAAGACCAATATTCTACTATGGCGAAGGTACATCGATGATATCATTATCTTTTGGAAAGGGGATGAAGAATCATGTCGAACCTTTTTCACATGGATTAATACTCTTAACCCTTTTCTCAACTTTGTTGGCACGATGTCATCTGAGTCCATCCCTTTCCTAGACCTACTCATATCTTTGAAAGACGGGTCCCTCATGACCACTAACTACAAAAAACCGACTGACAGGAACAGTCTCCTCCTGTTCAATAGCCACCATCCAAAATCTTTGAGGAACAATTTACCAGTGGGTCAGTTTCTACGGTTACGACGTAACTGCAACACCATTACAGAATATGAAAGAGAGGCGGACACCCTAACAAAAAACCTGATCCAAAGGGAGTACCCAAAGAAAATCGTAAACCAAGCCCGAAAACGAGCCAGAAATAATCACAGAGGAGCACTACTTGAAATAAAAGAAAAACCGACCACAGATATCCTGACCTGTGTTACATCTTACACACCCAATTCTAACAAGATTCAAAAAATCATTAAGAAGAACTGGAAGATCCTGGAAACTGGACAGTTCCAACCAGGTCCCCGACCACTCTTCTCTTTCAAAAGAACCCAGAACCTCAGGGACATGCTCGTGCACACACGGCCAAAGAAAACCATTCAGACACAACCCACATTATGGAACCTACCTCCAGTGGTTGGACATTATCCATGTGGCTCATGCGCCGCATGCCCCCAGACTAGTCCCACCAAGGAAATAGACTTGGGACTTTCTAGGCTCTGGAAACAGACAAGGCACACGAACTGTAACACCAAGAATTGCGTGTACTTAATTACCTGTCCCTGTAGCCTACAGTACATTGGCATGACCACCAGACCAGTGAAGGTCCGAATTGGGGAGCATAAAAGTACAATCCGACGCAAACGCACAGCCACCAGACTACAAAGCCACTTTCTGGACAAAAATCATCCTCCAGAAAGTTTACACTGGACAATAATTGAATCCAACTCCCAGTGGTCAGCAACCACATTATTCAGACAAGAACAACGTTGGGTGTTTAAACTTAGTAGCAACAAAAAAGGATTGAACGAGGATATACCCTGGGTGGATCTTTCACACTAATATCCTTACACCAGGGCGAGTTGCTTCAAGATGCCTGCTACAACACCTTACTTTCCATCAGTATAACACTATACCAATCATTAAGAACTTCAGCAATCCCGACCCTACTGCCATGTCTGATTAATTTCCAATATCAAGCGTACACTCTTGGGAGTTATGGTATCTATGATAGCGATACTTTACCACATGTAGTTCATGCAGGTGACATATCTCCCCTTCGCCGCTCCAAGATGGCCGCCCCCTTTCTCTCCTGAACTCCGCTAAGCATTACACACACATACAGAACACAAGGAGTATCCCTACACCCTATACTATCTTACCACACTGGTTCCCAACCTTACAGGGTACAGAGACACAGATTTTTGATGGCCTCAGCAATCCAATGGGGGCCTGATCACTATCTGGACCGTACAGAGTACCGTTATTAATATCATCCTATGACTCGCGTTCCCATTCCAACATGGCCGCCACCATTTGGATAACCACTGAGGACCCCCCTTCACGCCGCGTGATGACGTCACGGCCTCAACTTCCCGCGTTGATTCCCGTATTTAGGGAGGTCCGCTTCCCGACCAGGTATGCTACCGGCAGTACCGCTGGACGGGTAGGTTTCCGGTTCCGTGAGGGCAGAACAGCAGTAAGTATCTCTTTGTCTTTTATGAAAGATGCTGGGCTGGTTCCTTGTTTATCCGCTGGGCCCTCCCGATGTAATCCAGTCCTATGTTTTGTTTATTTTTCCTAGCTTCACAGCGCGGTACTTCCGACGGAACCCTTCTCAGACGAGGGGAGGGTAGGCGGGATTTTTTGTCTCTATGTATAGTATTTCTCCACTCACATCGGCCACGCCTAACTCCGGGTCCGGTTTAGTCACGCTCCAGACCCCACACGAGCACCTTCAGTTGCACTAGATCCAAGCTCCATGTACTCCAGGCATGTCTCGTCTCTCTCGTATTCACACAGGGTCGTGAATGTCACTCCAGGTCCGGTTTAGTTAAGCTCTAGACCCCACACGAGCACCTTCAGCTGCACTGGATCTAGTTCCATGTTCTCCAGGCATGTCTCGTCTCTAACGTATTCACACAGGGTCGTGATTGTAACCAGTGCCACCACCTCCTACCACCTTGTGTTTCACTAAACCTGTGGCCACCTATTATCAACATATATAGCACTGGGTGGTAGATGTGTACTACACACAGATCATACCATCAACGCACGATGTTACAATACTAGTCTATTATGCAGCATAGTTTATTCTATGCACCTCCGTCACAGCAGCACCTTGTTGGTACTGCCAATCATCGTTACCTAGGTAGAACCTACTTCACATATTTGTTCACCTTGCTATGCATGTCACATCGAAGACGCACTGACGCTTCACCAGTCCCATGCATCTGACACTTGGGCGCAACCAGTGCACTTGTGACTTCGAGCTCACTTTTTAAAGGAACATATATAACAAATATGTAACTGGGCTCTGAACTTTTTGTGTTTTTTCTCTTTGTTTTCCCCCCCCCCCCCTTTCTTTTGTCTCCTTTTTAGGCTGAGAATCAGGACTTTAGTATAAGAACGGGTCCTTCCAATCATTACCATAACCAGGTCTCTCTAGGGATACAGTGTGTCTTTTCCTGATCCCTGGGTTCTTTCTTTAACTGGTCCTGATGAAGCGCTAAGGATCCCCTAGGGACCAATCTGTAGCGCGAAACATGTCGACCCCCTTTTTTTAAACCACACCTTATCACACTTACACTCGGGTTGAGAGAAGTGGGAATTTATTTGTTTTAATTTCCCCTCTCACAACGGCACATACGTGCATCTCCATCCCCGTTGACTTTTACTCTGAAGCAGGGGTCCTACGAATAAAATTGACAGGGCCTCCTGCTCCATTTTAATTCACATTCACTGACACTTTCTTCCCACATACCCGCACTCACCACTGTGGCAAACTCCTAAAAGATCTCCGCTAGAGAGCCCCTCGGGGCCCGTGAGGGACTGCAGCGCCACCCCCACGAGGAGCAACATTGCCCGATGATGATGCTATACACTCGAAAGGGTGTGTGAGGGCACTACGTACCAAATCAAGGAGTACCTCCCTCTTTCTTTACACACTCACCTATCCCAGGAGACTACCCCTCTTCTCTATAACACCACATAATTAGTGGCTGTGTTCCCCTTTACCCAAAGGAACTGATACCATCCATTGTAATCATACGTCCTTTGTCAAGGCCATGCTGTCTCCTCCGCCCGGACCTCCCTCGTCTGTGGTGCTGGAGAGCGCCTGGAAGTACTTCGCCACGCGGTTTTCCTGTGGCTTCGGCGCCTTTTGTGTCGGGGGCGCCCGGGACGTCCTCCCCATCAGACCGCCCCCTCCATGCCTCGCGCCGTCGCCACCACCAATCCTGTGGCCCCGTTGCGACCGACCTCCACTGCTCGACCACCGAGACCCCGGAAGCTGAAGCAGGGACCGACTTGTCTCCGCCTGCCGCCCCCGCCTCTAGACGCTCAGCTGCTTCCACGGGCCGTGCCTCAAAGTCCTCTCCAGTGCCGACCAGCCCCCACAGCACAAAGCGCCCTTCACACCCAGCGCGCCAGAGAACCAGTGCACTGGAGGCCCCCCCGATGCTGGCAAATGTCCTACTTGGCCGCCATCTTGGAGTCAGGCACCGTCTCGCGCCCGGACGCGCGGCGATTGCCCCCGGCGTCTCCGCTCCCTCCAGCCTGCATCGATCTCCGTCAGGGTGCTCCTCTCGTCTCCCGTTGGCCAGCCGTCCCTCCTCATGAGCGCCGTGGTGGTCGCAATCTCCGCTTCCTCGTGTGGGTCCCACGGTAAGATGGCTCCTCGCGCTGCCCCTCCTCGGCGCCGGCAAGATCAGCCTCCCTCCAGCCGCGGCGGTCACTCCCGCCGCGCGGTCAGCGCGACAAGCCTCCGATCACTCCCCTGAGTCCGGGTGGGCCGCGGCTCGGCGATCGGCCGCGGCCCTCTGCCGCCATTTTGCCCGCTCGCTGCTCCCGGGTCAGTGCTCGCTTTCTAGCCGCACCGGGGCCGCCACATCCTCACCGCCTGGCCATTTGCCTCCACAAGTGTCCCGCGAGCGTTTTCCCCGCAGTGCGCCAGTCCAGAGCCCCCGTCTAGCCACTTTCAGGAGTCCGTGGGGCCGGAGCTGACTCGGTGCACTACCAGTCATCCATCTTACTTGGCCATGCCCCCAGTGATCTTATTTTTTAGTTCCTGATGAGACTCCTTCTGTTCACCTTTTAGTTCTGGGGCCCCCGCGAGGATCACTACTAGTGGGCATGCCTCTGGAGGTAAATTAATCGTTGGAAGGGGAACAATGGGTGCTATCCTGGACATGATCGCCGACTGGTGGGATGCTTGCTCTATGAGTGGTGTTCGTGGAGCTTGGCTGATCCCTTGGTATTGTGGGTGAACTCTGACCTTTCCCTCCTTTGTGCTGATCCTTCTCCATGACACTAATAGTATCTGTCTGTTGCATTGTGTGCGCTTCTCGTGTTGGAATCTATGTAGCTAAAATATGTCTCCTCTCTACACTACTAGTTTGCTCCACTACAGCAGGGGCTCGAATGGGACAGATTGCATTAGTGTTGGTGATAGTATCTGTCACTGGCCTATGTGCCCTATCTTTATTTTTCACTTCATTGATTAATTTGTCCAATTTGCTTACAAGTGGTTTAATCTGACCCACAGTAAAGGTTTCCAAATGTGTTTGTAGGTCAGCCACTATTTGCGACATCCAAATAGGTGGGATTGTATGTTGTTTTGGCTCGACCTCCCTCCCTGCCCCTAGTTTAGTTTTCATGATAGGGGTGGCACTGCCAGTTCTAGATCTCTTTAATCTGGCTTTAGTTGGACCGGCCTTACGTTTCCTGCGTGCCTCTATTAGTGTGCCCATGATATGGTCACCCGTTTCCCCCTCAATGTTATGCTGGGCACAAGGTAGGTCCAGGACACTAGACTCAGGAGAAGGCTCAATTTCCACAATCTGTGAATCTAGCACTTGACTTAAATTTAGGGGCTCAATCACTGGGGTGAGAGATAAACATCTCTGTTCGTGCAATTTCGTTAGAGACTGCCCGAATTGCTTTTTGTAGCATACGATCAATTGCTGTGGGTTGAGCAATCTGTGGGGGAAGTATGCCATCATCCTGTGAAAGCAACTTTAACTGGGTGGGCAGCCTAAGCTTAGATTTAGTCTAGCGTGTTGTAATTGTACCTGCCATACTAACTATGATACAGCCTCAGATCTTAAGGCAATAATCTTCGGCTTGTGTTCCCACCGGCCACCTAGTGGGATCCCTGAGGATATACCTGTGGCACCCGTATAAGCCTTCAACACCTCCTTTAGTCATCCCCTTCTTATATTTAATCTAATGTCTTGCCCTTTAGACCACTCCAAACACGTCACAGATCTTATATCCCAAGTCTCTGTTGGCGGGCCTGATTAAGTTACCCAGTTCAATTGTCTTTGGCCCGCTTTTCCCTTACAACACGCTTGTGTGTTAATGGTATAATACCAGGCAATTAGCAGATACCGAAGAAAGAAAAAGGAGAAAAGACCTTAAGCACTTGCAGCAAAGACAGTTACAAGTCACACACAGAAAAAGATAGAGTTGGTGCTTACTATCAGTTGATGCGTGCGGAGTCCCATCGCCCTTGTGAATACGTACAAGAGGTCAACATAAGGGGGGTGGCCCAGCCCTGCCTCTTCCTGTCGAAGACGGGCAAGGACGGGCCCGCCCTTGGCCCGGGCTTCGCCAGTGCGCTGCCCGCGCTGCGGGAGGCTGAGGGTGTTTTTAAAGCGCCTCCGGGCGCGCTTTTCCGCGTCACAGCAAGTGACCAGCTGGGGCGTCTGGTGGCTGTGGTCCGTCGGTTGTTTCGCTGGCCGTTGTCCTCGCGGCGAGATGAAGCTCCCCCCTGCTGCCTTTGATGCGTCCCGCGCTGCGGGAGGCTGAGGGTGTTTTTAAAGCGCCTCCGGGCGCGCTTTTCCGCGTCACAGCAAGTGACCAGCTGGGGCGTCTGGGGGGCTGTGGTCCGTCGGTTGTTTCGCTGGCCAGTGATTGACTGTTTACTTGACTAATTTATAGTGTCTCACTAAATATATTGGATAGTGACTAAACTGTGTGAATATCTGTATCACTTTGTCAGTTGTTGTGTAAACTGCTGCACCAGTTGGTTACTAGCTACGTGAAAGTCTATATTCGTTTTTGATTAGTTAACCGAGTATTTGTATGGGTGAGTGAATGTGTGTGTGGTTCGGTGGGAAGGGTGTGACTGCTCAAAGATGTGTGAATAGTTGATTCAGTAGGTATATGAGGTTAAGACGACATGTTATAACAGTTGTTTGGGTGAGTGAATATCTTTATGGGTGTGGTAATGAGCAAATATATCTCTCAATGGTACATGTCCAAACAAAGTAGAAAAATAAAAGACAGTGTATCTGACAGTTGTATAAAAATAAGTATTCATAAGACTCAGTGATTGTATAAGTGACTGTATGGATAACTGTATACTTGTAATAGTGATTTTATAACACACTAAGGAGTTACTATCTATATGAATAAATTAAGTGGTGTTTGTATAAGTGTGTAGCTGAGTAAATGTAAGTATGATCCATTGTTTGCATAAGTGAGTAGGATGACTGCATAAGTGAATAGGATGTGTGCTGGTGTGCAATGTTGATATAGGTGTATAAGTATATTTGATAGTGTTCTATTGATCATTGACAGCGTGTATGAGTGAATCAATAGGTAAGTGATTAGATGTGTGTGTAGATCTAGGAACAACAGTGGGTTTTTAGAAATTTGTATTGGTGTACCAATGGATTCAAATATGGTACTCTGTATGTTACAGTGAGTGATGAAAGGTTATACTACTGTATGATGAGATGTATCTGATTGTCACGTGGATGATGTCATCAGTGATGTTATTTGAGATGTCATCAGTGATGTCACTGACCATGTCATGAATGATGTAATATGTGACATCAGCAGTGGATTGCGGGCGCGCGAGTTATAGTTAGCAGAACTAACTATAATGGAGGAATTTCAATGGTTTTGTACGAGTGAAATGTCCAGCTAACTATAAAGCCCCTAAAACCTATGGTTTTTTCAGTGAATTTCTAAGGTTTTTTAAATGCGAATTCGTAACTATAACGCCCTTGAAACCTGTTTTTTTCAGTGAATTTCAAAGGTTTTTTTAAATGCTAATTCCGAACTATAACGCCCCTGAAACCTGTTTTTTTTCACTGAATTTCTAAGGTTTTTTAAATCATAACTTTTTAATATATTGTTATATTTAGTTTTTTTATACTGTTTTTCTACATTTTTTAAACCTATTTTTACATATTTATTTTTTTCATTACACTACATATTTTTTATGTAAATTAAAAAAAGTTTTTAAAAATATTGAAACTCAAATTATTTTTTTTTATTTGAAGTTGCGCATCCGATGCGTACCGTTCTCGATCACTGCACGGAACCTAGCCACCACTTTACAATTGTTGAGAAGGATCCGCGTAGGGTGTGCGATGGGTGGGTATTTTCCTGCGCGATTGCTATGCGACCCGTACGCGACTTCAGGCGCATACGCGACGCATACCTATTACATTACGCGACGCTCGCGCGCTTCCGTGTTTGACGCGGTGGGTGCGCGAGTCCCGCAAAAAAATTTTATGTCAAAAAGGATATATATATGTATTTAATATAAATATTAAGGCAAGACATAATCTGAGCTAATCATAAAAATTATATACTTTTACTTTTAATAAACCTATATTAGTTATTAATGTGATTCCGCGAAGTCGCGCTGGGTGCGTGCTGCCTACGCGCAGGGTGCGCAGGCTCCATGTTGACCTGAAAAAAAGAGATTTGATTGTTTCATTAGACTTCCTATTGAAGGACCCCACCCATTTCAATTATTCTTCTTAGACCTTCTTTGGAGCAGCATCTCTGAACTTTGAAGAACCTTTTTTTTGCTAAGTGCACACTTAGTATTGCTTTCCATTGCAAAACAATGGCTTCAGGACAGCAGCCATCCACTGAATCTGATCATTCATCAGATGATGGATTTGTGGCTGAACCTCCACGCCCTGAGCGGTACACATCTATCGTTTGGAAAAAAAATTACGTTTCCAGAAGGACAGAATAAAACAAATGCCACCAAAGTGACGTGCAAAATCTGCGAAAGGGTCCTGTCACGCGGAGATCCCACCAAAAAGTACTCTTGCGGGGCCGCAATTTATGATGAAGCATCTAAAAACTCTGCACCCTGTCAACCTGGCGCGCGAGGAGTGCAGAAGAATGCGTGTAAATCCACCACCTGCAGTACCCAGTACTTCCGGGACGTCTGCCTCTACACAACATCTGGACATAATTCCACAATTTGCCAACCTGAAGGTGCACTGCATAAAGTGCTGCAGATTGCTCTATTACAGAGAACAGTCTGTGGGTTTAATTTGCAGGTTACAGGAAAACCACCGGTGCTAGTTTTTCTTTGTGTTTTTTCCCCCTGAAGTTCATTGTTTTGTTCCTCCAGTTCTTTTTTTTCCTTTTGGAAAAAAACCCCCAAAATCAGAAAATTGTTCAGAAAATCAAAAAAAAAATATAAAACTAAAAAAAAAGAAAAAAAAGTTATTTTCAGAACTAACTTCTCTGGTTAAAAAAGAGCTATATTTGTATGATAGTGTGTGAAAGTTTAGATGAATGTATGCGTGGTGCATAATTGACTGAAAAAACGCATTAGTAGTGTGTGGTGAATGTATAAGTGCAGAACTATAAGGAAGTAGTGCAGCATCACACTGTAAACTCTTTAGCTGCAGTGTGCTGTGGTACTTCTGAAGCACAGGGATGCAACATATGTACATAAATATGTTGCAAGTCTATGTTTCCCTCTGCACGGCTGCTTAAACTGCAGCCATGTGGTGACACAGGCACCCTTGCACCATGGTGCAAGGATATCTGTGTCGTGTGGAGTTTGTTGTTGTGCAGGAAGACTCACCTTCCTGCACAAAAACAATCGGTAAAGGCATTTTTCTCCTTCAATGTATGCTGAGCATTGTAGCATATATTGAAAGAGAAAAAATGAGGAGAACTCTTTCTAAATATGAAAGTGTCTCTTGCACTAGAACTATGTTACAAAACGTGACATATTTTTGGTACAGGATGCTTCTAAAATTTCCCTATAAGTGCTTAGGTATTGGCAGACTATTACAATAAGAACATTTTGCTAGTACATTGTTTGAAAAATTGCACGAGAATGATAGGAGGTAAGCACAGATTTATGTCTCCAAATATGCTCAATAAGAATGATTGAAAAGATTGCGGTCCTTCAATAGGTACAATGGGAAATATTTTGAAGCAATCAAATCTTTTTTTTTTCAGGTCACATGATATCCTATGACAGGGAGATTCCAAAACTACATAGGCATAAACTGGGTGTTTTGAAGACTGTATTAATACTTTGTAGCTTCTTGCAGATCTGCTTGCATAGTATATAAAGAAATTAACTTGTACTAGGGTTAATGGCTAGGCCAATCCTTAACTATATGAGTAATAAATGGAGAAATTTCAGTACTGCAAAGAGAGAAGAAGATACATTTATAAGTACTTAGGCTTTGTCAAAGTGATAGAAAAAGTTTTTAGAGTGGTGAAGGGAAGGGATGGAGCCTGATGTGACATCTTCAAAGACACTCTGTCGGAATTTAGTGTCTTTTAATTGTGAAAGTCCCTGGGCCCTACTAACCCACCATGCCTCTCTATTGAACATCATACAGCTGCATTGTATTGAGGTGCTCTGAAACCATGTCCCATTTTATACCTCTCTCCAATGCAAGTCTTTCGCACTTTCTGCACATATGTGGTGGGTTAGTTGGCCCCAGGGACACTCAGTATTCATGTTAACTTTATCCTGTAACTTAAAACGCCCACTGAGCATATTTCCAGACATATGTACTCTGTCCATACCCCCTTATTTCACCAGTGTTCCAACAAACACCCCATTGTGCATATTAATACTTAGTTAAACTTACCTTCACAGTGATAGAATTAAAAAATGCTACACATTTTTTTAGTTGTTTTTATAATTTACATTTTTGAAAATTGCAAATTTTAGAATTAGTATCTCTGAAAGAGAAGAAAAAATAGTTATCATATATAATAAGCCAAAGCACTGTCTACACTTAATCCTTGCGATTTATGTATAGTCACTGCATATGCCCAAGAAAGAGGAAACTGTTTTCTACGTACATACAAATCTTTAACAAGCAAAAAACTAGCAGAACAACGAGCAATTTGTTTCACTTCTTCAATCTGATCAAATTTGATTTTTAAACATTCAATTGCATCTTTTTTTTGATAATTCACAAACTCAACAACTTTTCCCATTGCTCCATTCACTAAACCTTTTTCCACATCCAAATTACGCCGCAAAATAACCCGACAGTTTACACATACATAAAAATTATGTTCGAGGCATATGAGCTGCAGATTATACACTGTGCATAGATCGCCATCTGGTGTTGGGCCCGGATGTTTGCAGTTTGTTTTTCCTCTTGGAAAGTCTTTGGAAGTCATGAGGTCGGTGACTCCTCCTTTGGGTCGTATTGCGCATGAGCTTCGGCTCCATCCTCAGATTGTTTTTTTCCGCCATCGGGCTCGGATGTAATACTTCGCGCTCCGGTTCCGAACTTTTCCAGTTCAGCGATCGATGCAAAATCCTCGCTCATCGAGATCCTTCAGATAATAAATCATCTTAATCACCTTCTCTTCGGCACTTCCTCGATTCGGCGGCGGCCTTCAGGCCTATTCCGGCTCCGGTCTCGGCTGATGGAAAGAACTCCCTTCAAGAAGTGCCCTCGATGTGGGTCCAAATTCCCCCACACCGATCTTCATGAGGTGTGCAACCTCTGCCTCGCCCCTGAACACGAGGCCCGAGACTGTCCCGCCTGCAAGTCTTTTCGATCTAAAAAGACTATTCGAGATCGAAGGGCCAGATGCAACATGGCGCACTCCTCGACCTCCGCTCCAGTCGACATCTTCGGGGACGACGTCGAAGCTCCGGGACAGCAGAACATCGAAGAAGAGGACGACTACCTCGTCAGTGCTTCCGAGGCCGACGACTCAGATGTGGAGGACATCACCCCGGCGCAGAGTGTCGGGAGTACTATACCCCCTCCCACGCCGATACCCAAAAAGGCTTCGGTCACGCCTTCGCCTTCGGGCCAAGGCAAGACCAAGGATACTGCTTCTCACACCCCACCTTCGGGCCCGGTAAAGAAGCCTGTTAAGCCTTCCGGCAGCTCGGGCTCGAGCCAGCCTACCAGCGGTACCGAAAGACACCCTTCGGCACCGAAGAAAAAATCGGCCTCCACCTCCACACCGAGCCCAGCACCAAAGCCCTCGGTGTCGAAACCTGCCCTCCCGGTGCCGACCAAACATCACAAGGCCCTCGGCACCGACACTCCCGTGCCGAAGCCTCTTTCGGCACCGAACAAAAAATCGGAGGTCCCGAAGAAGCACGGCTTAGACAAACCTAAAAAGCCATCTGCCCCGAAAACCTCGGCGCCGACCGAACAACCAGTGTCGCAAGAACTTTTCACACCGGATCCTCTGCAAAAGACACTTACCAAGGATCCAAAAACTGGACATTTGACACTGTCTTCAAAAAAGACACTTGGACAAACCAGCTCCACCTCCAAAGAGAAAGGACACTGCTACCTCCCCTTTCAGAGTGCCTTCCCCACCGCCTCCACCTCCCCACCTTCTTTACCCCTGCCTTATCGCTCTCCAACCTTGTCTCCAGTCCCAGACGATCTAGGGGAACCTTACTATGATCCAGCAGATGTGCCACAAGACCCCACCCCTACTGGATCTCCAGACCCATGGAACGACTATAACAATCCGGACATCCCAGATGTCCCACAGGATGACTTTTACCCATCTAGGCCATCCCCACCAGAAGATTCGTTAGGCTTTCACCACCTACTACAGAGGGCGGCACATTACCACGGGGTGGAGTTACATACTGACCCAGTGGAGGAAGATTTTCTCCTAGACACCTTCGATAATGCACATAGGTCTACTGCCATTCTACCTATGTTAAAGGGAGTAATCAAACATACACAAGAGGTTTTTAAAGACCCAGGAAGGGGCGCCTCCTCACGTCCGCCCAGCCACCGGCCGCAGAACCAACCTGCACGCGGTCGCGGATTCCGCCGAGGCGGTACTGGAGGACAACGTGCCGGTCAGTCCACATCCACCCCGGCAGCATCCGCCTCAAAGCCCTCCTAGTCCAAGCTTTCAGGCCCATTCCACGCCAGTGGGCGGCAGAGTTCGCCATCACCTGCTCCACTGGTGGTCCATCACATCGGACAGGTGGGTGCTGCAAATTGTCCGAAGGGGCTACTCCCTCCCCTTCGAGACGACCCCTCCGGCCATGCCACCGCAGTCCCACCGTATGTCGGAGGATCACTTGAATCTTCTGCGGGAGGAAGTTACGGCCCTCTTGGCCAAAGAGGCCGTCGAGCGCGTTCCTGGTCCAGAAGTAGGTCGTGGTTGCTATTCCCACTACTTTCTGGTTCCCAAGAAGGGCAAAGGGGGCCTACGCCCTATCTTGGACCTCAGGAGCGTCAACGCCTTCCTCCGGAAGGAACGGTTCAAGATGCTCACTTTAGCTCAGGTTCTGGCTGCCCTCGACCCTGGAGACTGGATGGTAGCGTTGGACTTGCAGGACGCTTATTTTCACATCCCCGTCCTGCTAGCCCACCGGCGTTACCTGCGGTTCACGGTGGGTCAGGAGCACTTTCAGTTCACCGTGCTCCCCTTCGGCCTCACCAGTGCCCCTCGGGTGTTCACGAAAGTGATGGCGGTGGTCGCAGCTCATCTGCACAGATCAGGGGTTCCAGTCTTCCCCCATCTCGACGACTGGCTGTTGAAGGCGGGCTCGCCCCAGCAAGTCGTCTCCCACCTCCAGACTACGGCCGACCTCCTGCATTCGCTGGGGTTCTCCATCAATGTGCCGAAGTCGCACCTGAGTCCCTCCCAGAAGCTCCTCTTTATTGGAGCGGTTCTAGATTCGGCGCAGTACCGGGCCTATCCTCCGGAACAGCGGGTCCTGGATATTCAGGCTCTGATTCCCATCTTTCGGCCTCTATCCTGGGTCTCGGTCAAGTTGGTGCTGCGGCTTCTGGGGCTGATGGCCTCCTGCATCCTGTTGGTGCATTACGCCAGGTGGCGAATGCGGGCTCTGCAGTGGGACCTGAAGTTTCAGTGGGCCCAGCATCGAGGCAACCTGTCCGACCATGTCTTGATCTCGGAGGGCACTGCGAAACAGTTGCAGTGGTGGCTCACGGTCCGCGATTGGGTCAGCGGCAGATGCCTCTCCCTACCCCAACCGGAGCACGTAGTAGTGACGGATGCGTCCCTCCTGGGATGGGGGGGGGGGCCAAATGGGAGAGGCAGAGATCAGAGGACTCTGGTGTCCGGCGGAGACTCAACTCCATATCAACCTTTTGGAGCTGAGAGCGATCCGGCTTGCACTGAAAGCCTTCCTTTCCTCTGTCTGGGGAAGTGTCGTGCAGGTGTTCACGGACGACACCACCGCCATGTGGTATTGCAACAAACAAGGTGGGGTGAGGTCGTACACCCTTTGTCAGGAGGCTCTGCGCCTCTGGACATGGCTGGAACACCAGGGCATCATCCTGGTGGTTCAACATTTGGCGGGCTCTCTGAATGCCAGAGCAGACTAACTCAGCCGCCGGTGCATGATGGATCACGAATGGCGTCTGAACTCGGACGTGGCGCAAGGTCTCTTTCTGCAGTGGGGGGGAGCCTTGGTTAGATCTATTCGCCACCGAAGAGAACGCGCAATGTCAGCAGTTCTGCGCGTTGGAATTTCCAAGGCGGCACTCGCTCGGAGACGCTTTTCGTCGCGAGTGGAGTTGCGATCTGTTGTACGCCTTTCCGCCTATACCACTTCTGCCCAGAGTGCTGAAGAAGATCAGGCGCAACCGGGCCCAAGTCATCTTAGTGGCTCCGGATTGGGCACGAAGGTACTGGTATCCCGAGCTACTCAGTATGTCAATCGATCCTCCGATACGACTGCCTCTTCAGGAGGACCTTCTGTCGCAGCAGCAGGGGACGGTCCTCCACCCGAACCTGTCCAGTCTCCACCTCCATGCGTGGAGATTCAGCAGCGACAGTTGATGCCATTTGACTTGCCTCCTGAAGTTTGTGATGTTATTCTGGCAGCCAGGCGTCCCTCCACGAAAACGGTATACGCCTGCAGGTGGAACAAATTTGTGGCATGATGCACAGCAAAGGCTGTGGATCCCCTTTCCGCACCTCTTTCTGAGGTTCTCCTCTTTCTTCTTTCTTTGGCCCAGCAGGGCTCTGCTCTGGGCACCTTGAAAGGTTATCTTTCTGCAATCTCTGCTTTCTTACGGCTTCCTGATTAGCCTTCTCTTTTCAAGTCCCCTGTTGTTTCGCGTTTTCTCAAAGGCATTACTCACATGTTCCCTCCTGTCCCCTTCGTAATGCCTCAGTGGGATTTGAATCTTGTCTTGACCTTTCTGATGTGTGCTCCCTTTGAGCCTCTTCACAATTGTCCCATTCGTCTTCTGACTCTTAAGACTGCTTTCCTGGTAGCTATCACCTCGGCTAGACGGGCGAGTGAGCTCCAGGCTCTATCGTCTAAGCCTCCTTTTTGTTTCTGTTCATCCGGACAAGGTTGTCCTCCGGACTCGTCCTTCCTTTCTTCCGAAAGTGGTGACCCCCTTTCACATCGGGCAATCTGTCACGTTGCCCACCTTCTTTCCGCCTCCGCATCCTTCGAAAGCGGAAGAGAGGCTCCACCGTCTGGACCCAAAACGTGTGCTGTCCTTTTATTTGGACCGCACCAAATAGTTCCGGGTGGACGACCAACTTTTTGTTGGATACGTAGGTGCTAAGAAGGGGAGGGCTGTACACAAGCGGATCATCTCACTGTGGGTTGTATTGTGTCTAAAGGTTTGTTACTCTTTGGCGAAAAAGGACCCTCCTGTTGGGCTGAGAGCCCATTCCACCCGGGTCACAGCGGCGACTACTGCCCTGGGACGGGGAGTTCCCTTGCAGGACTTCTGTCAGGCGGCGACGTGGGCCTCTCTGCACATGTTTGCCAAACATTATTGCCTGGACAGCCAAGTCCGGAGAGACGGCTTCTATGGCCGTTCTGTTCTCCAGGACTTTCTGGTGTGATCTTGGTTCGCAGACCCACCACCGGGGTTGGTATTGCTGGTGTATCTATTCTAAGGTGAGGAATCTAACTAACATGTTTCTTTCAGATGAACAAGTTACTTACTTTCGGTAACGATGTATCTGTAAGAAACATTAGTTAGTTAGATTCCTCACCGCCCCACCCATCCTCCCCGTTCTGCGAACCGACATCTAGGGTTAAGGCCAACCTGTTCAGGGCCCTAGACTTTTTGGCACCAGTGTCGGTCTCTTGCATGGCTCTGCGTTCCTGGTGCGGAAAGCTATGTACAAGAACGGACGTCCGCGCGCGAGGGCGGCGTCTAAGTACTCTGACGTCATTCTGGCGCACGACGCCAACGACGGACGCGGAGCCGCAGACGACGCCTAGCGACGCGCAAGGGGTATTGCTACAAAAATCTTTCCGGATCCAGCCTGATGCCTGGGGATATTCTAAGGTGAGGAATCTAACTAACTAATGTTTCTTACAGATACATCGTTACCGAAGGTAAGTAACTTGTTCATTATGATCAGTGGTCGCCATGAGGTTGGTCTCTGATATGTGGCCTCGAGGGCTTAACTCTGTCATGTTACAAGTGTGCTCTCATGCAACCAAACTCGACCCGAGATGAGAAGTGAAGCAGTACATCGCCGATCACAAGACGTCACTTGCCTAGCTTAAGCCCAGTTCAGATAGACGGTCCGTATTCTCCTCACACTCCCGAGCTCACTCCCACAAGAGGTCAGCTTTGCGGTCAAAGTTTTCTGGTAAGCCAAAATTGAAGTCCACATGCAAGCACAAGAAAGCGAATCGGTACTCCACCATATTCCATGGTTCACTATCCAAAAACAAGACACAAGAGTGTCATGATGCACGTCGGTCTCCTTTGGAATCTCCAGGTATAGAGTCAATTTCACAGGTGTTCCGTTTGCACCCAGAAGTTCCTGGGCCATCGGCAATGCCGCAGAAAATTGACACCTTTAAGAAAGCCTCAAATACTAGGAGTTCTTCTGCCTCCCTCTGGTGTGTCTTCAATTCCTTAGGATTCTCGGGTGCTTCAATCGGTTTACTGCCATTGGATCCCTATTCACTGCAGTCTGACCCCCTTGAGCTCAATATGGGCTTCGAAGCGGGCTTCCAGATTGGCTCCATTGGTCCCTTCCTTGTCGTTGCAGGTACCTAAACCGCCAGTCTATCACAACAAAGACCTGGGTATCAGAAGGTATTTTGTGCCATACAGGTTGGTTCAAACCTTGTGGGTCTTTGGTAACGCCCCAAGTCAAAAGATCTTTTTATGGGGTAGTTGCCAACTGGTTGGCTACCTTCACTTTCTTAAAAACCAGAAAAACGATAGATGGTTTTACTCTCAGCAGTCTCACAAATGATCGTGAAGGTGTCTAAACTTAAATGTGGTACACCTAAGGTTTCTCAATACAGTAAGCTAATGAGTAAACCGTGAGAAGACACATAAATGTGAAAAAATGTGAAAGAGACGTGATGGCACCTCACGTGCGCAACCCCAATTGAGCTTGCTGGCTGGTACTCGTCAGCATTGCCCACTCTTCTCATCATCGGCAGCCATCACGCTCAAAAATAATAATAAAGAAGAGGTGTCCAAAAAGAAAAACAAGTTGTGTGACTAAATAGTGAACGTTAAAAAGTGAAATAGGTCCACCCACTGCAGGTTCAAACTTTATTCCTCCTTAGGAGTGCACCTACTTCAATGTATAAAAAGGTTGCTAAAAATGCATACCCTCCTTAGATGCCAACATGTTTCATCGCCTGGATTCTTTAAGGCGATTTCGTCAGGGCAACAACAGTCGCTTGGCACACGATAAGGACACTTCTTAAAATCACATTCGGAGACTGCCAAAAGTAAAAGACATACACACATAACACTTAACTATGGTGTTCATCCCCTCTTCTTAGATCCACCCGGATTCTATTAGGTATGTCTATAAATCATTATTCCCTTACCCTCGTGGAGCCTTGGCCTCGCGTACCAGCTCTATGAATGAGGTATCCAATAGGCTCCCTATGTGAGTCCTCTGGGTTCTGTGTGGCATTCCCCCGTAATGCCAACCTGTTAATAATTTTCAACAATTATACAGAATCTTCTTGTGTTCCATTTCAACCTATTGTATGGTCTCCCTCGCCATACTAGTATCGCACTGTCTTCAGGTATTCAGAAAGGCTTTAAAAACCAAAGAACGCTGCTAGTGTTCCATCACTACTTCAGGCCCCCTCTCTCACCGGCAGGCACAAACCCTTCTATCCTTGCAAAAAAGCAGTGTCTTAGCTAATGCAGAGCCCAGTTTCTCATGCAATCAAGGGGTAATTGCTTGGCCTCAAAGACTGACATAGATATACCATGCTGCAGCCCTCCCCTCTTCTATCACGCCTCCTTACCACCTAAAGCCTCACGGAGCTCCTTCTCTCCGCCGGTCACGAGTGTTGTGATCCCGCGGCCAATTTATGCTGCCGCCCCTTACGCATTCTCTACGGTGCGACGCTAGACTGGGCGCCATCTTTGAATGGGGTGATGTACCTATAACTCCAAGCAAGCGCTTCAATTGCCCAACCCTCAGAATTAGTGTCTTTCTCCCGATCTCACACTTCCATTTGAATCTCACCCCGATATGTCAATTCAGGCCTTGCAAGAATTATTGTAATGCGAACCCACAGTTTCCCTACTAGGGACCTCCTCGTAACGGGGCGAAAGCAGGCGCCATATTGGATTGTCCTTATCGTGTGCCAAGCGACTGTTGTTGCCCTGACGAAATCGCCTTAAAGAATCCAGGCGATGAAACATGTTGGCATCTAAGGAGGGTATGCATTTTTAGCAACCTTTTTATACATTGAAGTAGGTGCACTCCTAAGGAGGAATAAAGTTTGAACCTGTAGTGGGTGGACCTATTTCACTTTTTAACGTTCACTATTTAGTCACACAACTTGTTTTTCTTTTTGGACACCTCTTCTTTATTATTATTTTTGAGCGTGATGGCTGCCGATGATGAGAAGAGTGGGCAATGCTGACGAGTACCAGCCAGCAAGCTCAATTGGGGTTGCGCACGTGAGGTGCCATCACGTCTCTTTCACATTTTTTCACATTTATGTGTCTTCTCACGGTTTACTCATTAGCTTACTGTATTGAGAAACCTTAGGTGTACCACATTTAAGTTTAGACACCTTCACGATCATTTGTGAGACTGCTGAGAGTAAAACCATCTATCGTTTTTCTGGTTTTTAAGAAAGTGAAGGTAGCCAACCAGTTGGCAACTACCCCATAAAAAGATCTTTTGACTTGGGGCGTTACCAAAGACCCACAAGGTTTGAACCAACCTGTATGGCACAAAATACCTTCTGATACCCAGGTCTTTGTTGTGATAGACTGTTTGAGTGGAGGGCGACCTGGGCTACTTTCCCTCTAGAGCTCCTTATTGTATACACCTAAACCGCCAGTGCCAGAGGAGCATCCAGTGATGGTTCTGTTGTCTGACCCCAAACCTAATTCAGCTGATCATGAGCAAAGTCATTCTACAAAAGTAGTAAAGCGCCTCTGGTCTCCATACAGTCTAACACTGACCATGTACCTCTTCTAGGGTGGACGTACTATAAGTGACTCCATTGTCTTTCTGGCTCCAATTCTGAGCAAGGTTTGTCACCACACACAGATGATAATTGAGGAGATGGGGATGATTTATGCCTATATTATTATGACCATTTGAGTCCAGTGGGCTGGATAATTGCCCTGATACATGGTTCAACTTGCCATTTGGACGTCCAGCAGAAGAGCGCATCACTTGTAGTGCTAATTTGATAAGTAGCTGAGGTCTTGAATCTACAGTTGCCCTCAGTTGAGATTAAGACAAATGTTCTTATGGAAATCTTACAGCCTTGGCCCGCCTCACTTAAGCCCTTGCTCCCTTTCAATTAGGCCGTCACCAACACTTTAATGGACACCTAGTCAAAGCTCTATTTGTAGTGGGAATCATTTCTGGATTCACATTCGTGCATTATTCCACCATCTAGAGGTTGGGTCCTGAATCCTTTTTTTGTTTTTAGTGGCTTTTTTTTTTCTTTTCACAACGTTAACTATTTTACTGTTGGTCCCAGCTTGATGACGTCCGGTGTACTTCCTAAAATTGTCTGTACGTGATAGCCATCTTCAGATGCTTTTTTTTCGTCACTGGGTCTCGATGCACAGACATCCGGATCTAAAGGAAGAAATTAGGTGTTTTTTCTCAATGGAGAAAACACTGAAAAGAAGACAGCGAAAGGGGAAAAAACAACTCGACCGATGCAGAGGGAAGAGGACGAAAAACACTGTTGCCACCAAGCACATGGGTCGAAGAATGTGAAGTGGGCATGGAACACACCCTTTTCCTTTTTTGCCTGACGTGCCATCATAAATTTGCAAATTAAGACCGCCACAAAGTCTGCAATTTCTGCCGAGAGACCATTGCGCAGAGGACTTCTGAGCCTGTCGGGAGTTCAACCCCAAGACCCTAAAATAAAGATAAAACAGGTAGGCACACTACACCATAGTGCAGTCTCAGAAAGCTAGACCCAGTCAACACCTCTTTGGCGACAAGGAGGCCCTGAAGTGCACCGAACTGGTACAGGGGTAATTCTCTGACACCAAGGAGTCTGTCGATGTCGAAAGAGCTAAGACGCCAAAAAGACACACGAGGGACACAAGCAGAAGGTAACACTAAGGCGCTGAAACCAAAAGAGCGAAGTCAAAACACTCGCAAGTCGTCCTCATCGCCGCAATCCAAGGGAAAAGCGATGGGAGCGCTACCGTTGAGAGGAGGTTGCAGGAGAACCTCTGCAACAAGGAGAAGACTGTCCAGCAGAGGGGGGGGGGGCACAGTCAACAACTAGGCATAGCACCCAGCCCCCACCGCATAGGACCTCACATCAATCCCACACAGTGCATACAATGAGACAAAAGCATGCAATGACAGCTCTTTCGAGTCGGAGCAAGCGTCCGAGGATCATCCCTAAGAGGGGCATGTCACTTCACATGTTACTCCGCACTTAGGGTCTCCCCAAATCTAACACCAGTGACTGGAAAGATATGATAATTTCTCCATCAGTGTAGTTCTATCACTTGCGACAAATGGATCCTAAACATCCGTCATGAATATTGTATCGAACTGCTAAAACTGCCTCTAAACATCAAACCAAGAGCAAGACCAGTCAACCACAAATAACAAAGATGCCTCAGAAAGGAAGTTGACGACCTGTTGCAAAAACAAGCAATCAAGAGTATTCCACCCGAGAAAGAGGGGGCAAGGTGTTGGCTCTTTTTCCTGATACCGAAACCAGACAAAACCCTTAGACCCATCTTAGACCTCAGGGCCTTAAACAGGTACATCAAGACACATAAATTCAAGATGACAATTCCCACAAGAGGTCATGCCATTCTTGAAGAAAGGAGACTACATATCAACCATAGGTCCCAAGGCCACATACCTTCACATCCCCTTGAACAAAATAAACAAAAGGCTCCTGATGTTTGTAGCAGACAAAGTACTCTACCAGTTTAAAGTCCTGCCTTTTTGCATTAAATTAGCACCAAGGGTGTTACCAAAATGCCTTGTAGCAGTGGCGGCACATCAGGAGAAAGGGAATACGCGTGCTACCCTTAACTGGACGACTGTCTTGTAAAGGCAGGATCATTTGAGAGATGCCAGATGAGCATAAGAATCACAATTCACACATTGTACAATTTAGGGTTCTCCATAAATCAAGAGAAGTCGGCATCAACAACACAGAAAGAAAATACCTGTTCGAGGCATATGAGCTCCAGATTACACACTATGCATATATAGCCATCTGATGTTGGGCCCGGATGTTTGCACATGTTTTTGTCCTGGAAAGTCTTTGGAAGTCACGAGATAGGGGACTCCTCCTTAGGATGCTAGTGCGCATGGGCATCGACTCTATCCTCAAATAGTTTTTTTCCGCCATCGAGCTCGGATGTGTTTCTCGCGCTCCAGTTCAGAACCGTTACAGATTCCATTTAGACGCGCATTCCTTCGCCCTTTCTACGGTATTGTCTCGATCGCAAACCCTACTCGAAGTTTCCCCACACCGATCTGCATGAGGTGTGTAACCTCTGCTTGTCACCGGAGCACGAGGCCACAGTGGCGTCACTAGGGTTGGTGTCACCCGGTGCGGGTAACTCATGGTGTCACCCCCTCACGACTTACCGCATGGACCTCCTCCGCTCTGAGTCCGCCAGGTTGAGTAAAGGGGAGCGTACACAGGGAAGTTACTAGGCAGCGCATCATTAGGACACTGGGGTTCAGCCAGCCAAAAATTAGGCAAAGGAATTTGGCTAGGGAGTGGTAGGTATTTAAACTCAAGCGTGTGTCACTTGATACTTTCTCTTGGGACTATTACAGAGGAGAGAGGCGCTGCTGCAGCACACTGCGTGAGGTGAGCGGGAGGGGGAGGCGTAAAGCTTTAGGAGGGATAGTCTGCTAGGCGTGAGGGTAGTGCCTTGTGGCAGTGCATGGCTGGGGGAGGGGGGGGGGGGGGAATCAGGTCGGTGCCGGGTTGCACAGGACACTGGCATCCCTCTTGGGGCGAGAGTCCTTCTTGGGAGTCTTTCAAGGGTTCAGTGCAGTGTCTACGCGAGTGAGGGGCGCGGGCTGTGTGCGTGGCGCCTCCTTGTCAAGCGAGTGAAGAGAGCGTGGTGCAAGGCCCTAGGCGCTTTCATGGCAGGGCCGCGCCCCCGGTTAGGAGGGACCTGGGGCATTTTTCCCTGCCTTCGGTCAAGGGCTAAGGAACATGGATTCCTGACAGTGCAAGGGGGGCCTCTGCGATATCCCCTGCGCATCGGACTCTCTGAAGAGTACTTACTGTTGGACATTTTGCTGGCTGGCAGCCATGGCAGAGAGCTCTTCGCCAGCTCGGGGGAAGGAGTGCGGCACCTTCTTCCAGTGCTTGGCTTGTGAACTGATGGGGGTGGTGTCGAACGATGCATGAACACTCTGCCAGCGTCCACTCCGTGCACGGGCCATATGCAAACCATAACCTTGAACTACATTATTAAGCTCATGGTTCTTTCCACTATATTAGAAACCTGATGGGGAGTGAGGCTTCGCTTCAGGACAACACATGGAAATATATAAAGCTGGAGGAGGCATTTATTAGAAGGAAGGTTGTAGTTTCGCATCCCGACCTGCCAACACATGGAACATTCATTTAGGGTGTTGTAATACATTGGTAGTTTTGCAAGTTGATAAGTAACAATTTGATAGGGGCCACAGCCTGAGACAATGAGTGTCAAGACTTAAGTTTATATATTTTTAAACATATAAATAAATACTAAGTATGACAAGTGTTTTTCTTTATAAGTTAGCGGTGAAGAAATGAGTACATAAATATACTTTGGTGGCGCCCCAGGTATAGAGAATGAGAGAAATAGCGAGTACTCCTGGGAGTGCGAAAATAACAGAACATTGATGATAGGTCGTGTTTCGAAAAACAAATAATTGTAAAGGATAATCGCAAATCAAAACATGCACATAATGAGGAACCTGAAGATCTTAATAGCAAGGATAAGGCCGTCCAGTTTGATATCTGCCTATTAATTATTATAAACGTAATTTTGGACTACCCCTGATATAGTAAATAGACACCAGAGGAACAGACTGAAGATTCAATACACTAGGGATAGACTATCAATTGCGCTAGCACTAGGAGCTAAATGAATTATATAACAACGGGAAGGTCATGGGTTCAAATCCCGACCTCACAACATACGAAAATATCATTTAGTTTTATAATTTATATTTTTTCAAGTTATAACACAACTTGATAAAATAAGGGGCCGGAGGGGGCGTGGCCAAGATGGCGGTGAGGTGAGACGCATTTCCCTGTCTCTTCCTCGCACGCCCAAGAATAGCACCGAAACGTGGCCGATCACTTCCCCCGTTTCTGGCACACAGCACCGCCAGCGGCGCCGGAGTGAGGGGTGAGCCTATCGATACCCCTCCGGTGCCCCCTGGAGCCGTGGTGACCGTCTGGTGGCGGGAGGGGTCTGCGGCCGGCCGCGGCCCAGTGCCGAGCACGGCAGCCACGGCCTAAAGTTCTGAGACGCCGGCGGGGGAGAGGGACCCCCGCGGCAGTTCCAGCGGCGCGTGGACGCTCTGCCGACCCCCGGAGACCAGGAGGAGGTGGGGGCGGCGCTCCAGTGAGCACAGCGGCAGGGTGCCACACAGCCAGCAGCACGGGCCCGGAGGACACAGGGGCGGCTGGACGACGGGAGGACCTGAGGCCTAGCCAGGTGCGGAGCGGCGCCGGCCTAGACTGGAGGCGAAGCGTCTGGAGCGCCTGCGGGTGGAGGCGGCGGCCCAGCATCCACTTTGGAGTCGGGGGCCACCTGGCTGGTGGTCGTCGAAGACGGACAGAGGGCCGGTCTGGTTGGCCGCCATCTGCGCAGGATGACGGACTGGGGCCCGAAGGTGAGAGGGCCGGCGGCGGAGAGTCCGTGCCCGAGGCCGGAGGTGCGGTGGCGACGCCGGGCCCCCAGAGGTGTGACAGCTCTTCGCCCGCGAGCCGCGGAGGAAGCGACAGCGCCACGCGACGACCGACCCCCAGGAGCGAGGAGGAGCCGGGAGGTGACCGAGGGGCGAGGGTCGGAGCGGACGGGCCCGCCTCCACGACAGCGGGACGGGAGCGGGCGGGGCGGCCGCCACCTTACCCCACAACAGGGGGGAAGTGACGACCAAGAGTCGGAGAACACTTGCGGCCGCTGCCTGCCCCCCCCTCAGAGGCCGCTTCGGAGAGAGGTACAGGGGCCCACGGACGTTGCCACTGGGATGGGCTCCCCCAGCAGAGGGGGTGGACGGCGCCGAACACGAGGGTGGGCCGTGCATCCCTCCAGCAGTGGCCGGGGCCTGCAGCGGGCGGAGCGCTGTGGAGAACAGTCTTCGGGGGCCTGACCGGCGGGTTTGCGGCCTGATTCCTGGTGCCACGCCAAGAGGGACGATACCACGGTGAGTCCACTGGAACGATGGCGACCCAACGGGGTAAAGGCAAAGACCAGGCACAGAGCAAGTCGCTGCAGGAGTTGTTCGCCAAGTCCCAGGGTGGGGCGGCGGCTCCAGAGACCCAGACAACCGTGGCTGACGCGACGGGGCCGGGGACGACGGGGAGGAACCGATCACCAAGTCGTTCCTAATGTCGCTATTTGCGGAACAACGGGAGGACTTCAAATGCATGAAGCAGGAACTCGCGGCGGAGCTACGGGAGGTACGGAGGGACCTGGATGGTATGGGGGAGAGAGTGCAAGTGGTGGAAGACAGGATGGATGCACAGGACACGGAGCTCTCCCTAGTACACCAGGATCTTCTACGCCTCCATGACCAGCAGGTGGACATTCAAACACACCTGGAGGACTTGGAGAACCGGTCGAGACGGCATAATATCCGCATCAGGGGGGTGAAACGCAACACCGAAGAGGGGGATGTCTTCGCCTTCACGCGTGGGCTCTTTAACCAGATTCTAGGGAGGCCGGCGGACACGGCGCTCGTCTTGGATAGGGCCCATCGGGTGGAGCCCCCCCCCCCCCCGCCCGGATAGTGCCCTGCCGGCCGACATCCTGCTCTGTCTCCGGGACTACACCACGAAGGAGGAGATCCTCCGCAAGGCCAGATCACAACACCCCATCACCTTTCAGGGTTGTCTCCCGGTGCTCTATCAGGATGTTTCCGCTCTAACCCTACAAAAACGCAGAACCTTCCGCCCTGTCACGGAAGCTCTCCGTCAACGGGACATTAAATACTCTTGGGGCCACCCGTTTCGTCTTCTCTTTCGGCACAAGGACCGGCTGTATCAGCTTCGCTCCCTGACGGAGGCGTGCAAGCTATTGGACATTGACTGCCCGAAGGAGGAGGGTCAGGTAGCGGGCTCTCAAAGCCGGTGGCCCAAGCTCAGGTTGGAGCCAACTGAAGCAGCAGCGCAGGGGGGCCAGAGGGCGGAGCCCCCCCCCCGAGGAGATTGCCCAGGGACGTCAGGAGGCCCTAGCCTCGGTGGCAGACTCGTTGGCGCCAAAGGTCGAAGCCCCTTGAGGGGGGCCGCCGGAGGGAAGTGATATGGTAGTCCCCTTCTGGTTTACATTGCCCCTCAGCTCGCTGGGGCGTCACTGGCGGGCACAAGGGTGGGCGGGCGGGGGAGGGGAGGCTCTCTGGGACGCCACGTTTCCCCCTTTGACATTGAACATTCCGATCTTCCCTGGAAGATGGACTTTTGGTTCGCCTAATACTGTTGGGGAGAGGGAGGGTGGATGCGCGGGGTCAGTTGGGGATTTATTCTTTTCTATTTCTTTTCTTCCTTTTCCTTCTCTCTCCTGGGTCGGGCTCGAGGGGCGGTGGTTGGAAGGCTCGGGCACACTTCGCTCACCACAGGGATGCATAACACTAGCTAGCGTTTACTGACCGGTGGGAATGCCTCCAACAACAATTAAGATCCTTACGCTCAATGTCCGGGGCCTTAACAATCCTATTAAACGAAGATCCATAATTTCCCTTCTTGCACAGTCAGGGGCGGAGCTCTGCCTGCTCCAAGAAACGCATTTGCTTACGAAAGACGTGCACCGGATGCAGTCTAGGTCATTCCCCATACAGTTATTTTCCTGTGACTCCACAAAACGGGCGGGGGTGGCGATACTTCAAGCACCAAAGTTCAAGGGGCTTTCGATGCATAAGGTGGCAGAGATAAAGGGCAGGCTGCTGGTTTACCAATTCCAGCTGGGAGACTACACATTCACAGCGGGCACGATTTACGCACCAAACGACAGACCTGAACGCTTCCTCCACACGGCATTGACGCAGTTGTCTGCTTCCACAGACCGGAGGTTACTACTTGGTGGTGACCTGAATCTGGTCTTCGACAACGTGATGGACCGCTCTGCCCAACGCACGGGGCAGGTAGGCGCTCTGTCACAGACGGGTCGCACGGCGCTACAGGAGTTAGATATGGTGGATCTCTGGCGGCTGTATAATCCCTCGGCCCGGGAATATACACACACTTCAAGTGCACACGGCACGTACGCGCGCCTGGACTATTTCCTGGCCACTCGGGCAGGAGACCTCTGTGGTGGAGATTTTAGCGGCATCCCTCTCTGATCATGCAGCGGTGGTTATGACGCTGAAGCTCCCGCCCATGGGCAGGAGGAAACGCCAATGGCGTCTGCGGGATACACTCCTGCTTCGCCCCGTGGTGGTCAAACAGCTGCAAGGGGTCATTGAGGAATACCTTCGCTTCAATGACAACGGAGATACAGCCCTGCCCACGTGCTGGCTGGCTCTGAAGGCGGTGGTCCGGGGGGCCATTATAGCCCTCTCCGCGGCGGAGAACAAAGAACGGCAGGCGAAACGCGTGGAGCTATCACAGAAAGTCAGGGAGCTAGAACGTATGCATAGCCGTACGGGGGCACCAAGGGTCTGGCGGCTGTTAAAAGCACAGAGAGCGCAGTTGGAAGCGCTTGACCGCGACAGGGCAGAATATGCAGCGCTACGCTTTTGGCATAACTACTATGTGGGAGGTGATAAATGTGAGGGCCTCTTGGCTCGCTGCCTTCGGGAGCGCAGATCGAGAGAGGGTGTCAAGGCAATAGTAGACCCGCACGGGGTCCTGCAGACCGACGACGGGGAGATCGCTTCGACGTTTCGGGATTTCTATGCCCGGCTCTATGACGAGCAGCCGCTCGATGGCAGTGGGCTGGACGCGTACTTGGACCAAGCACGGGTGACAGGCCTCTCTACACTCCAGGCAGAGCTGCTGTACTCGCCGATCCGGCCGGAGGAGGTGATTTCGGCCATCTCTAGGCTCAAACTCGGCAGGTCCCCGGGCCCGATGGCTTTACGGCTTTCTTCTACAAGCAATTCTGCCCACTGGTCACCCCGATCCTCACGCGACTTTTCAATTCGTTCGACACGTTCAGGGAGCTGCCCTCCTCCTTGTTGGACGCCGCAATAGTGGTGATCCCCAAGCCCGGGAAAGATAGCGCACAGTGCGGTTCCTACCGACCGATCTCCCTTTTAAACGTGGACCTTAAGCTGTACACGGGGATTTTAGCGGCCCGTCTTGCGCCGCATCTGCCGAACCTTATAGATCCGGATCAGGCAGGCTTTATACCAGGCCGCCAAACGAGCGATCACACGAAACGGGTCCTACATCTCATTGAGAAGGCCTCTCGTTGCCCGGCCGACTAAGCCCTCCTGGCGGTGGATGCCGAGAAGGCCTTTGACCGGGTGCATTGGCCCTATCTTGAAGCGGTCCTGCAACGGTTTGGCATGCGGGCACAAATACTCAACTGCTACCGCGAACCCCACGCATCAGTCCGAGTTAATGGCCACACTTCTGAGCCATTTCAGATCTCCCGGGGCACTCGGCAGGGCTGCCCCCTCTCCCCGTTGCTTTTCGCAATGTACATGGAGCCCCTTGCCCAGCATATACGCCAAAACAGCCGGATCACCGGCATTCGTTTCGGGGGGGACACCCACACTATCTGCCTCTACGCCGACTATGTTCTGTTGACCTTCAGGGAGCCCTTAGTGTCCCTGGGAGCGATCCTCGAGGAACTCACCGCGTTTGGGGAAATATCTGGCTTCAAAATTAACGTTGCTAAATCAATGGCGCTCTCCCTCTCTCTCACACCGGGAGCGGTGGCAGACCTCCGGGCAACTTACCCGGTCCCCTGGTCTTCGGAGCCGGTCCCCTACCTCGGGGTGCAGCTGACCCCTACGATTCCGAGCATTCGGACCCTGAACTACGAGCGTCTTTCTTCCACCATCAAAACAGATCTCCAGCGCTGGCGACACCTGCCGCTCTCGTGGCTTGGGCGGGTGGCGGCCCTTAAAATGACGATACTGCCTAAGATTCTGTATGTGTTCCACACGCTCCCCATATACCCACCGAAGGGCTGGATCAAACGGGTGCAATCCGAATTAGCACGCTTCATTTGGCAAGGCAGGAAACCACGCCTCCAACGCCAGATTAGTTCTCTCCCGCCGGAATACGGGGGCATCGGAGTCCCCGATCTCAAGCTCTACTTCCAGGCCGCTCAGCTACGATATCTGGTGGAATGGATGAGGCCTGAATCCGAAAAACACTGGCTGTTCCAGGACCGGGCGGTGGCGGGGACTACCCTGGCCGCGATCCCGTTTCTGCGCCGGGAACAGCAGCCCCCTAACTTATATGCCTCTTGGGTGACCCAGGCAGTGGTCCGGATCTGGGATCAGACCGGCGAGGGGCAAGAGCTGACGTCATTCCCCTCACCCCTGACCCCCTGTTCGGGAATTCCGATTTCCCGCCGGGGCTCCCGGAGTCCTCTTTCCCGGGTTGGCGATACTCCGGCTGCAGAGCACTGGGGGTCCTGTACAGTGAGGGCAGGTTCCTCCCCCTGGCGCAGTTGGCAGCGGATTATGGAGTTCCGGCTAAGGACCAGATCGGCTACTTGCAGATCAAACACTGGGTCACGCAGCCGCGGGAGAAACTGGCAGCGCAACGCCGGCTCACAACATTCGAACGCTGGCTGATCACACGGCATACGGACAAAAAGCTGACATCGGATCTCTATAAGACTCTCCTCTCGTCACATTATCACTCATACCACGCAGGGAGGGCACGATGGGAGAGGGACCTGGGAAGGGACCTATTGGCAAAGGAATGGGAGGGTAGCTGCTACAGAGCTCGCCATACGGCTACACACACAGGGCTTACTGAGACATTCACTAAATTGGTGACCTATTGGTACTACACACCGGAACGCCTACATCGCATGGACAGCTCACGCAGCGCAGATTGCTGGAGGGGGTGCGGTCAGCTGGGCACCTTGGTACACATTCTCTGGGACTGCCCCTTGTTATCCTCGTACTGGCAACAAATCCTAGATGAGGTGGATAGATATTTTGATACAGAGCTGCCCCGACTGCATACATCATCCTGGGGGTCCCCAACGCCATTACTTATCCCTTGAAGTCCCACAGGAGGAAACAGATAGCCCTGGCACTAGGGGCGGCCACACAGTGCCTGCTAGCCTGCTAGAACGCATCCCGCATACCCACACACTTGGAATGGCTGCATCGCCTCTGGCATATCTTAGGGATGGAGCGTATCTCTCCGACACTGGCGGGAAAGGGCGCCTCCTTTGCGGAACTGTGGCAACTGTTCCGATCCCTTCTTACCCAGGACTTCCAGGAGCTGACTTGTCCCCGATACCTGCGCCTCCTCCGGCTCAGTGATGACCCGGAAGATAGGAAAACCACTTAGACACCATGATTGGAACATTGGCCCAGGGGTGGCTCTTTGCGCTCTGTTTTCGGGTCCCTTTGATCCTGAGACGCGGTTTCAATTCCTATCTTCCTTCCTTTTTCTTTTTCTTCTCTGACTTTCTTGTTACAGGGGTATGGGGGTGGGTGTGGAGGGAAGGCGGGGGGGGGTTATTGGGGGGGTTCGGGTTAGGGGTGGGGGGAGGAAAAGTATTGCGGCTGTCGGGCCTAGCAAGCGTCCCTTCGATTTCCCACCCCACTGTTAGCGGTGGAAGCGAGCTAAGTTGATCTTATCCCCGATGGGGTCAGGGGACAGTGTAACTGCCTGCTGCTATATTTTTCTCTGTTGAAAACCTTAATAAAAGATTTAAACCTAAAATAAGGGGCCGGAATTCTATGAAGACTGTAATTTTACACACATTTAAAACGCTTTCACAAGAAGTATCAACACATTGTTTTTCTCTAATTGATACTTTACCGGTAAAAAAACGAGCGCAAAAAGAAATGGTGGCGCCACCCCAGGTGTAGTGCATTTGATGAGCAGTGAGTATTTAAAAAACAGGGGAATCTGGCACAGTCCACACCCGCTCAGGAGACGTGATTGGTCAGGGGCTGACAGGCGGTTTCAAGGTGAAGAACTTTATGGGATTTGAGGTCCAGGGTGAAAGATATGGCGGCAGGCTTAACCGTGAGGAGCAGCAGTGGGGTAACTCTGCTTTAAGTGCGTTTCCGAGTCATGCGCACACAGAACGCCGAGCAAGAGTAACAAATTACAGGCGGGGGGCGAAATGTTTCCTTATTAGCCAGGCTATCAGGTCGTGTTGCTAAGTTGTTACTCAAAACAACAGTAGTCAATGGCGGGGGGGAGCGAGGGGGCCCTAGGCTAAGAGCTGCCGATTTTGGAACGGGAGAGAAGTTTGAAATGGTGAGAAAAACCGCCCTTACCTTTTCTTTAGACTCCACTGTGGTGGTGGCTGGGCCCCTAGGGGTTCTGCAAATCGCCCAGCAGCACTCCCCTGCCAAGACTGTCATTGGTAGCACTGTAAGATTGACGGCCCTGGGACCCACAAACTGGGTATGCCGCCGCCGTGCATCGCACCATCATCACCACTATGGTAGTAGGTGGTGCGTGCGTGGCATGCACTGCACTGCAGTATTTGTTGTAAGCAGGTGTGCTTGCAGAGGCGAGGCTGCAGAGCTGTGTTACACAGCGTAACCAGATTGATGTCACCCCATGTTATGGGGTAACGCAGTGCGGTCCGCACCCCCCTAGTGACGCCGCTGCGAGGCCAGAGACTGTCCATCTTGTGCCTCTTTCTGCTCCAAGAAGACCATTCGTGATCGACTAGCTCGGAGGACCATGGCTCGCTCGTGAACAGCAATACCCGATGACATCTTCCAAGAGGGCTTCGACGAGCCGGAGCAGATTGAAGAAGGCCTTGTCAGCGCTTCCGAAGCCGATGACTCCGACGTCGAAGAAATCACTCCGGCGCAGAGGGTCGTAAGTAAAGACGTTGACCCCGACACCCTCCATACAAAAAAGGCTTCGGTCACACCTTCGCCTACGGGCCCAGGTGCACACCGACACACCGCTTCCCACGCCCCGCCCTCGGGCCCGGCAAAGAAGCCCACCAAGCCTTCAGGCGACTCTGGTTCGAGCCAGCCTACGTTCGGTGCCGAAACTCAATCTTCGGCACCGAAAAAGAAACCGCCCTCCTCCGTGTCGACCGCTGCTTCCACCTCAAAGCCCTCGACACTGAAAACAACAAGCACTGACTCGCCGGCACCGAAAAAACACTCTGAGCCGACCAAGAAGCCACTCCTCAAGAGTTCGGACACACACTCTTCAGAGACGAAAAAATCACCGGGAACCAAAAAACATTAAGAGACTGCAAAACACGGGTCCTAACCCAAAGACACTCCAGAGTTGATGCTTAAAAAGTCCTCGGAACCGAAACACTCTGCGCCGAAAAACCAAGAATCATCAGAAGAGCTTTTTCGCCCAGATCCTGCACAAAAAACTCTGGTTAAAGACCCTAAAACTGGTCATTTGACACTAAGCTCCAGGAAAAGACCACAGGACAAGCCTTCACCTGCTCCACCACCTAAAAAGAGGAACATTGCCACACCCCCTCTTAGAGTCCCTTCTCCACCTCCTCCTCCACCCCCTCCTCCCCCTCTCCCACCACCTCACTCTCCTACACCATCTCCTACACCAGTAGACGATGATGACACGGGAGGTGGGGACGATGTGCCGCTAGGGGATCCCAGCCCACCTGGTTCCCCTGACCCTTGGGATGTCTATAATACACCTGATGTCCCAAATCTCCCGCAAGACGACATCTACCCCTCTAGGCCTTCCCCACCAGATGACACCATGGACTTTAATCAGCTCGTATAACGAGCTGCCTAGTACCATGGGGTCGACCTACACACAGACCCCGTCGAGGATGATTTCTTGTTGGACACTTTTGACACCACACAAAGGTCAACATCTACTTTACCCATGCTTAAAGGGGTTATTAAGCATGCTCCTGATATATTCAAAGATCATGTTAGGGCTTGGGTCATCAACCCTCGCAAAGGAAAGAAATACAAAGCTGCCCCTACAGACCCAGCTTACATTAAGAGCCCTGTTCCATTAGACTCCATGGTGGTATCCAATGCCAGGAAGAGAGCTAACTCTCAAACATCAGGTGACGCAGCCCCACCCGATAAAGAGTCTAAACTCTTGGACGCCTCCGGCAAGAAGACAGCCTCACAAGCGGCTAACATATGGCGCATCGCCAACACTTAGGCCCTGCTAGCCAGATATGATAGGGCACATTATGATGAGTTAGAGTCCCTATTGTAACACCTCCCGGACAAATATAAAACCAAAGCCAACAACCTCATACAGGAGGGTAAACTAATCACCAATACCTCCATTCGTTGCGTTCTCGATGTGGCAGATACCGCCTCCAGAGCTGTAAATACTAGTGTGCTTTTGCGTAGGCACGCTTGGCTACGCATTTCAGGCTTTAAGCCTGAGATACAAAGTTTGATCCTGAACCAGCCATTTGACCAACAGCGCCTCTTTGGCCCTGATGTAGACTCCTCCCTGGAGAAAATGAAAAAGGACACGGACACAGCCAAGTCAATGGGAGCCTTGCAATCGCAAGCTCCCAGACATTCTTTTAGTCGCTCCTCCTACAGAGGCAACTCCAGAGGATACTCATCAGACAACCCTTCCACCTCTTACAAGGCTTCTACCCAGTCAACCTTCACCAGAGGTTACCAGAGAGGAGGATACAGAGGCAACCATAACAAGGGCAGAGGCAAAACTAACCACACCCGCTTTGCCTCCACCCCTACCCAATGACTTCCCTCCGCTTCCCCCAGACCATTCCACTCCTGTTGGGGGAAGACTACAACAGTTCCTTCCTGTCTGGACCAACATCACCACAGACAGGTGGGTGCGACAGATAGTTCAATCAGGTTACTGTCTCGAACTCACCTCTACCCCCCCAAACATACCACCCAAACAGCGTCCAATGTCACAAGAACGTACATCTCTGCTAAAGCAGGAGGTAATCTCCCTCCTACAAAAAAATGCAATAGAACTGGTTTCCCTGCGCCAACAAAACACAGGAGTATACTTCCTGTCTTTTCTCATACCAACGAAGGACGGCTCTCTGAGACCTATTTTAGACCTCAGACCCCTAAACCTATACATACACTCAGACCATTTTCACATGGTCACATTTCAGCAGGTCCTTCCTCTTCTTTCACAAGGCAACTTCCTTGCTACCATAGATCTCTAGGACGCCTACTTCCATATTCCCATTCACGCAGCTCACAAGAAGTATCTCAGGTTTGTAGTGGACGGGCAGCACTATCAATTCAAAGTACTCCCGTTCGGAGTCACAACAGCACCAAGGGTATTCACCAAGTGCCTGGCGGTAGTAGCAGCAAATTCACGTCTTCCCATATCTCGACGACTGGCTTATAAAAGCCAGCTCATACAACCAGTGTGTACACCACACTCACGCGAATATCCAACTACTCCACAACCTGGGGTTCACAGTAAACCACGCCAAGTCTCATCTGCAACTGTCCCACACACAATACCTCGGTGCCACCATAGACACCTCAAAAGCGCTAGCCTATCCCACTCCAGCAGGATCGCAAGCATGCAGGCTCTCCTCCCCAAATTTCAACCTCAACGCCCCCTTCTAGCTCGAGTGTTCATGCAACTCATAGGGATGATGGCCTCTTGTATATTTATAGTGCCTCACGCAAGACTCCGGATGCGTCCGCTACAAGAGTGCTTAGCACACCAATGGAACCAGGGTCAAGGTCAGCTAACAGATCTGGTGTTGGTAGACGATCGCACTCATTGCTCTCTGCTGTGGTGGAACACCAAGAACCTTTACAAAGGGTGACTGTTCCTAGAGCCAGTTCCCCAAATTGTCATGACAGCGAACGCATCGCTCTCCGGATGGAGAGCTCACCTATCACATCACATCACACCATGCAGGGCAGATGGACACCTCAACAAAAGTTACTCCACATCAACCACCTGGAGTTACTAGCCATATTCTTAGCCTTAAAAGCATTCCAAAAGCAAATATCAGGCAAAGCTGTCTTAGTCCGCACAGACAACATGACAGCCATGTACTACATACAGAAACAAGGCGGGACACACACTCTGCAGCTCTCTCAGCTAGCACAGAGCATATGGAGATGGGCTGTACCACAGAATATATTTCTCCTAGCCCAACATGTCTCGGGAGTCCAAAACACCATCGCCGATCTGTTAAGTCATCAAACACAACAGATCCACAAGTGGGAACTTCATCTGCAAGTTCTTTAGCCATTCTTTCAAATGTGGGGGCAACCACAGATAGACCTCTTTGCCACCCACGAAAACGCCAAATGCCCAAGCTTCGCCGCCAGATATCCACACCCATTGTCCAAAGGCAATGCGATATGGATGAACTGGTCAGGCAGATTTGCCTACGCTTTTCCGCCTCTCCCACTCATTCCACTGGTGGTGCGCAAACTACAGCAACATTCACTAACATTCACTAACTCTCATTCTAGTTGCTCCATCTTGGGCCAGACAACCGTGGTACACCACATTGCTGGAACTGTCCATAGTTCCTCACCAAAAATTACACCTCTCACCACGCCTCTTAACTCAGAACCGTGGAGAGATCAGACACCCGGACCAAGCCCAGCTCTACTTTGAGATCTGGCTCCTGAGGTCTTAGAATTCGGTTACCTTAACCTTCATCCTGACTGTATGAACGTCATTAAAGAAGCTAGACGTCCCACCACTACAGCCTGCTATGCAGCCAAGTGGAAACGTTTTGTGATATATTGCCATAATAACATCATTCCCCTAGACGTGTCTATCCAACACATCATAGGTTACTTACTACAACTCCAAAGATACAACTTAGCCTATACGTCTATTAGGCTACATCTTGCTGCCATAGCGGCATATCTACAAAATAAACAGCATTTGTCACTTTTCAGAGTACCTGCTATAAAAAGCCTTCATGGAAGGCCTCAAAAGAATAATTCCTCCCAGAGTACCACCTTCACCTGTGTGGAATTTGAACATCGTTCTCACACGTCTAATGGGTCCTCCCTTTGAACCTTAACATAAATATGAGCTTCAATGCCTAACATGGAAAGTTGCTTTCCTAGTGGCAGTTACCTCTCTACGGCGAGTTAGTGATCTACAAGCACTAACTATTCAGGAACCTTTTCTGCAAATCCATCATAAGGTTGTTCTCGGAACAAATCCTAAATTCCTTCCTAAAGTCATTTCTCCCTTCCATCTCAGTCTGTAGAGTTGAACCATTTCTGCAAATCCATCATAAGGTTGTTCTCCGAACAAATCCTAAATTCCTTCCTAAAGTCATTTCTCCCTTCCATATCAATCAGTTTGTAGAGTTGCCCGTATTTTTCTCGCAACCACATAGTCGCAGAAAGAGCTCTCCATATTTTAGATGTTGAGAGCTTTGCTATATTACATCGAGAGAACACAACCCTTTTGTAAGACAAAACAACTTTTCGTGTCTTTCTCACCACCACACAAAGGCAACCCCATATCGAAATCGGGGATAGCTAGATGGATTGTTAAATGTATACAAATTTGCTACCACAAAGCAAAACGTACTTTAACTGTTCCTCCTAAAGCCCATTCTACACGAAAGATAGGGGCTTTCATGGCATTTTTAGGGAACATTCCCTTAGATGACATCTGCAGAGCAGCTACATGGTCTACACCGCACACATTCACAAAACACTATGGTGTAGATGTGCAAACAAGACAACAAGCTACTGTGGGCCAGGCTGTACTCAAAACACTATTTCAAACTACTGCAACAGATACTGGTGGTCGCCGCTAAGAAGGGGTACTGCTATACAATCTATGCATAGTGTGTAATCTGCTGCTCATATGCCTCAAACGGAATATGCTACTTACCAGTATGCATCTGTTCTGTTCATGTAGAGTTGCAGATCTACACAAGCCCACCCGGCTACCTTTATCTGTTCCAGTAAGATCTTATTTAGATACACCATACATGGGCATATTTCCTGTTTCTTACTAAGCTCCATCATTTCCCTGCTGACAAAAAACAATCTGAGGATGTAACCGATGCCCATGCGCACTAGCATCCTAAGGAGGAGTCCCCTATCTCGTGACTTCCAAAGACTTTCCAAGACAAAAACAAGTGCAAACATCCGGGCCCAACACCAAATGGCGATCTATGCATAGTGTGTAGATCTGCAGCTCTACATGCCAAGAACAGATGCATACTGGTAAGTAGCATATTCCTTATGGGAACATGGCTAAACTGCAAACGAGCAAGGACCTTTCCCCATTCAAAGAAGGATCGAAGCACGTAGATCAGATTTATCTTGCACTGAGGACATTTGGGAAGCTGTTGAACATGATGGCTTCCTGCATTCCTCCCATCCCAAACGCAAGGCTTTACATGTGACCAATAAAGGAATGGCTACAAAGACCGTATTCTCAAGCGACAGAGTTGGTAAGATCTTGTGATTGTAACAGACCGAGTACATAAGAAACTACAGTGTTCCAAACATCGCGATTGGGAGACCCTTTAACAATCTAACTCTCTGTGGGGGGGATTGTTTCTTTGTTCCTGTTTTTTTATATAAAAGTGGCACTTTCACCTTGCGCCTAACTGGCTCACTATGGCTTATTCTCATTGCGAGGTCGCCCTCAGGGATGTAGACCTATACGCTGTGTCTTTCTCTACAGTTCTCGCTCTGCCGGCGCTCTGATGTAGGCAGTAAAGCTGTGTATTTGCTTCTTTGTTGCCACATATTAATAAACATGATTCATTCTAAAAAAATTAACTGTCACCATCACAACAGAAGCCTCACACTCAGGTTGGGGAGCCCACACAAAGGAGTTAATGACCAGGTGTGTATGGAGACCCCGGGATGCAGTTAAGCACATAAACATAGTGGAACTTGTTTTGGCACTGAAGGCCTTTCAGACACGAATCATAGGAAAAGCCATACTGGTACACAACAACAGTGTTCTACCTGAAAAAGGAGGACAGGATAACACAAACTGTCCACTCTAGCACAGGAGATATGGACATGAGCCATTCAGAGGCACATCATACCAGTAACGATACACCTACTAGAGCTTAGCAGACCAGCAAGGGTTCACGAGTTGGGAGCTAAAGCAGGAAGTGGTGGGTATGATATTCAGGAAATGGGGAACACCAACAATAGACCTCTTCGTAATACAGAACACACACACTCCAAAACTTTGCAGCCATATTCCCAAACCAACAAACGTAGGGGAATGCCCTTTTGATCAATTGGTCAGGGACATTTGCACTCTCCTTTGCACCAATTGCTTTACAATGAAACTAATCTTAAACTGCTCAGAGTGGGTGAGCCAAACTTGGTACTTATATTTAATAGAACTTGCTCAAGACAAGAGGATAACCCTTCCAGAGCTACAAGACTTACTAACAATGCAGGGGAGGCACATGCTTCACCCAGAACCACACACACACACACTCAGCCTGGAATCATGGCTCTTGAGCAGTTAGATTGGTCACATACTTTTGCCAGAAAGTACAATGGAGGTGCAACCGGAAGCCAGAAGACCGCCCACAAGGCAGGACATGTCAAAATGAAAAGCATTCAAGCAATGGCACACCACAGTAGCGTCCATTTGCAACTGGGCACACGAGGCGACCGTGATAGCATACCTCACAAAGTGTTGTCATGTCTGACCCAAGGTGAACCTGGCATGCATTGTAGCATAATGCAGGGGAGTAATGGGCAGAAGTTTCTTTCAAACTCTCCTCATCAAAAGATTCCTGGTAAGGGCCAAGAGAATAGCACCATTAAGATCAATCCTTAGACCTACGTGAAAATGTTAAGATTTATGCATCCTCCCTTAGAACCAATGCACAGCAGCATAGAGTATGTTTTCTAACCTTCGAAACAGCTTTCTCGATGTCCATCACCTCACTGCGCCGGGTCAGTGAGCTGAAAGCACTTGCAGTGCAAGTACCATTCCTGCAAATTCACAAGGACAAGGTAATGATGCACACAAACACTCATTTTCTGCCAAAGGTAGTTTCAGGCTTTCACGTCCATCAATGCATACTCTTACCTCCTTTATTCCAAAAGCCAAAGTCCAGGGCAGAAAAGGCTGTACGTATGATAGATGTTCAACCAGATTCAAGAAATGAGACCATCAGAAAGAGTAGCCAATTCTTTGTCTATTTCAGTCACGCCTCCAAGGAGACACCAGTAAGCAAAACAACCATAGCAAGATCAATAGTACAGCCAATACAAAGATGCCACTTGTTAGAAATGGAGTCTCTAGTTGGCAGTCTGTATGCACCCTGTCCACGTAGGGACCCTCACTCTAGTCAGGGTAAGTAAGTTACACAGCCAAAATAACCCTGGTTCACCCCCTTGGTAGCTAGGCAGGAGCAGTCAGGCTTATCTCAGAGGCAATTTGTAAAGTATTTGTACACACACACACACAGTGTTGGACCTATGTCTTAGGGGTAGCTTGACCTAAGGTCAACAGGCTTACATCTCCATCAGGCCTCTCGTGCGTGCATCCTACTCAGCTCGCAATCTTGCGCAGCACCACCCAAAAAGGACACTACACCGTTTAAATGTAGAAGTTACTAAAAACTTTATCTCAATTTGTTTTCATTTAAAACATGTTTCAATTAGACCTTACAACCTGCACAATTTTCAGTACATTTTCTTATGAATGTTTCTCTTATCTAGCGGCAAAACCCATCTTTACAATACATATAAACTTTTCATTCAATGTTTAAAGACTTAACCCACTGTCTCTTTTCAGACTGGCATTCCCAGGTATGTCTTGACCACCCAACATGAAACGTTATTTCCAACTTGGCACCCCTTTACCACCTTCCCTGGGGCCTATGCACAGCACCTGAACTTTAGGATGTCTCCCAGCAGCTTAATTACATATCATTTACTATTGCCTTCCTTTATAATCATGGTAACAGTCCTGGCAGTTAGAAACTAATAAACATTTCAAACATTTCATTTCATCACAATAATGCATAGGCTTTAATCTCCTCGAGGTCTGTGCGTGTTTCTTAAGGGTCTCGGCTTCCCAGAAAATAGAAATAACAGGGGTATTTATAACGCACCCTAAGCTCAACTGTGGGCCTCGCAGAACTCTCTCTCCCCCTCTCCTCTCTTCCAGGCCCTGCTTACGGTACAGTCTTGATTTCCTCCGTGCTCGGTGTCCCGTCGGTACTGGAGCTGCTGTCCCCTCACACCATGGGAGACAGACCCGTTCCTTAGCGCGGAATCCTTTCCCCAGGGACGGCGGGTATCCGGGAACTTCTCAGAGTTCCCGCCCCACTACTGCTGGAACAGTGCCTCACTCCGAACTCCCACAGAGTTCCCGCCCCACAACTGCTGGAACAGTGCCTCACTCCGAACTTCCACAGAGTTCCCGCCCCACAACTGCTGGAACAGTGCCTCCCTCAGCTACGGCTTCCTGACAGCCAGCCGCGGTGAACTGAAGTGGGGGCCCTGGAGGTTTCTCGTACTCCTCTCCAAACACCAATGCACAGCGCAGTCTTCCTCACTCACGTCGGCGAAGGGGCGGCGTTTCGGCCCCTCTTCACGTGATCGGAGGACGGACCCGCCCCTCCCTTCCTCCGGCTTCCTGAAGTGACTCTCCTCACTCTGTCAGCGGCGTCGCCGACCCCCTGCTCTTCTCCTACTTCCGCCCACGGGGCACCACAAGTCCACCCAAAGGACCACCAGACACCCGACGATCCCGGGGTGGCGATGGGGTCCGCTTCAGGGAGGAACTCGTCGCAGGTATTTTACAGTGAGGGGGGGGGGGTCTGGCGCTGCACTTGCGCTACCGGGTAGGCTCCGGGACAGTTAGACAGAATGGCTTAGTCCTCTTGCTACGGCTGCGGTCCGCTCCTCAACAATTAAAGGTAAAGGAGTTACCGCCAAGGCCAGTCTACTTGTCAACGAGAGGCGACCAGGGAGGTACTCAGAATAAGTTGGTCCTGGGCCACAAGGCTAGTCCCCCCTCCATGGGCTCCCGCCCTTGATGAAAATTCCAGAACTACGATACTCCTCCAGTTCACTGCCTACTCCCAGGGACCGGTCGCAAGGTCAGGGGTGATGTCACTAGGTTCAGGACTCTGTGCAGATCCGTGGACCTGTCTGTTCCCCTCTAAGTACAACCACCTCCTCACACAGGCGCCTTACTCCTGAACCTTCCGCAGTTCTGACCTCTCCTAAAATGGCCGCCCTGCTGTCACCTCTATTTATCACCTTGGACCTGACTTGCTAGAGAGGTCCAGAAGGTTCTAGAACCTCCCATAGCAGTCATGGTCCAGGTGCTGAGGTGACAGTTGGAACCACCATTTTGCGAATCTCACCTTCCTCGCCTATTTACCTCAGTGGAGCACCTTGCGCCTCTCCCTCAGGTAGTGAGGGTGAGGCGCCCAGAACCTCTACATCAGTACCCAAAAAAAGATTGGTAGACAGAAAAAAATTGAGAAGGGGTCAGGGGACAAAAATAATAAATAAGGAGGGAACTGCCAAAGGGCTGACAGGTCTAACACACAGTAACAGTGAAAACACTACAAAAGGACTCCACAACAGTTTAGAAAAATAGGCAATATTTATCTGAGTAAAAGAAGACCAAAATGATAAAAATCCAACATACATAATTAAAGATATGAATTTTGCAAGAATAAACTTAAAATTACAGTTCCTTGAAGCTGATAGCGCCAGCTGGAGCTATCGCAGCGTCGTAAATAAAACCAATCCAACAGTTAAGTGATAACTGCGTCACAGACCCGCAAAACAGTAGCTTTGTGGCAGAGTATGCCAGTTCCTCTGGAGCAGTACTGTCAGGAGGCCCACCTCCCAGCAGCTCTGACTCAAGCTTAATTGCACAGAGGATCAGAGTGGCTAGACCTGGGGTGGGGGGTGGGGGGGGGAATTAGAGAAAGTATTGCGGGGAGGGGGATCTGGAACAAAATGTTGGAATCCGTTCATTTTGTTATGCGTTGTATTCTAAGCTCAACTAACAAATATTGCCTGTGAAGGAAAGTATTATATTAGGAAGGTCTCTCCACAATGTGAATACTTTAAATACTGCATATACTCAATCACCGGAGTCACAAGCGGTTGTAATACAATTGTTCTTCCACTATTTGAATGCTGTTTGTAGTGAAGTCCCTGGGGTTCATACATTATGAGGTTCTTAAACAACATCTGCAACAAACAGTACTCTCTATGAAAGCTTTATATTCAGTCACTTGGAATTCCAGGATGCAAGACCAATAAACATATGCAGCAATAAATACTGTCCATTCAGGAGGTTATTATGAACCCAAAACACAGTGTATCATTGAGGATTAACTTGAATACACTTACTCACTACAATGCTTGTGATTCTCAAAGCTTGGTTTGTTATGCAAATTGCCCAGAAAGAGTGCTAGAGTTCCAATACTTGTACACGTCTAAAATATATAAATTTGCCCAGGAGCCGCTCCCACAGAGCAGTAAAGATTGACCGAGTTCCAGCACTCGGTTCACATTTTTAATGTGCTGATTTGCCCAGGAGCAGCTCCCATGGAGCGGTGAAAACTGACCACGTTCCAGCACACAGTACAAAGAAATACCCCCTGTCCAAGCAAAAGAAGCAGGCTTGATCCTACCTGCTCTTAAGTTCAAAGATCAAAGGCCTACCGATCTCCGTAGGCCGAAACAGACAAGCCGCATGTCTTTGAAGCTTCACTGCATCCAGCGCGCTTCAGAGTAATCCGAAATTGACCGCTGAGCGTAGCAGTTTTTTTTTTTGTTGTAAAACATTTTTTATTGAGAAAAAAGAAACCAGCATCAGCAATAGCGTTACAATGCAGAAGGAGCAATACAATAGGCATCAGCGGTACAGTAGGTAATATAATAATGGATACATATGTATGGTGGAAGGTCTAGGGTGACTGGGGATCATCCCACACAGGGGCAAGTGGGGTTGACAAATTTCTCCCCGATAGGAGTTCCACAATCCCCACACTCGAGACCATTTTTTTGGGACATCCACGGGACACATATACAGTCTTTTCTCTAAACATAGCCCAGTCCATATCCTTCTCCCAATCTTGTGCTGTGGGCGGACCCGCCGCCCCCCACCGCTGGGCAATATTTCTCTTGGCTAGCATCAGTCCCAGCGTTACCCACTGCGTGAGGCAGACATTCAGGTCAGTCGGCTCCCATATGTTTAGGAGACACCTCCGGGCCTCCACCCGGAGTTGCACGGTCAAAACCGTATTAATAGTGTCATGTATTTCCCGCCAGTAGTGTTGGATAAGTGTGCATTCCCAAATTATGTGAAAAAAGGTCCCCAGCTGGCCCCAGCCCTGCCTGCAAGCGCCCTCTTCTACCCTTCCCATTCGCACCAGCTGAGGCCCGCTACGTACGTACAGTGAAGGATTTTTAATTGGACTAGACGGAAATGAGCTGATATTGTTTAACTCTAGGAGAAGAGACCGCCTCCTGCCACTCCTCGTCATCCATTTCAATGCCATCCCTGATGCATTTTTCTCGGAGAGCCTGGAGAGGATCCGAGCTGTTATTGACCAGTTTTTTATATATCAGGGAGATTGTGCTGTTGGGGAGATGGCCATCCAGCACCCTATCCTCCAGTGGGGAAGATTCCGGCAGCGTGGTCCCGGGTTGTAAGTGCATGCGAAGTGCGTGTCGAACCTGCGTGTATCGGAAGCGCTCCGATTCGGCCAAATTATACTGCTGCTGCAGCGCTGCAAAAGGCTTTATCTGATTTGTCCCACAAATCCCCAATATTTACGATACCTATGAGATCCCATTTGTCGAATCCCTGCACTTCCATAGCTCACCCAATTGCTCAGAATCCCATAACGGTGTTGCAAGTGTCAGTTTTCGCCTCCATCCCAGACGATTGGTGGCTGCATGCCAAATGTGTACTGCATGCTTAGTGGGGCCCTTGAGGGAATAACGTCGAGGGTTAGAATAGAGGGCTCTACCAAAGGTCTCTCCAGAAAGGAGCCACCTGTCCATGTTATATCCCGGATCGCAAGGCTGGGCATAGGTGCAATGGTTGATTGAGGACAGGTGAGCCGCCCAGTAATACAGTTGTATGTCAGGAAGGCTAATACCTCCGTCATACCAATTTAGGGTAAGTTTCCTGAGAGCAATGCGGGGTGTACCGTTCCACAGGAGGTCTCGTTGAAGACTTTCGACCTCTCAGAAATAGGACTTCGGTATCGGGTCCATGGAGTTCTGAAGGGCATAGAGGAATCAGGGTAGGGACATGTTAAAAAGGGTGTCCTTACCCAGCAGGGAGAGAGAGAGTGACTTCCACCTGGCGATGTCTTTACGAAGCTGAAGCAGAGGGGGCTGGAGGTTGCGGGAAAAACGAAGAGAGGGGTCTAGAGAAAGAAAGATACCCAGATACGTGAACCCCTCGGTACATGTTTGCAGTGGGCACCCACGTGGTGTAATCGGGGGCTCACCCGCCACCACGAAAAGGAGGGATTTGCTCCAGTTTATGGAGTAACCGGAGTACCGACCGAAAACCGTGAAAATATCCAAGACCACTATCGGAGATCTCCTTGGGGAGGACAAATATAAAAGGATATCATCTGCGTAAAGAGAGATCCTGTCTTCTCAGTCCGAGGACCGACGCATACCCCTGACCATCCGGTCCTGGCGTATCCATGGCTCCAGCGCTAGGGCAAACAGCAGAGGGGACAGGGGGCAGCTCTGACGGGTCCCTCTGCCCAACTCAAGCGTAGCTGTTTTCATAGCGTTGTTCCAAGATGGCAGCCGCCAACAGATGCCAATGATTGATGTCACTGAAACTAAAAAAAAGGACACCATTAGGAAGGGAAATGAGCAGTGCCATGTTGAGTGGGTGAATTCAGTTTTATCCCAATAACATCCCTACGAGTGCATTCTGTCATACAACAGCACATAGATAAGTACAAAATCTTATGTTTGTTTCTTCTGCTGCCACAAATGCATGCTTTTCCTCGGCAGCTTGTTTTTACAAGAATGCGTTTTCATGAAACATGGCATCATGCCATGTAGACATTCTCGTGGGTATCTTCGTGGGCAAAGGATTTTGACGCTTTTGAAGTAAAGAGTCCTCGGGGACCTTGCAATGAAATCTGAAGATGGGGCATTGCCGGTGTCAGTTCCAAAAGTCTGGCAGAAGTCGTTGAGGCCTAGGAGTCATACATGCTAGGGACTGAATTCTGCAATGTTGAGGTCGGGAGTGCTGGCGGGCCGGGGCTCCGTTTTCGTCACGGTCAATGCATCGTGCTTTTCACGAGTGGTGACCACAGCCTCTGTGACGGCAGCGGCACAGCGTCTGTGCTAAAGCGCTGTCGTTAGTAGACCCTGGGCTGTGATGTGAGACAGTGTGATGCATTATGCTCCTCTGGAGCGGTGCCCTCAGCCACAGTGCAGACAGTGACGCCTGAGACTAGGTCTGAGTCGATTACACTGTTGAGTACACCAGGGGCTGCGACTTCATTGAGGTGATGGGTCATGCTCTTCGCGAGCGGTGCTCTCTGCTTTGGTGCAGACAGCGGTGTCTGACAGCGTGAAGCTGTGTCGTAGGTGAGGCAGGGGTCTGCATTGTGCTCCTCACGAGCGGTGACCATAGATTTGGTGCAGGAAGTGGGGTTGGGGGATGGTGTCTTGTGTGCTTTTCCGGAGGTTACTGCACAACCACTCAGTTCCAAGGGCCCAGGACTGGTTTTGGCACCACTTGGCAATGCAGGACTCACAGCAGAAGGGTCCCAGTGCTAGTAACAAGATGTGGATGAAGTCTTTAATACCCATGAGACTGCACAAAACAGAAGCAGCAGGCCAGCACAGCAAACAGCAAAGTGGTAGTCCCTCCTGACTGCAACACAGCACTTCTTCCTGGCAGAACGTCCTCAATCCAAAAGTGTTCTGAAGTTATGGTGTCGCAGTTCCAGTAGGTAAACGAGTTTCAAAGCAAAGGCTGAGTCCATGAAGTTCCAGGTGGCTCAGAAATCGACCATTACTACTACTTTTTCATCCAGTGATTAACAGGTTTCTGAAGAGCCTTTCTCATCTCTTTCCTCCTCCCCCCCCCCCCCCCCCCCCCCCGTGGGACTTGAGCCTTGTGCTCACTTATCTTATGTGTGCTCCCTTTCAGCCACTACATAATTTTCTTCGTCGTCTCTTCACTTTGAAGACTGCTTTCTTGCTTGCCATCACCTCTGCTCGCAGGGTGAGTGAGCTTCAAACCTTATCTTCCAGTCCTCCCTTTCTTGCTGTCCATCCGGACAAAGTAGTACTCCGTACTCAGGCCTCTTTTCTGCCCAAAGTGGTTACCTCTTTCCACATAGGTCAGACCATCACAATACCCACCTTCTTCCTGCCTCCGCACCCTTCCAAAGAGGAGGAGAGACTCCACCGTCTGGACCCAAAACATGTGCGGTCTTTCTACCTTGACCGTACAAAAGATTTCCGGGTGGACGATCAACTCTTCGTGGGTTATGTGGGCACCAAGAAAAGTTGGGCAGTGCACAAGCGTACTATTTCTCGATGGGTTGTGCTATGCATTAAGATTTGTTATTCTTTGGCTAAAAAGGAACCTCGAGTAGGACTGTGCTCCCACACTACCGGGGCAACGGCAGCTACTACTGCTTTGGGACGTGGAGTTCCGCTGGTTGACATCTGCTAGGCAGCCACAGGGGCACCCCAAAACACATGTTTGCAAAACAATACTGCCTGGACTGCCAAGTCCGGAGAGACGGCTTTTTTGGCAGTTCTGTTCTCCATGACTTTCTGGTGTCAATTTGGTTTGCAGACCCACTTCTGGGGTGGGTATTGCTGAGTTATCTATTCTAAGTTAAGGAATCTATAACTACGGTCTCTTTCAGATGAACAAGTTACTTACCTTTGGTAACAATGTAGCTGTGAGAGACATTAGTAGTTATAGATTCCTTACCGCCCCACCCATCCTCCCCGTTCTGCGAACTGACTGCTAGGGATAGGGACTCCCTTACAGAGCCCTGGTTATGTGCGGCAGTGGTCAGTGTCTTGCATGGCTCTGCGCTTCTGGCGTGTAAAGTCGTGTCAGAAGTGACAGCGTGCATGGGTGGCGTCTAAGATACCGCAACGTCATAACGGCGACCACTACGCCAACGCTGAACGTGAAGTCGACCGTCACCACCTACCGACGCACAGGGGTACTGCTAAAGAAAATTCTTTGGATCCAGGCTGACGCCTGGGGGTAATTCTAAGGTAAAGAATCTATAACTACTAATGTCTCTTACAGATACATCGTTACCGAAGGTAAGTAACTTGTTCTTCAAGGCAATCCCCATGTTACCCTATGGTAGAGATGGTCCTTGCAGTAGGGAAAACTAAATTAGCAGTATTTAACTATTAGGACATGTAAAACACGACAGCACATGTCCTACCTTTTAAATACACTGCACCCTGCCCCTGGGGCTGTCTTGGGCCTACCTTAGGGGTGCCGTAATAAAAGGGAAGGTTTGGGTCTGGCAAGTGGATGCACTTGCCAGGTCAAAATGGCAGTTTAAAACTGCACTCACAGACACTGCAGTGGCAGGTCAGAGACGTGTTTGCAGGGCTACTTATGTGGGTGGCACAATCAGTGTAGGCCCATTAGTAGCATTTGATTTACAGGCTCTGGGCACACCTGGTAGTAAATCAAATATCCCCATCATGAATAAACCAATACAATATAGACAGAAAGAATATTCACTTAAGCACTAGTTAGCTGTGCTTAAGTGCCCAGAGTCCTAAAACCAACAAAAACAGGTCAGAAAAATAAGAGGAAAGGCAAAAGTTTTGGGGACAACCATGCAAAAAGTGCCAGGTCCAGCACGACTCAACAGTGGGAGTTGCCCTCGAAAAAAGGACAATAGCCCATTCAACAAGGAAAAGAAAGGGAGCAACCCTCGCAGTCATCGCCAATGTCTCCATCGAGGATATATGTAAGGCAGCCACTTGGTCATCTAGGCACATCTTTACCAAACATTACTGTGTGTTCATTAAAGCCAACAAGGAAGCACAGATGGGACAGAGTTCTAAAGCATCTGTTTGAAAACATAACCTCATGGTAGCCTGACCTCCCAAGAGAGTATACAGAACTCCTAAAAAGTCTGTGCACAGCATGTGAATCCAGAAATTATTAATGCTGCAAAATATCAGTTAAATACCGGTAGGACTTTTTGCTGCTTGAAGAGTTTCTGGCTTCACTTGCAACTCGCCATCCTCCCAAGGATAAAAGACTTTGCAGCAAAAAGAGGATCAAGAAAAATATCGAAAGATGGCTACCATGTACAAAGGATTCTCAGAGGTACAGCCGACGTCATCAAGGTGGGACCTTCAGCCAAATTGTCGAGGTAAAAAATAAAAATAAATCAGAACGCAAACTCTAGATGGTGGAATAATGCTCAGCGTGCGAATCCAGAAACTCATCAAGCTGCATAACTACTCCGACTGGTAAGTAACCATTACATTCCCACAGCTCCTCCGGACAGGGAGTCTAAGAGGATTTTAGCGTTTGGAAATCAAATGTTCTCTTTGGCCAGACTTGTGCTGAGCTCAGTCAATGTAGCCTAATTATTGGGACGATACACTACATACTCTCTAGAACATCTCCAGCAAGATCTTACCAGCAGTCCTAGAAGACCATAGGGCCACTTCGGCTCAGACCATTCAAGATTGTCAAGCTGCGGCCAAATACGTCATTCATGTTGGCCTTCATACTGCTGATAGTTTGGGAAGGGCCGTTGGCACCACTGTGGTGATCTGCCATTCTTAAATGCACTCAACAGAAATTTCTGGAAATGTACAGGCCTTTCATGGATATGCCTATTTAGTGCATAATCTAATTCTTCCTTGCAATGTTTCAAAGAAAGTAGTCATTGCACACTTGCTTTTGGCCTTAAATAAAGTTTTCCTAACTTGAGCTAAGATAAGCACATCCGAACCCAATGGCGGAAAAAAACAGTCTGAGGATGGAGAGGATGCCCATGCGCACTGTAGTCCAGGGGAGGAGCCACCGATCTCGTGATACTTCGAAGACTCTTCCAGGACAACAATATGCAATCATCCGGACCCAACACTAGGCGGCGATCTATGCACAGATATGAATGTCAGCAGCCCTACATGCCAAGAACAGATGCATACTGGTAAGTAGCATATTCGCTACTCTAAGGGGCGAGTGTCTGAAAAGTTACTGTGTTTGCTTTGTTCACCATAAGTTGGCAGGGTATGCCCAGACTTGGGTCCCTCGCTCCCTTTGCAACTGGATTCAAGCTTGCCTGGCTGGGGGGTTACATGGAAACCGGTCCCAGGATGCTTGTTTCCGGTTCAGGGAGGTCCTGGCCTGACAGTTCGGGCTGGACTGTTCCCATGAGGAGCAGGGTCAAGACTGATTTACATATGTCTGAGTCTGAACTGGGGTGGCGAATTGAGCAGAAGAACGATGATGGATTTAACCCAGATCTAATAGTGACTGAGGTGAGTGCGTGAAAAGTTTCAGCACTCCGTCCAACATCTTATTGTGTTTGTACTCTGAGTTGGTATATAGGAAGTGTCAGCCTCCAAGCCACTGCTGCAGGCCCTCAAAATCCTTTTTATGTCAGGGGCGTGGATCTGGCAGGCAATGCGCAGACCTACAAGGGTATCAGTCTTCCCAGTACTCTTAGCCTGGTTAACAGCCATCAAGCTTTAGCTTCTCATCATAGGCACAAAACCATCCTGTTGGGGGCAGGATGCAGCATTTTCCCCCAGGATGGCAATCCAGTCCATCTAACAGATGGGTCCTTCAAATCATTCAGCATGGCTGTGCTTTACCATTTGTTTCTGGTCCGCCAACACTTCACCCACATCAGAGCGATTCTCAGGGGTAAACCTGTGCATTCTGTTGCTAAATTAGTTTTCCTTTCAAAAGGAGAAATCTAAATATTTCTGGACTCGAAAATGGAGGGGGGAGGGGTACATTTCTCACACATTCCTTGTGCTGAAGTAGGATGGGGTCCTTTGGCCCATCTTGGACACATTTGTTCAGTCCCACAGATGTTACCTGTAGTTAAAGGTAGGCCAGGCACTTCTCCAACATTGGATCTTTTATATATTCACATGCTTGAATTATTTCCCATTGTCAGGCTGGTGATACCCGGTACATTAAAATAGCCGTATACAGTGTAAAATATACAATAAACAATATAGCACTGAAACAGTACAGTATGCTTAGTAACATAGACCTCATTTGAAAGAACCCAAACTTCAGCCAATGAGGCGGAAGCGCAAGCATTCCTACTCCTGCCATAGGCCACAATAGCTCTGATTTCTACTGCATGTTAGGTGTAAGGGAGTCCCCTGTCAGAGCTCTGCTCTAACCTTTCAGTGAATCTGAAATTGTGTCCATTTTGGTCTGCCTAAGATTTGAACCAGCTCTATCTTCAGCACTACTGTACTGAGAGATGTGTTTAGGGAAGATTCTTACAATTTCTGGACCATTTTGGTCTGACAAGCAACTGTCACCTTGGCTGACAAAGAGATCTCTTTTTAAAACTTGTTTATCGTGTGTCAGCATGAACATTTCCACTGATGACCCACATTCCAAGTGTATTTGTCTTTATTCTAAGCATAAGTCAACGGGATACACGTTAGTCTTTCTCCACAAAGACTCTTAAGGGCAGAGAAATGAGGTTGGCATTATTTCTTATGATTGAAGTCAATTTTCCTCCTCCTAAAGGAGATGCCCTCTCTTCAGTGGAAGATTTCGTGAGAAGTATCCCCACCTCCCCCCCCCACACCCTCAGGAAGGAAACCTTGTCGACGTCATGACCGTCAGCGTCAAAGACTTTAACTCCTTCGACAACAAAGTTGCTGTCAATGACACCTCAGATGTCGAGCATGCCATCGATGACGACAGCCATACCATCAACGATGGTAAGTAAGCCATTAACTGCATCACCGTTGGGAAACACGTAGTTAATAAAAAAAATATTGGAGGACATCGTTTTTCACCTTCAAACGATGTGCCTCCAGTACAATTATTTCAATCAGATCAAGAATAGGAGGCTAGTGATTATGCCCCACTGACAGCCCATTGCAATTGGGTGTGAGATATGTCACAGATTTTGAAGAGGACACAACAAAAGATGAGTCCTACAGCGAATTTGTCAGCAGAGTTACAAGTCTGGAAGGCCGCAGCAACCATCTAAAAATCCTAACATGGGGTTGCCTGTTGCTCCCATCTCCTCAGCCGCACCTTTACCAGTTTCACCCCCTAGGCAGCCATTACTGCTTCCTCCTCCTCCAAAGCCAATGGGATCAGCACATGGTGAAGACATAGAGGATGTTTACTCTAATGGTCCAACTTATTCTGATATAAAAGGAGATGAAGGTGACCTGCCACCAGACGGTGGTTGAAGGGATGACCATGGCCGAGATTGCATGGTCTCAGGTGAAAAGGATGTGCGATTTCCACAAGATGCTACAGATGGGATCTCTAAACTTAATTCTTTTATTGAAAGAGCTGTTAAGAAATTCATCCTACCAATGACCTCTGTATATTAACCATGTTTTCTATATGACTTTAAAGAGCAACATTGGAAATATGTTCAATACATACCTATTCTTGATTGTCTGGTCAGAAGGTCTGAAATTCATGAAGACACCGCTACCGTTCCAGCTGTGATACCTAGTCTGGAAAAAAACAGAGCCTCAATTCAGCTCCAGCTTTCTTCACTGGTCATACTAAACTGGATTTGGCAATTGCTTCAGCCGCTCAGAGAAGAACCAAGACTCCGAAAACACCATCATCTAGTCCTCCAGAAAAGGATAGCAAACGTATTGACAATCTAGGCCGGAGAACTTCCTCTATGTCAACGACCTCGATTAAGACAGACAATGCCCTGGCGATTGTTGCTTCTGATGATCACCAGATGCGGCATGACCTAGCTTCATTACTGAATCTTATCCTTATGATAAGGAGGAAACGGCAAGAGCTTTCCTAAAGGAAGATAAACTAACCTGTTCTTTCATTATTGACTTGACAATAAATGCTTCAAATACTAGATTTCGCCATTTGGCAGGAGGATATGTACTAAGGAATTGAAGGCTGGTTGAAATCCACATCTTTCCGGACGAATGTCAAATCTAAAATCCTAGACATGCCTTTTGATGGGATGACTCTTTTTGCCAAACAGATCGATGAAGCTCTTCAAGGCCTTAAAACCTCAACTGATACAGCAAAGGCATCAGAGCTGTTGCAGTATTGCAGATTTAGGACATCTACTTTTCGAGACTCACGAAGATCATAACATTTTAGAGCAGGATCCAACCAATATGGAGGTCAAGGACGCCTTATTAGCCTCAAAGACAGTCTGGATATGATTAACGATATTCCTTTAATCGAAACCAAAGGCAAACTTACTGAAGCTTTTCAGGAAGGGAGAGAGGTTCCTCAAAAGTACGAACCACTGATAATCAGAAGATAGTCTGACTCCCAACTAGTTTCTCTTTTCCGTCTGGTCCTCAGAAGTTGAGGGAGGTGGGGGATTTCCCTTTTGCTCCCGTAGGGAAGAATATACATTTTGAGAAATGGGTGTTATAAATTATCCAGCCAAGCCATACCTTAGAGTTCATCCTGAGACCCCCAGTTTGTCCAAGAAATGAACAACTTCATTTGAAGGAGCTGCAAATGAAAATTCTCATGCTCCCTTCCAATATATCCATTGGAACTTTCCCAAGTCACAAAGGAATCGAGGGTTTATTCCTGGTTCTTCCTAATAAAAAAGAAGACAGATGAATGGAGACCAATACTGGACCTCAGAGTTGAATAAGCTTCTGAAGAAACCGTCATTTTGGTTGCTCACTCTGCAAGAAGTCCTCCTGATGATGCAGGAAGAGGATTTTTTTGACCTCCTTGGACTTTCGGGATGTTTACTTCCACATACCCATTGACTGAAAACACATCAAGTTCCTTTGATTCTCAGGAGCGGGTCAGCACTACAAGTTCAAGTTGCTCCGTTTTGGACTCAAATCGATGCTGAGAATATTCACTAAATGTCTCACTCCATTTGCTGCTTTTCTTAGGAGAGGTGGTCACCAGGTGTTCCCATACCTGGAAGACTAGTTAGTCAAAGCACTATCTAGAGAAAGAAAAAGCTTTCACAAATCCTTGCATCAATCTGTCCTGAAGACTAGATCTCAATTTGAACTGGGAGCAATCTTCGTTGGTACCCCAAACAAAGATCTAGTTTCTGTGAGCAATACTCGACACACGGCAGAAAGAATGAACGTTACAGTCCGTGTCACAGACTATGTCTGGAAAGCAAACATTCAAAGTGAGGCAGTATAAGTCCCTGATGGGTATGGTGGTATCATGTTTTGGTCTCATTCAGTTTTGCAGGCTTCATATGAGACCTGTCCAGCAAGATCTGGATTTGCAATTGAAACAGTTGGAAGGCATCACAAGGTTCTTGAAACAATCTCGGATCTGGCGGAGAATCCCCAAAAACCGTAAAAGCAGATCTCTTTCCTGCCAATAACAGAAAGGTTATTACTCACCATGGATGTGTCCATTAACGGATTTGGAGCCCACCTTCAAGATCTTTCAATCTGAGGCCTTTGGTCAGATGCCGAGAAGAAGCTCCACAACAATGTGTTTGAACTCCACAGCGTAAGACTGGGTTTACAAGCGTTCCTTCTCAGATTGGCAGGTCAGCCGGTCCTAGTCAGACCAGACAACACAACATCTGTATTCAACAAAGCTAAGCAAGGAGGAACAAAGGTCTATGATCCTTTCAGAAAAAGCTCAGCTGCTGTGAAACTGGTCCAATTCCCCACAGGATAAGATGCAACTTTTATCGGAGCTGTTCTGGACACACTGCAGTTTCCTCCCGAGCAGCAAGTCCAAGATATTCAGGCTATGATACAGATGTTGCGGCCTCTATCCTGAATTTCAGTAAGACTGACAGACTGAGGATGTTGGGCTTCATGGCCTCATGCAGCCTTCTTGCCATGCATGCCCATTGGCATATCACGGCTATGCAGTGGGACCTGAAGTTCCAGTGAGCACAGCATCAGGGGAATCTCTCTAACATGGTCCAGATCTCGGAGGGAACTGCAAAAGACCTGCAGTGGTGGCTAGCCAACTGAGATTGGATCAGTGGCACAACCCTGTCCCTTCTCAACCAGAACTCACAATAGTGACAGATAAGTTACTTCTGGGTTTGGGGTGGTCATCTGGGAGAGGTGGAGATCAGAGGACTCTGGTTTCTAGAGAAATCCGGACTCTACAGCAACCTGTTGGAGCTCTGACCGATCTGGCTGGCATTGAAGGCTTTCTTCCTTCAATAAGGGGAGGGCTGGTACAGGTGTTAACAACAGCACCTCTGCCATGTGGTATTGCAACAAACAGGGCGAGGTGGGGTTGTGAACCCTTTGTCAAGAGACGCTGTGCTTCTGAACATGGCTGGAACATCAGGACATATCCCTAGAGGTTCAACACCTGGCGGCCTTTCTGAACACTAGAGCAGACAAACTCGACCGTTGATGCCCTTTGTATCATGAAAGGCGTCTCCATCCATAGGCGGTATGAAGACTCTTCCAAGAATGAGTAGAACCTTGGCTGGATCTCTTTGCCACCGTCGACCTCGCAATGTCAGCAATTTTGCGCACTGGCGTTTCCAAGGCGGCTCTTGCTCAAAGGTGCTCTTCGTCTCAAGTGGAACTCGGCCCTTCTGTATGCCTTCCCAACAATGCCACTCCTGCCCAGAGTTCTCAAGATCAGGAATGTCCGGACCCAAGTCATTCCTGTGGCTCTAGATTGGGCATGGAGAGTCTGGTAACCAAGTTGTTGCGCATGAGCACGGGTCTTCTGATGAGACTGCCTCTTCAAGAGGATCTTCTGTCGCAGCAACAGGGCAGGGTTCTGCACCCGAACCTGAGAACGCTTCGACCTGAAGATTGTTCAACTTAAGTTTACAGTTTTTGACCTTCTGCCCGAAGTCTGCAATGTTATCTTGGCGTCCCTCCACAAAGACTGTAAATACGCCTGCCGTTGGAGAATGTTTGTGGCATGGTGTACAGGTGAATGAATTGATTATAAACAAGTTTGTCGAAGGTTTTCAGCATAGGTTTCCACCATCTCCTTTCATTGTCCCACAGTGGGACTTCATCTTAGTCCTCACATTTTTGATATGTGCTCCCTTCAAGCCGTTACAAAACTGCTCTATCAGGCTCCTTACCATAAAAATGGCCTTCCTAGTGGCAATAACATCTGTTCGGAGGGTCAGTGAGCTGCAGGCTCTGTCATCTCTGCCTCCGTACCTTACCATCTACCCAGACAAACTGGTCTTTCGGACCAGAGCATCCTTCCTACCATCACCCTCCCTACATTTATTCTCCGCCTCACACCTCTAAAGGAGAAAAGAGACTCTGTCAGCTGGACTCAAAAAGAGTGTTGTTCTACCCTGACTGCACAAGTGTTACGGGTGAATGATCAACACTTTGGTGGGTACGTCGGAACCAAAAAAGGAAGGATGGTGCACAAACAGACCATCTTGTAAAGGATAGTGTGCTGCATCAACATCTGCTACACTATGGACAAAAAGCAACCTCCTTAAGGTTTGCAAGCTCATTCCATCAGAGTCAAGGCTACAACTACTGTGGTAGCTCACAAAATACCTGTCCTGGATATCTGTCAGACAGCAATGTGCATACGTTTATGAAGCACCACTGCCTGGACAGCCAGGGCCAACGAGATGAGTATTTTTGCCAGTTTGGTCCTTCAGGAATTTCTAGTCTAATCTGTGTCGCAGCCTCCGCTCTGGGGGAGGTTTTGCCTGGGTGTCTATTCTAAGGTAGGGACTTCTAGCCGTACATTACTTATCAGATGAACAAGTTATTTATCTTTGGTAACGAGCAATCTGATAGAGACATTTAGCAGCAGATTCCTTAACTTAGAATATCCCCAGGCGTCAGACTGGATCCGGAATTATTTTTGCAGCAGCACCTCTGCGTGCCGGGGGACAGTGCCTCACGAACCCGCCCTGACATCGTCCACGTACGTGACATCAGCGAGGTCATAAAAGTCCCTCTCGGCGCGCTGACGTCAGTTTCCTTCTTTCCCGTGTGCAACGCGGATCCGGAGTGAGCGGTTCCTCTGGCCTGTTTACAGGCCCTTTTTTGATGCTTTGCGTCTGGAACATTGTGCGATGCCCTCGTGCTTTAAATCCTGTACTGCCTGTTCGCGGCAAATGTTCGTGATGGACCCGCATCTTATCTGTATGTGGTGTCTGGGCGAGCACCACGACTCCACGGACTGCAACGCCTGCCAACACCTCAAGCCAAAGTCCCGGCAGGAGCGGCGGATGTGGCTTTTTTTGGCAGGGCTGTCCCGGTCAGTCTCTTCTCGTCCCACGGCCTCTTCAACGCAGTTCCGCCGTCGATCGCCCTCTGGGGCCCGGAGCAGTCGTTCGCCACTTATTGGTAAGTTGTGGTGCATGTCGCCGAGGTCCTCGACCTCATTTCATCTGTTGTCCGGGGCACTGGTTCCCGGAATATTCCGGACGTGCGCACCCGACAGTTATCCCCCCTCTATCCGGGTGCGGGGGCGACTCGGGCCCAAATGGAGGCCTATGCCACGGCTTTGCAGGCCTCCCTTGGGTCCTCTCCCTTCCCTGGGGCGTCCTCTGGCCTCTGCTACCTGTGGGGTCCCCGACGGACTCACCGGTGGGTTCGCCCCCTGCGTCAAATGAGCCCTTGCCCTCCAGGGACGTCGGAGATGTGGTATTGTCCTGGCCCGGCCGGGTCCCTCTCTACTATCCATATGGTGTCGTCAGGGTGCGGCCCAGCTGCATCTCCCTCTACGATCCATTGTACCCCTGCCGCGCTGCATAGTCCTGTGGGGCTCCCTGTTGCAGGTGGTTGCTGGTGCTCAAAGCCTCACTTTGTGCACGCCTCGGCCTTCTGGGCAGGCAGCCGCCTGTCCGGAGCCGGGGTCGGTGCCGTTCTGGCGCCGTCGACTCTCCTCCCAGGCTCTGCCTCCGCTTCTTACTCTGGAGTTGGAGCCTGTTGTGGTTGAGGCTGAGGCGGCACCAGTGCGGCGCCGAAGGCTTGCCTCCCCGGCTCCGCCTTCTTCGGAAGGAGGGGCTTGTCGCCTCCCCGGCTCTGCCTCCGCTTCTTCCTACAGAGTTGGAACCGATTCTGGTTGAGGCTGGGTCAGCGCCAGAGGCTTGTATCCCCTGCGCCTTCTCCTTCTTCGGAAGGGGAGCTTATCGTGGATTCGCGCCTACTAAAGTAGTTTTGGCGCCGCATCGACGCCAGGTTGTTGACTCTTCTCCGGAAGCATCCGGAGAGAGTTTGACATCACCCTCCCGCTCGGCGACGCCGGATGTATTCTTGCCTGTACCTCCCTTAGAATATGTGGATCCGGCAGGAACCTCACCTCCTCAAGAGCACCCGGCAGGCTCCTTGCCTCCTCGAGCCTCATCAGGACCCCCATTCGTCAATGAGACTCCCCCCAGTTGGGCATTGGCCGCACCCTCACTGTCTTGGGAGGGTTAGCTTACAGCCCTCACCTACTGATGAGCTACTATCCCCTCCTCGGAGGGCTACCGAGGCTGGTGCGGCTTTTCTCAGAGTGGTCTCTTTGGCCACTCTGATTTTGAACATGCAACCCCCTACAGCACCCTTGTCTGTGGACCCTTTACTTGATGTCCTTCACAGTGGGTCAGGGAATGTGGAGCCGCTTCTGCCCTTTGAAGCTTCTCTTTATGATGCCCTTTTGGGTACCCGGGTTCAGCCAGATTCCGGTGACCCGGTGGCTCGTTCGGTCTTGCACCGCCACCGTCCTGCTCCACATGATCCGGTCTGCTTATTTGTGCATCGGGACGTGCAGGGGTTTGTTTTGCAAACTGCCTTCCCTTCCTTGTCCCGGCTATTGCTTCCTCCCTCCTGGGAGTCCAGATGGCTTGAGTCATGGGGCCGGAACATCTTTGCCTCCACTAGTGCTGCACTACGGTCACTAAATACAGTGTGTGTCCTGGCTCGGGCTACCTCTGCCCTGTGGGACTCTGCAGAGTCTTTGCTCTCCACCAGCACTGAAGGCGCTTGTGTTGACCTACTTCATCTTCTCCGGGATGGCGGTGACCTTGCTGAGTTTACGATCTGCTCTGCCTCGGATACTGCTGATTCCTCAGGCCTGGCTATGGCTGGTTGTCGCCTTGCAGCGCCATGCTTGGCTACGGGATAGCGTCTTCCTGGAAAATATCCAGTAGAGACTTGTTGATTTACCCTTTGATGGGGTTTTATTGTTTGATGCACATGCCGACTCGGCTGTTCAGCGCCTCCTTGCGGGCTTTCGCCCCCCTTAGGCCTGTGTTTCTCAGGCGTTTGTTCTGGGGGTGGTACCTTTTCATTTAGCATCCTTTTGATGCGTTGTTTTTTAGGCTGATAGTAAGCCTCAGGTCTTCCTTTTGCATAGTCGGAGGGGATTATCCTTTCATTTAGCATCATTTGCATGCATTATGCGTTTTAAACTGGCGGTTAATCTACTGTGGCAGTGTTCCACAGATTGTTCCTCTGACTGTGGCTTGCCCTAATAAACGTGTTCCCCGTTGTTGGGGTTTGCATACTTCGTGTGGGGTACTTGTTTGCTAATATATAGCTCTGTTTATGTCAACTGGGCCTAAGAGTTCCTTTGGCCTCTAAGCGTCCTCTGATCTGCCGTTGTACGGTGCTCAATGTTGTGCCTTGGCGTCATCTTCTATACATCATGGGTCATCTTGCTTATTTGCTTCATTCTCCTCCTTCTGAGGTTTTCGGAGTGTTCATCACACATTAAAGGCAGCTTCCATCTTCCTCTTCAGCCATGTTGCATAGTGGTGGCTAGTTTACCCGTTTTTGCTAAATATACATATATCTGTAATTAAATATATATACAAGTTCCATGGGTACTCTTCTTCCTAACTCTTCACCTCTCTTCGAGGCTGCAAGGTCTGGTCCAAAGTCTCCTTGTTTCAGGGAGCTTTTCAGTGATGCATGCGGCATTACCATTAATGCACTTTTTGCATTTGTTTACTGGGGTGGTTTCCCAGTTTTACACTGCTCCCTTCTTCGTGTTTAGTTACTGAACGATTCTCTCTTCTGGATAAGGGTTACTTTCCTTCCAGACGGAGGGTGTGGTCTGAAATTCTGCATTATTCCTCCTTTTCTACGCCTTAGTACTTTGGTGCCTCTGCTGCACCTTCCTACGACTGTGCCTCCATCTTTAAGTTCACCCTATATTATATCAGCTGGGCATGCGGGACGGCTCTTTTAATGTCAGTCGTCCTAAATCTACACCCTGCATATCTGTATTTCGTGTGTTGGTTCTTACCTTGGTCTTACCGCTGCCTGTCGAGCAGCCTTATGCTTATTTTAGCTACGCCACCTTATGGTCTCTGTAGCTGTTTGCTCTGTGCATGTTTCTGTGATGGCCTGCATCAGCGTGCTTAAGATTGTTACTGTTTGGCCCTGTTTCCCCTTTTGGAAGTGGGTGTGAACTTGGCGTGTTTCTGGTCTCCGCCTGCAATTCTAAAAACATTGCTGTGTTCACATAGTGCGCCATTACGTTGAGAGCGGTCCTTCTTCCTCTCTCTTTCTTTTGTTCTGGTTTATGGCTGGTGCCGTTTCTACCTCTCATGCTTGTACAGGTATGGTGTAGCACCATTATGGCATTTTTGGGATGTCTTGCATCCCGTTATCTTTTGCTCTTCCGAGCTGTATGGGTTGCTGTCTGGCTGTTCCGCCACAGCCTTCCCCATTGTCCGTCACTCTATTGCCGGCTCAAATGCTTGGCGCTTTCTGTTGTTCGGTCGCAGACTCTCCTCCCCTTGGGGTATGGCTGTGGTATCTATTCTAAGTTAAGGAATCTGCGGCTAGATGTCTCTATCAGATGTACGAGTTACTTACCTTCGGTAACGATGTATCTGGTAGAGACGTCTAGCCGCAGATTCCTTAACACCCACCCAGCCTCCCCGTTCTGCGAGGACCTTGCCAAGTGGGGTTCTCCGCTGGCCCCTTTTTCAGTTGCCATTGTTTTTTCTCTCATGGGTGCTCACATTGTTGCGTCTCTTTGAGATTTGCCATAATACAGCTGACTCCCTCTCAGAGGTTTCTGTTACCATAATACTCCTGCTGCCTTCCCTCCCGCCTTCTCTATTGGCTCAGGTTCTGGTCTCTTCTACAGTAGTCTTCTTTGGGGATCTGTTGACCTCTGTTTCAGACCTCCATTACTAAAGGGGCAGTGCCAGTCTTTTCATACCTTCCTGCGGTGGACTGTTCTCTGTGCTACGTTCTTGCTAGACGACAGTTCTACATGGTACTGACAGTCTATTTCTGTCTGTTGTTATGCATGGTAATAAGTCTGTCTGTCTGTTGAGATCTTCTTCCCTTGTTGCACTTGGGAAGGGTCTTCGCTTAGCTTGCGGGGTTCTTTCTCACAGTTTTTTCACTTATATGTAGGCCGTATCAAATTTGGTTTTTTACGATGGTGTCTTGCACCATCCCCCTTTTTTATTAACGGATTGATGACACAGACACCACATTGAGCCGCACAACGCTACCTACTGCCACTCAGGGGTTCAGCTCACGAAAATTTTTCGGATCCATTCTGGGACCTGTGCATTATTCTAAGGCAAGGAATCTGCAGCTGGATAGAATCTCTACCAGATAATGCACTACCAAAGGTAAGTAACTTGTTCTTTAGGTGGTGGGTGGGTAACTGGGTAGTGGTAGAGATTGCTCGTGGGTACTGTCTTTAACTTGGTAGATGTGGAAGTGTTGGACATGGGTGACTCCATGTTCGGATCCTTTTTAGGTCTCGCCTTGCTATCGCGCAAGCGATCGCAAAGCGAGACTATTGTAAGCGGGTTTTAAAAGTGCTCCCAAAAAGCGGATTGCATGGCTAGCACGCGCACAATCACGCGCATCGTGCCGCCATGCAATACGCTTTTTGGGAGCACTTCAAAGGGTCCGCTCCCCCGCCTGGAATGCGCTCCCCCACCCCCAAGCGCGTGCGCCACGCTCCGCCGGGCTTGTCTTGTTTCTCTTATACGCGGCTTTGAACAAATTGTTTTCCAAGCCTCACTTTCAGCCCTGAGCTCCACCTCGGGTCAAACGTAACGTATTGCAGCCTGCAAAACTTCTCTTCAACAAACAAATTAAGAACGGAGTTACCGTGGCTCGCTCTCTAGTCATTGTCACACTGTCACTGACTCTCTAGTATTTATCTTGTGTATATTTAATTTAGAGCATTGTAACACTGCTGAGCCTGTTGTTACAGCTCAGTCTACTCTCCTCTTCCTCAGGCTACGATGGACGGTGCCGTGGCGGTGGCCTAGCTGGGCTGCAGCAGTAGTGAGACAGCACTTCAGCACGGTGCTGTTGTATCAGTAGTCCTTTCTCTGTTTCCACAGTTGTGGCTCTAGGTGATGTGAAGCTGGAAGAGCTGTTTCCCTTGTTTGAAATGTAGCAATTACTTCCATCCCGTAACTGTCCAAACTTGAACAAGGGGCACTAACTGCCATCTGTAATAGTTGAGCTGTTATTTTCCTGGCTTTTATGCATAGTTGAGAAGTTATTAGATTGCGATATTTTTGGATGTTTTAAATCTAGAAAAGTCAAAAACAAGTTACAAAAATGTCAGGATGGGCCAGTTTTCAAAAATGGTAGTGTATTTAAATCATGACTTCTGTATTTTGAGCCTCTGGGTGGCCTCTAACGCAGGCACTGAGGGCCAGAAGTGAGAGATTTGTGAGGAGAGGGAGATACTTGAACATAACATGCAGGGGAAATTAGGCGATTGTTTAGTTGACCAACATTCAGTCCTGTGAGGACTGCCAGATATGTTCTTTGTTCCTGATATCGTGTTTAGATTTGGGGTACAGGGGCAGTTGGGATCACTGTCCTTTTAGGAATTATATGTAGCCATTCGGCAGATGGGGTATAGCTGAAACACTCATCCTATTGCAGTGGTATCGTTAAAGTTTGTACGTGCTATGGATTGGGTAGATATTGCATGCTTTTTTAAATCCTGTTTCCTTAAATTCTGGAGGGCCCAGCTGCATTGTTTCTACAGGGACTTCCGAGACTTAACGTGCCATTGAAAATTTAAAGCTCTTTAGACCCTCCGATATTGGACTCCACTGAGTTGGGAAGTGTGACTCGCTATGTGGGGCGTCGGAGAGTATAAGGGTGCAATAAAGATAACAAGTTAGACCGCAGTAGATGATAGCAAAGGACAGCTGTCTATTTTATCTCAAAAGTGAAGAGAAGGCGTTGATGCAGTTGAGGTAGTTAAATGTTTGATTTTTGTGATGCCATGTTAAAAATATTTCATAAAATTCTCTTGACACTTTCATGTATTTCTTCCTTTTTTAGTTGCTGCCAAACAAGGGGAATCCGATCCAGAAAGAAAAGAAACTCGTCAGAAAGTAGATGATGACAGAAAACATGAAATTGAAGCTGCTATTGTTCGGATAATGAAATCAAGAAAGAAAATGCAGCACAATGTTCTAGTAGCTGAGGTAATAGCCGTAGATGTTTCACCAGATGTATTTGCACGTGTTTGTTTTATAATTGAAACATATGGCCAGGTGATTGGAGAAAATGCAGCTTGGATAACAAGTTGAGTGGATCTTGATCACTAGAATGATCTTTCAACACTTTTTTTGTTGCAGATTCCTCTATAAATCTCTACTCTTGTCTCTCAAAAAGTAAATGAAATTAGTCAGAATTTTATGTTTTAAACATGTTTTCTTGTAGATCACATCCTGTGCATTAACAGGTCATTTAGTGTTAGATCCTGACTATTACAATTTGCTTACAATAAGATTTGTTTGCTTTGAGAATGACTCATTATCACTCAGACTAAACCCACAATGCACCAGCACAGAGATTCCACCTTACATAATTTTTATCCTACCATTGGGTTCAGAGCTGAAGTTGTATGCTTAGTCTTCAAATATGTGAAACGACTGGCAAGAAGGTTTTATGTGCTCCTGGACAAAAAATTGATGCACTGAATAACTCCAATGACAACTGTTGGATACTGCGTACTCTTCTTCCAGGTCGTACGAGAATGACTCCTTGTGAGTGGGGTTTTTAAAATATCCCATTTCAAAATTGTCATTGATGTGATATGAAGTTGATGCAATCCTAGTGGCATCGGATTTGTGATCTGTGCCTTCCTCGAGATCAAGACAAAAAAGCTGATTGCATTTTAAGCATAAACACACTGTCCATAACAGGGTTGTTTGAAGGTGGAATTACTCCACCGCTATGGATTCAAAAGATCAAGATAACATTGTTTCCGGAGGCTTATCGAGGGCATTAATGCTGATGAGTACTTGTGCAGTCTTACTGTGGTACCCAACCTGAAGGTTGTACAGCGATCCTTGGAAGTCCAGGAGTCTGACCAAGAAATTGTATTACAGTTGAAAGAAAACTGCAGATGTACTGACACTCCACCTCCATTTTCCAAACAGGCACAAAGTGGTTTGCTTGGAGCGCATGCCTTGAACAAAGGGAACCTAGCAGACACACCGTGAGTCTCCGCTCCAGCCACATGAGGGTATTCAAATGACTGCTTCCATACAGAGGTCAGACCTGAAATACAAATTTGACACTGAAGGAAGATCAACCTTGGAAAGGCCATTGCAGAAGGCTTGTCCTGAGCAGGTGCTGGTTCAGAATCAATACAGCATTGACACCTAAATCGCCATTATCAAAAAGAATCCGAGCATGCAATGGAGGATGTCTCACTGCTCACAAGAAGTTCTACTTAATTGGATGTCATTTTTCGCCCTAAGTAGGATGGGTATGCCCAGACGAGGGTCCTGTGCTCACCGTGCCACCAGTCAAGCTATCCTGGCTGATGAGTGGTTATACCCTGAAACTGGCCCTAGGATGCTTGTTTACAGTCCATCGAGGGGCCTGGCTGTTCGGGCTGGCCTGTTCCCATCGGGAGCAGGGTCAAAACTGATTTGCAAAGTGTCAGGATACGAGCTGGAATGGGGTGGTGAGCAAAAATACAATCAATTTAGGCGCAGATCTTAGTACTGAGGTGAGTGTTTGGAGTTTTTCAGCATTCGTCCATCATTTGTTCTTTTTGCATTTTTCAGATCAACACCACCATCATTTTATGTTGTCACATATTGCTACATATCTTTTGGGTTCCTCTCTGATGTATAGCAATTCCTATTGGATTTAACATTTGATGGGACACATTTATTTGGCCACATGGTGACAAAACAATGGAGAAAATGAAAAAGGACTTGAGTACTGCCTAGCTCATAGGTGCCATTCAGCAGCCTTGTTCGTTCCAAAAAACGCCAATGTGAAACAATGGCTGTAAAACTGTTTTCTCATTGCGTTTGATCCTTTCAAGCAGCAGATCAGAAGCTAGTCCTATAAAATCAACCCTTTCAGACGGGAGGTTTGCAAAGACATGCTTCAGGCATTTGCAGGACCTCTGGGCCTCAGGGAACCTCTGGCCCTCATGAAGCTTGTTGTACATCCAAACGTGACTACTGCTTTCCCTGGCCATGTACAAGCTGGTGAAGGAAGACTGAAAGATTACCCTCAGAAATTCGACTGTGCTTGTTCCACATGCCAAAAACTGTACTCCTGCTTCGCCATTTGTGCCAAAAGCACCTGTCTATAACCACTGCATCACAGAATGTTGTGATGGATACTCCTAACCACAGATTGCTCACCTTTTTAATTCCCTCCCAGGAGCCAGAGTCAATCCAGAAGCTTCTTCCCAGCAATTGCTCCTGCACCCCTAAAGGTGATACCATCAGATTATGGTGGTTTCATCTTGCCTTCAGTAGAGACCGCACAAAGACGTACAGTAGTGCCACACCTTTGTGTTGACTTTATTTACTTTTTTACCACACCCCCCAACAAAAATCCAGAGCTGATTTCCCACACTTTTAAGGTTTACAAAATTATTTTATTTTCCCCAAAACACCACAGGCTAGGGGTGTCTCCTTGAATACAGTCTTCAAGCAGTGCCTTACCTGCAGGAAGCAGTAAAGTCTGTTGCTGGTGTCTGGGATCCAAGTCGAATTCAAATTCTTGCAATGATTGTTTTCTGATCCAAAGTCGAATCAGTAGGTGAAGCTTTAGTCGCCAATCGGAAGAAGCGAGGCCCACCGTGCTACAGGATTTGGGCCTGTTCCCTCTCCATGCCACAGGACAGTTCCTACTTCAAGTCCCAATCCTGATCCAAGTTACTTGATGAAGTTGTTGGGCATGATGAATTCTTACACAGAATTGGTGCAGGAACTACCAACCTATTTTATAATATCAAACACTCCTATTCGAAGTTTGCAACCGCATAATAGGTTTTTCATGTATGTCATTCAATTTAGGCTTCGGTAAATTTGAATAACTCCTAAATTGAGATTGCAACTTGAAAGGGATGTGTTGTTAGGTGTCCCTTCAAAATACCTAATAAGTATGAGATGGATCCATGTTTAGCAACTAAACTCCATCGCAAAACATTGAAAAGGTACTAACTTCCCAGTCCGTGTGGTAACCCATTTACAAAAGGGAAGGGTCTCCTTAGGACACCTTCCCCTTTGGGAATGTGAAAAGAAGTTTGTTGAGGTGTAGGCAATGGTCCAGGGACCCACTGCCAGCTCTTAAACCTTTCAGAAAAAAAAGATTCTTTTTTTTACGCATCTCAGTTTCCTTTAAGAAAAATGGGCAGCATTTTTTTATTTTATTTATTTAAAGTTTAATTTATAGGGAATCCAGAACCTGGTGGTTCGCTTACCTTAGTAGGCCACAACCCCTATGATGGCCACCAATGGGAGTGAGTTATAATTGCAATTAGCAGCCTATTTCATAACTATACCTGAGGTACGTTGCATTACTACCCACTTCAAATAAAAATTTTAGAAATTGATATATTAGTACTTATGTCTGATCATAATATTTTTTACTGGTCACAAATTTAAAATAAACAAATCCAAACAGATTAATTGAAAAGCATGTATTATGTTCTGAAGTAGTGAGGGGCGCACATCCTCCACTCCTAGGTAAAATCGTACAAGAGATACGGAACTGGGCTTTCAAACGGCAAATACTTCTCCTAGCAGAGCGCATTGCATTCACAGACCAGGACTTTGCAGACTTGCTCAGCAGACGCAATAAAGAGAGACTCATTCTTTTAACGGTGAGGCACATTAGCTAAATATTTGTTTGTAGTAGCTCAAATAAAAAAGCCATCACTTCAGATCCAGGTTTTCACATCTCCAATTCCAGGTGAATACTGTTTGGAGAAACTTGGATATTTACATGCTATTTGTTTCTTCTCCTGTGGATTCCTTCAGTGGTAGGTGTTCTGCATCAAGTGCCAATTACCTTCATCATAGTTGCTATAACATTGGTTACGCTAGTATGACATTCCTAGTTGCTCAAGTCCACTCTGCCACACTGGGCACACAGACTGTGCCCACATTTGTTGACATGCAAAGCTGTCAAATCCATCACCCCAGTTCATCCATCCAATTTAGTGATTTGGCTCTTCAAGTCTTATATTTGAGTGTCTAAACAACATCCAAGTGCATGACAATTCCTAAGCACAGCAACCCACTAAAGGAGCTTACTGTATAACCAAATAGAAACATTTTGGGCCATGTGTATCATTCAAAAATGCAAACGCCGAAATTCACAGAATTTCGGCGTTTGCGATCACAATTTAGCTAAGTGAGATGTATTACGGTAACACTGCCTCGCAAAATAAGGAATCGCAACATTTGCGATTCCTTATTTTGCAATTGCATTTAAGGAATCGCAAATTTTGCGATTCCTTAAATGCAATGTAATAGGCACAGAAAAAGTGCAATTTGGGCTTAAGGAATTGCAAGTTACCACCTACTTCAAGTTGGTGGTAATTTGCGATTTCTCTGAAAAATTCACTTTTTTGCATTTTTCAAAGTGCCATGTGACACACATACATGCCCTCAGGGCATGTATGTCTGCCACATGTGCACACATTCACATTTCAGGGATGCAACAGGGTGTCCTTTTGACAACCTGTCAGCCTTGAAATTGCATTCTCAATTTGCGATTCTCTAATTGAGAATCGCAAATTGAGAATGTCTTCCCATTCATTCCTATGGGCCTCTAGGCTCATGGGAATGAATGGGGGAGGTATTCCTTAATTGCGAATCGCAATTTGCAATTCAGGAATATGTAGGATTCGCAAAATTATTTGCAAATCCTACATAAATAGCGTTTTGCGATTCTCAAATAGCGATTCGCAAAAAATCGCTATTTGAGAATCGCAAAACCAAACTTTCATACATATGGCCCTATGTTCATTCCACTGACTGAGCTTCTCTACAGCCTCTTACTGCATCACCATCACACACAGTGTGATATCTTTTCGCTTAAATGAAGCACGTCTTGTGTACGCTTGTAATCTGATGGAGACTGTTAGTTGTAGATTCCTTACCTTAGAATTTCCCCCAGGCGTCAGTCTGGATTCGTAGATTTTTCCCCTGAGCGTCGTTAGGTTGAGTCGGTCGGCTCCACATCCATCTTCGGCACCTACATAGACGATGCCCATGCGTGCTGACGTCAGTTCTTTCTTGGTGACAGCCTAAGTGCAGATCCGGAGAGGGCTACCCCTTAGCTGTTTTTTGCTAGTCTTTTTTGACTTTTGTCTACTTATTTTTTGAGTCTTCAAACTCCTGATACGTCTCGGGATGTCCTAACGTCAGACTGGCTTCAAGCCTTGCGGCTCCGGTCATCGGATGATGTCTGTGACTGATCCACACCTCGTATGACTTTGGTGTCTGGAGCGCGACCATGACCCGAAGTTGTGCTACGAGTCCTGGGCCATGAACTTGAAGGCATTGCGGGAGCAGTCCTGAAAAAGCCGCTGAAAACCCGGCGCTCGGCTCCACGTCACTCCCGTTCTCGTTCGAGGGCCAGGTCTCGAACTGTCGCGAAGCCCACAATCCTCACACTCCTAAGTCGCCAGGGAGATCTTCGGGTAAGCCCGGGAAGAACAAGAAGAAGTAAAAGAAACACAAGCGTTCTTTGACTTCTCCCGGTCAGTCAGCCGGAGCGATGCAGGATCCCGAGCATAATTGCTCGAAGGCTCAGTATCCGGCGCCTACTTCTGACACAGCTTTGCTCCTCCCTGCCTTTCCAGGAGCTGGAGCATCTCCTGCCCAAATCTAGAAGTTTTATGAGGCCTTGTGCCTCATCTTTGGGCAGCCAGGCTCTGCCAGTGTGCTTTTGGGCCCCGCGGAGTCAGTCAGGGGTCCCGGCGGTTCTCGTGGTTCCAGGCTTGGATCCTGATCACTGGTCGATCTTACTATACCTTCCCCGATGTCAATCCTGATGACGCTCCCAGCTTCGACTGTGTCCCCTGTCGGCACCATCCTCATCCCCAAAGTGAACAGCGAGCCGGACGAACGTTGACTTCTGACGTTGGAAGGGACTTCCGTCCTGGTGTGGTGAGGAAGAGGACTGGGAGGGGGCGCTATCCGTTTAACTGACCAGCTTTAGGAACCAACTGACCAGCTTGAGGAACTGGACTGGCAAATGGACATGGGTGTTGCCAGTGGTCTGGACCTGTCCTCTGACACTGGCTTTCTCTCTCTCCCCTTACCGCAGCTACGGAGGAAGGAGATTGCTATGCTGTTTTGGTGAGGAGGGCAGCCGAGGTCCTCTGCCTCAAGCTCCCTACAGTGTCAGTAAGGAATAACCTCCTGACAGAGGTGCTTTAGCCTGCAGCTTCCTCTTCTGAAACCCTTTTGCCGTTTAATGAAGCCCTCGCGGACATCCTTCTGGGCACTTGGTCTAAGCCCAGCACAGGGGCTCCTGTGGATAGGACTAATACCCCCGCACCTGCCCTTCTCCGGGCAACACAGCCTTTCTGACCCAACCCCCTCCCCCTGATACCAAGCCTCTTGATCAAAAGGCGCATTCCCTTTTGTTCCCCAAGATAAGGAATCCAAGAAGTTGGACCACCTTGGGCAGATTTTCTCTTCCTCCAGCTTTACATTGTGGTCGGTGAATACTGTATGCCTCTTTGGCGAAGACTCCCATACTATCAGGGATACGGTCGTGCAGATGCTGACTCAGGGCCCTGAGGAGGCCCGGCCAGTTCTCTCTCAAGCAGTTACAGACGGGCGAGACACAGCCAAATTCACCATAAGATGTCAACTGGATACCACCGACCGGGCAGAACGATTGCCACGTCAGTAGCTGTTAGACACTATGCCTGGTTGAGGACTTGTGGCTAATCGGGGGATGTCCAGTCTTCTTTGATGGACGTGTCCTTTGATGGCCCTCGCCTTTTTGGTGGCAAGGCAAACTCAGCACTAGAGTGCTTCAAGGATTCTCGAGCTTCCGCCAGATCCTTGGGCCTCACGGCTACTGCTCGTCCATCTCAGTCTGCCTTTCGCCCCTTTCGTGGTTATGGAAGGGACGCCCAACCACACCCTGTCCAGCCTAGCCAGAGTCACGCAAGCTGTCCAGCTTCTGCGTGGCAGCGGACGTGAGACCCTGCGTACTCATGTGTCAGGGAGCCAGCGAGCAGGCCCGTCCTCCATTTTTTCCCCCCCCATGCCACTGCCTCCAAACCTTACTAGTCTGACATTCCAGGCCATTCACCAGCCAGTCGGAGGCAGGGTCCACCATCACCTCCTCTACTGGCAATCATGTCGGACAGGTGGGTCTGCAAATAGTCCAAAGGGGCTACTCCCTCCCCTTCGAGATTACCCCTCCCTCCATGCCACCTTCTTATGATCACATGTTGGAGGATCATTTGGCACTTCTCCACCAGAACGTATCGGCCCTCTTGGCCAAGGGAGCTATAGAGAGGGTCCCTGTGCCAGAAGTAGGTTGTGGTTGCTATTCCCCCTACGTTCTGATACTCAGGAAGGACATAGGCCTGCGTCCTATCCTAGACCTCTGGGCCCTCAACTTCTTCAGCCGGAAGGATGAAGAACAAGTTTTGTCTGCACTCGACCCAGGAGACTGGATGGTGGCATTGGACTTGTAGGATGCCTTTTTCATATCCCCATCCTGCCAGTCCCCAAAGTTACCTTCAGTTCACAGTGGGCCACAAGCATTTTCAGTTCATCATGCTCTCTTTTGGCCTTACCAGTGCCCCTCGGGTGTTCACAAAAGTGATGGCGATGGTCACAGTTCATCTGCGCAGATCAGGGGTTCCAGTCTTTCCCCATCTCGACGACTGGCTGTTGAAGGCGGGCCCGCCCCAGGCTGTTTTCTCCCACCTCCAGACTACGGCGGACCTCCTGCATGCGTTGGGGTTTACTGTCCACGTGCTGAAGTCACACTTGACTCCCTCTCAGACACTCCCTTTCATCGGGCGGTTCTTGACACAGTGCAGGTTCGGGCCCATCCTCCCGCGTAGCGAGTCCGGGTTATGATACCGATATTTCAGCCTCTATCCCAGATTTTGGTGAGAAGTACTCTGAGGTTGCTGGGCCTCCTGCATTCTGCTGATGGATCATGCCAGATGGCATGTGTGGCCTCTGCAGTGGGACCTGAAGTTCCAGTGGGTGCAGCAGCAGGGTAAGATTTCGGACTACGTCCAGATCTCAGCAGAAGGAACTGCGCACCAACTGTAGTGGTGGCTAACGAACCAAGATTGGGGCAGAGGCAGATTCCTCTCCCTGCCCCAACCAGATCTAACGGTGGTGACAGATGTGTCACTTCTGGGATGGAGCAGCCACCTGGGAGAGGTGGAGATCAGAGGCTTCTGGTCTCTGGCGAAGTCCAGTCTCCATATCAATCTTTTTCTAGCTCTGGGCGATCCAACTGGCAATGAAAGCATTCTTTCACACACTCAAGGGGAAAGTGGTGCAGGTGCTCAGCGACAATACGACCGCCATGTTGTACTGCAAAAACCAGGGCGCAGGTTTGTCCTTTGCATTAAAATATGCTATGCTTTGGCGAACAAGGACCCTCCTGTGGGGTTGCATGTTCATTCTGCCAGAGCAATGGCGGCAACCGACGCATTAGCACATGGAGTCACAGCCCTTCAATCAATCAGGGGTTTGTAAAGCGCGCTAGGGAGGGGGGTGAGGGGCGGCTCCGGGTCAGTCGAAGAGCTAAGTCTTGAGGTCCCTTCTGAATGCGTGCAGGGTAGGAGAGCGTTTGATGTTAACAGGGAGCTTGTTCCAGGTCTTGGCTGCGATGTAGGAGAAGGCTCTCCCATTCTGTTTCTGCGGATGCGGGGGACCTCCGCCAGGGTGTGGTCGGTGGAGGAGAGGTTCCTCTTGGGTACGTGGAAAGATACTCTCTCGTTGAGGTATTTGGGTCCGCTGTTGTATAGGGATTTGTAGGCGTGGGTGAGTCCTTGACATTTGTCCACATGGGCAGCCTTGCACACGTTTACAAGACACTACTACCTATTAAACCCAGTCTGAAGGGACTGTGTACTTTTCCCGTTCGGTCGTCCAGGACCTATCAGCAGCCTTCAACACAAGATTCGCACCAACTAGCCACCAGACTCCACGATGCCTGCATCTGAGGAAAGGCCGTAGACTGGATGCGCTCATTCCTCACAGGCAGAACACAGAGAATACGACTCCCGCCCTTCCTCTCAGAACCGACAGAGACCAGATGCGGAGTACCCCAAGGATACTCCCCCAGCCTCTTCAACGTCTACATGGCCCCCCCTTGCAACCATGGTGAGAAACCACGGGCTCAACATCGTCTCCTACGCTGATGATACCCAGCTCATCCTCTCCCTCACCAAGGAACCCAACATCACCAGTCATAACTTCCAAGAAGGGATGAAAGCCATCGCAACCTGGAGGAAGAACAGCTGCCTGAAGCTCAACTCCGAGAAAATAGAAGTCCTCATCCTCAGCTCCACACCCTCTGCATGGAACAACACCTGGTGGCCCCTCACCCTTTGAAACCCACCCACCCCAACAGACAATGCACGTAACCTTGGCATCATACATGGCTCATCACTCACTATGAACCGCAAGATCAACGTCTGTTCCTCAGCATGCTTCATTTGAATGTTTTACTCCGTAAAACATTCAAATGGATACCCTCCGATTCCTGAAAAACGGTCACTCATGCCCTCTTCACCAGCAGACTGGACTACGGCAACGGAATCCACTAAAAACTCCTCCGCAAACTCCAGCCCGTCCAGAACGCCGCAACCAGACTAATCCTCAACATCCCAAGGCACCACCACATCACCCAAATCCTCCGCGATCTCCACTGGCTCCCCGTCGGAAGAAAAATATCTTTTAAGCTTCTCACGTACGTCTACAAGACCCTCCACAGCATCTGACCCCAATACTTCAACAAATGTCTCTCCTTCCATGCCCACAAGAGAAACCTCAGCCGCCCTCTCCCTAGCCACCGTCCCACGCTTCTACAGAAACAGAGCAGGTGGCAGATCTTTCTCCTACCTTGCAGCCAAGTCCTGGAACAACCTCCCCTCCTCCTCCGGCAAAGCCCAACACTTTGCAAATTCAGAAAAGACCTCAAGACCTGGTTCTTCGAATGACCCCAACGTAGCTGCACCCCCCGCCCCCCCCCCCCCCCCCCCACCCTCCTGCACCTGGAGACCCTAACGGGTGAGTGTTGCGCTCTACAAACTCCTGATTGATTGGTATGATCTTGGTTCGCAGACCCTCCTCCTGGGATGGTATTACTGGGGTATCTATTCTAAGGTAAGTAATCTATAACTAACAGTCTCTAACAGATGAATAAGTTACTTACCTTCGATAACGATGTATCTGGCAGACACATGTTAGTTGTAGATTCCTTACCGCCCCACCCAACCTCCTCGCTCTGCAAAGTGATTTGTAGGGATAGAGACTCCCTTACGCACCAGTTTTGCTCTGCGCTTCTGGCATGGAAACTCGTGTTAAGAACTGACAGCGCTCATTGGCGGCATCTATGTAGGTCCCGCAATGTCATCCCGGCGCCCACAACGCCGCCGACGGACACATAGCCCACCGATGCCACATAACAAAGCGCAGGGGTACTGCTGAAGAAAAAGTCTCCAAATCCAGACTGTATCCTGGGGGAAAGTCTAAGGTAAGGAATCTAGAACTAACATATGTCTCTACCAGATGCATCATTACCAAAGGTAAGTAACTTCTTCCTATAGAGCACTTGTCAGCAGTGGTGGGCTTCCTACAAAATAAACCATGTCTCTTTGGAAAATTCTTGTCATCAGAGCCTTCATGGAAGGTTTGACAATAGCTGTTCCACCTAGGTCGACTGGTGTTTCCACTTAGGATTTCAACATTGTACTGACAAAACTCCATACTCTATCTGTTTGTGCACATGCACAAAGACAAGGTGGTCTTATGGACACATGGTGGTGATCTCGAGGCAGAAGGTCGGACCCGCAGTAAGGTGAACACCAGTTTTAATATTATTTTAAATATTTTTATCCGTAGTTTGGGCTGCACGCTTATAGCCTTCCCTGAGCAGGGGGGTTTCTTTTCTTACCGTGTGTGCTGCAGGACTCACGGGGCATTTTCTCAACAGGACCTTTGGCTTTCTGGTCCACCGCGGGCTCACCCGTTTGTGCGGAGAAAGCCAAAGGCTGAAACCTTACTACCGCTCGCAAATCCACCCCCGCCGCCATTTCGACAAGTGCTGGGTCACCATCTTCTCTCAGTTGGGAGCATCATACCACTTTCACTCCAGGAGATGCTGTTTGGTCAACAAAAGGTACATTTCAAACCTCTGCCTTGTCCCCTGAAGGGCTATGCAAAGGTGTCAACTCCTTCAGAAACGCATTACTGTTTATCAGTCTCATTTGAAAGAACTTTTCACTTGTGAAAGTAGACGAGTAGGCAGTGAAAAACCCACTTCTGGCTATTCTTAAGAAAATTAGAGAAGCTGAGCTGGTCAGTCATTTCATATAATTCAATGGTATATATAAAGTTAAATTAAAACAAGCATTGGCAAAGCTAATAGGTCTCGCCTATGCAAGAGATATTGTCTTTGTGAATGTGTTTTAGCCATGTTGTCTCCAATGCACTACCCTATATTGCACCCTATACCTCTCTCAATATATCTGCCGCCACTCTGATTCATCCCAAACCTCATTCTACTACTATGATCTCCAAGATAACCCTTTCAAGACTCTTCCCTTCTCTATCCCTCCTTGGATCCCCCAAAGCTCATTTTAGTGCTATGATCTCACAAACAACGCATATAAATTCTTCCCTCACTGTGAGAAGTTGGCCTGGCATATGCTGTCCTCTCGTTATAGGGGACACCTTGCACCAGTCCAATTCGACTCTTATGGTGATAGGTTAAAGACAACCTTTAAAGAAAGCTATCCTAGTGGTAGCTGTGGAGAGCAGCCTTCAGGCTAAGTCTTGAAGGAGTGTTAAGCTTATTGTTTTACCATAGATAACCTCTTGAATGACCAAATGAGAGTAGTCCACACAGGTGTATATATATATATATAAATATATGTATTTATTCTAGACAGAATCCCACAAGTCTCTTTATGAGGCTAGAGGTAAAGTTGCAATTCAAACAAGCATTTATAGATACAATAAATAGCACTGGAATCACAGGGCCCCAGGGGGGGACCAAACCATATATTAAAAAAGTGGTATAAGAACCACGACAATTCTACAGACAATGCCTAGGGCATTTAGGATCGCTGGCCCCTTGAGAATCCACCCCAGGTAATGAGGAAGGGGACCCACGGGAGGCGCGTGCAGTGGTAATAGCTGCTATCGGGATCTCTAATAAAGCCTATGGAGAATGTCGCGGTTTGATTTTAAAAGATTAAAGACACTTCTAGCAGGAGTTCAAAGTTAAGAGCTTAGAGTTAAGCTTTTGAGGAGCCCACTACCACAAGAGTACCGAGGTACCACTGTTACCTGCCCCAGGGAAGCCGGGTGCATAGGTCGTTTTCGATGTCGGGTCACGGGCTGATTTTCAATGGGAAAATGTACAAAACTGCTGCGAGCCAAAAGCGTCGATGTCGTGAAGAATGAAGTTGTAGATCTTGAAGAGAAGAACCTGAAAGCAGAGGGGACAGAGTTTGGGTCACGGCACAGTGACCAGGGAGCTCAAGGGAAAGAGCCCTTCAATGTCGGGTGCTTCAAGTGGAAAAGGTGTAGCTTGGTTCTGCAGCCACGGGCTCTGGGAGGCTTCAAGGAAGGCCAGCTTCTGGAGGGCGACAGTCCCACGAAGGATGAGGGTCGCTGCATTGTTAGTGTCCGGATTGGATCCACTAAGCCTTGGCAACCGCAACCCACGCAAGATGAACAAATCCGCTACTGGTGCAGACCCACGAGGTCTGAGCGAGGTCTCCTTCGAGGAGACTGTAGAGCAGGCCTGGAGCAACCAGGGGAAATCTTAAAAGTAAAGATTGACCTCCGCTAGGGCCCACCAGTCGAAAGACAAGGGACCGCGAGAGGCAGCAATTTGGAGTGCGTAAAAGGGAGCCCACGGGCCACCGGAGTGGGCTAGGGCGCTGATCTTTGGCACAGTTGCTGCTGAGAGGTTGGCTCAATATTGGGCCAAAGCACAACTTCCCCACTGGTCGGGGTCGTGTGCTGTGCAAGAGGTGGCTGGTGTCCTGGGGTATTGGGGATCTCGGCATCCACGCAGTCCACGGTGCTCAGACTTGCTGTGCACACTCACTGGCCTCTGGGATGCTTAGGAAACCCACCTCAAGGTCGAGAGGAGTCGTCGATGTCCGAAGGAGCAGCGAAGTTCCAACCGGGTCACTTGCAGTGTTTCAGGTGCCTGCCAAGCAGGGGGGTAACTCCTTTACCCCAAGGTAGATTTCTTCAGTCAGCTGGGCAGCAGCTCGACGAAGGTCAAGTCTGTGAAGTCCAAGATTAATCTGAGGCTCTGGGGACACAGTATTCACCTTTATCCCAGAGATTAGGGGAGGGTCCAGATCAGAGCCCACCAATGAGAGGTGAGGCGGGAAAGGGTGGCTACACCCTCTCCCCTTTGTGTGTTTCCCGCCTGGGCAAGGGGCAGGATGCCCCTGCACCGGTTCCAGGTGGTGTATGCAGAATGTAGGCGCTGTAGCAGCCTACGTGCAACTCTGAAAGGCATCCTATGGTGCACCCACCCAGTTCCAATCCACATAGCATGTCTGGGGAGGTGCTGGCACCTCCCTGCAACGGGATCCCTATTGTCCAGCTGGCGAGGCTGGGGTTTTGCCCAGCAACAGGCAGCCAGAGTCGTGTGGGTGGCGGGTAGCATCCATTTTGTTCTGCATGTGCACTTTTAAATTGGTGTCTAAATTCTGCCGCTTTTCCCATATCGCCCCTCTAGCAGGGGGGAATCGTGCCCTCATGCCCATGGCTGGACTGGGGGTATGATTCCTACATGTTTGGCACAAAACAAGATCTGGTTCTGTGCAGCCACTCAAGTTATCACGCTATCGCGATTTACTTATAATGCGGTTAAGAGTATATGGTATGGCTCCACTACAAACAACCTCGCACTAGTTTTAGTGAAGGCTGCAGAGGGGCCCTACTCAGGTAGGGGTCCCCCCTCACACATACCTCAGCACCCTGCCTTGTAGGATTACCAAGGCCTGCTATAGGGGTGACCTATGAGAGTATGTGTTGTAAATAGGTGGGATACAGGGTACCAATATCCCTGTAAGGGGTGCAAGCACCACCTTACCCAGACTAAAGTAGTGGTCTGGTGGTGTCAGTTTGTATGGCTGTCCCAGGGTGGCACAATAAGTGCTGCAGCCCTGGTAGGCCTCTGAGGGACCCATGCCCTGGGTACCTAGGGTACCATCTACAAGGGGCTGATAGGGTATCTTCAGTATCCAATTGGTTCGTACCTAGGGACTCACATCAGTTTAGAGAGGAAGCAGATAGGCTGGGGTCCTGGATAGCAGGGCCACAGCCTGGCTAGAGTCATAAAACAGTCAAAACATCAGCAAAATGTTGGGGGCAACTATGCAGTCGATGCCACTCTCCTAAACTCACCTATCCCTCCTTTGACTCATCCCAAAACTCATTTTACTACTATGATCACCCTAATCAATTACTAGAGATTCTTCCCTCCCCATCTCTCCTTATACTCACCCCAAACCTCATCTTACTACTATGATCTCCCAATAAACACTTTCTAGACTCTTCCCTTGTCACCATTTTTTCTCGTTCCAATCCAACTAACAGGCTCACATGTCTACCGCTCAAATTTCACTATACTAGTCCACCACTAATCTTTTTTGGGTTCCGGAGTAGCATGCTACTTGTCAAAAAGTGCTTTGATGCCATGTCAGGGGTAGTAAGCCCAATATAAATACAATTACAATACAATACTGAGGTCAGTGGTCTAGTGTACCGCACCTCAGATATAAAAATAGATGCAGACCCGTGCACGCAGCGGACGTGCCGCTTGCGCACCAAAGGCAAGCCTGTCTGCGCCTGTAAGCACCTGGATAGCACAAGGAGTTCTTCTTTATAGTGCGTAACACAAGATCCATCATGAAACATATATATGAGTTTGCGGACTTAATGGTTCAACACAAACCTGATATGATATTTCTAAAAGAGCACAGGGCGGACAATCAATCTGACCCAGATTTCAAAACTGCATTCTTAACTGGCTATCATATTGAAAGTTTCGATCGAGTAGACAAAGGGGAGGGGAATTGCAATTCCTGTGTCCTAATTGAATCAAAGCAAACTTTCAGCCTATTTTCCACTTTGTGTGAGGCACTGTGTTTCAATTTGAAACTGAATAACACATATGCGTTTCACGGATTATTGATATTTCGACCACCAGGCTTTAGAGGAAGGTTTATCTAAAAGATCCATGACTTTATGGACTCGTGTGCTGAATATCCTAGATTCACGATAATGGCAGAGTTTCAATTTTTATTTAGAACTTATAAATAACCAGGATTCAATTCACCTGGTTGACAATCTTAAGTGCTTTGATCTTAAGCAGTTAATGGAGGAACCTACTCGCATAGCAAGCCATACATTGGATGGATTATTTACAAATAATGAAAATCTAAGAATGAATAAGGTCCTACTCATAGTTTGTTCGGACCACAGGGCCATCTTTGTCCCTTGTAAGGTTCCCCCTAATAGTGGCCATGGCACAGATACACGTAGATCCTTTAAGATGCCATCCTGGAAAAAGCTTAATTTGGTTGAGTTGAGGAATAGTCTTTCGAACTCAAACCCTCTTTTACACCAAAGTGGGGAGTTTGCAGCATCCAGCTACACACATTGGCTAGATTCAGCTATCCTTACGCAGATGCCTGACAAATAAATGAAGTTTTTCAGAAAAAAACCTTCATCCCCCTGGTTCACTCAAGAACTAAAAACCCTCCAAATGAAATGTAGATCCCAAGATCGTTGGTGGAGAAAGGAGTACTGCCAACAGGAAAAGACTAAATAGAAAGAATTAGCGTCCGAATAAAAGGATCTAATCAAAGACGCAAAGTCCAAACAATTTGCGGAAAAAATTGGCTCTGCAAAAATCTCCACTAGTGAATTATTTGAAATAGTCAAGTCCTTGTGAAACTGGATCATTAATAACACTTTCAGCCCTGATCAATCTTTTTGTGATAAGGTGGCAGAATTCTTCCAGCCTAAAGTTATCTTTATTTTTCAAGATTTTAATGTTACTCAGATGACAGGGGATCTAGGAGGGGCCTTAACCCTGACAGAAGAACAGGGCCCATTAAATAGCCACAAGTGCCCAGACAGTTACAAATTTGGAAGGTTCATCCCTTTAACCGAAGAAAAGCTGATCAACCTTAGTCTATTAAGTCCTGAGCTCCTTCAGACCTTTGCCCTCCACAGGTCTTCAGTGCAATCTCTAGCTCAGTTGCAGGTCCACTCACAGAACTATTAAATACAATACTGACAGTTGGGCAGTTCCCGAGGATATGGAAGATGGCCTCCATCCTGCCTCTGATGAAAAAGCCTTTGCTGGACCCTAAAGATGCATAGAATTATAGGCCGATATCTCGCCTCCCTTGTCCCGCAAAGGTATTAGAAAAGGCAATGAATGAGGAAATCCTTGCCTTTTTAGATATGAACCAGCTTCTTGATCCCTCACAGTTAAGTTTCAAAGCCAACCACTGTACAGAATCTGCTCTGGTAGCTGCATCAGAAGATCTGAAGATGGTGATTGGTAAGGGTAGCATTGCCACATTGATTTTATTAGATATTTTTGCTGCCTTTGATATGGTCCATCATTCGATCCTCCTAAACAGGCTCCAGCAGCTGGGCTTTCAGAACTCTGCTCGGGCTTTGTTGAGCTTGTTTTTAGATGGCAGGCAACAGCGAGTAAAGATGGGTGATGTTAGTTCCACTTCTTTCTCTCTCCCCTGTGCGCTATATAACCCATTTTACTTGTGCTTACTTACATTCACTGTTTCTTTCAAAGATAGTTTCACCTTTTCACTTTATTAGACCATAAAACTTACAACATGATTTGTAAATCATTCAAGGAGTAGGTAGGACTAGCCCTTTTCGCAAAGCAATTTTCTTGTTTGCACCCCCACCTAGAAAAACCTTCAAATAGTTTGTAAACACATTCCATGCACATTAGAGGGGTAACTATGGCTTTCCATAGCAACATCCAGTTTATGGGTATTTGAAAGGCAGCACCACGGCAATGTGTGCACTCGTTTGCCAATCATTACTGTTCGTATTTATGCTAGAGAAGAAACACAGGTGCTTTAAACGGTTCTAAAGCCATTATTCATTGAAGCTGCCTCTGTCTGTCTTTTTGGGGACCTGGCTATGCTTTTAGGTCAGTGTAAAGTAAGTGTTTTACAACAACTGCAAACTACCTTTACCATGCAGTCAGACCACACAATGCCTTTACCTTGCTCCATTACCATGCAATACCTTTACCACGCTTTACTTTTACAACGCAATATTTTACCACGAATATGCATGTTCGCGCATATGAGCTGCAGATTACACACTTGTGCATAGATCGCCATCTGGTGTTGGGCCCGGATGTTTGCAGTTGTTTTTCCTCTTGGAAAGTCTTTGGAAGTCACGAGGTCGGTGACTCCTCCTTTGGATCGTATTGCGCATGGGCTTCTGCTCCATCCTCAGATTGTTTTTTTCCGCCATCAGGCTCGGATGTAATCTTCGCTCTCTGGTTCCGAACAGCTTCCAGTTCGACGATCGACGCGCAATCCTCACCCCAATTCGCGGTATTGTTTCAATCGCGATCTCCCCACTCGACTCGCCTTCTCATCGGCACAGACCTTCGGTTCCAGTCGTTGACGGCGGCCTTCGGGCCTACCCAAGCTTCGGTCCTGGCTAATGGAAAGGACTCCCTTTAAAAAGTGCCCTCGATGTGGGTCCAAATTCCCCCAAACCGATCTCCACGGAGTATGCAATCTCTGCCTCTCCCCTGAACACTAGGCTCGAGACTGTCCGGCGTGTATGTCCTTCCGGTCCAAGAAAACTATTCGGGACCGAAGAGCCAGAAGAACCATGGCACACTCTTTGGCGATTCCGGACGAAATCTTCGGGGAGGGCGTCGACGCTCCAGAACAACACCACACCGCCGAGGTACTCGTCAGCGCCTCCGAAGCCGACGACTCCGACGCCGGCACCGAAAAAGGCTTCGGTCGCGCCTTCGCCTCCGGGCCTAAGCAAGACCAAAGACATTGCTTCCCACGCCGCACCTTCGGGACGGTCAAGAAGCCAATTAGCCTTCTGGCGGCTCGGGCTCGAGCCAGCCCACCGTCGGTGCCGATAAACACCCTTCGGCACCGAAAAAGAAACCGGCCTCCATCTCGACACCGAGCCCCGCGCCGAAACACTCGAGTCGAAACCCAGCTCCTCGTTACCGACCCCATCTTCGGTACCGACAAAAGCACACAAGGCCACAGGCACCAACACTTCGAAGCCGAGAAATCCATCTCTGCGCCTACCAAACAATCTGAGCTTTCCAAGCATGGTTCCAAACAACGAACCAGCACAGATAAAGCTAAGAAACCAACGGCCCGACGCCTTCGGCGCCGACGGACCAACCAACCTCACCAGAACTCTTTACACCGGATCCCTTGCAAAAAACATGAACCAAGGATCCCAAAACTGGACATTTAATGCTCTCTATCAAAAAGAGACAGCTGGAGAAACCTGCTCCGCCTCCACCTCCAAAGAGGAAGGACTCTGCTACCTCCCCCTTCAGAATACCTTCCCCACCTCCGCCATCCCCTCCACCTTCCCCTCCTCCACCTCCACCTCATCATTCCCCGACCCCATCTCCGGATGATGATGATCAGGGGGATCCATATGATGACATAGGAGATGTGCCCCAAGATATACCTACAGGGGACCCCACTCCCACAGGATCCCCAGACCCATGGGACGATTATAATATCCCTGATATCCCTAACGTCCCAAAAGACGATCTTTACCCTTCCATACCTTCTACCCCAGAAGACTCATTGGGGTTCAACCATTTACTGCAAAGGGCGGCACATAATCACGGGGTAGATCTACATACCGACCCCGTGGAGAAGGATTTCCTCCTCGATACATTCGACACCACACATAGGACCACCTCCATATTGCCTATGCTCAAATGTGTTATAAAACATGCGCCGGAGGTCTTTAAGGACCCAGTCAGAGCCAGGGTCATTAACCCGCGCATTGAAAAGAAATATAAATCCGCCCCTACAGATCCCTCCTACATCAGAGGGCCAGCGCCACTAGATTCCCTGGTAGTATCCACAGCACGTAAAAGGGCCAACTCCCAGGCGTCAGGCGAAGCACCACCACCTGACAAAGAGTCTAAACTCTTGGACGCATCAGGCAAGCGTACTGCATCCCAAGCTGCCAATATATGGCGTATCGCCAATACACAAGCGCTACTAGCTAGGTATGACAGGGCCCATTATGATGAATTAGAAGCCATAATGCACCCTGATAAATACAAAGCCAGGGCCAACGAGCTAATTCAGGAGGGCAAAACCATTACTAATACCTCCATACGTTGTACCCTAGATGCAGCAGACACCGCCTCCAGGGCCATTAATACTAGTGTCCTCCTCCGTCGCCATGCCTGGCTAAGGATCTCAGGTTTTAAACCGAAGGTACAAGCCTCAATCCTCAACCATCCTTTGACCAGGAACATCTGTTTGGCCCGAAAGTGGATGAGGCCCTAGAGAAAATGAAAAAGCACACTGACACGGCAAAATCTATGGGTGCCTTACAATCACACCCTCCCAGACGCTCCTTGCGCCGCTCTTCCTTTCGGAGCACATACAGAGGCTACTCCTCAGACACCACTTCCACTTCATATAAATCCCCTACTCAGTCCACCTTTACAAGGGGTTACCAAAGAGGCGGCTACAGGGGCAACAATAACAAAGGCAGAGGCAAAACAAACACCGCCCGTTCTGCCACCGCGCCTACCCAATGACTTACCTCCACTCCCCCCAGACCATCCCACTCCGGTCGGGGGCACACTTTCCTTCCGGTCTGGGCCACCATCACCTCAGACAAATGGGTAACACAAATAATTCGGTCAGGCTACTGCCTAGAACTAGTATCTACCCCCCAAACATTCCACCCAGACAACGCCCAATGTCACAAGAACATCTAATACTCCTAAAGCAGGAGTCACAACCGCACCACGAGTATTCACCAAGTGCCTAGCAGTGGTGGCAGCACATCTGTGAAGACAACACATTCATGTCTTCCCATACCTAGACGACTGGCTGATAAAAGCCAGTTCATACAATCAGTGTGTAAAACACACGCATACCACTATCCAGCTACTTCACCAGCTAGGCTTCACGGTAAACCACGAAAAGTCCCATCTACAACCGTCCCACATAAAACAATACCTCGGTGCCACCATAGACACCTCAAAAGCGCTAGCCTACCCCAATCCTGCCAGGATTGCAAGCATTCAGGCTCTACGCGAAAAATTCATGGCACAGCACTCCCTTCCAGCTAGAGTGTTTATGCAACTAATAGGGATGATGGCCTCTTGCATATTCATAGTACCTCACGCAAGACTCCAGATGTGTCCTCTCCAAGAGTGCTTAGCACGCCAATGGAACCAGGCCCAAGGTCAATTAACAGATCTGGTGTTGGTAGACGGTCATACCCATCGCTCTCTGCCGTGGTGGACCACCACAAACCTTTCCAAAGGTCGACCGTTCCTGGACCCGGTTCCCCCAATAGTACTAACAGACACATCGCTCTCCGGCTGGGGAGCTCATCTATTACATCTCACCATGCAGGGCAAATGGACACTTCAACAGAAGTTACTCCATATCTACCATCTGGAGTTACTAGCAATCTTCTTAGCCCTAAAATCTTTTCAAACCCAGATTTCAGGCAAGGCAGTCCTAATCCGCACAGACAACATGACAGCCATGTATTATATTCAAAAACAAGGCAGCACACACTCTCCACAGCTCTCTCGACTAGCACAGAGCATATGGAGATGGGCCATACCCCAGAAAATCTTTCTCCTAGCTCAGCATGTCCCAGGAGTCCAAAACACTGTGGCGGATCTGCTAAGCAGACAGACACAACAAATCCATGAGTGGGAACTCCACCCGCAAGTTCTTCACCCGTACTTTCAGATGTGGGGGCAACCGCAGATAGACCTCTTCGCCACCCATGAAAACACCAAATGCCCAAGCTTCGCCGCCAGATACCCACACCCATTGTCCAAAGGAAATGCGATATGGATGAACTGGTCAGGCAGGTTTGCGTACGCTTTTCCGCCTCTCCCACTCATTCCACTAGTGGTGCGCAAACTATAACAACACTCCCTCACACTAATCCTAGTAGCTCTAACTTGGGCCAGACAGCCGTGGTACACCACACTGCTGGAACTATCTGTAGTACCGCACCAAAAACTAGACCTCTCTCCACGCCTCTTAAACCAGAACCATGGAGAGATCAGACACCCGGACCCAGCTCAGCTCAACCTTGCGATCTGGCTCCTGAAGTACTAGAATTCGGTTACCTAAATCTTCCCCCTGACTGTATGAACGTCATCAAAGAAGCTAGGCGTCCTACCACTAGAGCGTGCTACGCCGCCAAGTGGAAACATTGTGTTGTCTATTGTCACAACACCACCATCGATCCCCTAGATGTGTCCATTCAACACATCATAGGCTACTTACTCCACCTACAAAGGTGCAATCTAGCCTATACGTCCGTTCGACTGCACCTCGCAGCCATAGCAGCTTACCTACAAAACGGGCAACATCTATCACTCTTCAAAGTACCTGACATTAAAGCCTTCATGGAAGGCCTTAAAAGAATAATTCCCCCCAGAGTGCCACCCTCGCCTGTGTGGAACCTAAATATCGTTCTCACAAGACTAATGGGACCTCCCTTCGAACCACTACACAAATGTGAACTTCAATTCCTAACATGGAAAACTGCCTTTCTTGTAGCCATCACTTCCCTCCGAAGAGTCAGTGAGATACAAGCACTTACCATTCAAGAACCTTTTCTATAAATGCACCATAACAAGCTTGTTCTCCGTACCAACCCAAAATTCCTCCCCAAAGTTATTTCTCCCTTTCACCTAAACCAATCTGTAGAACTACCAGTATTCTTCTCGCAACCACAGACCGTTGCAGAACGAGCTCTTCACACACTAGATGTCAAAAGAGCCTTACTCTACTACATCGAGAGAACACAACCTTTCCGTAAGACCAAACAACTGTTTGTATCTTTCTCTCCACCACACAAGGGCAACCCCATCTCCAAAGCAGGGATAGCTAGGTGGATTGTCAAATGCATTCAAATTTGCTCCAACAAAGCAAAACGAACGCTATCTGTTCCCCCTAAAGCCCATTCTACACGTAAAATAGGGGCTTCAATGGCTTTTCTAGGAAACATCCCATTAGATGATATCTGCAAAGCAGCTACATGGTCAACACCGCACACTTTCACTAAACACTATTGTGTAGATGTGCAAACTAAGCAGCAAGCTAGTGTGGGCCAGGCTGTACTCAAAACACTATGTCAAACCACTGCAACAGATACGGGTGGTCGCCGCTAAGGATGGGTACTGCTATATAATCTATGCACAAGTGTGTAATCTGCAGCTCATATGCCTCGAACGGAATATGCTACTTACCAGTATGCATCTGTTCTTGGCATGTAGAGCTGCAGATCTACACACGCCCACCCGCCTCCCTGGCTGCCTGTATCTGTTCCAGTTCATCTTATTTAGATACCACACACATGGGTTTCTTCACTGTTATTACTACACTCCATCTTTCCCTGCTGGCGAAAAACAATCTGAGGATGGAGCAGAAGCCCATGCGCAATACGATCCAAAGGAGGAGTCACCGACCTCGTGACTTCCAAAGACTTTCCAAGAGGAAAAACAACTGCAAACATCCGGGCCCAGCACCAGATGGCGATCTATGCACAAGTGTGTAGATCTGCAGCTCTACATGCCAAGAACAGATGCATACTGGTAAGTAGCATATTCCTTACCACGCATGACTTCCAACGCAAAGTAAGTATATTTAAGGTAAGTGTGTGTGTGTGTGTGTGTGTGTGTGTGTATAATAATAAAATGTACTTGTTAGGGGTGGGTAGGGTTATTGGTTGATAAAGGTGTTTTCAGGATTTAGGGGTGCATGGCTTATAAAGTGGTAATGGTGTTTTTAGGATTTGCGATGGGTAAGTGTATAGGTGGTCAGGGTGTTTTTAGGGCCTTGGGGTGGGTAAGGGTATTGGGTGGTAAAAGGTATTTGAAAAAATAAGGTGTTTCCCTCCCAATAAAAAAAGGTGTAATAAATATTTATACATATGCTTACTGTGAGAAGTTGACCTGGCATATGCTGTCTCCTAGTTATAGGGGACACCTTGCACCAGTCCAATTCGACTCTTATTGATGATGGGTTTAAGACAACCTTTAAAGAAAGCTATCCTAGTGGTAGCTGTGGAGAGCAGCCTTCAGGCTAAGTCTTGAAGGAGTGTTAAGCTTACTGTTTTACCATAGATAACCTCTTGAATGACCAAATGAAAGCGTAGTCCACACAGGTATATATATAAAATATATGTATTTATTCTAAACAGAATCCCACAAGTCTCTTTATGAGGCTGAGGCAAAGTTACAATTCAAACAAGCATTGATAGATACAATAAATAGCACTGGAATCATAGGGCCCCAGGGGGGGACCAAACCATATATTAAAGTGGTATAAGAACCACGACAATTCTACAGATAATGCCTAGGGCATTTAGGATCGCTGGCCCCTTAAGAATCCACCCCAGGTTATGAGGAAGGGGACCCACGGGAGGCGCGTGCAGTGGAAATAGCTGCTGTCGGGATCTCTATTAAAGCCTATGGAGAATGTCGCGGTTTGATTTAAACAGATTAAAGTCACTTCTAGCAGGAGTACAAAGTTAAAACTTTAGAGTTAAGCTTTTGAGGAGCCCACTACCACGAGAGTACCGAGGTACCACTGTTACCTGCCCCAGGGAAGCCGGGTGCATAGGTCGTTTTCGATGTCGGGTCGCGGGCTGATTTTCAATGGAGAAATGTTCAAAAGTGCTGCTAGCCAAAAGCGTTGATGATGCCGTGAAGATTGAAGTTGTAGATCTTGTAGAGAAGAGCCTGAAAGCAGAGGGGACAGAGTCTGGGTCACGGCACAGTGACCAGGGAGCTCAAAGCAAAGAGCCCTTCAATGTCGGGTGCTTCAAGTGGAAAGAGGTGTAGCTGGGATCTGCAGCCATGGGCTCCGGGAGGCTTCAAGGAAGGCCAGCTTCAGGAGGGTGACTGTCCCACGTCGGATGAGGGTCGCTGCGGTGTTAGTGTCCGGATTGGATCCACTATGCCTTGGCAACCGCAACCCACGCAAGATGAACAAATCAGCTACTGGTGCAGACCCACGAGGTCTGTGAGAGGTCTCCTTTGGGGAGACTGTAGAGCAGGCCTGGAGCAACCAGGGGAACTCTTAGATGTCGAGATTGTCCTCCGCTCGGGTCCACAAGTTGAGAGACAAGGGACCGCGGAAGGCAGCAAAATGGAGTGCGTAAAAGGGAGCCCACGGGCCACCGGAGGGGGCTAGGGCGCTGATCTTTGGCACAGTTGCTGCTGAGAGGTTAGCTCAATAATGGGCCAAAGCACAACTTCCCCACTGGTCAGGGTCGTGTGCTATGCAAGAGGTGGCAGGTGTCCTGGGGTATTGGGAATCTCGGCACCCACGCGGTCCACGGTGCTCAGGTTTGCTGTGCACACTCACTGGCCTCTGGGATGCTTAGGAAACCCACCTCAAGGGTGCTGGAAGTCGACGAAGTTCGTGAGAGCAGCGAAGTTCCAACTGGGTCACTTGCAGTGTTTCAGGTGCCTGCCAAGCAGGGGGGTAACTCCTTTATCCCAAGGGAGATTTCTTCAGTCAGCTGGGCAGCAGCTCGTCGAAGGTCAAGTCTGTAAAGTCGAAGATTAATCTGAGGCTCTGGGGCCACGTTATTCACCTTTATCCACAAGATTAGGGGAGTGTCCAGATTAGTGTCCACCAATGAGAGGTGAGGCGGGAAAGGGTGGCTACACCCTCTCCCCTTTGTGTGTTTCCCGCCTGGGCGATGGGCAGGATGCCCCTGAACCGGTTCCAGGCGGTGTATGCAGAATGTAGGCGCTGTAGCTGCCTACGTGCAACTCTGAAAGGCATCTTTGGTGCACCCACCCTGTTCCAATCCACATATCCTGTCTGGGGAGATGCTAGCACCTCCCTGCCACAGCAGCCCTATTGTCCAGCTGGCGAGGCTGGGGTTTTCCCCAGCAACAGCCAGCCAGAGTCGTGTGGGTGGCGGGTAGTAGCCATTTTGTACTACATGTGCACTTTTAAATTGGTGTCCGAATTCTGCCGCTTTTCCCATATCGCCCCTCTAGCAGGGGGGAATCGTGCCCTCATGCCCATGGCTGGACTGGGGGTAGGATTCCTACATGTTTGACACCAAACACGATATGGTTCTGTGTAGCCATTCTCAAGTTATCACGCTATCGCGATAGACTTATAATGCGGTTAAGAGTATATGGTATGGCTACACTACAAACAACCCAGCAATGAGTTTAGGAGGGTTGCAGAGAGGCCCTACTCAGGTAGGGGTCCCCCCTCACACATACCTCAGCACCCTGCCCTGTAGGATTAGCAAGGCCTGCTATAGGGGTGACCTATGAGAGTATATGTGTTGTAATGGGGTGGGATATAGGGTACCTATATCCCTGTAAGGGGTGCTAGCACCACCTTACCCAGACTACAGTAGTGGTCTGGTGGTGTCAGTTTGTATGGCTGTCCCAGGGTGGCACAATAAGTGCTGCAGCCCTGGTAGGCCTACTGAGGGACCCATGCCCTGGGTACCTGGGGTACCATCTACAAGGGACTGTCAGGGCACCCTCAGCATCCAATTGGTTTGTACCTAGGGTACTCACATCGTTTAACAGAGGAAGCAGATAGGCTGGGGTCCTGGATAGCAGGGCCACAGCCTAGCTAAAGTCATAAAAACAGTCAAAACATCAGCAAAAAGTTGGGGGCAACTATGCAGTCGATGCCACTCTCCTACACTTACCTTCTAAATATTTGCGTTGAAAACCGCGGATCAAGATGGCTGCCAAGTAGGAGCTCTTTGCAACCATACCGGTTGATGTCCCCTGCTAACCCTACCATCCACCTTTCTGCCTACCGGCATCCCTATCTACTAGCCACCGGACCTCCAGGCTCGATGTTTGTCCACCTGCAAGGTCATTTTTCTCAACCCCTGACAAGCCCTCGTCTCTGCTGCATTGCCGCTTCCCTCCTCGGTCGAACGCTTGGCTTTTGGTGAGGACGCTCTACGACACCCCCATCGATGACAGTCTTGTTTCCATGGCTGAGACGATCGCGGGCATCCTGACGTTCCTCCCGCCTGCCACCACGCTAATCTCACGGAGGAGAAATGAGCCCTGTGCCATAACGGCAGCACACCGAGGACTCGCCCGTCTTGTCTGACCCAGTCATGTTGACACTCCACTGAAGCAGAGATGTCGGGAGGGGGCTCTCATATCACCGCTCAACCGGCAGAGCTTCTTACCTCCACGAAGCAGCAGAGCGGTGAGGAGAGAAGAGCCTTGTGCCTCCCTCGCAGCCTAAAAAACGGCAGTTCACCGGGGAATTAACCTTGACTGACCCTGGCATGGCAGCTGGCACCCGACTGATAGCAGTGATTTCTTGAGGGGGCTCTCATATCACCGCTCACCCGGCAGAGCTACTTCCCTCGATGCAGCAGCAGAGCGGCGAGGAGAGAAGAGCCGTGTGCCCTCCTCCACACAGCCTAAAAATCGGCAGCACACTGGTCTTCCGCCTGACTTGCCTGACCCCGGCATGGCTGCCAACACTCCACTGAAGCAGTGATGTCTTCCACAAAAGTCAGCATTAAACCTCTTGAGAACTCACAATGGTAAATACATATGTGGATTTTTAGCGCACAAAAGCAGCGCCATCCCTGTTCCACACAGCTGAGGCCCTTCCTGGCGGCGCCTCCGCAGAAGAAGATCCCCACACTTAGCGACTAAAGGATATATATGTTTGTAGGAAGTGCCTCTTAAGAAATGCGCTTGGTTCCAAAATGGCCCATGCAGTAGATTGGCGCCTGGGTCTTAGCAACACCATAAAGGATTCCCCCCGCTTCGCATCTACGGCGTAAATTCCACATAATAGAACTGAAATTGTATCTCCTGTCCAGACCTATAAGGATGTCCCAGATTCGCTCCTTGACTATGCGAGAAAGATCCGGGAGGCACTACTCTGAAGACATGCGGACACTGGTCCTGTCCTCCTGCCGCCTCACTGCATAGATTACACCCCTATGCTTTTGAGTCATTGAGAATTTTGGGACCGACTGAACTTCAAGATGGCCGCCTCAGTTGGTCTCTCCACGATACCCCACCACTCCTGGACAACAGAACTGGTCATCGACCTGATCTTAACCACATCCCTCACCTGACCTTGATCCTGCTCTCCCTGTAGGACATGTACTTTTCGAACTTTCCCTCGACCGTGGAGACCCTGCCATTTGACTGATGCCTGGTGGAGCTGCCTGTTAGCTGAAGAGGAGACGGGCTGTGGATCCCCCCTCGGCCGTCACCTACCCAGCCGGACATTGGGCAGACGTTCCTTCGTCTCTGTCTTATACCCCCTACCCCTTCACCCTCTACGCTCCCTTCTTCTTGCCTTTTATCCCTTTAATGTTTTTCTGTTGAGACCTAGCTATCTGACCGATGCCCTGAGGAGCTACCTGATAGCTGAAGAGGAGATGGGCTGCGGATTCGCCCTCAGCCGTTACTGACCCATCCGGGCCTTGGGCAGACTTTCCCTTCGTCTCTCCGTTGTATCTATACCCTACCCCTTTCTCCCATACCCCCTTACCCTTCTCACTCCATTTTCCTTTTCTTCTATGCTCCTTAAATGTTTTTACTGGAATAATTGATAATATGTAACTGATGTAAGTTTGCAACTATGTGGAACCTTATGTAAAGCGCTCTGATACCTTCGGGGCTAGCCAGCGCTATATAAAACTCTTTAAATAAATAAAGGTATATACGTGGTAAAGGTATCTGCATGGTAAAATACTGCATAGTAAAGGCAATGCATGGTAAAAGCATTAAAGGCATTGTGTTGTAATGGTTACGTGGTAAAGGCATGCATTGTAAATGCATACAGCAACTTAGGCAGCTAATGCAAAGTGTTACCTGTAACTAGCTGTCAGAAGCTTGTCCATATGTATAGTTTCATGTGCCACCCCCTTGTCCCGTGGATAAAATTTAGTGGGCCTGTTATTTCAGCTTTACAAAGCATTTCATCTTTAACTTCACACACACAAAAAGTCAATTCTGTTCCTATTTGTACATTAGTCATAGGGCGAAAAAAAGGACAAAGAAACACACACTCATCTGTATTGCTGCTGGAGCAGCGAAGAAAGAGGGGGATAGACTGGCTACACGGGATGTTATACGGCAGACTGGGACATGATTGGATGGACTTTGTTTTGATATTCCCTGATATTCATGGAAAATGTAGTCTTTTTTTAAATTTCTTAAAATTGCTGCTGGAGTTTATAGGTTATAAATAAAGTGAAGAAAGTACAGCCTAATCCTCGCCTCTGTCTTTAATAGAATTTAAACTTTCCTTTACGATAGCTAGGCAGTGTTTCATTCGGTTCCTATTTTGGGGTGCGGACCGATGCAGTAATCTACGGTGGTGGAGTCTGTTTGCTTCTCCCTTTTTGGTTTCAGCTTTCTGGTGATTAGTGATTCTTGAAACTGAAACTTACATCTTGAAGTAAACAACATGCAATAGTCTGAACCGAACACTATGTGGCAGGATAATGAAAAGCATGTGATTCTGCCACATGACAACATCAAACAGTTTGATTACAGGTAGGTAACATTTTCCTTCACCCGTCCTACCACTAAATTAAATAATAACTCCCCAATGCTTGAGAGACAGATAGAACTCCATGTAGGTAATGGTGGTACTTCGTAGTTGGCATTCACTCTATAATCTATCTTTTGTGTTTCCCAAATAACTTTACAGGTCATGATTTCAATGGCATAAAAAGATTTTTGGTTGATGTTTTTTCTTTAAAATACCTTGATTCGATAGTATTGTTCCAGTTACTGTGCTGTATGTTGGGCAGTCACTAGATTGCTGTGAACTAAGTACCCTTCTCTAATTTCCTGCATAGTTTATTTACAAGTGGTCAAGAGTTTCTTTTCAGTGGCAGGTTCACATATTTGCATTCATTTCCAGTGGTTCTTAATTTGGACTCTGTATAGAAAGCGTAGATTGGCTCAATCAGTTGGAATGCTTACAGTGCTGGCTATAATGGCTGATTTGTCTACATTCTAGGTTCAGTGGCACAGCCATGTAGCACATGTAGTAGGGATGTTTATTTTCCTATGTTAGGTAGTGCTTAGGAACCAGGTGCTAATAACTTTATTGCCGATCTTGTGACAGTTTTCACTCTTGGTTCTATAATTGCAGGGGCAGACATTCAATAAAAATTTTATGTTAAATAATGGTGTGATAGTGTTATTTTGTTCCACCAACTCGAATAATCAGTATTTTTTTGCCTTCCAGGCAGCTTTCGGGTTATGCAGCAAAAATAAATATAAGTATATATATATCTATATATATATCTATATATATATCTATAGAGATAGAGATATAGAGATATAGAGATAGAGATATAGAGATATAGATATATATATATATATATTCACTGATAAAACCATAGGTTTCAGGGACGTTCTAGTTAGTTTGACATATCTGAAAGAGACACGTTAGTGATAGATTCCTTACCTTAGAATATCCCCCGGCGTCAGACTGGATCCGGAAAGTTTTGCTAGCAGTATCCCTGCGCATCAGTAGGTGGCGTCATGCGGCTCCGCATCCGTCGCTGGCGTCGTAAGCGCCGAGATGACGTCTCGAAGACTACTTAGGCGCCACCCATGCGCGCTGACGTCAGTTATTTCTTTTTCCGCGCCAGAAAGCGCAGATCCGGTTAGAGCATGTACCTTAGTCACTTTTTGACTACCCTTTTTGAGACTTTTGTCTCCTGTACAATTTTGGTTTCCTTGATGCACGTAGGGATGCCTGGATTTAAGTCTTGTGGGGCCTGCTGTCGCAATATGTCTGTGGCGGACCCACACGATGTCTGCCTCTACTGCCTGGAGACAGACCACGACTCCCGGGTCTGTCGGGCCATGGCCTCGAAGGCCTTGAGGGAGCAGTGCCGGAAGCTGCTGGAGGTCCGGCACTCGTCCCAGCACAGTTCCCGGTCCAGGGGCCGTTCCAGGAACCTCTCTCTGGGCCGCAGTCGTCGCTCCTTGGGCTCCAAGTCTTCACATTCGGATTCGGGTAAGAGACGACACAAAAAGAAGTCGAAGAAGCGTGTTTGCTCTCCGACGTCCCCCTGTCAGTCCCCGGATGCGGCCGAGGGGGTTGTGCCCCTGCGGCTCCTTCGGAGCCCGGGAGTCCCGCGGCCTACCCACCTTACCCGGGTCCGTCGTCGACTCCCGCACAGGTGCAAGAATTTCTCGCTACAATGGACCGCCTCTTTAGGCCTCAGGCTCCCGCCGGCGCGCCTTCGGGCCCCGCGGTCCTGTGTCCGGATCCTGTTGGGCCACCGGCACCACCGGCGTATCCAGCTTCGGTGCCACAGGATCCTGCGCCGTTTGCTCCAGCCACGGCGCCACAAGGTCCAGCGCTGCCAGCTCTAGCCCCAGCGCCACCCTCTTCGCCGCCGCCGCAGTGGGTGCCATTTGTTCCGCCCTTGCCCAGGTTCCAGGACCATTTTGTTCCTACCTGGGATCCGCATTGGGACACGGCGCCAGCTCGGCCATGGCCGGCGCCGTTCTTGGCACCGTTCCAGATGTCGTTTGTTCCTTCTCCGGCTCCTGCTCTGCCGCCGTGGTCTGTACCACATGCGAAGGAGGTGGAGGGCGACTGGGAGGGGTCCGAGGACCCTCTTGCCCGTCAGTGTGACTCCGAGCAGGACTGGGTGGATGCCGGCGACCTCGACATCTCCTCTTACTCGGGGTTTGCCTCTCCCCCGCCTACCATGGAGGAGGGCGCCTCCTATACGATGGTGATTTGTCGGGCAGCGGAGGTCCTCAACCTTGATCTCCCTACGGTGGCCCTCAAAACTAATCTCCTCACTGAATTGATCCAGATGGTGTCCACTTCGTAGGAGCCCCTGCTACCATTTAACGACGCCCTCTCTGATGTCTTGCTGGGCACTTGGTAGCGGCCAGCCACATGGGCCTCTGTGGATAAGAATGTCGCCAGGCGTCCCCATCCAGCGCCTGGTGACCCCATTCATCCTACGCCTGAGAGCCTGGTTATCCAAGCCTCGACATCACAGAGTGCCTTTCCCACGGCTCCGCCGGATAAGGACTTAAGAAGCTGGAGCAGTTCGGCCAGCTTGGGGCTGCGGTCGGTGAACACCGCATGCCTATTGGGTCACTATTCCCACAAGGTGTGGGATACGGTTGCACAGCTGTTACCTCAGTGTCCTGAAGAGACCCAAGCCTTTGATGGCACTCGCCTGTTTGGCAAAAAGGCCTCGCAGGCCACGACCAAGTCCTTAGGTCTTTCCGCAAAAAGCCCAGCCACTCCTGGTTTTTGTTTCTTTCGTGGCCACGGTAGAGGCGCCCAGACACGTTTCTTCAGCAAGCCTGTGTAGAACCAGCCTCAGTGCGGACACAACCTCCGTAGTGGCGGATCTGGGAATCCGCATGGGGGTCAGTCCAACTCTACCCCCGCTGCTTCTACCTCCAAACCTTCCTAATCCGAGCTTTGTGGAGCACCCCACACCAGTGGGTGGCAGGATCCGCCATCACCTCCCCCACTGGCACGCTATTAGATCAGACAAGTGTGTGTTGAAGATCATCTGCAAGAGTTACTCCCTTCCCTTTCAGTCCACCCCTCCAGCCATGCCACCTCGGTACCACCGCATGTCAGGGGACCACTTGGCAACTCTCCAGCAGGAAGTTACAGCCCTCTTGGCCAACGGGGCCATCTAGTGCGTTCCTGGGCCGGAACTAGGGAGTGGTTGTTATTCCCACTACTTTCTGGTCCTCAAGAAGGACAAAGGGGGTGTGCATCCCATCTTGGATCTCCGGAATGTCAACCACTTCCACCAAAAGGAGAAGTTCAAAATGCTGACTCTAGCTCAGGTCTTGGCTGCCCTCGACCCTGGATGGTAGCGTTGGACTTGCAGGACGCATATTTTCACATCCCCGTCCTGCCGGCCCACCGGCATTACCTGCGGTTCACAGTACGCCAGGAGCATTGTCAGTTTGCAGTGCTCCCCTTCAGCCTTAACAGCGCCCCTAGAGTGTTCACGAAGGTGATGGCGGTGGTCGCAGCTCACCTGCGCAGGTCAAGTGTGTCATTCTTCCCTTACCTCAATGACTGGTTGCTGAAGGCGGGCTCGCCCAAGACAGTCGTCAACCACTTTCAGACTACGGTCGACCTCCTGCATTTGCTGGGGTTCTCCATCAATGTGCTGAAGTCGCACCTGAGTCCCTCTCAGAAGCTCCCCTTCATCGGCGCGGTTCTGGATTCAACGCTGTTTCGGGTTTATCCTCCCGAGCAGCGAGTCCGGGATATTCAGGCTATGATTCCGATCTTTCAGCCTCTGTCCCGGGTTTCAGTCAGGCAACCGGCGTGAGGTGTATCTTTCATTTCCAGATCTGGACGTGCTATCCACGCACGATATTACTTTCGATTGTATCTTACTCCTATTGAGCTATATCACTCACGCTGGCGAACCGTGTGGGTCGGAATTAACACCACACGTCAATTGATACTGATTGAAGGCGATACAGCCTTGAAAAAGTCGCATGTAAATTGAGAAGGCGACGAAACACGCGTTGGCATTGGCTTTTCAACTGAATCACAGTTCTTGGTATTAAAGAAGGACCTAGAAGAAAACCAAAAAACAAGTCTCGCATCAGAAAATTCTTTTGGAATGGACTGTTTTTTGAATTTTTACATTAAGACCACTGTGATGTTATATATGTTGTGTGCTAAGGGTTTTGTATCTATTTGTGTACTGTAGCTTTCAGCCACAGTCTTGTTTGAAGAGTTTGGTGGTTCTCCTCTCCCCCTTTTAGCACCATACCAAACACTTTTACACAATTGATATTTGGAGTGAATATTTCCAGGCGCGCCTTCCCTATTAACAAATACCACTACCTTTGCAATTGACCATCCTTCTTTATTGCCAAAGGTGGTCACGCCCTTCCACATCGGGCAGACCATCACTTTGCCTACCTTCTTTCCGCCTACGCTTCCTTCGAGGGAGGAAGAGAGGCTCCACCGTCTGGACCCAAAACATGCGCTCGCTTTCTTTCTAAAGCGTACACAGCAGTTCTGGGTGGATGGCCAGCTCTTTGTTGGCTACGTGGGTGCCAAAAAAGGTCGGGCTGTACACAAACGGACCATCTCTCGGTGGGTTGATCTGTGCGTCAAAGCATGTTACTCCTTAGCTAAGAAGGAGCCTCCTGTGGGGCTGCGTGCCCATTCTACCAGGGCAACTGCAGCCACTACTGCCTTGGGACGTGGCATCCCCTTGCAGGACATTTGTCAGGCAGCTATGTGGGCCTCGCTGCACACATTTACCAAGCATTACTGCCTTGACAGTCAGGTCCGGAGAGACATCTTCTTTGGCCGTTCTGTTCTCCGTGACTTTCTGGTGTAATCTATTTGCAGACCCACCACCGGGGTTGGTATTGCTGGGGTATCTATTCTAAGGTAAGGAATCTATCACTAACGTGTCTCTTTCAGATGCACAAGTTACTACTTGTGTAACGATATATCTGTAAGAGACATTAGTTAGTGATAGATTCCTTACCGCCCCACCCATCCTCCCCGTTCTGCGAACTGATTCTAGGGTTAAGGTCATCCCCCTTTCAGGGCCCTAGTTTCATGGCACCAGTGGTCAGTTTCTTGCATGGCTCTGCGTTCCTGGTGCGGAAAGTCGTGTACAGAGCTGACGTCTGCACGCATGCGTGGCGCCTAAGAAGTCTCAGTGACGTCATCTTGGCGCTTCTGATTCCAGTAACGAACGCGGAGCCGCACGACGCCACCTACTGACGCGCAGGGGTACTGCTACAATAAACGTTCCGGATCCAGTCTGACGCCTGGGGATATTCTAAGGTAAGGAATCTATCACTAACTAATGTCTCTCTCATATATATCGTTACACTAGTAGTAACTTGTGCGTTTGGGAATACCAAAGCTCTGGGAATCATGGGGTTTGTATGACGTCATTTAGTTGTCTAGTAACTTGTGCGTTTGGGAATACCAAAGCTCTGGGAATCATGGGGTTTGTATGACGTCATTTAGTTGTCTGTGTAGTGTGCCCTAATGGACTGGAACTACCATCAGCCCGGGTAATCATTGTGCTTGTAATCAGTGATGCCATTAAGGGGTTAAAGCTTACTTATATGTGCCATATGAATGTCAAAGAACAAGTTACCTGGTACATTTATGTTTAACTGGGGTGCTGGACTGGCAAATATACTTTTTGGGAGTGAAATAGAAAGTTTGGTGCAGCCGACTTAGTCGGTGAGAAAGATTGCCAGTAGGGGGGTAAACCTTTCTTTTTACGTGCAATACGAATGTAAAATAATTACACTTTAACTTTAAGATTAATTTGGTATGAGCCAGACATAGCTGCAAGTGTTTAGGATATCAGAGAGTGGTGATGTTATTCATCTTTAGGTGTCTACACATGATTATTACATGCTATTCACATAGCCCAGTGTGTTGTCTGCGGTATGTTTTGTACTGCAAGAGAACATTCATCATCTCTTGAGTGTGGCTCAGGTGGCCCCACGGGATGGCATACGCGTGTGTGTGTCTTGTAGGCCCATCGTTTTTCTTTTTCCAATGTTCTCTGGGCTGATCCCATGCCGCCTTTGACTTTTCCAATCACAGTCCATTTCAGATCCTAATCTGGGTTTCCCATTTCTACATAGTGGGCTGTGAGTCTAGTTCATATCCTAGCACACTGTATAGTGCTTCTGTGTTCACTTATACGTATTTTCACCTTCCTGGTTGTCATCCCAATATATTGGTTGTTACAGGGACATGCAATCATGTAGATGGCGTTTTCTAGTGTTGCTGTTGGTATGGTGTCTATGCTCCCATGAGAAAGGGAGGCCTAATCAATGAAATGTGTTTGTGCTGTAAAAGGGCATGCTGTGCAAGAACCACAAGGGTAGTGACCCTTCACTTGAGGATTGTCCAAAAGGGTAGTTTGTTTCTCTTGTTGGTTTCTCCAACTACTGCTGTGTACCAGAATATCCCGAATGCTGCTGTTCCGTCTGAAGGAGAATAACGTTTTTTTCGAAGAACAGTTGGTTGGAGGTGAGAATGTGCCATTTTTGGTTTATTATTTTCTTTATGATGTTTGAAGACTAGTTGTATGTAGTTACACATCGGTGAGTAGGTTTCCTCTTTCACATTAGTTTCAAGCAAGGCCGATCGGGGAGTGTTCCGGGCTCTTTTCTAGGCCTGTTCTATAATCCTTTTGGGATATGCCTTCTCCTGTAGTTTCATAGCACGTTTTTCTGACTCTTCTTTGAAGCTGTGCAGATCTGAGCAGTTCATTCTAATCCTAAGAAACTGTCCCACTGGGAGATTCTCTCTCAAAGAACGTGGGTGGGTGCTGTTAAACTGGAGTAAGCTGTTATGGTCTGTGGGTTTCGTGTAGAGGGGGCTTTCCAGTTTGCCATTTCTTGCTATGATATTTACATCTAGAAAATATGCCATGGTGGTATGTGTGGTCATAGTAAAGCTGAGGTATGGGTTTAGTTGTTTGAGCCAGCCTTTGAATACTTGGATACTTCTCTCATCATCATGCCATATAACCAGGATATCATCTGTATAACGGCGCCACTCGCGTATCTCAATGTTGAAAGAATTGTTGGTCCATATGTTATCATCTTCCAGTTGGTTCATGTACAGGTATGCAATACTTGGGGCAAATGTGCTGCTAATGGAAGTTCTATAACTAATGGGTGAGTGATTTCATAAGTTGATTACGAATGAATGGCAATATAATCACAACATGACCATTTGGTGAATTTCTGTGCACTAACAATGGATGTATATTTGTAACTGTGCTTAACAGTTAGTAACTTATACAAGCATGTTTTTTTTTAAACTGCGTGGACTTTTAATAATGAATGTGACAAGTCCGCAAAGGTGATATATAATTACGGATACACCCAGAAAATCCCCACAAGAGAAGCGTGATTGTGGAACATTCACAACCACATTTTTGGGCTAAATGGGGAACAAATATTCCCAAGTCACCATGAAATGAGCATGCAATTGGTGACGCATGCCTTCACACAGAATCTCATACTGGCATTCCACATGACGCATTTGACCAACCACAAAGTATGATACTGGCACACGCGGTTACAAGTGCCAGTACAGTCTGTTTTTATTTTCGGGTTGGACCTAGGAAAAAACAACAGAATAAAGGTCAAGTAGGTGCACTTAGGTTCAGGCAGACACCTGCACATCACTTAATATAAAGTTTGGGAAGCCTCTTGAACTTAACACACCAGGGATTAGAAACATCACCCTGATGAAAGCCCAGGACCCCGTAGGGCCACAGCATAGGGCTGAAACATATTAGTTTAGGGTCATAGGACCATCATATCCTCAATACCCAACGAATTCCCCTTTTAATATCCCTAACCACTCCGTGAATAAAGGAATACCTAGGAGTAATCAAAGGATTTTTAATCTTTATGCCCCCTGGTCTGCTTCTTTTAAGTGCTCCCTGAAATATGGTTGAGACCACCCTGACCTTTAGGAGTCAGAGTGAACCCGATGATGAAGCATGACACTTCTAGAGTGTGTGATGGTTATATAAAGAAAAATAATTATGTTCGAGGCATATGAGCTGCAGATTGTACACTTAGCATAGATCGCCATCTGGTGTTGGGCCCGGATGTTTGCAGTTTGTTTTTCTTCTTGGACAGTCTTTGGAAGTCACGAGTTTGGTGACTCCTCCTTCGGTCCGTACTGCGCATGGGCTTCGGCTCCATCCTCAGATTGTTTTTTTCCGCCATCGGGCTCGGATGTGATACTTCGTGCTCCGGCTTCGAACTTCTACGGTTCCAGCCTCGACGGAAAATCCTCGATTCTTCGAGTTTCTTCATCATCATCTTCATCTCTCGAAGCGGCACTTTCTCCATCCCGTACATCGACACCGGCCTTCGGGCCCTCCGCGACTCCGGTCCCAGCCGATGGAAAGGACTCCGTTCAAAAAGTGCCCAAAATGTGGGTCTAAATTTCCCCACACCGACCTCCATCAGGTGTGTAACCTTTGCCTCTCTCCAGAACACGAGGCTAGAGACTGCCCCGCCTGCAAGTCTTTTCGATCGAAGAAGACCATCCGAGATCGAAGAGCTCGACGCACCATGGCGCACTCATCCTCTGCAGCTCCACCGGACATCTTCGGAGACGGCGCCGAAGCTTCGGGGCAAACACACACCGAGCAGGAGGAAGACGTCGTCAGCGCTTCCGAGGCCGACGACTCCGACGTGGAGGACGTTACACCAGCGCAGCGGGCCGTGAGTACTATGCCCCCTCCCACCCCCGCGCCGAAAACCAAAGAGACTCAGGTTACTCCCTCGCCTGCCGGCCTGGGCAAAACCAAAGCTTCTATCACCCCACCTTCGGGCCCGGTGTCGAAGCCTCCAAAGTCTCACGGCAGCTCGGGATCGAGCCAGCCGACGCCCGGTGCCGAAAAACAGCAGCCGGCACCTAAGACTGCAAAATCCAGCTCGACTCCGAAGCCACCGGTGCCGAAGCCTGGACACTCGGTGCCGACCAAACACAAAGACAAATCTGTCGGCACCGACGCTCCGGCGCCGAAACCTCATTCGACGCCGAAACTCCCGGAGACCTCAAGAAAGCATGGCGCACACAAACCATCGAAACCCCCGGTTCCGAAATCACCGGTGCCGACAGACGATTCGGCACCATTGGCTCTGTTTACACCAGACCCTTTACAAAAGACTTTGTCCAAAGATCCAAAGACTGGGCTTTTGACTTTAATTACCAAGAAAAGACGCCTTGATACTCCGGCTCCTCCTCCTCCACCCAAAAGGAAGGACTCTGCTACTTCTCCCCTCAGAGTGCCCTCCCCACCACCACCTCCCCTACCTCCTCCACCTCCTCCACCCCCTCCCCCTCCCAGGTCTCCGCCACCCTTACCTCACTACGATCCGGCCCCATCCCCAGATCCGGATGACGGGGACCCGGACAATTACCCGGCGGACGACCCAATGGATCCCACTCCACCAGGGACCCCAGATCCATGGGAGGATTACAATAACCCTGATATACCCAATGTACCTCAGGACGACCTATACCCATCAAGGCCGTCTCCTCCAGAGGACTCCTTAGGGTTTCATCATTTAGTGCAGAGAGCAGCACACTACCATGGGGTGGACATGCACAGTGAACCAGTGGAAGAAGACTTCCTACTGGATACATTTGATATACAAGACAAATCCACTTCTATTTTACCCATGCTTAAGGGTGTCACCAAGCACGCTACAGAGGTGTTCAAAGACCCTGTCAGGGCCAGAGTACTGAACCCTAGAATAGAGAAGAAGTACAAGGCAGCACCCACAGACCCTGCATACATCAAGGGCCCTGCTCCCCTAGATTCCCTAGTTGTCTCCACAGCTAGAAAGCGGGCTAACTCCCAATCCTCAGGAGATGCCCCACCGCCAGACAAGGAATCTAAACTTCTGGACGCGTCTGGTAAACGCACCGCCTCCCAAGCTGCAAACATGTGGCGCATTGCAAACACACAAGCACTGCTTGCGCGATATGATAGAGCACACTATGACGAACTAGAGGCTCTTATGCAGCACCTTCCAGAAAAATACAAGCGCAAGGCTCATGACCTGATACAGGAGGGTAAACTAATTACAAACACCTCCATTAAGTGTGCCCTTGATGCAGCCGACACTGCTTCTAGAGCCATAATTACCAGTGTCCTGCTTCGTCGCCACGCCTGGCTCAGGATCTCGGGGTTCAAGCCTGAAGTCCAGGCATCCATACTCAATCACCCCTTTGACCAGCAAACACTCTTTGGGCCAAAGGTAGACGAAGCGCTGGAAAAGATGAAAAAAGACACGGACACAGCAAAGTCTATGGGGGCACTCCAAACACAAGCCTCTAAACGTTCCTTTCGACGCTCGTCCTTTCGTGGCACAGGCAGAGGCTCCTCCACCGATAACGCCTCTACCTCCTACAAGTCCCCTCCTCAAAATACCTTTTCAAAAGGCAATCAAAGAGGTGGTTACAGAGGCAACAACAATAAGGGCAGGGGCAAAACCAACAACACCTGTTCTGCCACCCCACCCGCACAATGACTCCCCTCCGCTCCACCCAGACCATTCCACTCCGGTCGGGGGCAGACTACAAAACTTTATCCATGTATGGGAGTCCATAACATCGGACAAATGGGTGACCCAAATCATTCGGTCAGGGTACTGTCTCGAACTAACATCTACCCCACCCAATATCCCACCAAGGCACCGGCCAATGTCTCAAGAACATTCCACACTGCTCAAACAAGAGGTACTCTCACTCCTCCAAAAACACGCTATAGAGCAGGTCCCCGTCAATCAGCTAAATCTAGGGGTCTACTCTCTGTACTTCCTGATACCGAAGAAAGACGGGACCCTGAGGCCCATTCTGGACCTCCGGCCTCTAAATGCATACATACATTCAGACCATTTCCACATGGTCACCCTACAACAAGTCCTCCCGCTCCTCTGTCAGGGAGACTTTCTCACTACCTTGGATCTAAAAGACGCATACTTTCACATTCCAATACACCCTTCTCACAGGAAGTACCTCAGGTTTGTGGTGGACGGTCAGCATTACCAATTCACGGTTCTCCCCTTCGGGGTCACCACCGCACCACGGGTGTTTACCAAATGCCTAGCGGTAGTAGCAGCACACCTCAGACGTCAACATGTTCACGTCTTCCCTTACTTAGACGACTGGCTGATAAAAGCCGCGTCCTACGACCAATGTGTGCAACATACAAACAGCACCATCCAACTGCTCCACCAGCTAGGCTTCACGGTGAACTACCAAAAGTCCCACCTTCTACCATCACACACAAAGCAATATCTCGGGACCACTATAGACACCTCCAAAGGTATTGCCTATCCAAACTCAGCCAGAATCACAAGCATTCAAGCCTTACGCAAAACTTTCCTTCCTCAACACTCTCTTCCAGCAAGAGTGTTTATGAAGCTCATAGGAATGATGGCGTCTTGCATCTTCATAGTGCCCCATGCAAGACTCCACATGCGTCCACTTCAGGAGTGCCTAGCACAACAGTGGAACCAGGCCCAGGGTCAGCTGACGGATCTGGTGTTGGTGGACGGCCGCACACATCACTCTCTGCAGTGGTGGAACACCACAAACCTTTCCAAAGGGCGGCCGTTCCTGGACCCGGTTCCTCAGGTGATTCTAACAGTGGACGCATCGCTCTCCGGCTGGGGAGCGCACCTCCTACACCTCACCATGCAAGGTCTATGGACGCCACAGCAAAAATCGCTCCACATCAACCATCTGGAGCTCTTGGCGATCTTTCTAGCCCTAAAATCTTTCCAAAAGCAGATTTCGGGCAAAGCAGTCCTCATTCGCACAGACAACATGACTGCGATGTATTATATACAAAAACAGGGGGGGACACACTCTCCCCAGCTCTCCCGCTTAGCCCAGAGCATATGGAGATGGGCAATTCCCCAAAACATCTTTCTCCTGGCACAGCACGTTCCAGGAGTACAAAACACCATGGCAGATCTGCTCAGCAGACAAACGCAACAACTACACGAATGGGAACTGCATCCACAAGTTCTTCACCCATTCTTCCAACAGTGGGGGCATCCTCAGATAGACCTCTTCGCCACCCACGAAAACAAAAAATGCCCAAGCTTCGCCGCCAGATACCCACACCCATTGTCCAAGGGCAATGCGATATGGATGAACTGGTCAGGCAGATTTGCATACGCCTTTCCACCTCTCCCACTAATTCCATTAGTGGTCAGGAAGCTACAACAGCACTCCCTCACACTCATTCTGGTAGCTCCGACGTGGGCCAGGCAGCCGTGGTACACCACGCTACTACACCTATCAGTGGTACCACATCAAAAACTGCACCTTTCCCCATGCCTCCTAACCCAGAACCATGGAGAAATCAGGCACCCGGACCCAGCTCAGCTCAACCTGGTGATCTGGCTCCTGAAATCTTAGAATTCGGATACCTTAACCTTCCCCCTGACTGCATGAACATCATCATGGAAGCCAGACGTCCTACCACTAGAGCATGCTATGCCGCAAAGTGGAAAAGATTTGTAATTTACTGCCGTAACAATACAATCAACCCCCTAGATGCATCCATACAGCACATCATATGCTATCTGCTCCATCTTCACAGGTGTAACCTGGCATATTCATCCATACGCCTACACCTAGCAGCGATCGCTGCTTATCTACAAAACAGGCAGCATTTATCACTCTTCAGAGTGCCCGCTATTAAAGCCTTCATGGAAGGCCTTAAACGAGTAATTCCTCCCAGGGCACCACCTTCCCCTGTATGGAATCTAAATTTAGTTCTTACACGACTAATGGGTCCGCCCTTCGAACCAATGCACAAATGTGAGCTACAGTTTCTCACCTGGAAAACAGCTTTCCTTGTAGCTATCACTTCCCTTAGAAGGGTTGGTGAAATACAAGCGTTCACCATACAGGAACCCTACATACAAATGCATCACAGCAAGGTCATACTTCGCACAAATCCGAAGTTTCTGCCCAAAGTCATTTCCCCCTTCCACCTCAATCAATCAGTGGAATTACCTGTCTTCTTTTCGCAACCCCAATCTGTTGCAGAAAGGGCCTTACACACACTTGATGTAAAAAGGGCGTTGCTATACTACATACAAAGAACGCAGCCCTTCAGGAAGACTAAACAATTGTTCGTTTCCTTCTCTCCACCACATAAAGGCAACCCCATTTCAAAATCAGGGATAGCTAGGTGGATTGTAAAATGCATACAAATTTGCTATCAAAAGGCAAAGAGAACATTATCTGTTCCCCCTAAAGCCCACTCTACAAGAAAGTTAGGGGCTTCTATGGCTTTTCTAGGGAATATACCCTTAGATGACATCTGCAAGGCAGCCACATGGTCTACACCGCACACCTTCACAAAACACTACTGTGTAGATGTGCATTCCAAGCAGCAAGCTAGGGTGGGCCAGGCTGTACTAAAGACGCTTTTTCAAACAGCTGCAACGGATACCGGTGGTCGCCGCTAAGGTTGGGTACTGCTATATAATCTATGCTAAGTGTACAATCTGCAGCTCATATGCCTCGAACGGAATATGCTACTTACCAGTATGCATCTGTTCTTGGCATGTAGAGCTGCAGAGTTGTACACGCCCACCCGCCTCCCCGGCTACCTGTATCCCTTCCAGTACATCTTATTTAGATACAACACATGGGTTTCTCACTGTTATTACTACGCTCCATCATTTCCCTGTTGGCGAAAAACAATCTGAGGATGGAGCCGAAGCCCATGCGCAGTACGGACCGAAGGAGGAGTCACCAAACTCGTGACTTCCAAAGACTGTCCAAGAAGAAAAACAAACTGCAAACATCCGGGCCCAACACCAGATGGCGATCTATGCTAAGTGTACAACTCTGCAGCTCTACATGCCAAGAACAGATGCATACTGGTAAGTAGCATATTCCTTTCTTTCCTGCCTTTAAACGGATAGTGTACCACTTGAGGAGACTAGTGCCCTGCGTATCATATGTATACAGGGTGGGATACACTTGGTTTATGAGTATTGAATAGGAAAGACGTATCCCTCCAGCAACCCTTCCGTATAGTGGAAGATCCTCTCCACCCTCTTGGCTTGAGATAGAGTTTACCTCCCCTTTCCCAGGCCTCGGGTATCTGTTTTAAACTGCATCCAAATCATTTGAAACAATCCAAGCTTTTGATAATGACCACAGCACGCTTGCAATTTCCAGAGAAGCAGTTCCGCTAGCAGTACGACTGCTGCCGGGACTTCGCCAGGGACCAGCTTCACTACAGCGACAACTTTCCCATCCAGTCCAGACCCACCGTAGCTTTATTGTTCCCTACATCTTAGGGATTAGACTAATTGGATACCAACATCACCTGCGGCTTCAATGTTCACCATTGGCTGGATCAGCGGTCTCAAAACCTCTAACTCCACCATCACCTGCTTCGAGGTGTGTGGAGGGGCTACTATAACTGGGTGAGAAGCGTATAAAATACCACTTTGATCGTCTTTTCACGTAAACAGGTTAACCGAGCCGCAGTCTCACTTTTAATTTTGCGCTACAAGTTTGTTTCTTGTACAATCACATGATTGATCTCATCTCTACTCTTTTACCATGTGTGTGCTGGTAACCATAAAATCATAAAATAACAAGGGAATTACTGCGCTGAAGTTCTGTTTGTGAGACAAAATACTTTGGCTGTTTTACTAATCTGCGCTGCGGGTGGTCTCCTCTGCTGTTGACATGTGCCAACATTAAAAGTTTTTTATAAACAGAGGAATCTTACTCAACTTTGAAGTCAAAGACTATTTTATTTCTATCTTGGTAAATGAGTATATATTGAATAGTGTTTTAAAATTATATTTGGTTGAGAGTAGGGAAACGAGTTAGGTGTGTGGGGTCTAATGGCACCACTACTTGCTTGTAAACTTGTCATATCATGACATTTGTTCAGCTAATTAGAAATATTTTTTCTCAAGATAAATGTTCCTAAATGCTACCCAATATGTTGAATGTTCACAAAGATGTTTGTTGAGCTGTTTTTTTATAGTTCACCTCTTGCACTTCTGAACAGTGTTAAGTTGGCCTGAAAAATGTAATTCATATTTTAGCTGCCCTTTTAAATCTACCAGCAAGTGTAGCTTACCTGTCTGATATGTCAAACACTGTCCTGCTTTGACAGACTTTCTCTATAATGTCCTGCTTTGACAGACTTTCTCTATAATGTTTTGCATTAATGCAGTCATCTTTTTTTTTATAGGTTACTCAGCAGTTAAAAGCCAGATTCCTACCAAGTCCAGTTGTTATTAAAAAGCGTATTGAAGGACTTATTGAGCGAGAATATTTGGCAAGAACACCAGAGGATCGCAAAGTGTACACCTATGTAGCATAAAACATTCAACAAATTGATTTATTCTTGGACTATATTCTTCGCATGAACTTGGAAGCTCTTTTAAATCATTAAACCTTAAGGTGAACATCTCCTCTGTCCAATTCCAGTACATGTTCTAGACGATGCACATCAAGCCGTTACTCCTTCAAATCTTCATCATCAAACGACTGAGCTTCAGGCTTTTCACCGTTCTCCCTCTAAAGATCATCCTTACAGCTCCTTGGGAAAATGTGAATGTCTCATTTTGTTTCCATACTGTATAAAAACAGGATACGAAAATAAAAACTGTTTAAAATACAGCTCTTTAAACAAAATACAATTGTTGGAATTTCATTTCCCCAGGTCTTCAATGTTAATGTAAATGTGTTTCTGTACTGTTGCTTGGTAATTTGCTCATTGTTTAATTTGGGTAAAAGCAGCTTGGTGAAGATAAAAAGGAAATTCACTGATGGATTACCCAGCTTCAGAAGTTTAACGAGTAGTATTTAATAAGATTTGGTCAATGAAACAGAGGCCCAAGAACCTAATTTTAGCATGCTTTACTTCATCAGCCGCTCTCACTTGTTGTAGCGGTAAAACCCAGAGCTTTGTAATTATATTTTAGGGTGGGATGGGGATGGGCCTCTCTCAAACCTTTAGTACCTTGGTTATCCCTTTTGCCATTTGAGTTATTCCAAATTAGGTTCGTCATTGATTTGGTTTGTTCTGGTTTCTTTATGGGGAGGGGGAAAGAAAACTATTTTAGTGTGTATAAACTGTATTATAAGTGCTGTTGTACTCACTGCTGAAGGTGGATTGTACAGGGCGTTGTTTTTATTTCATTTAATGTAGACCAAAATTAAAAATAAATGAACTTGGTGTACAAAAAAACCCACTACTACCAATGTGTTAGAACAGGGAATCAGTGTCGCTAAAAGCATCCCTTTCGAAGAAGCACATCAATCTACACTTTGTTAATAATTGTCAGATATATTTTTTGTTTTGTTCTTTTGCAGCCATAAAATTGCCCCACTTTAAGTACATATTTCGGAAGTTAAAGTGAAGCCATTGTGCACTATTAATTTGCTGTTTTAAAATGCAATCTAAAAAATGCAATAAATATGGTTACTTTAATATTTTTAATGACATTCTCAGTTCTTCCAGAATTTTTATTGCTGATCACGGAATTAAATGGCATAATTGAAAACTCATTTAATATATGGAAACGGTTGAACATATTTTTTTATAGATTTTAAAGCCAACCAGGGTGTTTGGAAATGGCCAGGTCACTGAACTGATGAAAAATGCAGTATAACAATAGAAGTTAAGTTGTAATGTAATAAACTGTATGGGGTTGCTAATTTTTTCTTTCTTTATTTTGTAACTAATAATCTTATGTGGGACAAAATGAATCTGATTATCAGTTTGATCTATTGATGCAGAGTGTTGCTCAGTGCTTGCATTCGTGGCTCCACTCGTCTACATTACCTGATAAAGATGTCGAGCTATTTATTTATTTAAAATGTGAAAACATGAAAGAAAAACACTGAAAATAGGTTTCTAATATATGGTTTTCCTTAAAAATGTAATTGTTTTGGAAACGAAATTCTTGAAGCAAATCTTCAAAAGAACCATCAAAAATCCAGTGTAAAACTTGGGTTCTTTTTGGAATTTTAATTGCCAGAATCTATTGGGTTTTTTGTTTTAAAAAAAAATATTTGTATTTGTATTTTTTGGGAGGAGCACATAAATTCTTAGATGAGGGAATTAAATAAGAGATTTCATAAAATTAATACTTTGGGATAAAAGCATTTATACCTTATTATGACAGCGTTGATTATATATACCAAGAAGAAACAATTCGAAAACCATGTATCCTCAGGGTTCCCCGGTCTCGACCTTCCAGTGATAAATTGGGGCCAAGATAGTTTTCCCTAATTTTTTTGCCTTTCGGCCTTTCTGCTCATGTACTCCTTTCTCCATATTAAAAGTATAGAGGAGTCTGGCAAGCCACTGAGAGAAAGAGGGGGGTGCAGGGTCCAGCCAGGCAGTAGCAACACAAATTCTAATCACTGCAATGGCCAAGAACATAAAGTATGGCTGTGCTCCATCTGAACCTGAACTACTCCCTCCCAGCAGCATTAATTCAGGCGTTGGGGCTAATTTCATCTTTAACAAAGAACAACATTATCTCTCTTTTCAAATTATCCAATCGTGGGCAGCTTGAAAACATATGGACCACATCTGCAGTAAGGGCTTGGCAACCGGGGAAGCTAATGCCCACAAGGTCACCCCATTTTGCTATTTTCCCTGGCGTGTAGTAGCGATCTAAAATAGTCTTAAAATTCTGAGCCTGGAAGTTTGATGAGCGAAATGGAATCTGCACCTTATTTAGAGAATCAAGAAAACCTGATCCCTTTAACCCAAGCCTCTAATCCCATTTGTCTGCCTGCTTCTCAAGATCGTCTTGTTGCTAAGAGACCATCTCCCTGTAGATCTGGTTGATAGTACATCCATCTTCATCCCTCAGCTTAGCCATTGTGGAATCTTTGGCTGTCCCTCTGGGACCCCCTGTTTTTTTCACTAAAAAGCGACGTATCTGTAGGTATTTAAAGAAGTCGTTTTTTTCCACCCCATAACTGTCTTGTATCTCAGAGAATGGCTTAACACCATCTGTGCTGAACATATCGCCAATCATTTCCACCCATAGATCCTCCCACCGTCTCATTGTTTTGTCATGAAAGACCATCAGGAGGGATGAGTTAATGAAAAGTGGAATAATTGGTTCTTCCTAATCCTAACCTTTTTTTCAAACTCCACCATATTCGCCATGGTGCCCAAAGAGTCTTAAATCTTACTTTTTTGTTATAACTTGGTTCAGTAAATAAATAAAAAAATGTTCTAGCGTCTTCCCCCACCAGTAGTTCATATATATCTGGGACCCTCCCTTGATTCCAGGAGTCCAGGGGGTTTCCCCCAACTAATCCACACATGTACTGTAATGCAGATGCCAAATAGTATAAATTGAAATCCGGGGCAGCTCACCCGGCTCTTTCTCTGGGAAGGGACATGAATTTCAGGGTCCGTCTTGTCTTTCCATTTTCCCATATGAATCTGTTAACTAGCTCTTCTAATTTCTTCTTAAAACAGAGCTTCTCAAATACCAAGGGTATTGATCTGAACAAAGAGAACTTTGGGAAGGAAAATAATTTTTACTACATTACAACGACCAACTAAAGACAAATGAAGGTTGTTCAAACTGTCAATCCTTTGACCCTTTCTATATGACGTAGGCTAGGTTCTGTTCTACGATTTGCTCCACAGTAGCTGAGATTTTTACCCCTAAATAGGATGCCAATTGGACACCGCGGGGGTCCACTAGGCCGAGATGTTCGTTAATTAGAATTTGAGTTTTGTGTTGGGTAGGTAAATAGCCTGAGACCTTCCCAAATGCCGCAGTTTCTTTTGTAATTTCTGCCAAAGCTGGCTCTGGAGATGTGATGATCGCTAGGTCATCTGCATATCCTAAAATCTTAGTTTCATGTCTGTGAAAGCTGATGGGCCTTTTACCAGGATTGATATTGATTCTCTGTATCAGTGGTTCAATAGTACAGACAAACGGTAATGGGGAACATGAACATCCCTGCCTATTCCCCCTTTTTATCTTGAATTTGTCTGTTTGCCCGCCCATCATTAGGAGTCTAGCTGTGGGTGACCGGTATAGCACACGCAAAGCCTGACCAAACCCCTTCCCAGCCCGGAGCCATTCAAGTGAGTACCCTTGAAGTCCCAGGAGACCCAATCAAATGCTTTCTCTGCATCCAATAATATGAGTGCCATGGGGTCTCCTGAGACCGAGGTGGCGTTGAAGAGCTTGATAACCCTTCTTACGTGGTCCGTAGTCCACATACCAGGTATAAAACCATGCAGCCTTGGCGATACAACTCGTCCAATGACTGAGCTCAAGCAGTTCGCCAAGACATTGGAGTATATCTTGGTGTCTGCATTCATATGGGTAATTGGCCGAAATGACCCTAGTTCTATGGATGGCTTCCCTTTTTTTCAGGAATACCACAATGCTAGCCTGTGCCCAGGACTCCGGGGGAATATCCCCTGTCTAAACCTGGCAGAGTGTGCAACTGAAGTCTGCGCCCAGGGATGACCAAAAAAAACATGGGGGATTCGGTCAGGCCCTGATGCCTTACCTACCGAGAGCACACTAAGTGCCCGATACATTTCCTCAGGCGCAAGAGGAGCCTCCAAAGCTGCCCGATACTCCATGGTAAATTTCTCCTCCCTACCGGAGGCTAGATATTCCCGGATTGTATTTTCCTCCGTTTCTCCCTCAGTCATATAGTTTCTTGTAGAACCCTCAAAACTCTTCTCGGATTCCTGAGGCTGTAGTTACCAGAACCCCTCTCACGTTTTCTACCGCTGTAATCTCGCTACTTACATTATTCTGCCTAGTGCATACTGCTAGTGTATGCCCTACCCGTTTGCTGTACTCATAACATTCTGCCTAATCATGTATTGCTTAGCTACTTTTGTTATGGTTACATCCTCTATTGATGCTCTGGCTATTGCGAGCCTCCCTGTTATACTTTCTATGGCCTTCCCATCTACTATGGCCCGAACTAATTCTTCTTCAACCGTCCCTAATTTCTCATAAATATCTTCTAGCTGTTGTTGTTGTTTTTTAATACGATAAGGGCTGTAGCTCAGTGTCTGTACGCGGATGCCTGCCTTTAAGGCATCCCAGACTATACCCATGAGGGTGCTACCTCTTTTCCTTTCCAATAATTCTTCAATCCATTCCTTCATGCGGCTGATATATTCCTCTTCCACTAGTAAGCCCTTTTCTAAAGTCCAACTCTGTTGTGTATTTTCTCCACCCGTATATCCTATTCCTAATACAAGGGGCTTGTGATCTCACACCACGCGTGGATCTTTGACACTGCGCAATTCCTCATTATGCCCTGAGAGACCAAAAAATAGCCAGACATCCATGAGCCCATTACCCTCGATCAGATAGGTGAGAGCCTTGTAAACTCTGGGCTTGCGACAAGAATACAGTCCTGGATTATTCCATGAGACACCAATTCCATACATATTAAAATCTCCACAGACAATATTTGGGGTTGGCCAGCCTGGTTATTCTGAATTCAAAAATCGATTAACTGGGTCATCACCTGTAGGCCCATATCCTGACCACAGGGTAAAATAGAGCGTGGTGATATACAGCTCTGCAATAGCCCAGCGGCCATACTTATCGGTCGCCTGTTTTCTTTTTTTTTTTTACATATCTCTCTTTTCCCGGTTAGGATGGCCACCCCTCTAGTTCTAGTACCCTGCGTAGTATAGGCTGTGCGGTTATACCCAAGTTTTAGTTTTCTTTTATCTATACCCATAGTATGTGTCTCCTGGAGACTGATAAAATCAGAGCGAAGCATTTTTAGATCATGTGTAATCCTGCATCCTTTCCCTGGCTCATTTAAGCCACATAGGTTAATCAATGCTATTCGTAAAATACTTATAATAATAAGATATTTGGATTCTGACCATGCCTTCCCACTTAATTGTACACTCTGTTCTGTCACTCCCAGCTTTTGAAAACTCTACTATGCGAAAGTCTCTTGATTATAGATGTGCCCCATTTCCTCCCTCTTTTCCCTCTTTTCCCTCCTCCACCCAAACTCTTCCCCCCCCCCCCTTCTCCCCCTTATCCATCCTATCCCTCCCCCTCCCAAACACTGAAACAAACAGACCAAGTGAGGTCTGGATGACAGTGCCTTTGCCACCTCTGCTCCGTGTCCACCTTTACATTAACTAATCCGAGTAGCGAAGACAATTTTACGTTGTGCTACCTAGCCACCCCAATCTATTGCTTTTCACAAATTCTAATACAGTTTCAATTGTCCATCTCTACTTCTAGAGCTCATCTAAATAGTCCTTCACCTTTATTTCTGATGTGAAGACCCTCACTTGCCTAATCATGTAGGCGCCATTGTCTTTCGACCGTTGTGTGGCAAAAATCAGGCAGAGTGAAAAATGATTGACCCTCGAAGGATTTCTTCAAGTCAGGGCGGGCTTTGTGAAACACAGCTTCTCACAGTAAGAAGTTCCGAAAATAGACTATGATGGCTCGGGCAGTTGAGTGCTTCCTGGTTGGGCCTGTCTGGAATTTCTGATCATAAGAGGGTGACGGAGCACCTGCTGGACTTCCACATTCCAGTTCCACTGTTGGGAGATCCGGTAAAGCTTCTTTCAGCAGTTTTAGAACATAAACTCTGATGTCACTGCCCAATACTCCTTTCGGTTTGCCCAGGATCCTCAGATTATTGCGTTTTAGATGGTTCTCATAATCTTCAAGCTTCCACTGCATGTCCACTATTTGTGCTCCTTGAGCCACCATCTCACCTTGCCCTCTTGACACCTTGTCTGTCAGCCCTGACGTGTGTTCTTCCACTGCTGTTATTCTCTCATCAATCTCAGTGCATGCGTTCGCAACTTTTCTGGCGTTACGAGGCGTGTCTTTTTGCCGTCCACTCTAGATTCTTCCTGTAGCTGTTTAATCAAGTCATATATCTGCTTCAGAGAGGGTTCTTCAGGGTTTTGATCGCTTTGTTTTTTTTTATCCTCCAAGGTAGGCTCACCATATGTTTTTTGAGTTGATGAATAATGCCATTTTATGGCCGGCCTTGCTTGCTTTTTCGAGCCCTCCCCGGCTACACCCTGAGATGAACCTTCTTTGCTACGGCGAAGACTTTTCTTTCTGCAGACCAGTGTCAAATCCATCATACTGGCTGTTGGAGTCTGAACTGGAAGTCAGCACCTCGCTCTCCCCTTCGGATCCTGCAGCGCTCATGTCAGTCGTCGGTCAAGGAGAAGAAATTATCTCCTAAATCCAGGGAATCTTCTAGAGTCCAGCAACCTACAGCGCCTTCTATCAGAGCTTTTGTTTCAAAGTGTGCCTTATTGGTGGGTGGGAGATACCTTATTTAAAAAAATAGTTTTACTATGGACTATGAGATACCCGCCCCCACATCGATATTTATGCCTCCCAGATCCTGCCCCACCTGTAACATATCAAGGGCTGGGGCCCTCACAAAACGGTTCCGAAATTGGATCCTGTCTCACTATGTCCGGCCCAGGATTACCCCGAACAGTCATCAACAGTTGCTTCCCCACCTGGAATTATAGCTTGTTGGGCACTCATCCCAACTTTCCTGCCTCCTTGGTGAGGGTTAGCTGCCTTCCACCCGAGGTTGCCAACGTGAAGGTGAAAAACTCCTTAATTGACTGCTGTTGTGGAGAGTCTATATTTGGTCCCATCATTTCTTTGTCGGCATTTCCTGTACTTTTACTCTGGTTGGTTTCCATTTCCTCTCTGTCGTTTGTTTTCCTCCTCTGTTGGCAATTTTAGCCCCTTTACACAGCGAGGGGGGCATAATCCAGTAGTTTCAGCTGCCAGCACTGCTTCCCCACTCCGGTCTTGGGCTGGGCAGCTAGTTTTGGGAGGCATCTTTGCCTTAGTGCATGCTGCAGATAAGAGCCGGCAGGCCCTTTACAACAAGGAACTCGGCAGAGGCTCGCAGCAGGAGCCGGATCAGAGAGGTTTGCAGTGCCGTCAGACCGCCCGCACTCGGATGAGTGTGCGATCGGGAAAGCGGGGTTCAGGAACCAGGTAAGGAGTAAGCATTCCCCGGCCTGGTCTGTTTACTGGCGGGGTGACGAGGCATTTTTCTAGGGCTTTACTGTGCCCTTGGGTAGCCTGGAGCAGCGGGGAGCGTGAGAGAGACTGGCCATGGTCTCTCACTGAGGCGCCGTCTTGTTTCTCCGCCAGAATCTATTGTAACGCCGTTGCAAGCTCTTAACTCAAATGCTTCTGCTTCCCTGCACCTCTTTACTTCTGGTAAATCCAGGAAATCCCCAAACTTTCCATCTATAAGTATAGACTATCGTCCAGCTTGAGCTGTCGGCAATCCTTATTGGTTTGTAAACGGCTATATCGTAAAGCATAGAAGTTTTCAAAAGTTAATGCTGCCATTCACTTCAAAGTTCTTTTCAATTTATATACTTGTTTACTTTTAATATTTTTATAGGTGCTTTGTAATTGTCATTTAGCTTCTTGTTTAACATTTCAGTGTTGCATTTTTTGAAACTGACTCAACTTTTGATTTTGGTATTTCAGCAAAATCCATTCAATGTTAGACATTTTACTCAATGGACACTAGTTTCGACTTGAAGGACAGCACAGTGTGAACAAATCAAAGATATATTTGAATTTTTTACCTATTTTTAATACGTGTGACTTTCCTTAAAAGACTGTGATTCTCACTCTTCCACCACAGCTTCCTTTCCGCCACTGATAATATTGCCTTGCAAATAGAAGGTTTTAGATTGCAATATTGTCACTGTTGCTTTTGAGGGTGGCATTCCCACTGACCCCACTTTCTCTATTTTGGGTAAAAACATTTTATGCCACAATTACTGTGGTTTTCTCTAATATAGTATGCTTTTTACTCCTAACATTGTCTGTGCTACAGGGAGATCGGAACAACCTTTTAGTACCATTCTTTAATGCTAAAAACCTTTCTTAAAAAGATATCCGTGCTGTATTTGGACACAAAAGCAAAACTTCAGTGCCACAGCACATTGCCACATCTTTCAAAGCCATGTTTAATTTGTACGTGAACTCGCACGGCAATCTCTGGACACTTTCTCCTGACTTGGCTTTTTCATTTGTAGATTTTTTATCCCTTTTGTTTTTTGACATATTTCTTCTTTCACAGTCATGTTTTTTAATCCATTGACTGCTTTTGTATCTGTTTAATGTGATTACTTAGGTTTCCTATTCTTGCTTTGATGGGGCAAAATGGCTTTTAAAGAGAGTGATTCTATGTCCGAAGTGTTTGCCATTGTGTTTTTTAAACTGTCAGCCATTAGTCGAGTAGTTGTTTTTTCATTTGTAGTGCTTATGCCACAATGTAAATTTGGACTTTTATGTTTTTAAGAAAGATTGGAGCGTTGTAGATACACATGGTCAGTAGGTATTCAGATACAGTGATTATCTTGCATGCCGGCACCAAATTATTTATGCTTACAGCCTCATACTTTTAAGCCTCTGAAGTTCTTGGCATGGTATATTTACACAATGTTCTAATTGACATTTCTAACCGCAGATTTCTCACATTGTGCATCTTCCCAAGCTCCAGACTGTATCCAGGAACCCTTGCAATAGCTTGTGTGTGGTGATTGGTGGAGCTCTCTGCTCCGTGCTGCTTCCTAACATGATGACACCGAGCCGAATAAAGATGCCACTTCCTGTTTTTCTGCATCAAAAGGCAGATCCAGGGCTGCGCTCCTGCCTGTAGGAAAGTAGGATCTGCTTCTTATGGTTACCCCCACTTTTTGCTAATTGTGATACTGTTTTTGACTAGTCTGACTGGGATCCTGCTAATCAGGACCCTGCTAATCAGGACCCCAGTATATCTGGTTTCTCCCTTAACTGTTATGTACTTAGGTACACTCCAGATTGGATACTGGGGTACCCTTGTTACTCCCTAGTATATGGTACACATGTACCCAGGGCATAGGTACCCCAGAGGCCTCCCATGGGCTGAAGCATGTATTATGCCTCTAATGAGAGGCCATGCAAAATGAACTACAGTCCTGCCATTGCAGCCTGTGTAAGATGGTGCATGCACCACTTAAGATGTAGGTTTACTATATTTAAGGGTCACTACACTTAAAAACGTTGCCACCCCTGTAGCAGGCCTTGACAATCCTGAAGGCAGTGTACTTGGTTCTAAGTGAGAAGGTACCACTGCATGAGCAGGACACCCCTGCAGCCTACGGAGTCCATTCTCCCGGGTTGTTAGTGCAGCAGCCAGCTATGACATATTGAGTGGCATTATGCGGCCGCGTGATGACCAACTCAAAAACGGCTGAAGGTAACCCTATCGTGTTTGGTGTCAAACATTGTGGAATCATAACCCCACCCGGTGTGGGAGGTATGATTCCACCCCTCAGAAGCGAGCTTCGTGGGGTCCGAGGTGTTTGCGGTACCCTAGGCAGCCGAAAATGGTTGCTGCCGACCAGAGACACATTTCTGCCCTCCTGCTGCTGAGCCAAGCTCGAGCAGAGGAAGGTGGAGCAATAAGCATCCTGTCACAGGGAGGTGTAACCACCTCCCAGACAGGATTTAGTGTATTAGGGCTGGGTGGGTGCGCTTGCCAGTGACCGAAAGTCTGCATGAGGGGCACATTTGGTGTCCCTGTGCATAGTCCAGTTCAAACCAGTCCTGGGAGCCGTTGGCGCCTGCTTTGGCGCAAAACTGGACAGAGGCCATGGGAGTAACCTCCCCACTGACCAGACCCTCCCCTGGGATGGTCCCCTGAGTCTGTCCAACCCTCTCCTGTGGGTACAAAAGGGTTTACCTGGCTGTAGGACCCTAGATTCAACGTGGAGAAGATTCTGAACCAGAAACCCCTGAACTTCGACAGTCTGCACATTCTGGACTTCGTTTGGGCCGGACTGTGTCTCCCTCTCAGTCTGAAGCATTATCTGTGCCCATGCACCATACAGGTTCCGCGCAGGACCTGTGGAGCATCAAGGACAACCGAAGTTCTCTCTCTTGGAGTGAAGGAGTGACTCCCCTGCAACCGCAGGCACCACATCACGACTGACCGGTCTGCTGCTCCTGAGCTCCTACGGACTCTGAAGGCTCCAGCAACACAGGAGGTGGGTTTCTACGTCCCTCTGGGTCCGAGCTGCCCTCTTATCAAGTTTTAGGCCAGAATCCCTCGTGGGGGCTGCAATACCCGTACCCCTGTTCTCCGCATTCATTTGCAAGTGCATATGCTTGTTGGCGTTTCTCGAGCAAGTGCAGTGGGCTCCAAGTAGTCACAACCTCTGGCACCATTTCCTACCAAGAACTCCGGCCTCCTCGCACCGAGTGCTCCGTGGGCTGCTGTTTGGTGAAATCGCTTGAGGCCCTCTCGCGACTCCTGTGCCTCCGGCCTGTGAGTCCAATTGAGGGTCAAATTTGCTTTTCTTGGGTTCCCCTGGTTGCTCCAGGCTTGCCCTGACTCCCCTGTGTTTGGTGAGTCTCCTGGACCTTGCTGGTCAGAACCGTAACCTTTGACCTTCTGCGTGGGTTGTCATTGCCAATGCTTGTTGGTGCTCTAGCCGGACACCAACCCCTCAGCACTCGACATCCTTCGTCGGACAGCTCGTTTCCGGCTCCTGGTTGCCCTCGACGTCTCCTGGGCCCCGTGGCTGCAGAGTCAAGAACTCCATCAGAGCACCTGACATTTGTGGGCATTCGTCTACCGAGCCCCTGGTCACTCCTGAGTGACCCAGATTCTGTCCCCTCTCCTTGCAAGTACTCTTTGACAAGAATCCACCTTTGGATTCCAGCTGACACTTTTCTTTCTTCCAGCAGTGGCTCTTCTTTGAAGTTCTCCATTGAGATCGACGGCGGTTTCCGACAGCACTTCAGACCAATGCACCCGGCGTCCCTGGGATAGGTAACTCTGGTACTATGGTATCCACTGCTGGGGTGGCTCTCCAACCTCATAACTTCCACTGACTTTCTTCGAAGTCCACTGGGAAGGGTCCTTAAACTTTAAAACTTCAATCGCGACTTCCCTATAGAATTGTACGGAGCGCGCAGTCGTGTTCCCACACTGCACCCATCCTCGTGGGGGTCCCTACTTACTCACCTTGGGTAGTTCCTTGGGGTCCCAGCAATTCTACAACCTCTAGACACGGTCTTGACGCAAGTTGTGGTTCTTACACCACTATTTTAGTATATGGTTTGGTCTCGCCTGGAGCCCACTGTGTATTAGTGCTATTTACTATTGTTTCTGTGCTACAGTAATGTATACTTTGTGATTATCTCCGTGTAGGAGATACTGTGTCGTACTAGTGTGTTATATTAATAAATACATATTTTTAGAACTACTGTGTGGTTCTCCTTTCATTTAACCAATATGTTGGAAAGCGTTTCCCGGGGAGGCTGCGGAGTGTGCTCCCGTCCACCCTGGGGCCCACCTTTCCCAGAATTAGGCCTAGCAAGAGCAGAGAGGCCCTGCCTGGCAGGGTCTCGCACCTAGGATCGCACGCGCTGCGCTTACTCTCTCTTCGGATAGAGGGACACCACACAGTAGGTAGTTTATAAGGTAATAAGTCTTTATCGGTAGTTGTCAGGGATCTTTATGATCCGGTAAGCAGGTACCAAAGTAAATGCCACAAGCGGCAGCGATCTTGTGATGAGGGAAAAAGGGGGTAGCGGGACAGTCTTTGAATCAGTGTCTCTGCGAGTTATCCGGCGCCCAGCTCTCAATCCTCGAGCTGAGGGGATGTTGCTTCTCTCGGCGATCTCTACCGATCTTCTTGGAGGAACGGGCCGCGAGTCACTCAGCAGGCACCGGAGGGTCTTAGTTCAGGGAGCCGCGACGGCGTCAGCAGGGCTCAGATGGATCAGAGTTCGGGGAGCCGCGACGGCGTCAGCAGGGCTCAGATGGTCTCAGGGTTCGGGGAGCCGCGACGGCGTCAGCAGGGCTCAGATAGTTTCAGAGTTCGGGGAGCCGCGACAGCGTCCGCAGGGCTCAGGTGGTTTCAGAGTTCGGATAGCGATCTTCTGTTCGGTGAACGATCGAGCCGCGACCAGGTCAGCAGGCTCTCGTCAGTCCAGGTCTTCTCTGCCTCTCGTCCCTTCAGCACCCCTTGTTATACTCCCCTTCCTCTTTGAAGTCCGGGGTCCTCGCGGAGAGGGGTCTGGTGCCTGGGGGCGGTGTGTCGGGGTTTCCTGTCGCTCAGCCCCTTGATCTGTTCAGATGTGTCTGGGAGGGACTCCAGACGCCCAGCAGGAGAGGCGCCCGCTCACCGGGGGCCTGGTGGCCGATCGAAACCTCCCTCGGGGAAGAGACCAGAGGTGTGACAGAGTCGGCGCCTCTCGGTCTGGTTTGGGGGGGTGTCGTTCTCCCTCGGCCGGGCATGCGTGTTGGGGATCTGTTCGGCCCTCGGGATGTTGGTCCACGGAAGCCGAAAGGCCGTGCCCACGAGGTTCGGCGTGTTTGTAGTGTGACTTGCTGGTCGGGAGGGCCCACGCCACGAGGCCGGTCTCACACGTGCCCCCCCCAGCTGAAAGGCGGGGAGAACTACCCATCCACTTGGGAGTTCTCCTCGCTGAAGCGGAAGAATCGGGACAGGCCGTCCGTGTTGGCGTGGTCAGTCCCGGGGCGATGTTCCACAGTGAAATCCATCCCCTGGAGAGAGATGGACCAGCGTAGCAGCTTTGGGTTTTCCCCTCGCATCTGCATCAACCACCGCAGGGGTCGATGATCCGTTTGCACTCGGAAGTGTGTTCCGAACAGGTAGGGCCGTAGCTTTTTGAGGGCCCAGACTACGGCGAACGTCTCTCGTTCAATCGTGCTCCACCGCTGTTCCCGGGGCAGCAACCTTCGGCTGATGAAGGCGATGGGCTGATCTATGCCTTTGTTGTCATATTGCGAGAGGACTGCCCCGATGCCGTGCTCCGAGGCGTCCGTCTGGACCACAAACTCCTGGGTGTAGTCGGGTGCTTTGAGTACCGGAGCCGCGCACATTGCGGCCTTTAGGGTGTCGAACGCCTTCTGGCAGGCGGGAGTCCAGTGTATTTTCTTGGGGTGTTTCCTGGAGGTTAGTTCTGTGAGAGGGCCGGCGATGCTGCCATAGTTTTTAATGAACCTATGGTAGTAGCCGGTGAGGCCCAGGAAGGCTCGGACTTCCGTTTGGGTTGTAGGGGGTTCCCAAGACAAGATGGCGTCGATCTTCGGCTGGAGGGGGGCGACCTGCCCACTCCCCACCTGGTGCCCCAGATAAGTTACGGAGCCATGCCCAATCTGACATTTGCTAGCTTTGATGGTGAGGCCGGCCCGGCGCAGAGCCAGCAGGACTTGACGGAGGTGCTGGAGGTGCTCGGTCCATTGGGAGCTGAAGACTGCTATGTCGTCAAGGTATGCCGCGCTGAACCCCTCTAGTCCGGCCAGGACCCTGTTCACCAGCCGCTGGAAGGTGGCCGGGGCATTTTTCATTCCGAACGGCATCACTCTAAAGCGGTAGTGCCCATCTGGAGTGGAGAAGGCGGAGCGCTCCTTGGCTCCCTCGGTGAGGGCAATCTGCCAGTACCCACTGGTCTGGTCGAAGGTGCTGAGGTAGCAGGCGGCCCCAAGGCGGTCAATGAGTTCGTCGGCACGGGGGATAGGATGAGCGTCTGCTCGGGTGACAGCATTGAGGCCTCGGTAGTCCACGCAGAATCTCAGCTCGGGGGCAACACCCGGGGTAGTCGCTTTCGGAACCAGGACTACCGGGCTGGCCCAAGGGCTGTCGGAGGGTTCAATCACCCCGAGGTCTAACATCTTTGCTACCTCTGTCTGGATGCAGGTCCGGACCCGATCAGGGACCCGGTAGGCCCGATGTCTCACGGGCGGGCTGTCTCCGGTGTCCACGTCGTGGACACACTAGCTGGTGACCCCAGGGGTCAGGGAGAAGAGATCCGCGAACTGCCCTAGTAGCTGGCGGCAGTCGTCGGTCTGTTGAGCTGTGAGGGCGGTCGACAGTCTCACTCCTTCCACGGATCCATCGGTTTCCTTCGCCCCCAGGGGGTCTGGGAGGGGCTCGGTGTCTTCTTCGGCCCCATCGTCGGTGGCTAGGAGTAGACTTAATTCGGTCCGTACAAAGTGGGGCTTGAGGCGGTTTACGTGGAGAACCCGGAGGGGGTTCCGCGGGGACTGCACATCGATGAGATAGGTGACTTGGCTCTTCCGCTCGATCACCTTGTAGGGCCCAGTCCATTTATCTTGGAGAGCGCAGGGTCTCACCGGGGCTATGACCCAGACTTGTTGGCCCGGCTGAAACTCGACCAGCGTAGCATTCTGGTCATACCAGCGCTTCATCTCTTCTTGACTGGCCTCAAGGTTTGCATCTGCGAGTGCCCTGAATTTTCGGGTCTGGTTGCGGAGCGCCAAGATGTAACGGAACACGTCCGGAGGGGTCCCCCGGGGGGTCGCTTCCCACCCCTCTTTGACCAGGCTCAGGGGTCCTCGGACGGGGTGTCCGTATAACAGTTCGAATGGGCTGAATCCCAGGGATTTTTGGGGAACCTCCCGGTAGGCGAACAGGAGACATTGGAGGAGGACGTCCCACCTCCGGCGTAGGGGTTCCTCGAGGCCCATGATCATCCCCTTCAATGTCTTGTTAAAGCTCTCGACTAGGCCGTTTCCTTGGGGGTGGTACGGGGTGGTGAATTTGTACGATACTCCGCACTGCTGCCAGAGGGACTTCATATAGCGGAAGATAAAGTTTGTGCCCCGGTCACTCACGACTTCGCGGGGGAACCCCATGCGGGAGAAGATCCCCATCAAGGCCCGGCCCACCACGGGGGCCGTCACGGTGCGGAGAGGGATGGCTTCGTGGTAACGGGTGGCATGGTCCACCAGGACGAGGATGAATCGGTGGCCCTGGGCGGTCTTGGGGTCCAGGGGTCCGACAATGTCGATTCCTACCCGCTCAAAAGGGGTACTGACAACGGGGAAGGGTTGGAGCGGAGCCTTGCGCTTGCCCCCACTCTTTCCGCTGGCCTGGCACGTGGGGCAGGACTTGCAGTGGGCCTCCACATTTGCTCGCATCTTGGGCCAATAGAAGTGGGTGACGAGTCGCTGGTAGGTCTTATCCTGGCCTAAGTGTCCGGCCAGGGGTACATCATGGGCCAGGCCCAGGTGAAGATTTCGGAAGCATAGGGGTACGACTAGTACTCGGGCCGATCCCAACTCGGCCGACTTCTGTTCGCTGTAAAGCAGTCCGTTCTCCCAGTATACCCAGTGGGTGCCAGTCCGGTCGCCGGCTGCTTGGGCCTCGGCCTGTTGTCGGGGCCCAATAAGGGACGGGCAGGTGGATTGTTCTTGGCAGAACTCTTCACGGGAGGGGCCCCCTTCGCAGGGCCATGGGGCCAGTTCTGTCAAGTCCCTGAGTTTGGTCAGGGCTTCGGGGTCGGAAGGCCCGGTTTCTTCGCCGGGAGCGGTTGGTTCGTCCAGAAGGGGGTCGTTGGCCTCTGGTGGTGTATCCTGGCTCTCGGGGATAGTGGCGGTGCTCAGGGGCCTGGCCTCTCCCCCCTCGGAGGAAGGCGCCCGGAGAGTCATTGAGCGCGTGGTGGCGCATACCCACTCGGGTAGGCCCATCATCTCGAGGTGGGCCCTTCGTTCCACTTGTCCCCACGGGGAGTTCTCCAGGTCGTTGCCCAGGAGGCAGTCCACGGGCTGGGAGGTTCGGACCGCTACTTTTAACTTGCGGGTGACTCCCCCCCCCCCCCCCCCCCCCCCACCCCATTCGAAGGGGACTAGGGCCATCCGGCAGAGGCTCTCGGAATTGTCTGATGATATGACTGGTGTTAGACCTGGCGATTTCCGGTTGGCTAAGGCTTGCGCCAAAGCCAGGCAGAAACCACCAGTCTAGTCAGGGCTGGGGAGTTACACGCCAAAGATAACCCCTGCTCACCCCCTTGGTAGCTTGGCACGAGCAGTCAGGCTTATCTCTGAGGCGATGTGTAAAGCGTTTGCGCGCGCACCCAGCAACAACACCCAAGGCCCACCACAAAGGAAACTCCACACAAGGTATTCTATAAAAATAACCTCTGTATTATACACAACACATTAGATAAGAACACACACTTTACAATGTGCCAACAGGCACGGGCAGAATTTACAAGGGATTATGTACAAGACAGGGCCACCTGGACCACTGTCAGGAATTAGCACTTTTTAGCACATGAAATATATAAAATCACTGTAGCACAAAAATATTCTGTATAGCACACAACCAGTACTCACTGGTATCGGGGCAGTACCTCCTACGTAACCCTAACTATCTTAGGAGACTGTCACGCAGGGAACTAGAACCTCACTAGCACCACCTGTACTAGGAGAAAGCAACAACCACCTACGTATCACAATACCTGTAGGGGTAAGAGAACGTTACACATGATGCAGGAAAACATTCAGAGGTGCAGAGCAAAGGAAACACATGATGCATGAAAACATTCAGAGGTGTAAAAGCAAGGGCACATGATGCATCAACACACATTCAGAGGTGCAAGGAAAGAACACACATGATGCATAAAACATTCAGAGGTGTAAAAGCAAGGGCACATGATGCATCAACACACATTCAGAGGTGCAAGGAAAGAACACACATGATGCATAAAACATTCAGAGGTGTAAAAGTACCAATTGCGCAAGACTCTACATGAGCCACCACCTGTGGCAGTCCCTGGGCCAACTGGCCTGGAAGGGGCTAGGACGCCCTGCGTTCAGCAAAGTCAGGCTGCGCCAGCTGCGCAGACTAGAACCAGAATGGTCCCCCACCTAAACGTGGCAGCTGCCCACTAAGTGCTGGGCAGCTGGAAAACGAACTTCAGGCACTCTGCGTGCCTCTGGAGCCCTCTCTGGGCTCTGACCGTTAAAAATGTGCCCTCTAGAGCCTTCGTGGCTCGGCACAACGTTGGAGCCTCACTGGGCTCGAGAAACAACAATGCCCCACACGTTGGAGTCCCTCTGGACTCTGCGCCACTTGTAATGCCCCCTAGAGCCTCACGGGGCTCTAAATCAAGAGTGGCACCGTCGTTGGAGCCTTACGGGGCTCGAGAACCAATGCCCCCTCTGGGAGTGCTACACGCACTCGAGATCATTCATGGCCCCGACGTTGGAGCGCTCCGAGCGCTCTGAGCACGCACACAATGCTCCCCTCGCATCGGAGCCTTCGCCGGCTCGTGACTTCGATCGCTCCGCCCCCTCACTCACCGGGACTTGGATGCGGAGCTCACGGGCTCAACCGGGCGCCTCACCGGACACAGGAGGGCTCCCGCTCCTTCTTTCTGTTGCCGGCGGACTCCGGGGCTGTTCCTTGACACGGAGGGGGCAGGCACCGACAATGTGCCTCGCGCCCCCGTCCTCGTCACTCTCCTCAGTGCCCCGGGGCGCAGGGTAGGCTCCTGCCGGCTCCGGGGCTTCCCGATCAGCGCACGTTTCTGGAAGGAGGCGGGGTAGGCTCCCGCCCTCCTACTTCCTGTTCTGGGTGTCCCGGTCAGCGCTGCCTGACTTCCGGTCACGAACCGGGCTGCAGCGGTGATCTCGGTGATTAGAGGGGTGGGCTCCCTCCGTAGATGCAATCCTCGGCGGGGTAGGCACCCGCCGCAGCGATAAGCAAATAAGCGGGGTGGGCACCCGCAAGCCGAATCAAAGCGCTTTCACAGCGCTACCAGGTGAGCCAGCGCTCGCAGCGCTACAAAGGATCCTCAAAGCGCTCCCAGGCTCTGAGAGACAGCCAGTCCAGGAAAACAGCGCGCCCAGCGCTAGGAAGTCCAGAAAGCGCTCCCAGGCGCTACAAGCAGTGTTCAGCAACAAAAAGGTCCTCCAGAGAGCAGGGGGCAAAGGCTGGGCCCAGAGCCAGCTCACAGGGCCCTCCAGCAGGGAGGCAGTCCCCAGTGGCGGTCTCTCCTGGCGCCCAGCAGCAGCAGGCCCCCCCTCAAGTGGATCCTGCAAGAGAACACCTTCTGTGGGGACACAGCCCCATTTTTATACAGTCAAATCCTTTGTTCTGGGTTCAGGGTGAGGGGGAAAACCAGTCGCAGCTGGTTGGGGAGCACCCTTGATGTGCTCAGCCCCTCACTCTATTCACTGGCAGGGCTAGGGTCATTAGACGCACCACAGGGGCCGGCGCCAGCATCGTGTGGGGGAGCCCTGTCCTATTCAGGACCCAGGTACACTCCTCCCCAGCCATCTACATGCTAACTCCCCATTCACCACTGGGTGACTCCTCCAGACTCTGGGGAATTCCCTAGTCCGTCACCTGACCTCACCAGCCAATCGCCAGACAAGCCACACATTTCAGACTGCACACTGAAGTGCCCACTTCTAGAAGTGGCACTTCCACACCAGGTACATGCACGCCGCACACATCAACGCGCAGCATTCACTCACACGAGTTCGCACATACCAAACACGGGCCTGCACACCCCACGCATCAGGAACTACCAGGACACATACATCCCCCCATGCATTCCGATGGGAGGGCAGGCCAACCTCAACACACGCACGCACTTTACCCTGAGACACAGCGGTAAAGTGCGCAGAAACCAAAATCCATTACACCAAGTCACCAATAAAAAGCAAAAAGTCTCGGGGGTGAACCTGCCAGAAGGGCCAAGTCCAACACGACCCCCTTCCAGCCAAAACGCAGGGTAGACCAATCACCACCGTGATGGTCTTCCCTGCTTGGGGCGATAAAACACGGACGCAGGCCCGCAACGGCAGGGACACTCCCCGGTTTTACGCCACTCTGAACTCACAGGGTTTCCTCTGAAAAAACTCGGCGGACCAACTGGGCTACCCCCCTGGTACTCCTCAGCTGTCCGTGGCCAGGACCAGGCCCTAGACCACCTAGGCGCCACTGGTCCTTGCCTAACCACAGAGTGGGGGGTAGTAACCCCTGGCACATAGTGACCATTTTCCACTCTACCCCTCATCAGGGCAGTTCTAAACTGCCACTGATCCTCCAGCCTAGGGTCCGTACCCTCCGACTGACCAAAAGTCACGGGTGAGGCTCTCCTCCCCCTACCTCTTCTCCTAGGGTTCCGCCCTCTCTTCCTCTGAGAGGCGACCCCGTAACATAACTCACCAACCAGCTCAGGACCCCTCCCTGAGAACTGGTCTCCCAACCTAGGGTTTAACCCCTCAGGTTGCACCGGGGTCAGAGGTGGGCTCTCCCACCCTCTGCACCCCCTTCCAGAGTCCTGCTCCCTACCAACTGGGGCGGTCCCCCTGGAAGAAGAACCGGTCAGGACACTGTTTACAGTAGTCAGACCCTTCAGGTCAGGCTGCTCCTGAACCTGGCCTCCCAACCTCTGGTCTAAAACCTTCGGTGGAATAATTGCCTGGCACTCCAGGACTTCTGGGGATTTACACACCATCCCCCCGAGAGTAACATATGCCTCATATGTTGCATGACCGTCTGCCTGGCGCAGATCTCCCGTCCCCTGTCCACCTGACAGTGCGCGAAGATCCCCCAGGCCAGACGTGTAGTCGCCATGGTCACTTCTAGGAGACTCAGCCCTCCCGGCTGGTCTCTGACCCACTGGCTCCTCCACCGGGGAACACAGCCCCATGCCACTCCTCTCGCTGGACTTCTGTACCCTCCCTACTGGAGCGGTACTGCCAGACACTAGGACCACTGGTGCTCCATTTACAGAGACTCCAGGTCCTCCACTCACTAGGTGATCCTCCTCAAATGGGCTAACAGGACAGCCTAGGTCCCCAACTTGGTGTTCCCTCATGAAACCACCCAAGTCCTGAGGCAGGGTTTCGTACGTCTGGGGACCCTCAGTCACCCACTTACTCCCGCTCCACTGAGCCAGGCCGTAAGCCCCTACACCCTCCTCGCTATACTGGGACCTAGCTGGGCTACACGGAGCCTCTTCCACCACGCTGGGCTGGAAGATCCCTGAACCACTACTTTTGGAGTCACACCCTAATGACTCTAGCGAACCTTGGGCCCTTTCCCAACGGTCTGCTTCCTCTGCAAGGCCCCCTGGACTAGCAAACCCATACTCCAACAGGTGTTGGCGCAGCTCGGGACAACAACTCCTGAGCATCTGCTCTTTGACAACCAGACCATACATGGTGGAATAACTGAGTTTCAGGTTAAGACTCGCCCAATCGTCCAGTGCATCCTCACATTCACCCAAAAACTCGTCCCACGTCTGGTGCGGCAGCTTCCTACTGCTTCTGAATCTCAACCTACATTCCTCCTCTCGGGAACTAGGTACCAGACTGGGGGAACTGGGACTTCCTATACTGAAATCTATCTCGCTGCCACCACTGGACTCAACCCTCCCTGGGGAGCCCAGAAAACTAAGACTGCGCGCAGGGGATAATCTACTCTCCAGCGCCGATTTCTCCCTGGTGAAGGCCCTCTCAGCCTCCTCTATCCTCTCCTGCGCTAAGACCCTCTCGGTCTCCAGCTTTTTCTCTTCTATAGTCAGCTGCGCCATCCCCCAGGCATGCTCTAACCTGAGCTTCTCCATGGCCAGCTGATGCTCCCTCTCTTCCCTCCTATCTACCCACTCCTCTGGGGACAGGGAAAGGGATGGGGTGCTGCTCCTGACACTGGACCCAGCAAGGGACTCCCTATCTATGGGGTCTTCACTCTCTACTGGCGTCCCTGTCAGGTAATCTTCCTCCTCCTCAGATTCCTCAGGGCTCCCCTCAGACCCACCACCCTCTCGGCGTGCGGCCCGGGCCCTATCTTCCTCGCTGCGCTCTCGCTCCCACTCCTCCTTTTGCCAAAGGATCAGGTTGTCCCTCAGTTTGGACTGGGTATCTGACTCACCCACCTCTATGTCCCTCTCCTCACAGAACCCTACCAGCTCCAACCTACTGTACCTGAACAGACTACAGAAGTTAAAAGCAGGCTCCATTTTGGCGGACGTTCCTGAGAAGAGTTTAACACAAGGAACCGGAGTGTCTGAGCTAGCACAGGAGTACATGATTCACAAAAGACACCTTTTGGAGAGGAAATAATGGAACTCAAAAAAAATAATCCCTTAAAATGTGGTTTATCTAATGCAGAGTTTTGCAGTGTGGCCAGTCGCTGCTGCGGTACAGCGCAAACGCAAGTCCAAATCCCACCGCTGATCACCAATGTTAGACCTGGCGATTTCCGGTTGGCTAAGGCTTGCGCCAAAGCCAGGCAGAAACCACCAGTCTAGTCAGGGCTGGGGAGTTACACGCCAAAGATAACCCCTGCTCACCCCCTTGGTAGCTTGGCACGAGCAGTCAGGCTTATCTCTGAGGCGATGTGTAAAGCGTTTGCGCGCGCACCCAGCAACCACACCCAAGGCCCACCACAAAGGAAACTCCACACAAGGTATTCTATAAAAATAACCTCTGTATTATACACAACACATTAGATAAGAACACACACTTTACAATGTGCCAACAGGCACGGGCAGAATTTACAAGGGATTATGTACAAGACAGGGCCACCTGGACCACTGTCAGGAATTAGCACTTTTTAGCACATGAAATATATAAAATCACTGTAGCACAAAAATATTCTGTATAGCACACAACCAGTACTCACTGGTATCGGGGAAGTACCTCCTACGTAACCCTAACTATCTTAGGAGACTGTCACGCAGGGAACTAGAACCTCACTAGCACCACCTGTACTAGGAGAAAGCAACAACCACCTACGTATCACAATACCTGTAGGGGTAAGAGAACGTTACACATGATGCAGGAAAACATTCAGAGGTGCAGAGCAAAGGAAACACATGATGCATGAAAACATTCAGAGGTGTAAAAGCAAGGGCACATGATGCATCAACACACATTCAGAGGTGCAAGGAAAGAACACACATGATGCATAAAACATTCAGAGGTGTAAAAGCAAGGGCACATGATGCATCAACACACATTCAGAGGTGCAAGGAAAGAACACACATGATGCATAAAACATTCAGAGGTGTAAAAGTACCAATTGCGCAAGACTCTACATGAGCCACCACCTGTGGCAGTCCCTGGGCCAACTGGCCTGGAAGGGGCTAGGACGCCCTGCGTTCAGCAAAGTCAGGCTGCGCCAGCTGCGCAGACTAGAACCAGAATGGTCCCCCACCTAAACGTGGCAGCTGCCCACTAAGTGCTGGGCAGCTGGAAAACGAACTTCAGGCACTCTGCGTGCCTCTGGAGCCCTCTCTGGGCTCTGACCGTTAAAAATGTGCCCTCTAGAGCCTTCGTGGCTCGGCACAACGTTGGAGCCTCACTGGGCTCGAGAAACAACAATGCCCCACACGTTGGAGTCCCTCTGGACTCTGCGCCACTTGTAATGCCCCCTAGAGCCTCACGGGGCTCTAAATCAAGAGTGGCACCGTCGTTGGAGCCTTACGGGGCTCGAGAACCAATGCCCCCTCTGGGAGTGCTACACGCACTCGAGATCATTCATGGCCCCGACGTTGGAGCGCTCCGAGCGCTCTGAGCACGCACACAATGCTCCCCTCGCATCGGAGCCTTCGCCGGCTCGTGACTTCGATCCCTCCGCCCCCTCACTCACCGGGACTTGGATGCGGAGCTCACGGGCTCAACCGGGCGCCTCACCGGACACAGGAGGGCTCCCGCTCCTTCTTTCTGTTGCCGGCGGACTCCGGGGCTGTTCCTTGACACGGAGGGGGCAGGCACCGACAATGTGCCTCGCGCCCCCGTCCTCGTCACTCTCCTCAGTGCCCCGGGGCGCAGGGTAGGCTCCTGCCGGCTCCGGGGCTTCCCGATCAGTGCACGTTTCTGGAAGGAGGCGGGGTAGGCTCCCGCCCTCCTAATTCCTGTTCTGGGTGTCCCGGTCAGCGCTGCCTGACTTCCGGTCACGAACCGGGCTGCAGCGGTGATCTCGGTGATTAGAGGGGTGGGCTCCCTCCGTAGATGCAATCCTCGGCGGGGTAGGCACCCGCCGCAGCGATAAGCAAATAAGCGGGGTGGGCACCCGCAAGCCGAATCAAAGCGCTTTCACAGCGCTACCAGGTGAGCCAGCGCTCGCAGCGCTACAAAGGATCCTCAAAGCGCTCCCAGGCTCTGAGAGACAGCCAGTCCAGGAAAACAGCGCGCCCAGCGCTAGGAAGTCCAGAAAGCGCTCCCAGGCGCTACAAGCAGTGTTCAGCAACAAAAAGGTCCTCCAGAGAGCAGGGGGCAAAGGCTGGGCCCAGAGCCAGCTCACAGGGCCCTCCAGCAGGGAGGCAGTCCCCAGTGGCGGTCTCTCCTGGCGCCCAGCAGCAGCAGGCCCCCCCTCAAGTGGATCCTGCAAGAGAACACCTTCTGTGGGGACACAGCCCCATTTTTATACAGTCAAATCCTTTGTTCTGGCTTCAGGGTGAGGGGGAAAACCAGTCGCAGCTGGTTGGGGAGCACCCTTGATGTGCTCAGCCCCTCACTCTATTCACTGGCAGGGCTAGGGTCATTAGACGCACCACAGGGGCCGGCGCCAGCATCGTGTGGGGGAGCCCTGTCCTATTCAGGACCCAGGTACACTCCTCCCCAGCCATCTACATGCTAACTCCCCATTCACCACTGGGTGACTCCTCCAGACTCTGGGGAATTCCCTAGTCCGTCACCTGACCTCACCAGCCAATCGCCAGACAAGCCACACATTTCAGACTGCACACTGAAGTGCCCACTTCTAGAAGTGGCACTTCCACACCAGGTACATGCACGCCGCACACATCAACGCGCAGCATTCACTCACACGAGTCCGCACATACCAAACACGGGCCTGCACACCCCACGCATCAGGAACTACCAGGACACATACATCCCCCCATGCATTCCGATGGGAGGGCAGGCCAACCTCAACACACGCACGCACTTTACCCTGAGACACAGCGGTAAAGTGCGCAGAAACCAAAATCCATTACACCAAGTCACCAATAAAAAGCAAAAAGTCTCGGGGGTGAACCTGCCAGAAGGGCCAAGTCCAACAACTGGGCAAAAGGCGTCAGGCAGGATCTGATCCTCGGAAATCAGGTGGCAATGGACCGCCGTGACACTCGCCCCTGTGTCCCGGAGCTCCTCGATGCGGTGACCGTTGACCGTTACCTGCTGTCGGTGCTTCTTTGTGTTGGCGGGCAGGGGCGTTCCGGGGACCATCTCCCGGTCCCCTAGGGAGACCAAGGCCATGGCGGCTGGTTCCCATTCTTCGGAGTCTTCCACCTCTTCTCCCAGGGCTACAGAGGCCATCTGTCGAGCCGGCGGGGTTGTGGTGGCGGCCCGCTGGTACAGGGCACACTGAGGGTCACTGGCATAGTGTCCGGTCTGCTGGCAGCGGAAACAGGTGATCCTCCCTCGGGGCCCCGGCCTCCCGGGTGGCCCTGTGCTGGCCGGAGGTGGAGCGGGAAAAGGTGGAGATTGTCCTCTGGGAGGGCTGAGTGGGGATCCCCCCGGGAGCTCCCTTGGCCGGCCTTGGTTCCCTCCGCCCCTCTGGCGGGGGGGTCCCTGACTGTGGCGACCGTAGTCTCCCACGGGCCCCCGGGAGGTCCGGGTGTTCACCCACCGGTCAGCCTCGACGGCCAGTTTCCGAGGGTCTGTGAGTTTGCTATCCAGGAGGTGCTGGCGCAGCTCTACGAAGCAATTAGCGGCCAAGTGTTCCCATGCGATTAGGTCGAACAGCTCCTCAAAGGTGGAGACCTTGCTGCCCTTGATCCATCCGTCCAAGGCCCGGCTGTAAAAGTTCACGTACTCCACCCAGGTGGTACCGGGTATCTTTTTGCAGTCTCTAAACCGTTGCCGGTACATTTCAGGGGTGAGCCCATATCTGGCTACCAGGGCCTCTTTCATGTGACTGTAGGAGTTCATTACCGTGGAGGGCAGGTCCAGCAGGGTATCTCTCCCCTCACTCAGGAACCGGCCCCACAGCCCAGCCCCCCAGTCTTTCTGCGGGACTCGGTGGGAGGTCATGGCGACTTCGTAGGCCTTGAACCACTGCTGAATGTCGTCGTTCTTATAATATTCTCTCACCACATCCTTGGGGATGTGGACCTTCGGTTCCACGGTGTAGGAGATGGGTTGGGTTTCCGAGGGTCGGACCTCCGCCCTCTTGGCCTGGAGCTCGATTTCTTTTAGGCTACGTTCGTGCTCTAGTTGGAGTTTCTTTTCTTCGTGTTCTCTCTGTCGTTTCTTTTCCTCTAGTTCTCCTTGTAGGCGTAACTGTTCCACCGCCAGTTTTTTCTCGGCCAGTTTTATCTCTCCTTCGATTTTTTGTTTTGCTAGTTCCAGTTCGTGGTTGCGACCTCTTTCTCGGTCCGCTAGTTCCTCAGGGGATAGGCCCCCCTCGGGGGCGCCGTTCCTCCCCGGGCTGCTTTGTGGTTCGTTGGGGGTTTCTCCTTCTGTTCGTGTCCGGGGAGCTTCTGCCTCGACCCAGGTTTTTAATGCCCCCTGGAAGTCCTCTTTCGTGCTCAGTCCGGTGGTAGCGATTCCAAAGTCTTTGCAAAATTGTTTCAGTTCTCGGTGCGTTTAAGATTCTAACTGGTCTCTTTGAAATGCCGTGCTTGGGTTGGTGCCTGCGGCACCTAGGGAAGTTTCTCCTTCCATTCTTCTTGGTAGTGCGTCAGCCGTCTACTGCACGATCTCTAGGTGTTGGCTCGGATCCCGTCGTCTGCCACCAAATGTTGGAAAGCGTTTCCCGGGGAGGCTGCGGAGTGTGCTCCCGTCCACCCTGGGGCCCACCTTTCCCAGAATTAGGCCGAGCAAGAGCAGAGAGGCCCTGCCTGGCAGGATCTCGCACCTAGGATCGCACGCGCTGCGCTTACTCTTCGGATAGAGGGACACCACACAGTAGGTCGTTTATAAGGTAATAAGTCTTTATCGGTAGTTGTCAGGGATCTTTATGATCCGGTAAGCAGGTACCAAAGTAAATGCCACAAGCGGCAGCGATCTTGTGATGAGGGAAAAAGGGGGTAGCGGGACAGTCTTTGAATCAGTGTCTCTGCGAGTTATCCGGCGCCCAGCTCTCAATCCTCGAGCTGAGGGGATGTTGCTTCTCTCGGCGATCTCTACCGATCTTCTTGGAGGAACGGGCCGCGAGTCACTCAGCAGGCACCGGAGGGTCTTAGTTCAGGGAGCCGCGACGGCGTCAGCAGGGCTCAGATGGATCAGAGTTCGGGGAGCCGCGACGGCGTCAGCAGGGCTCAGATGGTCTCCGGGTTCGGGGAGCCGCGACGGCGTCAGCAGGGCTCAGATAGTTTCAGAGTTCGGGGAGCCGCGACAGCGTCTGCAGGGCTCAGGTGGTTTCAGAGTTCGGATAGCGATCTTCTGTTCGGTGAGCGATCGAGCCGCGACCAGGTCAGCAGGCTCTCGTCAGTCCAGGTCTTCTCTGCCTCTCGTCCCTTCAGCACCCCTTGTTATACTCCCCTTCCTCTTTGAAGTCCGGGGTCCTCGCGGAGAGGGGTCTGGTGCCTGGGGGCGGTGTGTCGGGGTTTCCTGTCGCTCAGCCCCTTGATCTGTTCAGATGTGTCTGGGAGGGACTCCAGACGCCCAGCAGGAGAGGCGCCCGCTCACCGGGTGCCTGGTGGCCGATCGAAACCTCCCTCGGGGAAGAGACCAGAGGTGTGACAGAGTCGGCGCCTCTCGGTCTGGTTTGGGGGGGTGTTGTTCTCCCTCGGCCGGGCATGCGTGTTGGGGATCTGTTCGGCACTCGGGATGTTGGTCCACGGAAGCCGAAAGGCCGTGCCCACGAGGTTCGGCGTGTTTGTAGTGTGACTTGCTGGTTGGGAGGGCCCACGCCACGAGGCCGGTCTCACACAATACTATAAGGTTGCATTGTGGTAAAACAAGCTGCTTAATATTCCTTCAAGACTAAGCCTGAAGACTGATCTCCACAGCTACCACTTGGATAGCTTTCTAAGGTAATCTTTGACCTCTTAAATCACCATAGGGGTTGTTTCGACTGGTGCAAGGTGCCCACTTTAATTAGTTGACAGTATATACCAGGCCAACTTCTCACACTGCTGATTTCAGTTTTTACAGAGGTTCTCAAATTAATTTCAACTTTGACAATGTGCAGGGATGTCACCCCTAAAGATGATCATTTTCAACCTGGACTGCTGTTTTCTCTGTATGGTGCCTTAGGGCCAAACACAACTCCAGATGCATCAGCGAGCACTTGTTGCACAGATTGAAGGCCATTATTGACCAAGAGGCTAAGTCCTACATCATGCAACACAAGAGCAGAGGTCGGTCTTGTTCATGATCACATTCGTAAGGTAGGTCAAAGGCAAAGTTGGAAGATCGCTGCAAGCACAAATCCAATAAACACAACCAGAACATCAGAATCTCCTTTCAGTTAACATATCCCCAATCCGTGGAGAAATGACACATTTATTGATCGCAGCATCAGACTTGCATTTCCACACCTGTCTCTGATTTAGTCTCAAAGTTGAAGCAAATATTACCAGAGTTCCCGAGTCATTGGCAAATCCGCTGCAGGTTGCGTCCTTAAAGGAGGCATGAATGGAAAAATGTAATTTTATCCCCGTTCCCTTGTGTGCCTTCCTACCTCGCAGACCCGTCCGAGTAACTGCAACTCATTGTCAACGGGACAGTCAAGAGTAAAAATGATAAAAACTATTCTAAAACCAAGAATAACATCGTCAAGCAAGATATCTCGTCTTCTGCTTAGCCATTTGCTAGATATAAAAGTGCAAAGATGACACCTTGAGGTCAATGATGACCACCATTCATCATATTATGGTCCTCCTAGGCATTATTATGAACATTATAGCTATCAACAGCCCAGGAGAGATTAGGTACTCATGCCCACCTCATTATTGAATGACTCACAGGCTATGCTGCAAGACTATAAAAGGCGCTTTCCTGAGAATCCACAGGAACAAGCACACCAGTACCTACCTAGCCTGTGCCACCGGCTACACCAGTATATCCGGCCACACCTAATGTGCCATTCCCAAGAGGCGACCATACATCCTCTGAGGACAAACATGAAGGTGAAATTCAGGAACACCAACCACCAACAGATAAATGGGAGGACAATTTCTATCTCCTCACCGGGCAGGTTCTTTTCCGAAGGACATAGGGGGGCTTGCATAATTTAATGGACAGAGCAGCGGCAAGATTCCATCTTCCCTCATCCATCAAGCAATCAGATTTCTTCCTGCATGATTTTAAGGAGCAGGCTAGAAAGTATATGAGAGCAATTCCAATCATTGATTACATTTGATAGTACTTCAAAAATAATGAGGAATGCAGCGAGGTGACCACCTCGCCTTGATTAAAAATACAAGGTCACAGATGATTCTCCAACCTACCTGTTTAGTGACCCCAAGCCAGATACTGTTCTATCGAAAGCTTCGCAAAGGCGTCGTAAAAATCTGTCCACTCCTATTTTGATGCCTCCGGATAAAGAAGGAAAACACCTTGACAATATAGGGAAGAGGTTCTCCCTTCAGTCCGCGCAGCAAATTCCCTAGCTATATTAGCATGCTATGACTGACTGATGTGGTCAGCTATCAACAGTCTTCTTGATCTCATTCCTGAAAAAAAGAAAGCTGAGGCACAAGCCATTATACATGAGGGCGAGCATACATCTTCAGAGATTGATTGCGCTCTGGATATCACCTCAACTGGGTTTAGACAGCAGGGGCAGCTATCCTAAGACACCAGATCTGGCTCAAGGCTACAACGTTTAGACCAGTCTTTCAAGCGAAAATACTTGATCTGGCCTACGATGGCGAGTCCCTATTTGGGAAACATGTCAACAAAGCACTGCTGGCGATAAAGACCAATACAGAGGCCTCCAGATCCCATGGCACTTTGCAATATCTCAAGTTTCCCTTTCGTGGTGCCAAGGGAAAAGGTTTGTCTACCTATAGAGGAGGATACCATTGACAACAGCAGTATCAACTACAGTTCCAGTATAGGACAGGTTATCAACAACCCTACAACAACCAAACCACAAGGCATAAACAGGCTCCTCAGGGTTGCGACACTGGTCGCAAGCAGTGACCGCGATCAGGTACTGGCTACACCTCCTTCCAATCAGGGGAGTGGAAAGATCACCAACTACCTCCCACAATGGCAGGATATAACATCGGACAGATGGGTGTTGGATTTGGTAGTATAAGGGTACACCCTGGAATTTGTGCGGAGACCTCCATACTAGCCTCCAAAAAGAGCATATTCACTTCGCCTTCACTTATTATGAAAAGAGGCTTTGATTATGTTAGCATAGAGTGAGTCCCTGCTCCACAGAAGAACAAAGGTTTCTACTTCTTCCTTATTCGAAAGAAGTCAGGGAAGTGGAGACCCATCTTAAACCTCAGAGCATTAGCCAAGTTCCTTCACAAACCGTCTTTCCATGATGTCCCAATCCTACTCTTTGTCTCTTGAACCGCAAAGATTTCATGACTTCCCTGGATTTGCAGGATGCGTATTTTCATATCTCTATACATCTGAAGCATCTAAGATATATCCATAGCCAGTGCCCATTTTCAGCTCCGAGGCCTCCCTTCCGGGCTCAAATCTGCCCCAAGAATCTTTACAAAATGTCTTACTCCAGTGGTGGCTATGATTTGGATGCAAGTTCATCAGGTATTTCCCTACCTTGACGACTGGCTGCTGAAAGCTTCCACACAGCAACAAACTTCCAAGACTACAGAGGCTTGCCTAGCATCCTTTCAAAAGTTGGGTCTCACTGTCAACTATCAGAAGTCCTTTCTCGTCCCGAGCCAAAAAAGAATATTCTTAGGAGCCAACCTCCATGCCATCAACAACGAGGCTAATATGTGTCTGGACAGACAACCGTGGTTGACAAGCCTGGTATTAGCAATCTCACAAAGAAAGTCCGTTTCAGTGAGGATGTTCGTATCACTCCTTGGAATAATATCCTCGGCCATAAACCTAGTCCCACTGGCTTGACTAAAGCTGAGATCTCTACAGGAGGTACTTCAGTTACAATGGGTCCAGTCAACTGGTGGTCATCTCTGCCTGATTTATCTCAAGGTCTCATATGTCTGACTGCACCACCAGATTACATCATCACCACTGAGGCGCCTCTAGAGGGCTGGGGAGGCCATTTACAGAACCTCTGGATTCAAGGAAGGTGGTTGCCATCCCAGATATTACTCCACATCAACCTCTTGGAGTTAAAACCGATTTTTCTCACTCTCCAAGTCTTCCTCCCATGTATTGCAGGTGCTTCCATGCTGGTCTAAACAGACAACATGACCAGCATGTTCTATATCATTAAACAAGGCTGCACAAGATCTCCCCTCTTTTTCTAGAATCTCAATCCCTCTGGATATGGTTAGAGATGCACCAAATCAACCTGAAAGCAATGCATCAAGAAAGCGCTAGCAGACACGCACACCAGTACCATGGACAGATGCCTCAAATGGGAACTATATCAGCAAGTGCTAGAGAGGATTTTTCACTTGGGGGCAAACCAACGCTCAACCTTTTTGCAACCAACAAGAACGCAAAATGCCGACTTTACGCCAGTAGATACCCACTCCCAGGGTCATGCGGAAATGCCCTTTCAATGAGATGGTGAGGGATTTATGCTACATTCCCCCCCCCCCCCCCCCTCATCCTCCCTCTCATTCTGAGGATTCTCGCCAAATTGAAGATGGAAGGATGTCGCCTCACCCTCATAGCTCCCTGGTGGTCCAGACAACACTGATTCATTGAACTTCTCCTACTCTCCGAAGCCCAACCCATCCAGCTTTCCAAGAAACACAACCTTCTCACGGAGAACAAGGGTCAAAGTCTCCATCTCGTTCCAGATCTTTTCAATTGCATGCATGGCTCCTGAATACCATGAATTCTGCAATCTAGATATTTCTCAAGACTGGAGCGACATTCTGGCCAAATCCGGAGCCGACTCCACGAACAAGATATACAAGCTGAAGTGGAAGAGGTTCTGCTTGTGGTGCGAAGCTTCCAATATTCATCCTTTGGAATCATCACCTGAACAAGTTCTTCCCTACTTATTATCTCTAGCCCGTTCAGGTTTTGTGCATTCTTTAATTAAGGTTTATCTCGCAGTAATATCTAGATTCAGGCGTTCCTCTAATTTGATTTCTTTGTTCATCCATAATAATCATACAATTCATGAAAGGGTTATTTTGAACCTTCCCTCCTGTTAAATCTCCTCCACTAGAATGGCACCTCAATGGGGTTCTCTTCCAACTCATAAAATCACCATTTGAACTAATCCACAGTGCGGATCTCAAGTTCTTGACTTGGAAAGTTGCTATCTTACTGGCCCTCACGTCAATCATGTATGTGTTCACAAATGCTTAACCTATGACGCCCTGAGAATAGTCTTGACTGCTTACGCCACAAAACCTAAAGGGTGAGCAGGGGTTATTTGAAAGGGTGATCCCCTTATCCTGACTTAGAATTGAGAGTCCCTGCTTGTCGCAAGTGCATACCTGTGCCAACTAGAGATTCCCAATTCTAACAGGGTTCGTCTGGGAAGGTGGCGTATAAGGCCCGGATCGCTGTACGTAATCGAATATATGCAAATTTCTTCAGTGGGAGTTTGAGCACAAAGTGAGGGGTCTGTCCACTCGATGAAGGTATTATGTGGGTATAGTTGTCCCATAGAGGTCCGTCCCATCTCTGACAATAGTGCGTGCATTTTCTTTTCTTGTGTTACGGTAAGCCTAGGGTGTCTTGCCGTTGGCAGTGCCCGTGCATACACTGGCAGTTTGCGAACCCTGTGTGCCAACGCGTGCCGCGCTCTTGAAGTGTGTTGGGCTGTACGTATCTTGTCCCTTTTTTGTGTAACCTATCGGGTCAGCAATGAGCGCGGACAGTGGCAGGGGAGCAATACTGTCTGTTTCCACTGCGATGTGTGATGTGTATGTATGTGGTTTTGTCCAGTAGTGTGTATGTTGTGCTTGTGCGCAAAGATAATATAGGTGGAAATCTGGTGCCTCAAAACCTCCCAGATGATAAGGTTGGGTCAAGATCTTCCAGCTTGTCCTAGCCTGTTTACCTGCCCATGTTAGTGTCTGCAAAAGAGAGCGTAAACTGACAAAAAATGCCGCATTCAGCCATATTGGTATGTTCCAAAATAGGTATAGGAATCTGGGTAATACAATCATTTTCTGTAATGCTATTCTGTCCGACATGGAGATAGGCATTTTTATCCATTTATTGACCTGTTCCTCCAGTCTCCCCAGTGCCTTACCATAGTTCTCCCTAAAGACCAATTCTGGGTCACGGTGGATCCAGATCCCCAAATATTTAACTGGATCTGGTCGCCATTTTAAAGGGTTCTATAGGTGGGGTTCCTCCGTTTCCGCAGTAATTAGTCTGTCTCTTACAGATACCTCGTTACCGAAGGTAAGTAACTTATTATTCAAGTTAAGCAAGCTGGTTTTGCTCTCCAATTTTTGAACGCACTGACCCACATTCCCTTATTTTTTACACTTGGTTGGCACCAGATAACACCACTATTCTGTAAAAGGGAATTGTAATCTTGATTTCCAGAGGGGTGATTGAACTGGTACCGAAGACAGAAAGTTCTTGGGTTTTACTCTTGGTACTTTTTGATCCTTAAGAAGGACTGGGGACTAAGACAGATTCTATACCGCAGACTCTTGAATTTCCTCAAAAAGCAGTTCAAACTGATTACCCAGGCTCAGATACTGGAGGTCTTGGATCCAGAGGACTGGATGGTTCTTTTAAAGGTCATGTCAGTGGTTGCAGCAAATCTTCAATTGTCACTGATATACGTATTCACTAATCTTGACAGTTGGCAGCTGAAGGCAGGCTTGCCACGGCTAATCTCAGACTCCCTACAGACAATAGTGTCCTTACAGTCTACCCAGGGTTTTTATTTTATTTTTATCAACAAACTCAAATCCCATTTCCAGCTAGTTCAGAGAATTTTCTTTATTGGCGCCATTTTGAACACCAATGCCCTGAATCCTTCCCATGCCTGCAACACTTTTGGGGAAGTCAAGCTATGATCCTTAATGATTTTGAGGCTGCTTGGGCTCTTGGCATCGTACATCCGGCTGGTGCCTCATGCCTGTTATCGTATACAAACTTTGCAGTGTAGTCTATGGGTACAGTGGGCACAGTACTGTGTTGTCTTTCAGCCAGAATCCACAATTCCTAGACAGCTCAGGACCTTTGGAGGTGCAGAACGAACACCAATCTGATGTCTGACAAGCTGTTTTCATGGTGCCCGCCACAGCTTACAGTTTTGACTGAAGTGCAATTGCTGGGCTTGGAATGATGAAATGGAAATCAGAGGTTTGTGGTCTTAGATGAAGTACATAACTCTTCTTGAGGTGAAAGCCATCTAACTGACCGTTGGGCTGGAGAGGTCACATAGACGAAGTGGAAATCAGAGGTTTCTGGTCTTAGATGAATGCCTTTAAATCTTCTTGAGGTGAAAACCATCTAAGTGGCCTTTGGCATTTTTATCGAGGTGCTGACTGATACACGACCTTCATGTGGTATTGTAAGAGACTTAGGTGATGGCTGACACTTCATGGGATTCACCTGACCATCACTCACTTTGTGGTATCCCTCCGCATCAGGTGAGAGGAACTCGGCTGGTGTCATCTTGCTGAACACCAATGGCACCTGCACCTGGAGGCAGCACAAGGTATCACCCACAGTTGCTTACTCTCATTTGATCTGTTTACTACCTACTCTTTTTCCAGTCTATTGTACTCTGGAGTTTTCACTTATCCTGTGTCTCGGAGATGCATTACACCTAAGTAGATACTCCTGCCTCCTAGGCATATTTTTGGCACTCATTCCTTAGTTCCTGAAGAAAGTCAGGCGGGACAGAGCACAGCTCCTTCTATTGACCTTTAATAGGGTCAGGAATATCTTGTACCCCGAACTGCTGACCCTGAGAATATGCCCTCTATTTCTACTTCCTGTTCGAGAGGTTTTGCTGTCCCAGCAGCAGGGCAGAGTGCTGCACACAACCCTGTACAGCCCACAACATCGTGTGTAGAATGACCGGAACCAACTGGGGAGCTTTGACTTCTCAGCTTATGTGGTTGATCTAACTTTGGTTGCTTGCCACTCTTCCATCAAATCGGTTAATTCCACTTGCTGTTCCAAGGTGCAGATTGGCCGCCTACAGCATCGACTGACTGATATACTTTTGTTTGTGTGGTTTTAGGCCAGGCCAGGCTTTGCTGTGGGTTATGTTAAGTGCTGTGTGTATGCCTTTTCGCCTTTTTTGGTTTACCTGACTATCCCTCCTTATTCACATAACCCACTGTAATGTGAAGGCTTTTCACATGTTCCCCCAGCCCTTTTAATTACGTCAAAGTGGAATATAATTTTGGTTCTCATGGCCATCTCTTGAACGCACTCCACCATCAGTCTACAAGCCTAGGCAGTTCAGCTTTCGTATACTCCTTTTACAGCCTGACACTTAGGACTAAAACATCCTTTTTAGGTCTCGCCTGACCCAGCGCATGCGCTGGTCTGGCGAGACTTTTTGTGAGGGCTCAAAAAAGTGCTACCACTGTAGCCTAGAGCTACAGTGCACGTGCGCGGGCGCGCGCGCGCCTCCCTTTCGCGGCCGCTTTGATGTTTGATCGCGATCACTTTCGCGGCCGCACGGCCGCTTTGATGTTCCCTCGTCAGCCAGGTTTTTTTTTTTCCTGTTTATTACTTCTATGTAGTAATGGTGGCACCCGTGCACCGCCATTACTACAGAAACAAGCATTGGCATAGCCAATAGGTCTCGCTTTTGGGACCTTATAAGTATTTAGTTATGCAACTGTTGCATGGCTAAACACTTATAAGGTCCCAAAAGCGAGACCTATTGGCTATGCCAATGCTTGTTTTGGAAAGTGGTGCCGCCTTTTCAAGTAGGGCAGTGCATCCTGCTTTCTTTTCCCTGTCACATTTACCTAGAGGACAGGTTTCACCGGTTATATCAACACATTTCCTTACTTTTTACATTGACAGGACAAAAGACTACTGGCTAAATGAGAAGATGTTTGCTGGGTGTGCTGGTGCGAAGAAAAGAAAGGCTGTCCAGAAACAGACTGTCTCAGTGGATGTCCTCTGTATCAAATTGTAATTCCCTCGTCCAAAGGATCCTCCGGCATGCTTTTTGGCTTGGTCCACAGACCAAAGGCCACTAAGACTGCTTTAGCTAGGGGCATTTCAGTTTAGTATACCTTCCAGGCAGCCATATGGGCATTTTTCTGTACTTTTAGCCGTTACTATTGCACCGGTCAGAGTGGGTTGTTTTACCCACTCCGTCCAGAAGGCCTTCCTGTTGTAAATTCACTCCTCTGACTACTCAACTTGCTTTTGTTCTTATTCACAAGTTTAGGAATCTGCAGTTAGAAGTATCCAAAAGAAGAACCACTTAGAGTTAGCTGTGGTAAGGTAACACTCTTTCTGGTGGACCGTCTAACTGTGGATTCTTCGTCGACACCCCGCGTCCCTGTGATGTGGAGAGAAATTTTGGCTATTAGGATTCCGTGTTACCTACTGCACACCGCCAGTGGATGACCAGTTCTGACAACTAAGTTCCACATTGTTGGCCACAGAACGGTCTCCTCGTTAATTTGACATGAGCAAGCAAGGGTGGCACTTTTGTGTGGTTCTGTGTCATCATATCAAGAGGATCCATTGTAATAGTTTTGGGTCCATGAGGCATCTAGGGAGATTCACAGCTTGAGCAATCTGCAGATACAGTATTCACCAGACAGAGCGTTACCGAAGGGAAGTAACTCATTCTATGCTAGTGGTCTGACTAGATAGAACCTGTAACAAAGGATCATTCAAATTGCACATCCAGCCTCCTTGGTCACTGTGTTGTGCGGTAGCTGTGATTTTAAATTCCCTTTAGTGTGTGAATAGTTAGATCTAGCTTATATGCTGTTGTAGGTCTCTACTGCTTTTTTTGTTCACCGTATGTAAAATGCCAGCTAAAAAAAATCCACCAACCTTCAAAATGAAGGTTTTGTTCTGAAAATGTATGCTCTTGTATTTTTTTAAACTTAGTGTTTGCAGTAGGATTTGATGTTTCATGAATGTTCCATTGTACAGACAAGATGCATGGTTCATGTCGTTGCTATTTTACAGCAAAAACATAGCTACAGGCAGTTAAAAAAACATAAATGTCAATAAATCACATTTCTTGGGGGGGAAGCAATACATAAATAAGTATCTCGCCCATTGTCATCAGTCCCTAGAATGTGCTTTCCTGCCTCCATTTTGCTTCCTTTGTAGCTCAGTAGATAGGTTTTTCCCCCTACTAACATTGATGGATTTCTACTTTGCTGTATATTATAAGACGTAGTGTTGCAAAACATCTTGTCCTGGAGAAAAAGAGAGGGAGACTGGTCCTTTCTACTCAAAGTTTTCGGGTATAGCTATCTGATCACAGATTTTCTGACTGGTTTCTGTTTTCCATTAGGTACTTCAGTCCATGAATGGCCATTTTGAAATTATTATGTGGCCTGGATGAGCAGCTTCCCAGAAACTGCTCATTGCACTTCTCGAGTAGTTGTTTAATGTTTGATTTTCCAGATGCTCCATAATTTAGTTTCATCAACACATTGAGGTTGATAACAGAGTAAAAAAAATCATCTCTGTAACATAATGATGAAAGCAAGAATCGTCCAGACATCTAGAAAAGACATGGGAGGGATTTGGTTCCAGGAGAAAAGTTAAGATGGCCAAGTTCAGGGTAGTTGAGTTGAACTTTTTACAGGAACAGTAACAATTTATAAAATGAATAACATCAAATCATGTAGGTGTTTGAGATGTTAAGTGAAAAAGTCATGCTCTTTTGTATGGTATAAATGTGAAACCAGAAAATTCTGGTGTAAGACAATGAAATTAGTGAAAAATCTAGAAGTTCAGATTAACTGTCCCTATTCCAGTGTGTTTTTGGAATCCTACGAACTAAGAAGGGACCAACAGTTGTTAAATCATATTAACGTGCCCTTCCTTTTGCCTATATATAGGATTGCACTATGGTGAACAGTTATTATGATTTCAACAACTGGCAGCTGCAGTCAGTAGTTAAGCTTAAAGTGGCAGGGCAAGCTGACCGGAGAGGGTTTGGAGGAGAAGTGCCTGGGCAGGGTGGAGACAAGTGCCATGGAGCATGGCCACATCCAACTAGAGTTCCTTGACACTGCATCGCCTTGGTCTCACTTTAGGGCCTGTAAAAGCAAGTATTCTGGCTGATATTATATATGTGATATCTTGCCACAGACAGGAGGAGCACTAAGCTGAGTGCTTGGATGCCATGAACCCAGTGGGTTTAAAATGCGGTCTGCAAACAGAGGAACCTCTGAGCCCTGCAGGAGACCTGCAACATCATTGGACAACAGGAGAGAGGCTGCCGAAGACTACAGCCAGCAAGCAGTGATGGAACAGGGCAGTGCTGGTGCCTGAGGGGGCAGCGGAGAAACAAGGTAGATCATGTGGTGACACCACCCGAGGTCCAAAATAAGTTGTGAACACCTTGACAGACACCTTTGCAGTGCACCTCTCAGATGGTATATAACTGCACCAAACACAACTGATTATACTAACAAGATATGTTGACATGCGCAGACTAATTTGTGTGATTGAGCTTAACTGTACTGATTGCTGGTACATCATTTTCCCACTGCTTGTAAAAGTGTATGACTGTAGAAAGAATCCTGCCGAGAATTCTGAATGACCGCCATCTCTAGTGAGGATGAATAAGCCTTTTATGTATGTACAACTCCTTACAACCTGCCATAGCTTTTTGTTAATCTATAGGTGGTCTGCAATTGATGGGCAGTTTCCTTCAATACGGCGCTCTTGTAGGGCTACTATTTTGATAATTTGCCACCTTGCTCACTACATTCTCTAATAGGGGATTTTAATTTATAGTCCTAAGCACTAAATAGTCCTGCCCACGTGTGCGGACCCCAGAGAACTTCTTCAGTATATATCTTAATTGTACATTTTCGCCTTTCTTCAGGAAGTCCTGCAGGGTCACTTACAAAAGAAAACAGATAATGCAACCTATAGGCATAGGCACAAATGGCCCACTTCTTCATAATGAGCTTAAAAAGGGCCAGTAGGAAACATATATGTATCATTTTATGAGGGCTTAGTAAACGGTGTAAGTCTCCCTCACAAACTTTTTTTATGATCGAGATGAAGGAGAAAGGGACAGTGTAGCCTCATAGGCTGCCATTATATGATTACAACTAAAGACTTTGCCTTTAGGAATGCAGATACCACCAGTATCCCATCATGCTCAGCAGGTGGCAGTTGCTTCAGTTCTTTTTTCCGACTCCTGCTGGCAGGACCCTCGAGCAATGAGCTTGGCCTTTTTATGCTTTTTTTTTCTTTAAAAATCTCAGTAGTGTTTTTTGTTATCTCTCCCTGCCTCTTTCTGTTGTTTTCTGACAGAAAAGTGTGGTATTTTGTCAAATAAAATGTCTTCATTGTTTGACAAGTACCCAAAATGTGGGAGGAAGAAGGCCAAAACAGACCCTCACGAGGTCTGTATCATCTGTCTACCATCAACTCATGTTCCTGATACGTCATCATTGTAGGAATTTTTAGTGGCGCACCTTATGTGAAAGGGAGAAGATTGGCCTTCATTGGACTGAAAAAGACGGCGCCAACAAACACATACTCTAGAGGACGTGGGAGGTCTGAAAAGAGGTTTTCTGGACAAAACGACATTGGGCCCAATCAGGAGGATCGATGTGGATGCAAGGTACAGCCTGACTTGTTCGCCGTCAAGAGCTGGATCGATGTCGAGGAAGCGGTGTACTTTCTCGTCAAAGCAACCGACTATTTGCAGGCTGCCGTTGTTGAGTGCATCGTCATCAGGAAGGAGTGGCTTGACGTTGAGGTAGATCAACTAACTAAACATCGTAATGAAATGTTGACATTGAAGAGTTTATCAACATCGAGGAGACAAGAACAAAGAGAAGAATATTCTTCTCATGGTTCTCAATTTTTGAGAACGTATTCATCCTCTCACATTCTGGTGCCATCATCTCTGTCTTATCCTCTGCTCCACCTCCTCCTCCTCCACCACCACCACCACCACCACCACCACCACCACCACCACCACCATCACCACTGGCGCTATCTCCTCCACCACAACCAGCACTCCACCAGTAGTGCCAGTTCCTCCTGGAGATCCAACTCCCAAAAAAAGGTCACGCTCTCGAACGCCCCACTGCTCTCGCCTTCATTCTCATCACACTCCAAGACGCTCACCAACCTCTTCGCCCAATTTATCTTGGCGACAACTGTGGAAATTTAGCTCGCGAACTGAACATTATCTGCGCCATCTTGTCTCTCCCCAGCGCGACACACTGGAAAGCGCACGACAGCCATTTTAGGCACCCTGGTCTCTCCCTGCTCATTGCCGATCGACAGCGCGTCCCCCTGGAGCTGCGAGCATTCCCCCGCGCGCCGGCCACCCCCGCTCTCTCATACACGGGCCATAAACCCTCTCCTTCTGCGCGACCCTGCCATGGAACCACATCCCACGCCTGACCGACATCCCATACATGGTCATGCATCTCTTTGATAACCCCCTTCCTCTGCGCCCAATTGTCCGAACCGATCCCAGGCCATCACCTAGCCCTGCGGATGCAGTTTATTGCCCCTACTGTAAGGGAAACACCCCACATCAAAGGGATTACAGTAGATCAAGGCCCCCCACCCCCTGAGACCCGACCAGTCGCACACACCCCCGGGAATTGGCGGAATGTCCAGCTGTGTGATAGCCATCTCCTACTGTGGGTGGGGTGGGGACTTCCACTGTAGACATGTGTGGGAACGAGCTTGAAGTGGGGATTCTGAGGATGTTCTTTCATGTATCAAAGCGATCTCAAGAATGTGCCATGTATGATAAACCTGCAATAAAGTCATAAACCTGTGTATAAGAGGCCAGGCCTCAGAGATGCAGTGAGAGCACCTCGTGACGATACCTTGCTGTCTGATCTGATGTGTTCTTCTCCGACGGAATAAAACTTTGTTTCCTGCCTTCCAGTCTCCGGCGCCTGTCTCTTTGTTGGTTAATTATCGGATGGTATAAGAGGCGATTATCGCCGGGCAATACTTAGAAGGTTATCGACTGCAACTGCCCCTACCATTTAACAATTGGCGTCCCAAGCGTGGGGCCCATCAGCGACACGTGGATCCAGTGGGAGAGGTCCCTACGACAGAGTGAACGACTGCAACGATCGGGAGAGCTCCTGCCCGATAGACCCTCGTCTGGCAGCCGATCATCCGAACTTCACTGGTTCCGAGCAGACCTCTCTCGAGTGATCTACGGTCCTGACTGGGAACCATCAGGAGTGCCGCGGCAAATACGGAGAGTAGAGGACCATCGGGCGCTGGAGGCGGAAGACGAGAAACTGTCCACGCGGTCCGGGTAAGGTCGTGAAACACGACAAATTGCGAAAACGATCGATTGATTGATTGAAAATACTAGTATTGCTTATTGATTGTTCTCTTTGAGATATTCGCTGTCTACAAATGGGGAGGAGTAGAAATACTCTCTCTCTCCATTTGCAGATAGTGAAGGGTAGGTAACGCAGACTTTTGTCCCCATTGTAATCCGTCGTGCCTATCTTTATCTCCCCACTGATTGATTGTCCGAACATTGATTGTTTTGAAGAATAGTGCTCTTTGAGATATTCTCTGTTTGCAAATAACGTAGAATAGAAATATTCTGTCTAGTCTTTGCAAATGGTGAAGGGTAGGTTACGCAGACTTTTGTCCGTCGTGCCTATCTTTATCTCCCCATTGATTGATTGATTGTCCGAACACTAGTTGTTCGATATTGGTTCTTTGGAGGTATTCTCTGCTTACAAATAACGAGGAATAGAGATATTCTATCTGGTCTTTGCAAGCAGTGAAAAGATAGGTAGTGCTGACTTTTGTCCCCGTTGTAACCCGTCATGCCTATCTTCTCCCCACTGATTGGTAGTTGGTTCTGCCCGGACCGCTTATTAGAGGTGGACCACCCGGCTCCACTGGAGGGCACCCCTAATAAGGACATGTTCACTAAATATGGACTAGTCGCCGTAGCTTATAGCAAGCTATGGCATAAATATACAAAGAAGGACCCCGAGAGTCTGTGGCCACTGATGGGATCCTTCGACGACCATAAAATAGAAATGCTAGAAATAGCTCTGCGTGGTAATAAAACGACGCCTACTATGCTTGACAGTATCGGCATGTGGCGCAAAGGAGCAACACAACGGAGAAAGAGGGAAGAAGTAAAAGCAGAAAAGGAATTACGAAAGGCAGCTCACCTTGCCGCTAGAAAGTTAGAGGAAGAAATAAAGGAGAGAAGGGAAGCTAAACTAAGACAAGAGCCTGAAACATCAGGCCAGTACCCTGTTAGGACCCCCTCTATGCTCTACCCTGAGTTGTCTTCTAAGCAACGAACGAATGACGAATTGCTATTAGGTCCCCCGATCATTTACATGCCCCCTCCATACGCACCCTCCCAACCGGTAGTGCAACACCCACAACCCCCAAACACAAGCGAAAGCAGTACCGGGGCCTCGGTCCTCACGGCCTCCGCACCGGCCAAGCCTCGTGTACTGAACACAACGTTGGCGATAACGTTGGATGACCCTGAGATGAGAAAGAAAGATTCCACCAGAACAAATCGACTAACAAAGGATGAACGAGCAGGAATCGACAAGATAGTAAGGACACTGGTGGAGCGAAAGGAAAGTGAGGAGTATATAACAGACGTTTATAACTCGTATGCCGACAACCGCAGACGACACTTTGTCGTACGACTTTGTTATCACGCCCTGAATACATATGAGGATAGGTACCACGATAAAGGCCCCGAAGGCTTAGCGGCCCTATATAGGAAGGTAGACATTGGGGAAGAAGGAGAGGGCGATGTGACGGACCTCTTCACTCGTACACTCGAGGTCTACCGGCACCTTAAAGAGCACAGACAGACAACCAAAGCAGAAACCCCCATAGCGACTAAGCCCCAGGCAGGAAGGGCTGATACCATGATGCCCATCAAAGAGGCCGCCCCCTACTGGGTCCCTCCACGAGGTCAGGGAACACATGACGACATCAACCACCAAGATGCGAAGGGAAGGGTTGTATATAATTGGGTCTACCAGCCATGGGACCGACAAGACATTTTGACCTTTAGAAAAACCCTACCCGACTTGAGAAAGAACCCGACTGCCTTCTACACTGAACTAGGTACAGCCTTAGGTTCAACAATAATGACCTTAGCAGATATCGACTTGTTTTTCGGGTTATGTCTGCCGGCTGATGTGTGGAAGCAAATCCGGAAAGTTGACCACGCAGAGCCGTTCAGATATACTTGGGTACAACTTGATACCATAGACAAACAGCGAGAACCGGGAAAGAAACCCCCGAAAGCCATATTGGAGCTCCCAGACAAGATTGTACAGAAGTTGAAGACCCTAATCCCAGAAAGAAAGGTAGACTGGTCGATAGTGACGGCTTGTCGCCAGAAACCCCAGGAGGATGTGTCTGAATACTTCTCTCGATTCGAGACCGTGTTTTCCAATTATAGTGGCCAGGACATGACCACTGCAACCGGACATCACCTCTTTGTCCAGAAGTATGTGAAGGGTCTGTCACAAGAAGTCTCCCAGAAGCTACAGACCAGCGAGAGTAGTTGGGCAGCCTCCAAACCCGCAGCGATCCTCCAGATGGCCCAATACTACGAAAACCAAAAGAATGAGAACGACAGGGCGTCCGAGAGGAAGAAAAAGGAACTGAAGGAGAGGGTAATGATAGCACAGTTGCAAGGGGTGACCATAGGAAGGGAGCCCCCAAAAGGGAATTACCAACCAACCGCCTCTAGAAAGCTACCCCCTAGAGACCATACACCTGCACCCTACAACGGACGGAGAGATTTAGATGGGAACCAATGTGCGTTTTGTAGAGGGTTCGGACACTGGAAATCCCAGTGCCCGGTCCTTCTGGAAATGAACAAAAATAGGGACCCCAGAGACATAGCATATGACCCCAGAAATAGAGGACAGGGACGAGGGTACGCGAACGACACCATCAACGACAGGCCAGGCAGACCAAACACCTTTGATCGCCCCCGACAAAACCAGTGTCAGCAGTCCGACTACGAAAGCACCCATGACTTCGCATAGGACCGCCAGGGGCAAGGGAGGGATCCAGTCGAACTGTGTTGACCAGCAAGGTCCTTACGTCACTGCTAAGGTCTTGGGCACAAAGTCTCCATTCCTGGTAGATACTGGGGCGACACGTAGTGCGTTATCTAAACGACTGATTCCTAGGGCACCCTTGTCTGGCTCACACGTAACCTCAATAGGCTTCGATGGAACGCCCTCCACTAACCCCTTATCAGCACCAATCTCCTTTGACTTAGAAGATAACGCCACTGACACGACCTTTCTGCTCTCCTCCAACACCCCCGATGCTATTATGGGACTCGATTTGCTAAAACACTTCCGAGCTACCATCAGATGTTCCCCAGACGGAGTTCGAGTCATCCTGCACGATAACCCAGATCTGTTCAGACCTTGTCACACACGACGTATGCTCTCTATAACTGATGCTGACCTGTCCCTACTCGACACGTTACCCTCACATCTATGGGCTAAAACCGACTCAGATGTAGGGCGCATGGTGATCGACCCAGTACACATAACCGTCCGACCGGACGCAGTGCTCCCAAAGCTTCCACAGTATCGAATATCGCCCGAAGGTGAGAAGGCATTGGTGGAAATCATCCAGTCCCTAGTCAATGCAGGAGTAGTAGAAGAAGTAGTCAGTAATGTTTGCAACAGCCCTATCCTACCCATTGTAAAGTAGCAAGGCGAGGGAGATGAGAAAGCATACCGCTTCATTGTTGACTTACGAGAAGTTAACAAAGTAGTCATACCTCAGTACCCCGTGGTCTCAGACATCACCACCATCCTCACCCTAATTCCGTCCACTGCCACCACCTTTACTGTTATTGATCTCAAGAACGCATTCTTCTCCATCCCCATCCACCCAGACAGCCGCTACCTGTTCGGCTTCACTTTAAAAGCCCGGTCGTACAGATTCTGTAGGGCACCCCAAGGCTACACTGAGAGTCCCAGCATTTATAGCCAAGGCCTCAAGAGACAACTAGATGCAGTCCAATTACCCGATGGAGTGGTGTTAATACAGTACGTCGACGACATTCTTTTGGCGGCCGACACCACCCCACTTGCTGTCACAGCCACCATTCACCTCCTCCACTTCCTCGCGGAGAACGGTCACAAGGTCTCCAGGAAGAAGTTACAGTTCTGCCAACCCCAAGTGACATACCTAGGCCACCTCCTATCCAAGGACGGGAGGAAACTTACCCCTGACCGAATTCAGACCATCCTAGAAACCCCTGTTCCCAAAACTCAGAAGCAAGTGCGGTCTCTAGTAGGCCTCACCTCCTTTTGTCGACAGTGGTTGCCAAACTTCAGCCTTATTGTAAAACCTCTGCTCTCCCTGTTGGCTAAAGATGTCCCCTTCCCACTCCCCTGGACACCCGAATGCCAATCCTCCTTCAAAGAATTACGAGACGCCCTCTGCTCGGCCCCAGTCCTAGGAACCCCAGACTACACTAAACCTTTCTCCCTCTTCACCCACGAAAGGGAGGGATGCGCATTGTCTGTCCTAACCCAGTCCATAGATCCTAAACAACGCCCTTGTGCCTACTTCTCTGCCACTCTTGACCCTGTAGCCAGAGCTTTGCCCGCCTGCCTTCGAGCAGTAGCCGCTGCTGCTGTCTCTATCCGGCAAAGTGAGGGGATCGTGCTCTCAAACCCCCTCACTTTATTGGTACCCCATGCGGTTGACACCCTCCTGAACCAGACCAAGACTCAACACCTGACTAGCGCACGACTGACTGGCTATGAACTGACTCTGCTTGCACCCCACATCACATTGAAACGATGCACCACTCTGAATCCAGCCACTCTACTACCTCTCCCTGACACTGACCCCAATGCGCCCCCTATACATGACTGCGTGACTCTCACCGACGAACAGACCAAGAGTAGGGTTGACCTTCGAGATACTGCCTTCCCGGACCCTGACGGAGAACTATGGGTGGATGGCTCATGCATCAAGCTCCCCGATGGCACCACTTCAGCTGCCTATGCAGTCACCACAGCCCGAACAGTTGTTGAGACAGCCCGCATCACACAGCGATCTGCACAGGCGGCTGAACTGATTGCTCTCACACGAGCATGCATCCTGGCAGCAGGGACAACCACAAACATTTACACAGACAGCCAATACGCCTTCGGGGTAGTTCACCACTTTGGGCTCCTTTGGAAGGAGAGGGGATTCTTGACTTCCCATGGCACACCCATCCTGCATGGAGATCTAGTCTCTGCCCTGACCGAAGCAGTCCTCCTCCCCACACGGCTGGCTGTGATCAAATGCCAGGCACACAAGAAAGTGACAGACATTATAGGACAAGGAAATGCACTAGCTGACATTACTGCCCGAACCACAGCCGAGAATAGGTCCACGACACGTATGTACGTAACCAGGTCACAAACTGAGAAATGGAAGGATGCTAGGGAAACGATTAGGGACATCCAATTAGCTAGCTCACCACACGAATTAACTGAATGGGCACGGGTGGGATGAGGGACGACGACGGTTGCTGGCGAACTAAAGACTCGAACAAATGGTTGCTACCTGACTCATACTTGATCCCCATGCTGACCATGGCACACTCCCCCGCACACATAGGGTCTGCTCCCATGATCGAACTCATCTCCAAAGTCTGGCACAACGACAAAATCTCAGACTCAGCCAAACGTCTGCTCCAACAATGCCTGGTCTGCCTCCAACACAACCCTGGGAAAGGAACTGCTGTACCCCGGGGAGGGTTTGGGGTTCCCAATCACCCCTTTGAAGTCCTACAAATGGACTACGTCCAGTTAGAAAGGTGCCAAGGTTTGAAGTACGTACTTGTCGTTGTGTGCGCCTTCAGCAAGTGGGTGGAAGCCTACCCAACCCGCGACAACACCGCTATGACTACCGCAAAAGTACTACTGAAAGAATTCTTTCCCCGGTACGGCCTTTGTCGAGTTTTGTGGAGCGACAACGGCCCCCACTTTGTGGCCGAGGTTATCCAACTCATCTTAAAGGGGCTGGGTGTAAAACAGAAGTTCCATGCGGTCTTCCATCCCCAATCTGCAGGCTTGGTTGAGCGACATAATGCCACATTGAAGCTTAAGATAGCAAAAATAGTTGCCACCTCAGGACTGAAATGGCCAGACGCTCTCCCGCTAGCATTGCTATCAATGCGTTCCACCCCCACCAAACACCACTTAACCCCCTACGAGGTCGTCTTCGGGCGGCCCATGAACCTTTGGACTGCACCGAAACCAACATCCATCCACGACGTCCCGGACGTCCTCATGTCTGACTATTTGTACAACCTAACTAAAACGTTGTCTGTTATCCATCAGCAGGTGCTGCAAGCCATTCCCGACGTTTCCAGGGGCCCCGGGCACGACATCCAACCGGGTGACTTTGTCTTAGTGCGTAACTTCCAGCGCACCAAGAGTCTGGAGCCCCGGTGGACGGGCCCTCTGCAAGTCCTGATCACCACCCGAACAGCTCTTCGAGTGGAGGGGAAGCGCAATTGGCTGCATGCACACCACTGCAAGAAGGTATCATCGACCCTGACGACCACGGACAACATCACCGCCCAAGAGGAACTTCTGGACAAAGACCGACCATCCCTGAGCCACTGCCCGGATACAGAGACACTAGAATTAACGAAATATCCCGATCCCACTGTGCCATCCAAAGAAGGGTATAACCTACAACGAAAGGAGGGAACTTCGGCTAAGCAGACCACAAACTAAGTTGAAATCTCAGAGCGGTTGCCTAGCCACCTCAAAGGCCACCAGGAGAGAAACTAAACAAAGTCTGTGGTTCTGCCCGCTACCGAGTCCCTTGAAAGTGATGGAAGCATCCGACATGAAGATGATGGAAGCAACCGGACGCCCAAAGATCCACTACAAAATCCCAAAGACTGACAAAATGCACAGCTCAAAGACTATTGCACTTTTCATTACCCTTCTCTTTTGCCTTCTCCTCATGGTCACCTTCTGGATCATGGAGGAGAGCGCACCCGCCCATAAGACATTGCTGACCACCGTTCCACCTACCACCATGAAAGAACACCATCTGATCTCACTTTCACCCCAACTCCGAGAGAGGCGTAAGGAGTTCTGGAATAACTCTTTTGTGCAGTTGCTCCACCAACACAATCTTGCCTCCAATGCCACTAATTGCTGGATCTGTGGATTGCTACCACATGCCACTGGACACTCTATCCCTTTCATCCCTTCACCTTTTTCGGTCCATGGTTCCTGCCTCGCCTGGCTAATCCTCCTGCAGGAAAGCTACAAGGACAATGCCACTTCCGGCAAAACTGTGTCACACTTCTACCATGGGTTCTGGCTGAACAAAACTGGAAAAACTTCTGCCCCCTTCTGTCCTCTGAGATCAAACACTTCCTTTCACATGGACATCCCTGCCAAAGAACGAGTTGAAATGCAGGTGTTTAACAACCCAGCCAGACCCACCTTCTCTTACCTCCGGAAACGAACGGCCGCCACCCTAACAGTGGCCCTATCCGTCATCCACATCACTGGACTCGTGTGCCTCGAAGGTCTGGGGGCGCAGCTGGTGGGCCACAGCTCCTGCCTCATCATCCGAACATTGGACTCAGTTGATCCACCCTCCTTTGTTGCCTCCCCAAATATGTACTTCGTCTGTGGTACTAAGGCCTACACCTGGCTTCCGAAAGGTTGGAGAGGCACCTGCTACATCGCTTTTGTCCTTCCTCCGACATATGTGGCTCCAGCAAACCATCACCGACAGAAACGTGCCAAAGACATTGTGCAAGCCGACTCCACCGGAGCACAGTTCATGGACGCAGTAAAAGGACTTGTTCCACTCTGGGGTCCAATGGCAAACAGCCGTGCCATCCGCCACTTAACTCAGGCAGTCGAAACGGCAATGAACATTACGGCTGGCATCCTCGCCAACAACACCGCCGAGCTTCAGGCCGTCCGCCTGGTGGCTCTTCAGAACCGCCTCGTTCTAGATGTGGTTCTGGCTGATCGTGGAGGAGCATGCCGCATCATTGGGTCCAGCTGTTGTACCTACGTACCGGATAACTCACCCTCAGTCTACAAAGCAATTGAACACCTCCACAGACTTTCCGCAGAGGTTCATCAGGAGCAAGAAGAATGGTCACTGGGAAGTTGGTTTTGGGACACTATTAGAAGTTGGGGATGGAGGCTGTTTTCATTTATCCTATTAACAATTGTGATAACTATGTGGATGTTGCTTGGGGATTCAGTGTCTGCCACCTTTATGTTCGCTTTTTATGAACTGCATCTGCCCTAAGACTTTGAACTTTGAAGCGGAGCGAATGAAAGCTTTGTATGAGGTGGAAGTTCGTAGTATTATGGGGATAGATCCGAACTAAACAAGCTGGCGAGATATGTTAAAGGGAGGACTGTGGAAATTTAGCTCGCGAACTGAACATTATCTGCGCCATCTTGTCTCTCCCCAGCGCGACACACTGGAAAGCGCACGACAGCCATTTTAGGCACCCTGGTCTCTCCCTGCTCATTGCCAATCGCCAGCGCGTCCCCCTGGCGCTGCGAGCATTCCCCCGCGCGCCGGCCACCCCCGCTCTCTCATACACGGGCCATAAACCCTCTCCTTCTGCGCGACCCTGCCATGGAACCACATCCCACGCCTGACCGACATCCCATACATGGTCATGCATCTCTTTGATAACCCCCTTCCTCTGCGCCCAATTGTCCGAACCGATCCCAGGCCATCACCTAGCCCTGCGGATGCAGTTTATTGCCCCTACTGTAAGGGAAACACCCCACATCAAAGGGATTACAGTAGATCAAGGCCCCCCACCCCCTGAGACCCGACCGGTCGCACACACCCCCGGGAATTGGCGGAATGTCCAGCTGTGTGATAGCCATCTCCTACTGTGGGTGGGGTGGGGACTTCCACTGTAGACATGTGTGGGAACGAGCTTGAAGTGGGGATTCTGAGGATGTTCTTTCATGTATCAAAGCGATCTCAAGAATGTGCCATGTATGATAAACCTGCAATAAAGTCATAAACCTGTGTATAAGAGGCCAGGCCTCAGAGATGCAGTGAGAGCACCTCGTGACGATACCTTGCTGTCTGATCTGATGTGTTCTTCTCTGACGGAATAAAACTTTGTTTCCTGCCTTCCAGTCTCCGGCGCCTGTCTCTTTGTTGGTTAATTATCGGATGGTATAAGAGGCGATTATCGCCGGGCAATACTTAGAAGGTTATCGACTGCAACTGCCCCTACCATTTAACACATAGACACCATACAAGATCAGGATCCAGGTATCATTGCAGAAATATTTACTTCCTTCTCATCTACAAGAGGATACTCTCCAATGCTATCAAATTCTCCACTGGCCCATATCTCCCCAAGATGTTCTAGTACATGGAACAGCCAAACTAAATGCAGATGTCAGTACCAATACCTTCCACATCTGTAATATTTGAAACTATTCCCACGAACCGTTTCAAGACCACTACTTCTACTGGTACCTGGCCTTTATCGAACCTGCCATGGACCTGTTTTTGATACCCACCACCCTTAAGCCTGCTCCGTGGAGGCTGCAGAAGAAATACCAACCTCCGGATCAAAACTCTTTATTCCTCTGCTCTGATCCCTCTCCAGATTCAGTGGTGAAAGTGGCAGCTAAGAAACACCGCTCTACTGCTCTGTCATCACCGGCTCCACCAGATAAGGAGAGCAGGAAACCAGATTGGGCAGGCCGCAGGGTATGCAGCACTGCTGCAACATCACGAAAGCAGCCAGCACAACATCTCTTTTGAGCAGATATGATAGAGCCCTCTGGACAGCGTTTTGCTGAGTATCTCTTGAGATAAGGGAAGACTTTCGCAAGATCGTAAATGAGGGGGCAATGGTGTCTAATCAAGTAATTAGTGCTGCAGCAGATTCATCTCTATTAGCCACTCATGGTTATTGCCCCGGAATGACCTTAAGGAGACATGCTTGGCTCTGGCTGACATCCCTCAAACCCGAGAGTCAGCAACGCATACAGAATCTTCCATTCTCTGGCTCCACGATCTTTGGAAGCCACACTGACGACAAAATGGCAAGGATAAAAAGCAAAATGAACACTCTAATAGTGGTGGATCTAAAGAGGCCAAAAAAACAAAAGAAATCCTACAGATCCTACCAGCGTCACTTTTATCCCCAAAGGGTTCAAACCCCTGAGTGATACAGAGGCAGATCTCAGCAGATACAGCAGAGATCTTTCCAGCAACAACAGAAACAGATAAGTGGGTGCTCTACCTATCAGCCTGCCCAGGGCGGTAAGCGGGCAACAGCTTGCAGACCACGAGTCCTTTCTTTCCCCTTTTTTGTTACCCACTCCAGTAGGGGGAAGCATTACTTATTATCTGGCAGAGTGGCAAAATATCACAAAAGACGCCTGGTTTCTGAATATTGTGCAAAATATTTATTGTCTCAGGTTCACCAGTCCACCACTGTCCAATTTCAATCTCACATTGCTATGGTCGGTTGCCACATCCTCTTACAGAAGAAATTGGTGGAACCCATTCCCCACAGTCACCAACAGAACAGGCATTTATTCCAGGTACTTCCTGGTGGAAAAGGACAAAAACTAATTCAGACCCGTTCTCAATCTCAAAATAGCCAACAAGTGGATTCAGCAAGCAAAGTTCCGGATGCTGGCATTATATCAAATCTATCCCCAATTACATCAGGGAGATTGGCTTTGCTCCATCGACCTTCAGGATTCGTACTTCCACATTCCAGTCGCCAGAAAGCATCAGAAGTTTTTAAGGTTGGTTGTGGGGCAGGACCATTATCAGTGCACAGCACTTCTATTTGGCCTAAAGTCAGCACCCAGAACATTCTACAAGTGCATGGCAATGGTGGCAGCCCATCTAAGAAAGCACTGAATCTTTGTCTACCCATGCCTAGATGATTTGCTCATAAAGGCATCAACTTCTCAAGAAGACTAACTTCATTTCAAATGGACCTGCAATCTCTTTCAACGGATGGGCCTTCAACCACAACAAGTTCACACCAACTCCGGTTCAGACTTTGCATTACTTGGGAGCCTTCATCGACACCAAACAGGCAAAAGTATATCCTTTGGAGGAGAGACTCATATTGATCCTTCAGAAATGTAGCTTTCTCTTTGACATCTCGTCCAACAGTGAGGGAAAAATCATCTCTCCTTGTCCCAATGGCCTCCTACATCTTCCTCACTCCAAATGCTCACCTCCACATACGACTTCCCCAAGAATGTCTCGAGGATCAGTAGGACCAACTAATTGGCAACTGGGATGACTGGATCAGGCTGTCCCTTCATGCAAAACAGTCCCTGAAATGGTGGTGCTCTCCAACCAAGCTCCTGCAAGGCATGCCTTTTCACCAACAGGTCCCCTCTCGGACCATAGTGATGGATGTATCACTACTAGGATGGGGAGCCCACATGTATCGCCTACAGATTCAGGGCACATGGTCTCAGAGAGAGATGACATACCACATCAATCTCCTAGAGTTCTGTGCAGTTCACCTTGCGCTCCAAGCCTTTCACCCATCATTCACAACCAACACCATGCTTATTCATACCACTACCATGTACTACATCAACAAGCAGGGGGGTACGAGATCAATACCTCTGTCACTCAAGGCCTAGGTGATCTGGAGGTGGCTCTTGGCCAGGAACCTCCCAGGTGTTCGAAATGTGCAAGCAGACTCACTCAGCAGAGTGCTTAAAGAAAACGACGAGTGGGTCTTGCAAGGCAATATAGTACAAAGTATCTTCCTAATGTGGGGCCCACCAACTATCAACCTGTTTGCCGTAGAGGAAAACAAAAAATGTCAAGGCTTCTTCTCGATGTACCACCATCCAGGGACTCCGGGGGGGGAGGGGGCGGGGGGGGGGGGGAGGAATGCCCTATGAATTAACTGGTCTGGCAAATTTCTTTACGCCTTTCCACCAATTCCCCTGATCCTAGCAGTCCTAATTAAGCTATCCCAATCGAAAGCCAAGATGGTACTCAAAGCTCCAGAATAGTCACGTCAATTGTGATTCACGGACCTGCTTCACCAGTCATTACGTCCATATCTCAAGCTGCCAAGCAGGCCAGACTTCCTTACAAAATTCAAAGGCCAGATGATTCACTCCAATCTCTCCTGCTTGAATTTGGCTGCCTGGCGCCTCAGCTAGTGTAATACAGTCATTTTAACCTGCTACAAGACTGTATGGAGATCCTCAAAGAGGCTAAGCCACTTATGCATTCAAGTGGAAGAGATTTTGCATTTGGTGGTCCTTCAAGAACGTGAACCCTATTACTTGCCAAGAAGATGTTATTCTTCCATATCTAGTGCACCTGGCTAAATCTGGCTTGCAATTCTCTTCTATAAAGGTTCACCTAGCAGCAATTACTGCCTACAGAAATTGTCCCACACAAACCTCTTTTTTCATACTGCCCATCACAAAAGATGTTTTTTTAGAAGGGTTAACGATTCTCCCTCCCATTAGGCGTCCCTCTTCTCCTTGGGAACTCAAAATAGTACTTTCATGTTTTATGCAACATCCCTTTGAGCCTATCCACAAAGCCTCCCTGCAACACCTTTCTCTGCAAATAACTTTCCTTGTATCTATTACATTAGATCGCAGGGTTAGTGAGATCCAAGTACTATGTTCTTACAAACCATACACAGTATTCCACTCTAACAAAGTGGGCATGAGAACTCATCCAAAATTCCTCCCAAAGTTATTTCAGATTTCCATGTCAACCAGCCCATCTCTTTTTTTTGTAATTGTTTAAATTTGTTTATTAGATTTTAACAATTTAGATACAGTGAAGCAAAGTTTCATATGTGAATTACATGCTTAGATAGACTGATATGGTTTTGGCAGTTGATTATACATTGGTAGTGATCTTCATAAATAATTACCGCTGATCGTTATTACAGACCCGAAATTACATGCATATTGAGGTAATCTACTTTGCTTGAACCAGACCATCTCTTTACCTACATTGTTTCAGAATTCCTCAACTCCAGCTGAAAGAACTCTTCACTCCCTGGATGTGAAGAGAGTTCTAAACGATTACCTCTAAAACAAAGAACATCTGCTGATTGGACCAATTGTTTATCAACTATGGTCTGGTCCGTATAGAGTTAACCACTTCCAAACAATCCATTTCCCGACGGATAGTTTCTTGTATCCTATTGTGCTATCAAAAGGCTAACAAAACTCTATCCCCTAAACCCAAAGCACACTCCACTAGAGGTAAAGTAGCTACTGTGGCTTTATTAAGGAATATCCCTATTCCAGATATTTGCAAAGTAGCCACGTGGAGGTCTGTTCATACATGCACCAAGCACTATTGCCTCGACTCTGACACTAGGGCAGATGCTCAAGTGGGACAGGCTTCCCTTCAGAAATGTATTCGCTTAAACTACCGTGGTGGATTCTCTGTCCTCTCCACCGCTCTTAGTAGGGATTGGCTTATGACTATAAATGGAAATCCTCTACGAGAGAAGGAATGGTTTTACTTGTAACTACAGTTCTCTTGTAAGGCAATTTCTAGTATAGTCATATGCAACCCCCTCTCCTCCCAGGTGGAGTCGACAGAGCTAACCAGGGGATCTACATTTCATCATACATTGCCTTCAAAAAGAAATGAAGCAACTGACACCTGCTGAGCATGCTGGGATACTGGTGGTTTATGGGTTCTTAAAAGGCACAGTCTTTAGTTATACTCATTTAATTGAAGCCTATGAGGCTACACTGTCCTTTTCTCCTTCTCTATCATAAAAAGCGTTTGTGAAGGAAATTTACATTGTTTGCTAAGGCTTCATAAATTAATACATGTATGTTTCCTACTGGCCTTTTTGGAGTTCATTATGAAGAAGTGGACCATTGTAGCCTATGTCTATAGGCTGTATTATCTGTTCTCTTTCCTAAGTGTCTCTACAGGCCTTCCTGAAAAAAGGCGAAAATATACATTTGAAGAAGTGCTCCGGTGTCCCCGCACGTGGGTGAGACTATTCTGTGTTTGACTTTAATGGAAATTCCCCTATGTCAGAACTGGAGTTACAGGTATGAAACTATTCCTTATTACTGCATAAATGAATAGAGACACAACAACATAATGTTTATTGACAGGCAGTGGGAAGCAATGACTGCACAACGTCTTGACGCCCCTGGGCTAAGTTTGCGCTTTAGAAATCAAATATTAATTCATTCATTCACAAAAGTCAGCAACCCTCCTATTCAATCTATGCATTGCAGATCTCTCCATGGCATTAGATGGTCAGGTATCGCAGGCTCAAACATCTTATACGCTGATGACCTGTTACTGCTTAGTAACACCAGAATTGGCTTGTAGAGATTACTCGACTGCCTAGGATCATATGCAGAGGATAATGGGTTGGAGATAAACCACAAGAAGACGAAAGTTATCTCATTTAGCCGCCACATCTTAAACCAACGCAAATGGCATCTTAGTGGACCCATGATTGATGAGACTTTTGCTTATGTCTACCTAGGCATCAAGATAGACTCAAGGGCCTCGTTTGCACCCCAAAGAGAGGCAATCAAAGAAAAAGCACCAGCTCCTAAGTGTGCCTTCACAACGCTAGCAAAATCTCACCAGGGGTACAACCTCCAGCCGTTGGTCGCAGTAATAAAGGCAAAATTGATACCTGCCCTCTCATATGGAGGAGAAATGATGATGTGCGCAGAGGCTAGTCTTCTGGATATAATCGTGACAAGAACCTATTAGCAAGTTTTCTGGCTGCCAAGAACTGCATCGCCTGCCAAATTTAGGTTTGAGTTTTTGTTGACAAAACAGACTATTGCTAGGCCTGCAGCATTTGTCAAATGCTGTCACACACTGAGATGAGCCTCTGAGGGTTCATTGGCTAGCCTAGTTTGGTCTAAAATCAACCTCCAAAGGGGTAAGGGTGAATTTAAAAAGTACCTTGAAGGAAGAATAGAAAAGCTGGGACTGGCCGGACTATGGAGTTTAGACTTGTCAATCCAAGCATTCAGAAGGGCGTTAAAGCAAATCCATCAAGCTGCAAAGCTGGCTGGAAGATAAAGGAGAAGTGGCTAAACGATCACATCGATTAGATTTTTTTGGAGGTGATCAAAGATTAATTTTTTAATTTTCTCCCTTTTTCCCCTTTTACTAATCTATTTTTTATGCTAATTGTATACTTTAACAATGTTTATGGTTTTTAATGACTAATAAACAAATCTTACTACTACTACAGAGTTTTGTCAGACATTCTGCAGCTCTATATGTCCAAACTGAGGACCAAGTGCCAATAACTTTTTTTCAGAGGCACTTGCAAATACCTCTAAAGATGCGACACATCCTAAAGACATGGCTAACATGTCCTCTATATTTGTCAGCAATTAATACTCTACTACATCAATTAGTAGATATTAAGAAATCCATAGGGTAAGTAACAAAATCACAGCTGTCATCCAATCATTAAGGGCTGACAATGCTTCTTTTCATCAAAGGGTTGATCGTATAGACTCCAGAGTGCAAGATATTGAAAAGAGACAACTCCAAATGGAGCCCAGAGGTCTGATCACTGAAACAAAAGTAAAAGATCTGGAAGAAGGAATTCATAGAGCCAATGTCTGTATGACCGGTGTATCAGAGAAACTGGAGGGTAAAAATATGTGAGCAATCCTCTGAATTTCTACCAAATCTTTTGAAAGTATCACCTAACTTCCCACCCTTCTAAACCCCAACCGTCACCCCCACCCCATTGGAACTCCCAAAGAGCCCACAGATTATGGATCTATAAGTAACAATTGCCTAATGAATGCACCTTGTCCAATTTTAGCCTGCTTACTTCGCCTCCAGGAGCCAAATCATTAATACATCAAAGAAGCACAGCCCCTATCAGTATGAATGAAAATCTACAAATATTTCTATACTCTGATTTCTCAAACAACACTACTCTGAAGAGGAAGAGTTTCTTAGTACATAAACTGCTGCTACATGAGAATGACATTTGCTATGGACTACTGGAACTGGCTATGATGCTCATCACTATAGAAGGTAGGACAAAGCAGTGTGATACTCATGAAGCATTAAAGAAACTTCTGGACTCGCTGGATGCATCAAATATGGACATCACTGGTACAGTCACAGCAGATGACTCCCTGAAAGTTAATATCCAAAAATGGCCTGGAATGAACACCAAGAAGAGTGACAGAGACTGCAGAAGTGGTTCAACAGGGAGAGTTACTTGAGTAAGAGAGATGTTCTGTCAATGGACAGATCCATATTGTTGATTCAAAACCTACACTATGATGCATGAGGATAGACCTCTGAGTTCTTCTGGACCTCAGGTTTGCTGTGTACCTTGTTGCAATTTAGGACCCCAGTGCATTTATAATAATGAAACTCGATGATATGGGACTATATTGTGGTCGTTGTAAATTCAAGAGAGAGAGACCCCTTTTAAGACCAAAGGGATAGGGTACTCTTAACAAGTAAAATACAAGTTCCCTTTGGAACAAATCTCGATAACATATATTATAATGTGAACACAAAGTGAAAAACACTTTCAAAAACCCAAGCTAAAGGGTTGAATTCAATTCTAACACAGAAACTAAAAATATGTTACAAATATTTCTTTAATTAAAATTGCATAAAAATCAATGATTTTACACACAGGCAATTGTCTCTAAATACATACACTCTGTTCGAAACAAACTGTTCACTTTGACATGTATGACAAAATCTTAACAAAAACATCAATACATAAAAACAGAAGAGAAAACACGATTATAGACTGCTATCATTATTCTTTGTCTGTACATATCATCTACAGCAGTGAAATAATGGTCTGTTTTAAACTTTTATTTTTACAATGACACGACCATATTCCAATAGAGATTATGTAATTAAAGTTGCGTCGACGCATTTCGATGGATTTTTCCAACTATTTCCATCTTTTTCAAGACAAATGATAAAATAGAGTTTTCTCAATATATTATTTCCTGATTCTGTGTGGCCCTTGTATAGAAATTTCGATTTTGATTGTATTTTATTTTCAAAGTCGTATGATATCCTCAATTTTGTTCAGATAAAAACAGTTTATGAAAAAACGAGCTGACACCTATTTAAAACCTTATTGTTTGTATTACGTATATATTATTCGGTGTCAGGGCCCATTTTTGTATTAGTAGTTCCACTTTACAAGGTGTCCAAATGTTACCCCCTTGAGATATTAGGCGGTAAACCAACTATCGGCACTCTGTTTTACAAGCTACCCGAGGGAAAAATGGATAGTTTGCCGCCGCGATATGCTATTTAAAATGCGTCCTGCACATCCTTCACTGTCGTGGCAGTGAAAATGCCACGACTGTGAAGAATGTGTAGGACGCAGGATGCATTTTAAATAGCATATCGCGGAGGCGGACTATCCATTTGTCCCTCGGGGTAGCTTGTAAAACGGAGTGCCGATAGTTGGTTTACCGCCTAATATCTCAAGGGGGTAACATTTGGACACCTTGTAAAGTGGAACTACTAATACAAAAACAGGCCTTGACACCAAATAATATTTACGTAATACAAACAATAAGGTTTTAAATAGGTTGCAACTCCGTTTTTTATAAACTGTTTTTATCTTACCAAAAATTGAGGATATCATACGACTTAGAAAATAAAATACAATCAAAATCGAAATTTCTATACAAGGACCACACAGAATCGGGAAATAATATATTGAGAAAACTCTATTTTACCATTTGTCTTGAAAAAGATGGAAATAGTTGGAAAAATCCATCGAAACGCGTCGACGCAACTTTAATTACATAATCTCTATTGGAATATGGTCGTGTCATTGTACAAATAGAAGTTTAAAACAGACCATTAATTCACTGATGTAGATGATATGTACAAAGACTAACGATAGGAATTTATAATCGTGTTTTCTCTTCTGTTTTTATGTATTGATGTTTTTGTTAAGATTTTGTCATACATGTCAAAGTGAAAAGTTTGTTTCGAACAGAGTGTATGTATTAAGAGACAATTGCCTGTGTGTAAATTCATTGATTTTTATGCAATTTTAATTAAAGAAATACTTTTAACATATTTTTAGTTTCTGTGTTAGAATTGAATTCAACCCTTTAGCTTGAGTTTTTGAAAGTGTTTTTCATTTTGTGTTCACATTATAATATATGTTATCGAGATTTGTTCCAAAGGGAACTTATATTTAACTATATTATGGTCACTACAAATTTTGCATGTTGCTATTTCATGTTGGGGGTTCTTCCTTTATATATAGTTTTGTTGGGCTAATTTGGTTCTGGTTATCTCTAATCACCTTCCAACTTTCTTAAGAGTGACTGCCTGCCAGAGTAGGAGAGCCCTCTACTTCATGGGCTGCCTCTGAAACATGGCAGTGGGATACATCACACCTACGTCAGGGTCATACTGTTATGAGTGTACACTTCATGCCCCCAGGGATAGTAAAGTATTTTCTGACTCAGGATCCAAGCGCTTGTTGTCTTCGAGTGTCTAAAGTTTACCTAATGCCCATTTAAATAGATGAACGATGATCTCCTCCATTGCCTTCACACATCATCATTGAATTCATTAAGGACACCCAGGGTGAGATGGTTATCTTAGGAGCTGAATTATTCCCCACACCCTGTGAAAATTATAATGCATTTCATTCACCACCCCATATAGACTTTCACACATTCAAACGTGAAATATGTGAATATAATGCCTACACAAACACTGCAGATTTCCTCACTGAATTTGAACTGTATGACAGATTGTGTCAAAAGAAAAGGTTCTTATATGTATTAGGTTGAAGCAACCGAACATGGCGTTGATACTGGAAGTCAGTCAGTCAGTCAATACTTTATTTCGGCTAACAATAGCCATAAAAGTCAACACATAAAACACAATACATAAATCCATAGTGCAAATACACAGTTCATAAGTCCATGTTGAACAAATTACATACAATTTATGATGGTGAATTTTTATCCATGATTAAGCAATACCAGGTAAAATATAAATATTACATTAATTTAGGTAAAAGCCAGAGTTCTTATAATAACAATATTAAAAATGAGGTAGACTTGAGGATAATCTGGTAACTCAAGTAATCCATAGTTCCTCTTTCTATAATTACAGTTTATGACCACAGCGTTTCCTAATAAGGTATACATTAAATAAATATCTACTTATACCATATACCATTACTTGGGAGGAGTTGAATTTTAATATGCGCTCAGCTACTTTATATGACTCAATCCCCATATTCCTACAGAGGGGTTTAATCCAAGAAGTCCTTGGTTTCTTGTAGGCCGGACAGAAAAAGAGTATGTGGGGAATATCTTCCCTAGCCCCAAGGGGACACATGGTGCACAAATCCAATCCATTTCCTCCAGCCCACTTGCATGTGTAGGAATTTAACAATAGTACCCCATACCTAAATTGTAGATAGAGAGATTTTGCTAAGGGAGGAGCAATCTCATCCATAAATTCCTCAAAATTAGGTGAATCTTTTGCGTTCAAAAAGATCTGGGTCAAGGTACCAATACGAGGACTCAGAGTTAGTTCACTATTAACGTGGGACCAAAAGGTTGCCTTGATAATAATAATAAAGGAGCTTGTAAAGCGCATGGTGACGCCATCCCGGCGTGTCCCCGCGCTGTGGAGAAAAGTCAGGGCCAAGAGAGGAAAATTAAGAAGAAAACAGATGGGTTTTTAAAAGTTTTCTAAACAAGGGCTCTGAATCCGCTAGCCTGATACTCATGGGGAGAGAATTCCATTCTTTGGCAGCCATAACACGAAAAGAACATCCGCCCATTCTGGCTTTCTTGACGCGGGGAATTTTAAGCAATCCAGTTCCCCCAGAGCGGAGAGTTCTAGTAGGCTCGTAGGGGATAGCCAGATCTGTCATATAAAGGGGAGCTTTGTGTGAGATAATCCTATAGCACATTAAAAGAGCTTTAAATAGGACTCTCTTTTTTATGGGGAGCCAATGAAGAGTGGCTAGGGCTGGCATAGAGGCTGATCTTTTCGGAAGTCTAAGGACTAGGCGTGCTGCTGTGTTTTGGAGTACTTGAAGTCTCCTGAAGTTTTTTTGTGTGGTTCCGAGCAGGAGCACATTGCCATAGTCTATCCTCGAGGTCACTAGAGCATGGGTCATAGTGCGCCTGGCTTCCAGAGGGAGAAGGTCTAGGGTACGGTTCAAGGTCTTCATTACCCCGAAACATTTCCCAACCACTTTGTGTACATGGTTGTCATAAGAGAGTCTGGGATCAACCCAGATCCCCAGATTCTTAGCTGCTTTGCAGGGAGTGGGTAGCGGTCCCAAACATGATGGCCACCACTCCTTGGTCCAGCTCGCATCCCTTCCTTGAGGAGTTTTTTGGAAGACTGAGTCAAATTATGGGGCTCCTCCCAAAAAGTAAAAAGCCCCAATCTCTTAAATGATGTACAGATATATTTCAGCCATGGGGTTTTCAAATGAACGTCCAATTTAATAAGTTCGATCAACCCATCCTTATAGTCTATCAACTCAGGGGTCGACCATATCCTAATCCAGTACAGTAATGGTCTTATAGAAGCCAAGTGCTCTGTTCTTTTAAGATCAACGTCTAAAAACAGGGGGACAACTGGAGTACGAGTCGGTATTTTAAGTAGACTACGCACAAATGTATTTTCTATCATCCCAAATTTGGAAGAATTACTATGTCCCCATATCTCAGCACCATAAAGGGCTGCTGATTGGGCCTTGGCTTTAAAGACCTCCAGTGCTGGAGTAATGGCTTTGGAGCTGCTTGCTCCGTGCACCTTTAGGATAGGGAAAGAGTTCTGTTTGAGAGACAGTAAGCTTATATTTAGCTGGCCTTGCCAGGACAGCTTGTTGTCTAGTATCAACCCCAAATAGTTAAAACTTTCTACCTTTTCCAGTGTGCGATTCTCTAAGAGCAAGTTTTTCCTAAACGTTTTGGTGGGGTTTATGGCCATGTATTTTGTTTTCTTTGGGTTAATTTCTAGCCCCTTTTCCACACAATAATTGTGGAAAGTATTAACCAAGTTTTGCAACCCTCTCGGGGGTCTGAGAGATAAGGATGGTATCGTCGGCAAAAAGTAAGGAGGTAATTGGTTCACCGACTAATTTTGGGGAGTCATGAGCACAGTTCCTCAAGTATGTTGGAATATCATTAACGTACAGTGAGAACAATGTGGGTGCTAACACGCATCCTTGGCGCACCCCTATATCCACAGGAATCGCTTTAGATAGTTCTCCTGCTTTTCCCCATCTAATTTTTGCATAGTTCCCTGTATGGAGTTTAATAAGTTCATTAAGTAACTCGCCAGGGATGTCTAACTTCTTTAGTGTAGACCACAGCAACTTCCGGGGCACAAGATCAAAAGCAGCCCTTAAATCTATGAATGCAACATAAAGACTACCCTGTCTGATCTTTAAGTATTTCCAACAAATGCACATAAATCTGAACACCTGGTCAACTGTGCTTACTTTAGATCTAAAGCCAGCTTGGTATTTTGACAGTAATTTCGTCTCCTCAATCCAAGTTAAAATCCTATTTAAAATCTGTCTGGCAAAAATCTTTTGTAAAACATCAATTAAACTAATGGGGCGGTAATTGCTAGGATCATGGCGATCACCTTTTTTAAAAATTGTTATGATTTCTGCCCCTTTCCATGATTCTGGAATAGGTGTACCGGCCACAATTGAGTTACTTAAAAAGTTAATGTACGGCCCCCACACATTGACATCGTGTTTCAACAAGTCACCAGGAATTTTGTCAGGGCCGGGGGCCTTACCTATTTTTACAGCTAATAATGCCTGAACTGTTTCTTCTAAGGTAAAATGTAATGGTACAGTACTACTAACTGGATCAACATCTACATTAACTAGGGACAAATCATCCTTACTAATCGTGTAAAGTTTAGAAAAGTGATCACACCAGGTCAGTTCGTCCAGAAAGATATCCTTGGGTGATCTACCCTTTTTATTTCCCTTAGCGATTAAATTCCAGAAGGTACTTTGGTCATGTAATTTAGCTGCACTCAGTAAGTCATCCCAAAGATTAGCATCCCATGCTTTTTTAGCTTTACTCAGGGTATTTTTATAGAGTAATCTTACATTTTTTATATCACATTGGCTCCCATTTTTTACTACGTGAATCAATTGTGATTTAGCAACCCTGCAATCTTGGTTATACCATTGATTTCCTGATTCGACCTGGTCCATAATTTTGTTCCCTTCTTTTTTATAAACCTTACTCAGAAGGGGAGATAATGCGTCGACCAACTTCAAGTGTAAATCAAGAACTCCCTGGGTGCCTGAGGGTGGTATTTGGGGAGTCCCTATAATTTCGCTGAATTTATTATAGATATTGGCCAGCGCTTCTTTTTTGCCCGCAATATAAGACCATTTTATGGCACGTCTATTATTAGAAATCTGTATATCTCCAATTTGGAGATTCAGTGGGCCTTCTGCAGGTAATCTTAGAAGAAATAGGGCAGGGTCTAACCATAATTGGAGGGGAAAGTGATCACTCTCTATTCTAGAATCAACCTTAAAGTCAATTAATGATCTCCATAAATTTCGAGAGGCCATTACGAAGTCGATATGTGATCTGATACTTCCCTTAAAATAAGTGGGAGCTGAAGGAATGTCTGAGGGAAACCGACCATTACATGATCTTAGGTCGTGTGATACAGTCATCTGTAGGATCTGTATGGAGGCTATTGTACTTTTTGCATAACTTAAGGCCTCCAGGGGCATGATACCACTAGCAGTATCTTGTTCAACAAACAGGCTATCAAGAACCTGGATAGGTTCGTATTTACAGTTAAAATCTCCACAGATTAAAACACGAGCATTAACTCCCAATCCACCAATCCACCAATCTAGGGTGGAGTCCAAGGTGTCTATCAAATTAGATTCTCTGTTTGATGGATAAGGTCTATTGTATATGTTTAATAAGTAAATAACACTTTTATTACTGGTCACAATTTTTAGTCCTAACAAGTCCGGGCAGGTACTAGGCAGCTGGCTAACCTCTATTTCTAGGGAAACTTTAACCCAGATAACCAGCCCCCCGGATGCCCTTCCCCTATTCGATGGCATCGCTTTAGTGCAAAAGGTTTTAAATCCTACTCTATGGGGGGGTTCTACCATCCAGGTTTCCTGAAGGGCAATTATATCATATTTTCCAAAGAAAGAGCATACTGCCACATCCATCAGGTTCCTAGAGAGTCCAGCAATGTTCCAAGACAATAGGCTAACATTAAAATCCTCAGTTAACTTTGGGGAGATTCCCCTTAATCCAGTCTCATCACTGGTATTATTGTACCCTGGCAAGTTATCTGGTACCATTGTATCTTTCTCAATGGCAGTTTCATTGCCTAGTATCTCTGCCTGTACTATATTTATCTTAGGAACAATATCAGACCCAACTTCTGCTTGCACTCCCCGCTTAATTCCAAGGTGCCCATCTTTCTCTGGCTGTTCATCCAGAGGGTTAGAGGGGACCCCCAGTGCCACAATGTTTTTGAAACCAGGGATTCCACAACCATTATAAATCTCTAGAGGGTGGGTGGCCAACAATGAGACTAAGCTCTTATTTATATCAGCCTCTGGGAGTCAATCATTTTCGTCTAGGTCCCTCAACGCTGCAGATCTATTTGCCATAGGGATTTCAAATTGTAATGATTTATTATCAATACGAATAGGACTATCCTTAATTGTTCTTTGGAGTAATCTATCTGGGTGTCTGTAAAAATAACCCAAAGGGTGAACACGTACAGCATCTCCTCCTAAAGCAAGGGAAGCTGCCCTTAGGAGTGTAGTTGCCACATGCTGGGGGTGTCTGAAGTTTATTATAACACAATCCCCCTTACATATTTTCCTTGCATTACCTAACCAGGCAACTCTTCTAGTGGACAATATTTGGTTTGAGAGATTCGTGGGGAAACCACAGTTTTTGTTTAGCCAAGCAACTGATTTCCTCTTAAGTGAATCATGAGATTCAACCGAGGCTTTAAGAGGGCCTGGGACAAGTGGGGGAACATTAGACAAAATAACCACATATGGTTCACAAGCTGGTGGGAGGTTGGCACATATAGGCTTTTGTGCTATAGCTATAGGACCCTGGTTACTAAATGGATCTGTGTTGATTCGAATACCACCACCAGCTGGTTGTAATGTTGTCATGCAGCCAGTTGAAGTGGAATTTCCCCCCTCTAGAGGGGGATCCGGGGCAGCATGAGCAGGTTTCAGTGGTACCTTAGGCAGTAGAATAGGCGGTATAATATGCTGTTTCAAACCCTCTACAAGACCACCCAGCCTTGATACCTCTAATGACAGGGTTTCAATTTTGTCTACAAAGGGTTTAATCAAAAGCACCAATTTTTCCTCCAAAATTTTAGCTATAGTCTCAGCGAGAGTAAAACTCTCAGCTTCATTACGGGTCTGTGTTTTAACATGAGCCACAACGGGCTTCCGAGGTTGATCTAACACTGATTTATGATGTACATTACCCTTCTTAAATTGAGACTTTCTACATTTTCTAACTGCTCTTTTCGGAGGAGAAGGAGGGACTTCAAGCTCGCTCTGGGACTCCGATATATCTTGGCTTACAATATTAACTTCATTGTCCACAATGCAATCTGGTAAGTTCCCCACTAAGGTTGATTCGATTAAAGAGTTCCCTATAAGTAAACCGTGGGCACCATCATCTATACATAACTCTGGATTATCTTCCAGAGTCACCTTCCCAAGGGACTTCCGTCTTTCACTATTTATCATACTGACCCTTTTGACCAAGTAATTGTCCATCGTTACTTTAGCCTTTGCCATCTTAAGCACTGATTAGGTCATAAACAATTACAGTGTAGTTGATATCACAAATAATCCCAAAGAACAGGGTAGTACTAGTACTCTATAACAGTAAAATAAAAACCAGCAAGTTAGGAATTTTAGGAGGCAGAGCAGTAACCAATAGTATTACACCTAAATGTATAACCTAAGAATGCACGACTCTAACACAATCAGGAGAAGCTCGTGTCTAACTAAATCCGTTCAAGGAAAATACTTGCAGGAGCGTGTCCACTACGCAATCAAGGGGGGTGGCCCAACCCAACCACCTACGACCTCCTAACGGCCTCACAACGGCCCGCCCTTTGCCCGGGCTTAGCCCGGCGCCGACCCGCGCGCGATCCCGCGACGCGGGGGGCGGGCTCAGCTAAATAGCGCCTCCGGGCGCGCAAAGTGCGTAGTTTCGACTTCCGGGTCGGTGAGGGGCCTGGGTAATGTAGTCCCCGTGCAGATCTCCCCCCACACAGCGGTCGCGATGTCAGGCGACGGCGGGGGGGAGTCGTGAGGCCAGACACGAAGGAACGAGTGGTCCAATTTAACCCACAAGGCCACACAGGTGAGCAGCAATGGTCCGCTTGGCAGGAACAGCCCCCGCTCTGCCGGGGGCAGGCTCAGCTAAATAGCGCCTCCGGGCGCGCAAAGTGCGTAGTTTCGACTTCCGGGTCGGTGAGGGGCCTGGGTAATGTAGTCCCCGTGCAGATCTCCCCCCACACAGCGGTCGCGATGTCAGGCGACGGCGGGGGGGAGTCGTGAGGCCAGACACGAAGGAACGAGTGGTCCAATTTAACCCACAAGGCCACACAGGTGAGCAGCAATGGTCCGCTTGGCAGGAACAGCCCCCGCTCTGCCGGGGGCGGGCTCAGCTAAATAGCGCCTCCGGGCGCGCAAAGTGCGTAGTTTCGACTTCTGGGTCGGTGAGGGGCCTGGGTAATGTAGTCCCCGTGCAGATCTCCCCCCACACAGCGGTCGCGATGTCAGGCGACGGCGGGGGGGAGTCGTGAGGCCAGACACGAAGGAACGAGTGGTCCAATTTAACCCACAAGGCCACACAGGTGAGCAGCAATGGTCCGCTTGGCAGGAACAGCCCCCGCTCTGCCGGGGGCGGGCTCAGCTAAATAGCGCCTCCGGGCGCGCAAAGTGCGTAGTTTCGACTTCCGGGTCGGTGAGGGGCCTGGGTAATGTAGTCCCCGTGCAGATCTCCCCCCACACAGCGGTCGCGATGTCAGGCGACGGCGGGGGGGAGTCGTGAGGCCAGACACGAAGGAACGAGTGGTCCAATTTAACCCACAAGGCCACACAGGTGAGCAGCAATGGTCCGCTTGGCAGGAACAGCCCCCGCTCTGCCGGGGGCGGGCTCAGCTAAATAGCGCCTCCGGGCGCGCAAAGTGCGTAGTTTCGACTTCCGGGTCGGTGAGGGGCCTGGGTAATGTAGTCCCCGTGCAGATCTCCCCCCACACAGCGGTCGCGATGTCAGGCGACGGCGGGGGGGAGTCATGAGGCCAGACACGAAGGAACGAGTGGTCCAATTTAACCCACAAGGCCACACAGGTGAGCAGCAATGGTCCGCTTGGCAGGAACAGCCCCCGCTCTGCCGGGGGCGGGCTCAGCTAAATAGCGCCTCCGGGCGCGCAAAGTGCGTAGTTTCGACTTCCGGGTCGGTGAGGGGCCTGGGTAATGTAGTCCCCGTGCAGATCTCCCCCCACACAGCGGTCGCGATGTCAGGCGACGGCGGGGGGGAGTCGTGAGGCCAGACACGAAGGAACGAGTGGTCCAATTTAACCCACAAGGCCACACAGGTGAGCAGCAATGGTCCGCTTGGCAGGAACAGCCCCCCTACTACTGGAAGTGCAAATAACTGGCAGTCTGTGAGAAATTAAAATGAGTATAAGTAGGAAATAGGAGATATGCTAGTAGAATGGAACAATCTGCACAACACCCTGTGCCCCTTTAGAAGAAAGCAAGGGAGGAGTTGTGATAGTGACACACAAATCTTCCTTAAAATGAGAAGTGCAGACTTGGAAGCATAGCTTAGGCAGGTATGTGTTCTCAAAACTTTAACTGCACAATGAGCTGCTTGTAATAGGGTCTGATGAAGCTCCGGTAGGAGACAAGTCAGATTTCTTAATCATCTTGTCCAGGCGCCTAGACTAATTTAGTAGAACTAAAATACTGAGGGCAGGAGACTACAACCTGCTACTTGACCCACTACTGGACACTTCTGGAAGACTAGACACTGAACATTCGCGAGTCTGATTTATTCTAGAGGATAGAATCAAAGGCCATGCCCTGATAGAACTATTGAGACTGTTGCATCCACGTGATAGACTGCATACACTTTTACATCATGTGTACATGGAAAAATATCTTGTATATATCACTTTCTTACAACAGCCACAATAACATGAAGCTTAGTAACAATGTCCTTAGAGCCAAACTTCACATCAGACCATGATCTACTAACCATAGACCTAAACGTGACTGCTGAAACCAACCCTGGTCAGAGACTCAAAGGACAAAGATTGGCTGCAGATTATGTATGGAGTTGTTTGGAGAACAAACAAACCTTTACACAACAAATATATGAGGTTACTTAGCATACCGTTACTCCGCAGGTATTTACTTTGAAGTTTTTACTTCGCAAATACCTTTACTACGCATGATTTTAGTGTGCATGCTTTTACTTCGCAAATATATGAAAATACATTAAAAATGCTTTTACTTCGCAGTTAATTATTACGCATACCGTTACAACGCGTTATTGGTTCTTTAAAACAAAAAATTAATCGTAATGGTAACCTATCCCGTGGAACGCACCCTGAACCCTAAAAATGCCCCCTACACCCCAAAACCCTATCCCACCCTGACCACTAAAAATATCCCAGTACCCCAAAACCTAAACGCACCCTGCACCCTAAAATTACCCCCTACAGCCCAAAACCCTCACCCACCCTGATACCTAAAATTACGCCAGCACCCCAAAACCTAAACGCACCCTGAACCCCAAAAATACCCCAAACACCCCAAAACCCTAACCAACCCTGACCCCTAAAATTACCCCAGCACCCCAAAACCTAAATGCACCCTGAACCCCCAAAATACCCCAGCACCGCGAAACCTTAAACGCACCCTGAACCCTCAACCCTCAAAATACCCCATGATACCCCATACACCCCAAAACTCTAACCACCCTGACACCTAAATTACCCCAGCACCCCAAAACCTAAATGCACCCTGAACCTCAAAAACACTCCAGCACCCCAAAACCTTAAACACACCCTAAACCCTAAATTTACCCCCTACACCCCAAAATTATAACCCACCCTGACACCTAAAATTACCCCAGCCCCCAAAACCTAAACCTACCTGAACCCCAAAAATACCCATGCACCCCAAAACCTTAAATGCACCCTGAACTCTAAAAATATACCCCTACACCCCAAAACCCTAACCAACCCTGACCCCTATAATTACCCCAGCACCCCAAAACCTAAATACACCCTGAACCCCAAAAATATTCCAGCACCCCAAAACCTTAAACGCACCCTGACACCTAAAATTACCCCAGCACCCCAAAACCTAAATGCACCATGAACCCCAAAAATACCCCAGCACCCCAAAACCTTAAATGTATCCTCAACCCTAAAATTACCCCTACACCCCAAAACCCTAACCCACCCTTACACCTAAAATTACCCCAGTACCCCAAAACCTAAACCCACCCTGAATCCCAAAAATACCCCGGCACCCCAAAACCTTAAATGCACCATGAACCCTAAAAATGCGCCCTACACCCCAAAACCCTAACCAACCCTGACCCCTAAAATTACCCCAGCACCCCAAAACCTTAAATGTACCCTCAACCCTAAAATTACCCCTACACCCCAAAACCCTAACCCACCCTTACACCTAAAATTACCCCAGTACCCCAAAACCTAAACCCACCCTGAATCCCAAAAATACCCCGGCACCCCAAAACCTTAAATGCACCATGAACCCTAAAAATGCGCCCTACACCCCAAAAACCCTAACCAACCCTGACCCCTAAAATTACCCCAGCACCCCAAAACCTAAATGCACTCTGAACCCCAAAAATACCCTAGCACCCTAAAACTTTAAATGCACCCTGAACCCTAAAAACATCCTCTACACACCAAAACCCTAACCCACCCTGACCCCTAAAAATATCCCTGCACCCTAAAACCTAAATGCACTCTGAACCCCAAAAATACCCCTGCACCCTAAAACCTTAAACACATCCTGAACCGTCAAAATACACCATGTACCCCAAAACCCTAACCCACCCTGACCCCTAAAAATACCCCAGTACCCCAAAACCTAAATGCACCCTGAACCCTAAAATTACCCCCCACACCCAAAAACCCTAACCAACCCCAACCCCTAAAACTACCCCAGCACACCAAAACCTAAACACATCCTGAACCCCAAAAATACCCCACACCCCAAAACCTTAAATGCACCCTGAACTCTAAAAATACCCCCTACACCCCAAAACCTTAACCCACCCTGACCCCTAAAAATACCCCTGTACCCCAAAACTTTAATTTGCACAGTAACTCCATTATGCGTAGTAAGTGTGTGCTAAGTAATGGAACATGAGTAGTAGATGCATGCTAAGTAATGGCATCTGCGAACTAAAATATGCGTAGTAATGGTAATACGAAGTAATGACCACGTAGTAATGGTAGAATACCCTACATAACTGCTATGGGGAAAGCATCGTGATAGGAACTTGGTGAATACTACAAAAAACTCAAGCAGGACAACAAATGATAGGGAGCCCTTATAACAACAACGTTTGGAGACGTATAACTCTCACACCGACATAGAGAATTGACGAAAGCCAAATATGACAAAATCCTTATGCACCTCACAGACTGAATCAGCCGTCTTCACGCCTGCACCCTAACCAACCCTGACCCCTAAAATTACCCCAGCACCCCAAAACCTAAATGCACTCTGAACCCCAAAAATACCCTAGCACCCTAAAACTTTAAATGCACCCTGAACCCTAAAAACATCCTCTACACACCAAAACCCTAACCCACCCTGACCCCTAAAAATATCCCTGCACCCTAAAACCTAAATGCACTCTGAACCCCAAAAATACCCCTGCACCCTAAAACCTTAAACACATCCTGAACCGTCAAAATACACCATGTACCCCAAAACCCTAACCCACCCTGACCCCTAAAAATACCCCAGTACCCCAAAACCTAAATGCACCCTGAACCCTAAAATTACCCCCCACACCCAAAAACCCTAACCAACCCCAACCCCTAAAACTACCCCAGCACACCAAAACCTAAACACATCCTGAACCCCAAAAATACCCCACACCCCAAAACCTTAAATGCACCCTGAACTCTAAAAATACCCCCTACACCCCAAAACCTTAACCCACCCTGACCCCTAAAAATACCCCTGTACCCCAAAACTTTAATTTGCACAGTAACTCCATTATGCGTAGTAAGTGTGTGCTAAGTAATGGAACATGAGTAGTAGATGCATGCTAAGTAATGGCATCTGCGAACTAAAATATGCGTAGTAATGGTAATACGAAGTAATGACCACGTAGTAAAGGTAGAATACCCTACATAACTGCTATGGGGAAAGCATCGTGATAGGAACTTGGTGAATACTACAAAAAACTCAAGCAGGACAACAAATGATAGGGAGCCCTTATAACAACAACGTTTGGAGACGTATAACTCTCACACCGACATAGAGAATTGACGAAAGCCAAATATGACAAAATCCTTATGCACCTCACAGACTGAATCAGCCGTCTTCAGGCTGATACACAACATTTTGAGAGGCGAAATGGTGAGACAGATGACTGTGGCCCAATTTAAAGAGGCTTACTCTCATATCTGTGATGAGAGGATGCATTTACCAAAATGGTTTTGGACATCAATTGTCTTAAGAATTAAGATGCATTTTATCCTGCATCAGGTTAGATATGTACCAGAATGCTCATCTGCTAATGACTTGAGGGCACACTCCCCTTAACTATGGAAGAGCCATTTTTGGTGATTCTTTCCGTTTATTGTTAAGACTTGTCCGAATTCCTTTGGCAGTATTTCTGACCATTCTGCTGTTACGCTCGTCATTTGTTCTCAAGTATGGACATAGAGGAACATTGTGGCATGATCCTTTTATTTGTTTAATCTCACGAATGTCTTGATTCATTTTATTTGTTTTACCTTACGAACATTTTGGCACATTGTGGCGTTAAGATATGTTATTTACTTGACTAAGCCTCTTGGGAATATAGCGAAATATTGACACCTTAATTTCTTTTAGAAACGTTGTATAGTTGGGTGCGTGTGGAATAACGCTCTTGTCAAGAGCACTTTAAACGTGGCTCGGCCATTGAACTCCTTCTTTTGCTACAAAGCGTATTCCCAGAACTATAATTGTTAACTGGCCAAGAAGCATGTTGGCGATTATGTGCTAGTAGGAAATATTTGATTAAGCTTTTGGACAATTCAGTCAACTTGAGTACTGCATACAAGTTAGAGAGAAGAGATTTGTTAAGGTGGTTATACTTAAGTATGTATGTGATGATTATATGGACTGAGCGACGTGTGTATAAATCAGAGGTGTACCCTGTGCTCATAATACCCCTTATCTTCCTCCCTACAACAACCGCTCAAAAACAACGCTGTTGATCCCTCAGAGACCCAAGGTTGGGCACGCGGCTGGACCAGGCTGTGCGGAGTTGTAGTGTTTTTCTCTGAATCCACTTCCCCTTCCCTTTTGGGACACTTGCCAACATGCACCGTTTTTTATGTAGGGGGCGGTTGAGAGGTGTCCCAGGAGCACTGGGGGCCCTTCATCGCTCCTGCAGGTGAGTGGCCGTGCTACAATCTCACAGTTATATGTAGATAAGGCACTTGACCAAGTGGAATGGTCATATTTGTTTTGAATAATAGACAGAATATGGTTGGGAAGTTCCTTCACTTGATAAAGACTGTTGGCTCTATACCAATCCCAGAGCCTTAATGAGTTGCAGAGGGTTCTCTTCACCCTATTTTTACATAAGACAAGGCATCAGACAAGGCTGCCATCTCTCGCCAACAACGTTTTTGTTAGCTATACACAAGGATTAGAAAGTACAAGGCGTGAACACAGTAATAAGGGAACATAAAGCATCATATTAAGCAGATTACATTTTAGTAACCTCAAATCCTCTTGATTCCATACTATTCTACTGTTAGTGATTGATAGCTTTTCCAAATTTAAAGCTACAAGGTTAATTGGTACAAATTTGAGGTGTTACTAGTGACTTCATGAATGACTAAAGCCTCCATAAGGACACCCATCATTTAAGTGATCTGAGTTGCAACTGTCTGTGTGAGGTAAAATATAGATAGTAAAAGTGAATGTGATACACAGGTTTATTTATATATTTGGTATGATACCACTGAGAATATCACTACCTCTATGGATGGCCATAGACAGTACCAGCAAGATGTTTGTTTGAGGAGGATGCAGCCTGAGCATAAATGGGTCCAAACCACATGCACGACAATGGCTGGAGGACCGCGTGTCCCACAGACCGACTCATACTGGTCAGCTTCCCAGCTGGCACATGCAATATGTATGCTAAAGAGATGGGGAAATACTGTCTTGGGTAATACAGTGAAAACACTGCAAATGGACACCGCACCAGTTTAGAAAAATAAGTAATCTTTATCTAAACCAAACAAGACCAAAACATCAAAAATCCAACATACTACACATAGAAAGCATTTATTTTGGACTAATGGGGCATTGACAATAGATTATATCAATCACAAAAACAATTGGACTGCAACATGATAATCCATGCTTCACTCTGCATGGAAGACCACAGACAAACTAGTCTTGATTCCTGACGCTGTTCTTTAGAACGCCACGTTATGGAGGAATAGGAATTGATGAGGAGGAAATAGATTTGTCTTTAAGTAGAGATAACGAAATACAGTACTTTTAATGCCATGTTTAGGGTGGAAATGTAATGCCATTCCACACTTTCATGCAAAAGTACTACCTGCCATGCTCACAATGATGGTGGTACTCTCAAATTTCTCAGTTTTACTTGTATTTTAGGCACCCAACCATGCACATTTGTGAATTCTCCCCTTATACAACATATTAGAAAAGGTATTGAGGAACTTTGTCTGGACTTTACCTGACTTTAATTGGTTACCCTTTTTTTGCAAACGAATGCAAAGACCCTGAAACATCAGTGGACATGGGGTGATGCATAGATATCCTAGATGATTATTGGGCTTCTGTATTAGTAGAACATGATAAAACTTGTAGAGGCCAGGTTGAAATTTGCCTATTGCAAAATTCGACACCCATGGTGCTGGTCGTTGGAGCACACATCACAAGACTCTAAATATTGGCAATGTGACATCCAGGGTTGCGAGAAGGTATCCATTTTGCCCATTCGTATGGGATGTGCTTAAAATTGCAATTGGTGTGGTCACACCATTAACAGTGAGGCTCAATCTGATAGCGACTACTAGCCACAGAATCTGATAGAGACATCTAGTCGCAGATTCTTTACCTTTGCATTCCTCTAGACATCAGACTGGATCCGGAAGATTTTTTGTTAGCAGTACTCCTGTGTGCCAGTAGGTGGCTCAGTCAGCATTGCATGGAGTCATCCATGCCGGAAGTGACGTCCACATTGCCTATATAGGAACCACCTAGGTGCCTTGACATCAGTTCTTTTCTTTCTGCACCAGTCAGTGCTGATCCGAAAGAAGAGCTACCCTTCTGTCAGTTTTTGACAGGATTTTTGCAACGTTTTGTCATTTTTTAATGTTTCCTCCTGGTGTTTTGAGGATGTTATTGAGATAGACATGTTTTAATTCCTGTGGCACCTGTAGGTGACAGACCCGCACTTCGTGTGTTTGTGGTGTTTGGAGCGTTACCACGACTCCAAGTCATGCTGTCTCCCGGGCCATGGCACAGAAGGCTTCGAGGTAGCTGTCCCTGAAGCTGCTAGCGGCCCGGTATGTGACTCCACAGAAGTTGCAGTCCCGCTCGAGAGGAAGGTTTCCGGACTATTCCAGGAGTCCGAAGACGTCTTCGGCACACTCCAAATCGTCGGGTAACGCAGGTAAGAGGCACAAGAAACACAAGTGGTTGAAGCGTGCTTCGACTTCTCCTTGTTCGTCAGCTGACGCAATGAAGAAACATCTGCGTTCAAGGCCTCATTCCTCAGAACATGCACCTAGACCGACTCGGGACCTCCCCAATTTTCCAGTAGCCGGAACGACCCCCGCTCAAATTAAGGAATTTTATTAGGCCAAGCACCTCATTTTTTAATGGCTTGACCCCTCTGTCACGCCTTCGGGCCCGCAGGGTTGGAGGCAGCCCCATCTGGTTCTGCACCAGCAGTCCCAGCTCTGACGGGCCCCCATGGATCCGGTCATGGATCCTGACTGGTGCCGGTCGTACCATTGCGGCCTTCCCTGGTGCCTTCCCCGACGCCGATGCTCCAGATGCCTCCAGCGCCCACTGGTGGCCCTAACCGCATATTAATCCTGAGGCATGTCGACCGACGATGATTCCAGCTCCAACAGGACACCCGCGTTGTAGGTCGAAGCCTGAACCCTATTCTGAAGGGTTAAGCCTCGGGGAAGAAGGGAGGGGCCACTGGACCCTTTAGAATACCAGTATGAACAAGATATGGACTGGTATGAGGATCTGTGTGATGCTTTTGGACTGGACATATCTCCCGATACCAACACGCTCTCCCCCCTACGTTGGCTATGTAGGAGGGAGCTACATATGCAGTGGTGGTGCATAGGGCGGCTGAGATCCTCGGCCTACAGTTCCCCTTGGTGCCAGTCAAGACTAACATCTTGACGGAGGTGTTGCAACCAAGAGTCTCCTCCTCTGAACCCCTACTCCCGTTCAATTAAGCCCTCGCTGACGTCCTTCTGGGGTCCTGGTCCAAACCCAGCACAGGGTCTCCTGTGAATAGGACGATAGGCCACAGCCCTGCACCAGGGGACACACATTTCCTCACCTAACACCCTACCCTGGATAGCTTGGTGGTCCAAGCTTTCTACTTCCCATGGCACATTTGTTGTCGCTCCCCCAGATGGGGAATCCAAGAGGCTGGGCAGCTTAGAAAAGAAAATGTTTTCTTCCACCAGCCTTGCATCGCAGTCAGTGAACACCGTATGCGTATTGGGCCATTATTCTTTCACGCTGTGGGAAACATTTGCGCAAGTGCTGCTACAGGTCCTGAAGGATTCCTGTGCCTTTCTCTCCCAAGCAGTTACCCACGGGAGAGACGCAGCGAAGTTCAATATACGCTGTGGCTTGGACATGGCCGACTCGCTGGTCAGAGAGGTTTCGTCGATGGGGCCCATTGGCCTGGCTGAGAACATTTGGATTTTCAGGGGGATGTCCAGACTTCCCTCATGGATATGCCCTTCAATGTCACCTGTCTCTTCAGAGACAAGGCAGACTCTGGGCTAAAGCGCTTTAAGGACTCGTGGGCTATGGCCAAGTTCTTTGGCCTCTCAGCTGCCCTATGTCATCCCCCATCTGCCTTTCTCTTCTCTCGTGGCCACGGAAGGGGTTTTCTTCTGTGTCCACCTTATCCCAGCCACCGTGCAAGCTACCTAGCCTCTACGTGGATGAGGACGTGGTTCTTACTGGCCTGGTGGGTCAGGTAGCCAGCGGTCTGGTCCACCCACTATCCACCCCCACCCCCGGCAGCTGCAGCCTCCAAACCTTCCTAATCTTGCCTTTTCAGATCCACCCTCACCTCCACCACTGGCAGTCTTTGACATCAGACTGGTGGGTTCTGCAGATCGTCCAAAGGGGCTGCTCCCTCCCCTTTGAGACTACCCCTCCCTCCATGCCTTCATCTTACCACAGACTGATGGAGGTTCATCTGTCCCTGCTCTGGGGGAAGTCATGGCTCTCTTGGCCAAGGGAGCCATAGAGAGGGTTCTGGTGCCAGAAGTAGGCTGTGGTTGCTATTCTCTCTATTTTCTTGTCCCGAAAAATGACAAGGGCCTTTGTCCTATCCTAAATCTCTGAGCCCTCAACTACTACCTCAAAGAAGAGAAATTCAAGATGCTCACATTGGCTCAGGTCTTGTCTGCCCTGAACCTAGGAGACTGAATGGTGGTATTGGACTTGCAGGATGCCTATTTTCACATTCCCATCTTGCCTGCTAATCGGCGTTACCTGCGGTTTGCAGTAGACCACAAGCATTTTCAGTTCACTGTGCTCCCTTTTGGCCTGATGTTACCTTTTTAGCTCAGTGATACTGTGTGGTTAATGCGCTCTGTCAATATATTAAGAGTAGACACTGATTTCTATGTAGAGGCTTGTTTTTAATTTAGCCTCTGCAATTCGCAACGGTCAAAATCTATCGTCTCTTCTTATCTTCTTTCTCAGGTTCGGATGGTTCCAGTCCACCAAAGAGGAATTATGCCTCTTGGAGGAAGAAGATATGGCAAAGGTAAGTGCTCAGTTTTAGATAGATCTCTGGATTTGTCTGTTCCAAAGGGAAGGGTATAGGTGAGGGGGGAATGAACCCAATTATAATCCTGACCCATCACTAGGTAATTTATCATGATTATTTATAAGACTACAAACACTTCTTTCAAACAACCGCTGTTTGCCTGCTCCCATGGCAACTCATAGGGCCACTACATGGCTGTCGGTCACATGACCTCCTGTGACCTTGCTAGTTAAACATGTGGGCCCCTTTGCAGTAGCATCCTCCCAGGGCTGTGCTACTTGGGGGTGCACACCATCCACTACCCTGCGGGGCACCTTCAGTCCAACAAGGTACACCTTGCTCTCTTCCCAGCGTTTACATACAGTGTAACCCACTCTAAGATGGCGCTTACTTTTTTGACGCACACATGTGACACTCACGTCACGCTCCGGGCATGCACTGACACACCCCGGCGACCGCAGCTGACACACAGCACAAATACAGAGGGAGCCGCAATGAACATCCTACCGAGGCGGCAAGAGGTGGGGTAGGTTAACAGACCTGCAGATCCTACGAAACCGTAAGTACAGTCCTCCCCCCACCCCCTGTCCCTACGCATACAGCTGCACGCTACTCTGTACGCATTGAAGTATCTAATGCTATGACTTCTTGCACAGATTTCGAGGATCCCCTCACCTGTACCTCATGGGACACTAACCCGGTTTTGTATAGGTAAGCGTGCGCCATGCTAGTAACCCCATATGAGCACAGTGACCTGAGGTCTTGCCATCAATGGTCTACCTTCAATAATTATATGTTATCGCTCACAATACTGTGATATCTCACCACAATACCAATCCAGTTGGGAATACTCTCTGGTTGATATACCAGTGTGACCGGTCCTTGACTTTGATCTTTGGCTTAACTTAATGCATTTATGTGTTTGTCTATGCCAGCACATCAATATCACGTTGTGGTTTTTACCGATAATTTTCTATGTTTACAAGTCTGTTTGTCTACCTGAGCGTCACCATCACACTATATGATGGTAGCTTGCCACCTGGTAAATAACATGCTAGGTGATTACAGTAGTTGGTAAATACCATGAGCACACGGTCGACTAATGGGGGACTGTTGTACTTGGCCCTTTTTGTAGGGTCATCCCTAAACTTTTTTCCTTTCTCCTAGCCTTTTTTCTGACATGGTGTTGGTGGTTTTAGGACTCTGGGCACTTTAGCACTGCTGTTCAGTGTAAAGTTCGTGTGCTCTCTATGTCAAAGATGGTAAGATTGGTCTACACCTGTTTGGCCTATTTACTTTAGCTGTCAGTCCCTTGTAAAGTGGTATATCATATACCCAGGGCTGGTAAATTAAATGCTACTGGTGGGCTTGCAGCGCTGATTACGCCACCCACCAAAGTAGCCTTTCAAACCTAACCCAGGGCCTCTGCGCGCAGTGTTACTGCCACTGTGACGTGGCACCTAAAGTGCGTTCCATGTCCTTGACCCCCCCCCTTTTACTGCATGCCAGTCACCCCTAAGGTAGGCCCTAGCTAGCCCTATGGGCAGGGTGCATTGTAGGTAAAAGATAGGACATGTACCTTAAGTGTGTGACATGTCCTGGTAGTGACAAACAACCATTTTTGTTTCTCACTACTGTGAGGCTGCCCTCCCACAGGAATGCATTGGGGATTCCCTGATAAGAGTTTCAGTGGTAATTCCTGTTATGAGAGGAGCAGCGTGGTCAAGTTTGGTATATTTGGAATAGTGATAATAAATGCTGCGCAATGGTGTGCGCAGGTTTATTATAACTATTTTAGAAATGCCACTTTTTTAAGTTGGCTTTTCTGTGTGCTATGTCTGCCTGCCTGATGTGAATTGCATGTCTGGCTTTTGAGTGACAAGGGCTGGGGAGGTGTGTGTGGCTCCTGGAGGGGCAGAGCGAGTCAGCGCTAGACTGAATGGGACATCTGCATTTGGAGTAGTGGGAGGAGGAGTCCCTGGTCCCTGAATAGGTCTGTGCATTGCCTGTACAATGCCGGCTCCGCCCTCTGTGGTGTGTCTGATTACCAAGCCCCCACCTCACAATAGGGAAGAGGAGCCTGGTAAACAGAGTGCTCCAGAACCAGTTGGCACTGGATTCCCCCAGCCGTGTGCTTTGCAGACAAAGGGGAAAAGTGGTATAAAGGTAGGGGCTGTGACCCCATGAAAAATGTTGTGCTTGTGCTACGAGGCCTTCGGGTAGTTACGCGCTATATAAATATAACTTCATTCATTCATTCATACTTGAGACCTGAGGAATACCCTGCCAGGAGGAACCGCCGTTGCTGACTGTGGGGGCTGAGGGAGCTGCCCTCCCCTTGCTAAGGGGTCCTGCGTGCTGGCCTGCCTGTCGTGCCTGGTCCCTGCCTTCTTGTGACCTACCAGGGCTGGGTGGTCTTCCCTGTAGTAGGGAGAACTTAGCACAGGACGAGCGCTTTATTTTTCTTACTATTGCCTGGGCATTGTGTGCCTGGCTCTGACACCCCCTTTTTAGCATAGGGGAGCGCTTGGTGTGGGCCCCAGGGAGGGCAGGGATCTTTTTTCTCCACATCGTTGTGGGGAAAGCGTGGAATGAGCTCAGGAAATGCGGCCCTTTATCCCCCTGTCGGGGGAGAAGGCATGGGTGGTGTTTTTATTTTCATGCCTGCGCTACCCTCACCGGTGGCTATTGAGAGACGGGAGAGGGGAGCTGAGCCAGGAGAAGTGCTCCTCCTCTCCCTTGCGGCATGTCACATATTTCCTGCTTGTGCGCAGCCGGGGCTCTGCTGAGTGGTCCCGAGCTGCTTCATCGCGTGTGCAACGAAGAGAGGGCTCTGGGACGAGAACGGCACCACCACAAAGCAGAGGACATTCAGAAGACGCCTGGAAGAGGGCGGGACTCCCTGAAGGAAGGGGAGAGCCCCGCAGGCCAGCTAACCCTGGTGCCGGGAGGAACCTGTCACCGTGGCTCAGAAGTCAGGCAGCAACGCCTGGTTGGGGGCGGAGCTGTCTTTGGCAGACATCGACACCGGAGACTTCGCTACGAGTTTGGCTCCAGTCTAACGGAAAGCAGCAGTGGACAGAGCATCCTTCAGGGGCATGGTGTCTCCACTAGAACTGACCACAGGGGCCCCAGAAGAACACCCCAGAGTGAGCGGGTGAGTAAAGTGGGACAAAGTGTCCCTAGTCCCGGCCCGCACTGTGGGTCTCTGGCATGAGTAGACACCGGAGAGTTTCCCTTGGGTGCTAAGGTGGCACCGTCTCTTCCCTCACATTCCCGGCATGATGGCAGCTGCGCCGCATGATCGCGGGCAGCTGGGGAGCTAGCGCAACCTCAGGGTCAGTCTCCAGGGAAGGAGACAGAGGTGGGTTGTGATCCCATCACCCTCCTTTCATTTTTCTGGCATTACGGGGCGAGCCCAGGACAGGGCCCCTGCTGGGAACTTTGACTTAGGGAACAAGAGCATTACGGGGACACCCATGAGGGGCCCCTGAAGTTGAGGCCAGTCGGCCTGACGGTCGCCCCTATGTTACAGGGGGCCATACTGTGACTATGTTCCGGTTTCCATATGCGGTGATCCTTTTCTAGAAGTGATTCCACTGTACCGTGTGCACCCTTCTAGTAGGTCCTAAGGTGCACTACTAATGAGGTTTGGGTATAATATGTTTATGCCTAATGTAATGTTGCATAATGTATTTATGCTGATTCCTAACGTTATGCTATGATGTTTTAGGATGATGCTTATTGCATAATGTGTTTATGCTAATGAGGTTTGGGTCTAATGTGTTTTAGGTCTAATGTGATACGGCTGAGGTCATTATTGTACCAGTAGTTACTGGTTGCGTTATTTGCTACTTGTGATTTGTGTAATCCTGGTGGTTCTGACAGTGGCCCGATTGGCCCTGTCCTGTGTATATATTCCCCTGTAAATATTGCCCGTGCCAGTTGGCATAGTTCTAATCTGTTTATGATGATACAAAGGCTATTTTTATTATAACCTTATGTGGAGTTTCTTTTGTGGTGTGCCTAGTGTGTTGCTGCTGTGTGTGTGTGTTGCGCAAACGCTTTACACATTTCCTCTGGGATAAGCCTAACTGCTTGTGCCAAGCTACCAAGGGGGTGAGCAGGGGTTATCATCAGTGTGTCACTCCCTTACCCTGACTAGAGTGGTGGTTTCTGCCTGGCTTAGGCGCAAGCCCTAGCCAACCAGAAATCCCATTTCTAACATTGGTTGTCAGCGGTGAGGATAGGATTTGCGTTTGCGCAGTACCACAGCGACAACTGGTTGCGCTACACACTCTGCATTTAGATAATCACGTGTTTGGGGATTATTTTTCCTGAGTTTTATTTTTCTTCTAAAAGTGTCATTTTTTTTATTGTATTCTCCTGTTGCATTGTGAGTTGGGTATCTTGCCAAGATTGGGTTTGGCGCAAGCCTCTAGCCAGCCAGAAATCCAATTTCGTACAGGGACCTTAGCTCTTCTCTCTACCCATACCCTTCTATAAGGGTCTATATGAGCTAGTACATTCATTCTATTCTTTTTATTTTGTCTTTTTTGTCGTTCCAGAATATTTAACAAGTGACACCACGTCTAATTGAGAGGCCACAACACTACACTAGCACTCACTGGGCCCTTCTTTATTGGTCCTGAAGAAGCTCAAGGGATCTCCTGAGACCATGAACTGCGTGAAATTATGTCAACCTTCAAAATGCCGAATATGGGTATGATACTTGTCTAGCTACCGAGGGCCATTACCACCCTCAACCAGCACAACCTTTTGGGTTTTTATTGATGACAGAGGGGCTATTCCCTATTAAATTTACTGGTCACCCCTCCAGCCATCTTTTAACTTTACACTGGACACCCCTGCCACACAGACCCGCACACATCCATACGGCTTTATTACTCAAAGGATCTCTGAAGAAGTGACCCTTCGGGGGACCCCAGGGCATTGCTGCACTGGCCCAATGAGGAGCATTGCCTATTGATGAAGCATGACATCCTTCGGGGTGTGTGAGGGCACCAAGACAAGGACGCCTTGTCCCCAGGCACTATAATTTGAGAACGACTTTACCTTCCCACTTCCTACTCTATTTCTATCTCAGAGGAACTGTGACTCCCACAAGCTACTATTTATAGGACTAGACACCTGACCGTGGTATTTCTCAGGCAGTCAGAATGCTTCTATGCACACGCTGTAGTGATGACTCGCCTGAAAAGGAAATATAAATGTATACATATATCAAAGATCTACATCTGAGTGATAATCGTCTCCTCAAATATTTTGTGATTGACGCCGTCAATGCTAGCAGACGGGGGGGGCAATAGAGAGACTAAACTTCGCAAGTTAGTAACCCGCTATATCCTGCAGCTCGACATTAAGTGCCCCATGGAACTGAATGTTACTGAAGATTTGTATACATGTTTACCGTAACTATTCAGTATCTAGCTTTCATCAAAACTTGTGCCCCTAGGCAGTTGCTATTTTAATTTAGCTGAATCTTTTAGTGGGTCTCGAGTCTTTGATACTTTTACATTGATTGCCGGCTGGCAATCTTCATGTTATATTTCATATTTGTAATGGGGATGTTCTTGTGTTACCTAGCATGCCTGGTAGAAACACTATCTGATAACTTTACAGTATCTAATTGTAGTTTCCAACAGTAGAATACCAGACAGGTCCCTCAATCATATATCCCTTTGTAGTTTTCATAGAATCGAAACCTTAATGATATCTTGTTGGTATGTTTACCATTACTTTTGAATATGAGTTGTTATGAACACATCCATGTTCACCTAGATTTTATTCTTTGTATCTAATTGGGATTTTTTGTAGTGTGAATTTTGACATCCGTGTGCAGAAACATTTTTTCACTATAATAACTCTTTAGGCACATGGTGTAAGTCATTTTTGTATATTTTTATTAATTTTTTGCATTTCTTCTTTTTTCACATTAGGTTCTCTGTTTTATTGGGTATTCTTTATTGTGACGGTATTTTTCAAAGGATTATTGTATCACCTCTTAAAAAACTGCACGTATTTAAGATATAAATTCATGTACCATTTGTGATCCAAAGTAATAAGCAGAGCAAACCATAGGTCATGTGCATAGCTATAAGGAACTCTGTCTATTTTTACTATGTTTTGCATATGTGTGTTTTACTGGTTTTTACATCTGTATTTTTATTCCACACAACTGGACGATATCAGTCATAGGCATTTATGCCGATAGTATAAGTCTTTACAAGTACCATTATGTTTCATGAAAATAAGTAAACATATAAAAAAAATTCCATTGGAGGTAGATTAGTATAAGCAAAATCATTGCGTTTATATTTTATCTTCTCTTGGTCTGCACAATCCATAAATGCCATGGCATTCATGCCATTTAGTTTTTACATAATTTTATGTTTAAATTGTAAATATGGATTATTAACAGACTTATTTATTTATATATTGTCAAGTATTTAAACAGCGTATTTTGCACATATTTATGCATTACAGCAATTCAGATGTGATTTTCATTTGTATTGTGTTTAGACCAGTATCTGCTTATTTGCACAATCAGCCATGATGCCACATTGAAGTGGCTTATCTATGTCTATGGTTAATACGATCACATGATCTCATGTTGAACCCTGAACTCTATACCGTCACTATTTATTGGGTCACTAACATTACTCCCGTTGTCATGTGAACCAGGCTCGCTGGAGCCGAAACGTCGAGACGACACTGCAAATGAAATAAAAGCAGCACTCAATTGAAGGTCCGTGTCCGCTTGTTTTTTGGAGTCGAGGCATCACCTGTCATCTTCAATTTCCTTAGCGGTATTTGGATATATATATATATATATATATATATATATATATATATGTATATGTATATATATTACCTACTGGCGGTCGCCAGTAGGTAGTTATAGTTAGGACCTATTTTCCATCGGAACTCTGCAACATTCTAATGCCAATAAGTCTGGCGCCAGTTGACGAATCTTCGTGAAATTTTCCAAGCTTTTGGCCATCTCCGGTCCGCTCCTATCCTTAAAGTTTCAGGGTGATTCGTCAAGCGGGGGCCGAGAAAAAAGGGGGGTCCCAAAACGCGTTTTCCCCATGCAATTTCCCATAGGACCTTTTGACGCAGCTACAGCCCGAACTGCCGAACGGAATTACACCAAATTTGGCAAAAAGGTAGTCCTCAGTTCAGACTCGTGCCTTTTGCTTAAATGGTGTAAATCCGTTCAGTAGTTCCTGAGAAAATTAGAGATAAAAGTACATCTATATCTATGGCTTTGGAGGATCCGCGCACCCTATGCGCACCCTGAGCGCACCCTCTGCGAACCGTGTACGCACCCTCCCGATCACGCGCTGAATGCTAATTGGCTGTCAAGTGTCTGTCAATATTCGAAACCAGGAACTGTTGGCAGTCATTTTGTGCCTCGGTAGAAGCGAGGCTGAAGAAGTAAGGGAAATAAGTGTGTGAAAGATATATAAGGGAGCAGGATAGAAATACTCTGACCCTCTAGAGTTGCTTTGGGGTTACCAGGGCCCCTTTTTTTTTTTTTTTTTTTAAACGGCAAAATGCGTGCAGGGTGCACAGATCGAGACGTAAAAAAAAAACCAGAAGCGCGGGCTTTCGCGCTTCCTTAATAATTATCCCCCGCGGTGTCAAATCCTGGGGGCAAGATGTGTAAAAAATTATTGGGGAGCCCAAGGGGGCTCCCCAGCCCCGGGGACCACTACCCCCTGGGGCTAGAAAATAAATAGGGTGGGGGGGCTGAACGGACCCCCAAGCCCCTGGGGACCACCACCCCGGGGCTTTATTTATTGAGGGAGGGGGGCTGCGTGGCCCCCCTCCTGGAGCCGTTGAGGGCCCTGGGGACCGCCACCCCACAGTGCTGGCTCCTACAGTGTCCTGGGGTGCCCACCCCAGGATACTGTTGTTTGCTATGAGAGGGCGGGAGTCTCCCGCCCTCCCATTGCAAACTTCGTTTGGATTTTGAAAGAGAGAACAGGGAAACCTGCTGTCACTTTCAAAATCCAAACCATTATTGCTTTTCCACACGGGGAGCTGCATGTCAGCAGCTCCCCATGTGGAAAAGCAATGCCGGCTCCCGAAGGACACGGGACCATTGGGGCTCCCCCACGGTCCCCAACATTTTTTATAAGCCCGGGGGATGGGGTCCCCAGGGATAATAAAAATTAGTGATAGGGGCTATTTTTTTTTTTACGGTAAAATTAGGAGTCGCGCATCCTAACGCATTGGGTGCATGATTTCTCTCGCGTAGGGTGCGCGGTTCCTAGTGCGTTGGGTGCGCGACTCCAAGGAAAAAAACTGAAACTTTTGGGGAGATAAACATCAAGCTTAAGTGTTTTGTTCTTGAGTGGCTCTAAAAAGAGCTGTTGTGTTCATTGAGAGTTTTTGGTACTTATAAGTAAGTACCTCTACAGAGTCTAAAGTTGTTGAGAAAGACTCTGTTTCCTTCATCAGTAAAGTGTACTCCATCTCTCCTATACATCTCTTGCATATGAAAGCGCAGATTGTTATTGTAAATGGACCCCATTCTATAGTCTCGGAGAAAAGCAGAATCAGATTTATTCACATGTTTCCTAGCTTTCTCAATCTGTGGACAACAATGATTGGACCAGTTCCATTTCTGCCTTTGGCATATGTTAGAATACACAAAGGCAGTTTTGGGAAAAAGTGAAATCAACTCTGCAAAGGTATCCTTCATAAGCATTTCCAGACCTACCCCAGTTAAAGTGCCTAGGTCATTGCCACCACAGTGCACTATTATGAGGTCAGGGTGTTGGAGATGCATAAAGGATTTTACCAATGGCACCAATTGGTGCCACTTTAACCCTCTCTGTCCAATCCATTTAATGTCTACCTTAGGCAAACCTAGGTCTTTGTGAATGCCTTTGTTTTCTGCATACCTTTTGCTCCAGAAAATATAGCTGTGTCTCACAATCCACACTCTAAGCATCTTGAAGGGAGGTCTGGATGCACTCAGATGGTCTCTGTAAATGAAATGGCAGTTTGAAAAGTAAGATTTTTCTAAAATGGTGGCTAAGATGCAGTTTTGAAAAAAGACAAGAAATCATTGGTTGTTTGACAACCTTCTACACTGAAAACTAGGGTGCATGTTTCTGTTTTTTAAACGCATGATTCTTATTGGTTAACAAAAACTGATTGAAAGGAACATTATATATGATAAGCTGATATGTTGAAAAGTCAAGCACACTTGCTGTTTTTATGAGCAACATCGTGTGCTGAACTTGTGACCTGTGTGCTCAGTTCAGTGTTCCATAAACTGTTTCTATGGTAACAGGAAAAGGGTAGATTGGGGGTAGGGTTCAAATTTATGTCATTTGGAAAGGGTTGAATTGTTTAACCAATAGAAATGTGTGTTAGCTTTTGAATAAATGTGGGAAGGAATGTGATTTGATGTTTACATGAATATGTGTGCAAAATGAGAGGGAAACTTTGCCATTCTTTAGTTTTGCTGACAGGTGCACAGTGCAGAGATTCAGTATAAGAAACTCTGGTGTGTGACTGACATACTTCTTAATCTACAAAACAACTTGAAAGGTGAGTTATTTAATTGTGAGGGGAAGTATGTGGTGTATTTTGATTTTAATCAGAGTAATTTATTTCTCTTGCTAAAGTGCATGGAGTACTTTTTTTTGTCTACAAACTTATTGTCAGTGTGTGTGCATGTAGAAACCATTCTGTGATAAGCATTCATGTTTTTCATGTGTTTGCATACATATAACTGGGCTGTTTTTTTTTTGTTGGTAGAATTAGAAACCAGTCATTGTTTATGTATTTGCAAAATGAGTCACGTTTCTACACTAAGGGCCTCATGTAGGTAAATAAATTTTACCGGTTCTTAAATACCGAGCCGTACCGAATCGGTAAATTAGAATCGGTAAGTTATATGTAGGTAAAAATTCGGTAACAGTTACCGATTCGGTAACATTCGGTAATCACGAATCGGAATTCACCGAATCGGTAAATACCGAGGTGTTATTTACCGAATCGGAAAATACCGAGGTGGTATCTACCGAATCGGAAAATACCGAGGTGGTACCTACCGAATCGGAAAATACCGAATCGGTATGTACGGATTCGGTAAATAAAATCACATGACTTGACGAAACAGCTAATCCTGTGCAACGACAGCCCACCCAACCAGGAACTGCCCACACCCAGGCAGGTGTACATAATTAGCCGAAGTGGCCACACCCAGGCAGGTGTACATAATTAGCCGACCCTGGAGAGGCTTGGAGTGCAGAGGAGAGGCAGGGAGCAGTTGCATGTGCGAGCGGGTAAACGAACAGCATGTCCAGCCAGAGAACACAGAAAGACGGAGGGGAAAGGAGGAGGAAGCTGAAATTCAGCCCCAAGGAACTCCAGGTGCTGGTGGAGGAGGTGGTGAAGCAGCACCAGAAGCTGTTTGGGAGGCAATCCCTGCAAGTGCCTGAGGCCGAAAAGCGCAACATATGGCTGGCCATCCAGGCGCAGGTCAATGCTGTGGGAGTGACCCACAGGGACATTGAGGTCCTCAAAAAGCGCTGGTATGACCTGAGGATTGTGACCAAGAGGAAGATGGGCGACATCCAGAAGGAGGCCAGCCAGACCGGAGGTGGAACCAACAGGGCACCTGCCCTCACCGAACTGGAGGAGCTGGTGGCGGCCACAATCGAGCAAGAGAGCGTCGTGGGTCTTGGGGACGCCGACAGCTCTGCCAGAGCCGCAACACACCAAGGTAAGACGAAAGCACAGCAATGTAGCCCCCCCTACCCCTATCCCACATCCCCCATTGTGAAACGAGAATCACACTGCAGTCCACACGTGTCAGTGCAGACAGGCAATGCATTCCGGGAGATGTAGTCAGGGCAACACTAACCATGACGTAAATGTTACAGGGCAACAAGGCATGTCACACACTCGAGGCACAAGGAGACAGAGGACAGATTGGAATGTGAAATGATTTATTGTGACGCTTGTAATGCAGCCCTTCGGGGACACTGAGCCAATGTTGTTTTTCTGTCCACAGATGTGACATCATGCAGGACAGAGCATGCTGCAGGGGAGACGGCACACCGGCCACAAAAATCACCTCTAGCCAGCACGAGTTCAGACCAGGGAGCAGGCCCACTTGCAGCCGCACCACCAACACAGCCAGCCTCGCCGCACACAGAGCCAGCATCACCTCACCGAGAGCCAGCATCACCACAACCACAGCCAGCATCGCCACTCATGTTCGAATCACCGGCCACATCTCCGCTTGCAGGTGTGAGAATGAGGAGGCGTCCAGCAGCCAGGCTACGAGCCTTAGACACCTCGTCAGACGACAGCATGGGCCCAGAAGACCGCACCGGGCCCCAGGAAGGGAGCCATGCCACTGTGCCCCACACCTCACAGGCAGCACAGACGGGAGCAAGAGGGCGCCGCAGGTCGCGTGTCCAGAGTCCACCAGCACCCACTGACGGCCATGGTGTCTTCTTGGGGCTCGAGGGCCAAATGTTGAAGCAACAGCGCCTGCAATCAAAGGCAGTTATGTCAGTCCAGAGGCACATGCGGGTGATGAAGACAAGCTTAGTCAACATGGACACTAACATTGGCGGCATGGCTGCGGGCATTCGGGACATGTCCCAGTCAATCCAGCAGTTGTGCAGCAAATTAGATGCTGACATCGAAGCACGGCGCCGGGAACGCCAGAGAAGGGACACTACCAGCAGGGCACTCAACCGTCTGGCAACTGCGACTTCCCTACTTTGCCGGCGCTCTGTGACGATGCAGGAGGGCCTCACACAGTGCTGCAGCGACCTGTCTCGGGGGATGGTGCAGGTGACAAGTGCACTAGGGGTGCTATTGACTAGTCAGGCGTCGACAACTGCTGCAGGGGATGCTGCGGAGAGCATCGAGACCAGCAGCAGCATCACACCCCCCGTCCCAGAAGCACGCAGGAGCAGCAGGCGGCTTGGGGTTGGCTCTAGTGAGGATGCACAGGCCGTGCAATCCACCACTGCAGCGCGTATGCGCAAACATTGATGTGGCCCTGCTTAGCCACTTCCCATTGGGTGACGTAACCCTGGACATACTCCTTGTATAGATGGTATATTGCCAGATTGGCCTGTTCATGTGTTCATGGCGTGGTGCCACATTAAAACTACGTCATGACTTCTCACAACTCGCTGTGTCCCCTCACTTACTCAGAAATAGTTGCATGTGATCTCTGCCCGTCTCTCTCTCCCATCGATTGCAGTTGGCACTCTAGCTGCGCTGCCCTCTGGCTGGCCTGACTCATCCTCGTTGTCCTCAAAATATGTTAGTTCCACATCTGTACCTTTTTTCGTGGCAAGGTTGTGCAGCATTGCACAAGTGGCAACAATCTTGCAGCAGGTGATGGGTTTGTACTGGCGTGCGCCTCCGCTCTTGTGCAGGCAACGGAACCTGCTCTTCAGTAGTCCAAACGTGCGCTCCACCACATTGCGTGTTGTTTTGTGTGCAACGTTGTATCGTCTCTCACTCTGGGTTGCTGGGTGTAGGTAGGGAGTGAGGATGAATGAACGGCATGCATATGCACTGTCGCCTGGATGAGTAAAAGGGAACCATCAGTCACATGCCTCTATACACTCTGATTTGCAGGTTTCAAGGGGCGTCACTGTTACTTACCCAGCAGGTATCCCTCTCCGAATTCTCCGGCTCTCAGTCGTGTGTAGATCCCACTATTCTGGAAGATGTAAGAGTCGTGGGTGCTCCCAGGAAACTTTGCAACAATATCTGTGATGATGTTCCCTGCATCACAGATCACCTGCACATTGATGGAGTGGGTGGACTTCCTGTTCCTGTAGATGTGCTCTGTGTCAGCTGGTGGGCAGATTGGGATGTGTGTACCATCAATACAGCCGATGACATGGGGGAACTGTGCCATGTGATAAAAGTCTGTTTTAGTTTTCTGCAGTGCAGCCTGTGTGTTTGGGAAGCTTATGTAGTGGTGCATTCTCTGCATCATGGCATCCAGGAACTTCCTGAAGAAACGTGACAGGCAACTCTGGGATACCCCACCCACCGCAGCTATCACCACCTGATAACTGCCGGATGCCAGTAGATGTAGGCTGCAGAGCACCTGCACATGTGGGGGTATGGCGTGCGCCCTTCTTATTGGCTGGTCCAGGAGTGGGTGTAGGTCCCTGATTAAGTCCATGATGGTTTCGGGGTGTAGCCTGTACCTCTCATGTATCTCTGCATCAGTCAGCTGGAATAGTGTGATGCGCTGTCTGTAGATTTGTTCCTCCCGTCGCCACACCCTCAGTCCTGCTGCCTGTAGACGTAGGCGCCTTGCAATGACGTACATAGCGGCCATGTTGTCCACGCTGTTGCATTTTGGGATTGCTTATGTGCATTGTTGATGGTTACCACCTGCTTTCAATCCGTGTTAATTACCGACTCTTATTTACCGATTTTCCTGGATTTCTTAATTACCGACTGCTCCTACATGTCATTTTAATTTTTACCACTTCATATTTACCACTTCATATTTACCGATTCGTTAATTATGTATTCGGTAAATATGAATCGGTATTTTAGTATTCGGTAACTATGAATCGGTATTTACCGCCTCATATTTACCGAAAAGTGGTTTTTGGACTCCTACATCTCACTTGTCTGAATACCGGTCGGTAACGGCATATTTACCGAAAATCGGCCGTTACCGACCGGTATTTCGCTACCTACATGAGGCCCTAAATGTAGTACTCCTTCTAGATTAAGAAATGTGTTTTGGAACAGTGCAAGGGATAGTGTTGTTTGTCTAGAATCACACAGTGAGTCTGTGTGCATTTAGGAATCATTTTGAGAGAAACATTTTGGTACTAATGTGTAGTACAAGATTTTCTGCAATGTGTGCAGTCACCTTACATCTTGTAGACTAGTAAATGTATTTTGTACAAGGGATAGTTGGCTGTCTACAATCACACTGTGAGTCTGTGTGCATTTGGGCAATTATTGTGAGAAAAACATTTGGTAACATCATGTATTTGCTTGCAGATTACTGCTTTAAAATTTGGTTTGTTGTCAAGTTTGAGTAGCATTAGGGGCCGGTCATTGCTTATGCAATTGCAAAATGAGTCAGGCTTTCACAGTAGTGTGCAGTAGTGAAATATGTAGAATGTGTGCAGTCACCTTACTCCTTCCAGAGTAGTGAATGACTTTTGGTAAACTCCTAGGGATAGTGTTGCTTGTCTAGAATCACACTGTGAGTCTGTGTGCATTTGGGTAAGCATTGTGAGAGAAGCATTTGGTAACATCGTGTATTTGCTGACAGATAACTGTTTTAAAATCTGTCATGTTGTCAAGTTTTAGTAGCATTAGAAGCCAGTCTTTGCTTATGCATTGATAAAATGAGTCAGGCTTTGACACTAAAGTACAGTACTGAAATATGTAGATTGTGTGCAGTCCCCTTACTCCTTCCAGAGTAGTGAATGTGTTTTGGTAAAGTCCAAGTGATAGTGTTGCTTGTCTAGCATCACACTGTGAGTCTATGTGCAATTGGGTAACCATTGTGAGAGAAGCATTCGGTAACATCGTGTATTTGCTGACAGATGTCTGTTTTTAAACCTGTCATGTTGTCAAGTTTTAGTAGCATTAGAAGCCAGTCATTGCTTATGCATTCATAAAATGAGTCAGCCTTTGACACTAAAGTGCAGTACTGAAATAAGTAGATTGTGTGCAGTCCCCTTACCCCTTCCACAGTAGTGAATGAGTTTTGGTAAACTCCTAGGGATAGTGTTGCTTGTCTAGAATCACACTGTGAGTCTGTGTGCATTTGGGTAACCATTGTGAGAGGAGCATTTGGTAACATCGTGTATTTGCTGACAGATAACTGTTTTAAAACCTGTCATGTTGTCAAGTTTTAGTAGCATTAGAAGCCAGTCATTGCTTATGCATTCATAAAATGAGTCAGGCTTTGACACTAAAGTGCAGTACTGAAATATGTAGATTGTGTGCAGTCCCCTTACCCCTTCCAGAGTAGTGAATGAGTTTTGGTAAACTCCAAGGGATAGTGTTGCTTGTCTAGAATCACATTTAGTTAATATCCAAGTAGTAATGGAGTGAGGCAGGCTTTAGCACATGGATTGATTCAAACGCAAATCCACTATGCATGCAGTCCTCTAACCACCTACACATTTGTCTTTCACATCTTCAATACCCCAGACAGTATTAATATAGTTCCTACAAACACCCTGTCACTCCTCTTATACTCTTTTAGTGACTCATTCAGCATCATGTACTAATCCATTTACTGCGCCAAAACCTAAACACTTACAAATTCACACAGGAACTCTCCGTGCAATACTGTATACATTTAGTTTAGTTATACTCTAATCATTCAGTCAGTACCCAAGTACTAATGGAGTGAGGCAGGCCTTAGCACATGGATTGATTCAAACGCGTTTCCACTATGCATGGAGGCCACTAACCACCAACACAATTGTCTTTCAGACCTACAATTTCCCAGTCAGTATCTATAAACTCCAATAAACACCCTGTCACTCCAATTCCACACCTCCACTGACTCATTTGGCACTATGTACTAATCTATTCACTGCGCCAAAACCCAAAAACTTAAAAAGATTTACCCAGGCACTCTCCTTGCAGTACTCTAATGATTCACTCAGTACCCAGGTAGTTATGCAGTGATCCAGGTGTTAGTCCATGGACTGTGTCAAACGTCTATCCACTATGCATGCAGGTCTCTAGCCACCTACACACTTGTCTTTCACACCTTCAATTCGCCAGTCAGTATCCATATACTTCCAGCAGACACCCTGTCAATCCCCTTACTCTCCTCTAGTGACTCATCCGGCTCATCCGGCACCATGTAGTAATCGTTACTGCACAAAAACCCAAACCCTTAAAAGATTCATTCAGGTACTATCCTTGCATTACTCTAATGTTTCAGTCAGTATTCAGGTACTCATGCAGTGAAGCATGCCTTTTGACAAAGACTGTTTGAAGTAACTATCCACTATGTATATAGTGATGTAACCAGTTTTACACTTGTGCATCAGGCCTACTTTTCCACAATTACTATGCATACACTCCAGCAAACACACTGTGACTGTTGTTGCAAACCCATAGTGAGTCTTTTAGTAGCATGTAGTGATCTATTCAATGAAGTAAAATTCAAACAACTGTGATTTCACTCAGTGTCTCTCCTTATAGTACTGTAATCATTCAGTCAGTTAGCATGTAGTCTGTCAGTGAGGCAGGATTTAGGGCATGAACTGCTTCAAAGTAGTATGCACTATGCATGTAGTGTTTTAACCATCATCACACTTGAGCTTCAGGGCTATAATTTCTTAGTCAGTCAGTAAATTCTTTATTCGGTGGTTAAAAACCACCATAAAAGAGTACACATTATATACAGTTACAATAGTATTACATCATCATACAGAAACATTGACTGAATCTATGTATATAAAAATAATTCATTATTCACAGTGAGTCCACCTTGGTAGCTTAATGGAAATAGCGGGTGAGGAATCCTGCCAGGTTCACAAATGGTTCTAACCTCTGGTCACCCTTAATCTTAGTGCAAATTTCAAGAAACTTATGACAGAACACAGTGTTAACGGGTCACTAGCCCTTTGTAGGAAGGTCAATGCCTCTTTGGCTCGGGTAAACCTGGCCTTTTTTAAAATTTCCTTTAAAAATCTACGTCTTGGGGTTGCATAAAAAGGACATAGGCGTACACAATGAAGGGTGTCCTGCGGAGACCTATTGTCGCAGCCGCAGGCACCCTTCTGCTCAATTAAATGACTAAAACCAGCTGGGTCAGCTAACAAATATGATAAAAGATTGAGCCTAAAAGGTGACATTAAAAACCTTTCTTGGGCATTATACATAACACAAAGATACAGTTCCATCCCTTCAGCGGTTTCAAGCCTGCTATAAGCACTCACTGATCGTTTGGCCCCTTCCACTGAGGTTCTAACAGACGATCTTTGGTCCAAAAAAATTCTCTTGAGTTTAAGCTTATACTGTGGTGTAATCACTGAGGGGTTTGAGTAGAACTCCTTGCAGCCCATATTTTCCAGGCTAGTTTTAACATAGTTAAGCCATGGAATGTTCAGGCTTTTATCTCTTCCAAGGCAATCTTTTAGGATCTGCCTACTCAACGCAGCTTCGGGGTTTGTCCAGGTTTTGAGCCAGGCCAGAATTGGTCTGAATTTTATCATATCCTCTATGTAAGGTCTTCCTAATTCTCTGTGTACTATGACAGCTGGAGTGCTATTAGGAACTTTCAGTATTGAACGTAAAAATTTGTTTTCCTCCCTTTGAAGTGAATCAAGATTTATGAAACCCCACACTTCTGAGCCGTACATGGCTTTGGAACAACACATTGTGCCATAAAGGTTCATTGTTTGTTCCGGACACCAACGGCCAACTCTCCTCCCGTAACCCGCTATAGCACCAGTTGAGGCCACCAATTTGCCACACCTTTCCTGTACCAAAGGGGCAAATTTCAGTGACTCATCAAAGAGCAAGCCTAAGTACGAGAACGATTGCACCCTTTCTAATGTGTGATTTCCAATTCTATATGGGAAGCTGGTCCGTGGATTGTGACCTGCTGTCATTACACAAGATTTTTTTAGATTGACAGACAGATCTAGCACGTCCATGAATTTGACAAACCCATCAATTAGAATCTGCAAGCTTTTGGGGGTTCGCGCCAAGAGAACAGCATCGTCTGCGTACAGCAGCACCGGGATGTTTCGTGTCCCCACCCTAGGGCAATCTGTTTTTAAATTGGTCAGGGACTGTTCTAAATTGTTAATGTATAACAAAAATAAGAAAGGGGCAAGTATGCAGCCCTGCCTCACACCACTTGTGCATCTAAAAGAATCAGTCAACCCCCCTTCCTTATTGTAGCGTACTCTGGCGGAGGTCTCTCTGTGCAGTTCCCTCAGAGTACAGATTAGACCTGGGTCAATTCCCAAATGATTCATCATAGCCCAGAGCGTGTTCCTATCAACGTGGTCGAATGCAGCAGCCAAGTCCATAAACCCCAAATAGATGGCTTCGTTGCTGGTTTTAATATACTTTGCGGCCAACATATAGAGGTTCAGGCATTGGTCGCTGGTGGACCTTCCTATCCTAAAACCGTACTGGACGTCCGAGATGATATTATTATCCTCGGCCCATTCAGTCAGGCGATTCAGTATTGCTCTTCCTAGGATTTTAGCTGTAACGTCTATCAGGGAAATTGGACGGTAGCATTGGGGGTTATCTCTGTTGCCCTTTTTAAAAATGGGTACTATAATAGCCAACGACCAGGAACGGGGCAGACCAACCCTAATGGCCGCATTTATAACTCTGGTTAAAATGGGGGCCCATAACTCCACGTTACTCAGAAACAAGTCCGGTGGGGTCCCATCTGGGCCCGGGGCTTTGTTTTTAGTAAGTCCCTCAATGCCCATGACGATTTCTTCTAAGGTAAACTCCAGTACCTGTCCCTGGGTAACCAGCCCCATCTCCTCTGTCCGGTCTTCCTCCCCATGGTTGTACAGGCCCTCAAAGTGGGCTGTCCGCTGCTCCAGCAAGATGTTTGTGCCTATCTCGGGGGCGTTGTTGTCTTGAAAACAAGGGGTATTTATTAGTCTCCAAAATTTCGTGATATCCCTTTTTTCAGAGGCCTCCCTCTAGGCCGCCCACGCTTCCCCCTGCAGTGCTACTTTCCTTCTCTTCAGCTCCTTCCTATATTTTAGTCTACACGTTGTGACTTTCACAGTATCCCTAGGTTTGCTGCTAAGGGCTTTTTTTAGCTCCTTCAAGGCTCGTGTACAGTCCCCATCGAACCATCTCGGGGTATTCGAGTTGGTATTCATTGGGGCCTTGGTCCACAATAGCCCCTCCACCAGGCTAGTTATTTGGCCAAATGCATTTGTTAATCGATCCCCTACCACAGAGAGATCTAAACACTCATCAATGAGTGATTTACCTTTATCCATTAAGGACCGGTAAAATCTTTCCCCGTCTAATTTCGCCCACCTAAGTCTTCTACCTTGGTCCGTCACTCTCTCGGTGATGCCCCCTACTGAATTGGACTTTTGTTTCGCCAGGTACATAAACTCCATTACCAAGGGATTGTGGTCACTGAAGGGGCTCCACTCAATTCCTACTTCAGTGATCCGATTCTTTAAGCACCTGGAAGCAAGAATATAATCTATGTAGGAAGAGCACCCTCTCCCTTTAAAGGTGGGGGGGAGAGTGCCATCTGACCCCAGTGGTATCATATCAACCGTGTGCTCCAGGTCATAAGATTGAAGGAGCTTACCCAGGTCTATACCCCTCGATGAGTGAATAAAATGAGGACCTTTTTTCACTGGGCATTGTGACCAATTCACATAAATCGGAAACAACAGGGGGCATAAGTGGCAGTTCAAATCACCCATTACTAATATCAATGAGGCCAAAGCCCCGTTAACAGGCGCAAGCTCATGGCTCAGTCTTGAATCTAATTCCCCCAGAATGGGAATATCATCTCCGGTAAGACCTGTGTTATACACATTAAACAACACAAGCCTTAACCCTTTACTCCTAAACCTCAGAGCCTGGATGTTCCATGAGAACCAGTCCGCACTGGTCCATTTGCCTTGTATTTTTAAATCTACATACATGGACAATCCTCCCTTAGCTCTACCTGAGGTGGTTTTCTGTGCTGGGATAAAAAAACATTTATACCCAGCCATGTGGAAGTGGGTGTTATCTGTTACCCAGGTTTCTTGCAAGCAGATTATGTGGAAATGGGCCATGTACTGCCGCCAGTCCTCATTGTCAAATTTACTTGCAAGACCTGCTATGTTCCAAGAGATAGTTCTCAGTCCCTCTGGCCCAGTCATACCTTGAGAGATATTAACCAGCCCATCTTGGTTCCTAGCATGTGGCCTCAGAGATTCTATACCCTGCAATGTTGAAGCTGGGGCTATAGCTCCTGACCGTGAGATTACTTGCGGTCGTCCCTTAGCAATGGAGTTAGAGGCTTCCGGAGTCTTTACTAGGCTCCTACACCTGTGCACCCCTAGTGTTGACTGTCTATCCTCTTTGACCAAGAAGTGTGTGAGTGGTGTCCCCCCTCGGTTTTCCGGGGTATGTGGGGCGATTAGTCAATCAGTCTCCTCTAGAGGCCTTAGTGGGCTGAACCTGTTTACCCAGCATGGGTGTCCCCCTGCCCATATCCCTGCCGTTCCTCGTGTGCAATCTGGGGTCCTGTTTGAGTACAAGTTTGGTCCCTCCCAACTTCTCCAAGTGTTGTACTGTCCCTCCTGTATTTTATGCTGCCTTAGGTAAAAATAACTAAGTGACAGAGGCCTTATACCGCTCACACGATTAAGTGTCCCCTGTCTGAGGATATGCTCGACAACCCCCCTATCCCTAAAGTTAGCGATAATACAATTGCCTACGATGTTTGTGGGTCTGTTTCCTATCCAGTTCACTCTTCTAACCAAAAGGATTTCCCCATCTTGGTTATCTGCTAATGGTCTATTTTGGGTCAACCAATGAATGAGTTTATTTTTTTAACTCCTGGTGTGTTTCTCTTTGCTAGTGTTTTATTTCTGGGACCCCAGCAAAAACTACCACCAACGGGCATGACTCAGGTGGTAAATTGACAGTAGGTAGAGCTTTAGTGGAGTTTATTGTGGTAGCCCGCTCTACATTGTGTACTGTTCTTACATTGGAATCAGCAGATAGTTGGGATCGCTTGTCCGAGTGTTGCACACCTGGACCATTAATTGTGTGTAATTCTCTATCATTTGGGTTAGTGAGCTTAGGGTCTGTACAATTATTGATTGTGCGTCCCCTGTATTACTAATGTTCTTATCACTTAGGGACACTAAATTAGTGTCTGGGGTATTTATAGAGTTACTTGATTCCCCTACTGTACTGCCTTTTTTCTCCCTATTTTTTAATTCACTCAGGATTTTGTCCAACCTGCTTACTAGCGGCTTCATCTGATTTACAATAAATGTTTCTAAGTGAGCTTGTAAATCTGACGTAATTTGGGTCAACCATATTGGTGGGTCTACCTGATGAGATGTCTGTACTGCTCGCTCTACCCCTGTATTGTTCCTGCTCGCAGGGTGGGAGGAGCTCACTATGCTTTTTTTGGTCCTTCGCTTCTTTAGGCAGCCTCTCTTATTTCTTTGCATTGTGACTCTTTTTGCTGTGACTAAATCCTCCCTTTCCCTTGTAGTGGTCTGTTGGGCACACAAGATATCCTGCTCGCTGGGGTCTGAAGGGCTGGGCGGTGAGATTAACACAACCTCCTGGTCCTGATCTTGGGTAGCGACAAGTGGGTCAAATACTGGGTTTAGGGACAAACGTCGCTCTGTGCGATCGGTTTCGCTGGACACAGCCCCTAGCGCTCTTTTAAGCATACGGTCAATAGCTGTTGGCTGCTTAATTACAGGGAAAGGTGAAATAGTGTCAGCTTTATGCGCCTGGGGAACAGAGGGAGTGTTGAGCTTTGCTCTTGTCGAGCGTGTAACCGTTTTGCCTGCCATGCTCCCAACAACAAATAATCACTCCCCTTGAAGGTATCGTAATGGTACTTATTGACCCCACACTAATCCTAACCTTCACTACACACAGCCTGGAATAGCTACAGTTTTATCCCCAGCTCCCCTATCACAGCGTGCGCACAATATAATACAGGCAAGATGCCGTAGCAAGTGGCAGAGTCTCGCGACAAAGAGATATGTATATGATTTTACAATCCCTGAGTCAAACAGTCATAACTCACTGTCAGGTCTCCAGATGTAGTAACCAAGAGGGGTGGCCCGGCCCGACCCCCTCAGGCCCCTGACGGCCACAGACGGCCCGCCCTTTGCCCGGGCTTCGCCCGGCGCCGCCCGCGCGCGTCCCGCGACGCGGAGGGAACCGTTCGTATTTGGCGCCTCCAGGCGCAGAAGTGGTGGTGGTTGGGGGCGGTACTAGTGCCGGGAATCCTGGGAAGCGTAGTTCCTCCCACCGCCTGACGCCCGCTGCAAGCACCTCCAGCAGCGGCAGCGGGAAGGAAAGCGTCCGCCTCGGTGATCAGACCAACAGCAGCTGATTACCCGACCACAAGACCGACAGGTAGGGTCGCTCCGTGCTTCTGCCCGCAGTGATGACTCCCGCTCCACCGAGGGAGCCGTTCGTATTTGGCGCCTCCAGGCGCGGAAGTGGTGGTGGTTGGGGGCGGTACTAGTGCCGGGAATCCTGGGAAGCGTAGTTCCTCCCACCGCCTGACGCCCGCTGCAAGCACCTCCAGCAGCGGCAGCGGGAAGGAAAGCGTCCGCCTCGGTGATCAGACCAACAGCAGCTGATTACCCCAACACAAGACCCACAGGTAGGGTCGCTCCGTGCTTCTGCCCGCAGTGATGACTCCCGCTCCACCGAGGGAGCCGTTCGTATTTGGCGCCTCCAGGCGCGGAAGTGGTGGTGGTTGGGGGCGGTACTAGTGCCGGGAATCTTGGGAAGCGTAGTTCCTCCCACTGCCTGACGCCCGCTGCAAGCACCTCCAGCAGCGGCAGCGGGAAGGAAAGCATCCGCCTCGGTGATCAGACCAACAGCAGCTGATTACCCCAACACAAGACCCACAGGTAGGGTCGCTCCGTGCTTCTGCCCGCAGTGATGACTCCCGCTCCACCGAGGGAGCCGTTCGTATTTGGCGCCTCCAGGCGCGGAAGTGGTGGTGGTTGGGGGCGGTACTAGTGCCGGGAATCCTGGGAAGCGTAGTTCCTCCCACCGCCTGACGCCCGCTGCAAGCACCTCCAGCAGCGGCAGCGGGAAGGAAAGCGTCCGCCTCGGTGATCAGACCAACAGCAGCTGATTACCCCAACACAAGACCCACAGGTAGGGTCGCTCCGTGCTTCTGCCCGCAGTGATGACTCCCGCTCCACCGAGGGAGCCGTTCGTATTTGGCGCCTCCAGGCGCGGAAGTGGTGGTGGTTGGGGGCGGTACTAGTGCCGGGAATCCTGGGAAGCGTAGTTCCTCCCACCGCCTGACGCCCGCTGCAAGCACCTCCAGCAGCGGCAGCGGGAAGGAAAGCGTCCGCCTCGGTGATCAGACCAACAGCAGCTGATTACCCCAACACAAGACCCACAGGTAGGGTCGCTCCGTGATTCTGCCCGCAGTGATGACTCCCGCTCCACCGAGGGAGCCGTTCGTATTTGGCGCCTCCAGGCGCGGAAGTGGTGGTGGTTGGGGGCGGTACTAGTGCCGGGAATCCTGGGAAGCGTAGTTCCTCCCACCGCCTGACGCCCGCTGCAAGCACCTCCAGCAGCGGCAGCGGGAAGGAAAGCGTCCGCCTCGGTGATCAGACCAACAGCAGCTGATTACCCCAACACAAGACCCACAGGTAGGGTCGCTCCGTGCTTCTGCCCGCAGTATTTATATAAAATGTGTTTGTATAGTAATTGAAAAGTATACATTATAAAGTTATTAATATACATTTATTTGTGATTATTTTTTACAGATACTGTTTTTCACCATTGAAATAGAGAAATCATGCCGGAAAAAGAAAAGAACAGAGAAAGGACAGTTAATTGAAGAAAAATCAACCACAAGTATTGAATGAACAACATAATGTGGCTAAAAAGAAAAAATCTTCTGGTAAGATCACAAAGCAATTTATTAAAAATGTTTGTAGGACCAGACAGAATGTACAGAATGCTGAAACCTCTGGGAATGCTTCAACTAGAAAAAATATTCAAAATAATAGGAAAAGCAAAAAAAGCAAATGGACAGTCAAAGGAGACGAAGTATGGTAAAAGAAGGCAAAATCAGTATAAGGAAATACGCAAAAAAAATATTTTACAAGAGAGAGCACTATTTTATAAAAAGAAGAGGCATATTGAAACCATTGTTGAAAAGGCTTTTGTTGGAAAAACTAGAAAACAAGAAAAGAAGGAAATTAACACGCTTATAATCAAACTAGGAGAACTGGAAAAAGAATATACAGAAGTAGTCAAACAGAATCAAGATGATGAAGAAATAGTATTATGTCAAAGGATAGCAATTATTAAAAGTGAAATGAATAATCACTATACTAGGAAGGCGGCTGCTATTTACCAAGCACATAAATCTGAGGGGTATGAATATGGTGAGACCATTGGTAAAGTTCTTGCTCTACGAACCAAGCAGAAGATAGCCAGGAATAACATTATGGATATTAAGGGATCGGATAGTGTAGTATATACAGAAAAGAAGAGCATTATTAAAGTCTTTGAGAAATTTTATGAAGATTTATATCAACAAGACAATATTGATCCCATGTCGGCTAATGACACTGAACGTATTTTTGGTAATCAACGAAGGCTCAGTGAAGAAATGCAACAAGAATTAGACAAGGAAATAACTAAGGAAGAGGTTCTCTCCGCCATGCAATCTATGGCTTCAGGGAAGGCAGCAGGCCCAGATAGCATCCCACTGGAACTATATAAGATAATTCAAGCAGAAATAGCTCCTATATTGTTAGATCTATTTTTGGGGATACAATATAATGGGATACCGCAGGAGTCTTGGCAAAGAGCGGATATTGTGGTTTTAAAAAAAAAAAAGGGAAACCGGCTAATAATCCTGCTTCATATAGACCCATATCCCTTATGAACACTGATACAAAATTGTATTCCAAAATTTTAGCCACCAGATTAGGGAGGATCATAGTTGATCTTGTCTCCCCATGGCAACACGGCTTTATACCAACAAGAGGTACAACAGACCATATTCGACGTGTTATAGCCTTATTAGATATTACAGAGACAACTGGAGAGAAGATGGCTATGATCCTCCTGGACGCGGAGAAGGCGTTTGACCGGGTGCCATGGCAATATTTATGGACAACAATGACACAGAGAGGCTTTGGGCCTGGTATTTTAACAGCTGTACAAGCAATGTACTATCGGCCATACGCTAGATTAAATATAATGGGGCAAGAATCAATCTCAATAAAGATTGCAAGGGGGACGAGACAGGGGTGCCCCTGCTCTCCAATACTGTTTTCCCTATATATTGACATCTTTATTGAGCAAATTCTTCAAGATCGGACTATTATCCCGATTAAGTGTAACGGCCATGAGTCAAAAATACTCGCTTATGCCGATGACCTGGCAATAGTAACAAGGGACCCAGAGAAAACAATTGAACAAATCCAGAAACTGGCTGATGAATACGGTCGGAAATCAGGATATCTGCTAAATGCAGGGAAAACTCAGATTCTATGTAATACCAAAACTCTATGTAGTGATTCTCGAAGACCCACCAAGGTAACCTATCCAGGTATTAAGATCACTAATAATATTGAAAATATATGGAAGATAAATATAATGCCAATAATTAGTAAGATAAGTGAAGATCTTCAACGACTAGATAGACTACACTTGTCACTCATAGGACGATGTAATATTTTAAAAATGATTATGTTTCCTAAAATCTTATATATGTTTAGATCTATTCCTGTGGAAATTGAGGATTATTTTCTAAAAAAGATAGATAGCATTTTTAGCAGCTTTGCCTGGAAATATTCCAAAGTCCGACGATCTTTCAAATTTCTAACATTGCCATATGATCGAGGAGGATGGTCAGCTCCTAATATTCGGTACTATTACTATGCATGTTTTTTACAATAGATATTTGTCTTAGTTTTACCAGGTATAGGAAATAGACAATGCAATACAGCTGGGAACCTTCCCACAATATATGAATTAGCCATGGGAATCAATGTTCAAGGGGTGCTTCTCCGACAAATCGAGCCAAGTTACTATAAAAAACAAAATTTAAGATTATGATAACAATTTGGAAACTTTGGAAAAAGATGATGACCCTTATGAATATCCCTATATATAATAGATACACACCATTATGGCAATCCTCCCTTTTTCCTTCATCAACGTATGATAAGTTAGCTATCCACCTGGAAGAAAAGGGAATTCTGAGGGTGGGAGACCTCTATTCGAATGAACAAAAACTATCGTTTTTAGAGCTTCAGCAAAAATATGATATATCAGATAGAACATATTTTAAAGTCAGACAGTTTACGAGCTAGCTGAATAAAATAAAGCAAAAGGGATTATCTCTGCAAAGGAATGTTTTAATAGAAGTTATCTCACAGTCTCAGACTAGAATTAAAAACATATATAAAATTCTAATAGATACATTTCCGGATGATCTGGAGGTGGTAGAAACCAAATGGGCCCTGAAGACAGGAGATCGTGATACTGATATATATCGCTCCCTGACCTTATCCAATACGATTTTTCTTGCTACAAACTTAAAAGTCCAACACTATTATACAATATATGATCTCTATTTTACTCCGGAGAAATTACATCGATGGGGGAAAAGGGAGGACGATAAATGTCCCAGATGTGATCAAGGACCTGCAAATACGATTCACATGTTCTATAGTTGTGTGAAATTAGATCTACTAATAAAACAAATAGAAATGTTCTTGACATCAGCTGTAGAGAACCCTATTAAAATATCTATAACATTAATGTTATTAGGGTGTGATGAGAAGATACAATGCGGTTACAGCAACAGCAAATTTGTCTTTGTTGCTGTGGCTGTAATAAGACTTCTCATTGCTACCTACTGGAAAGATCCTGATCCTCCTCGATTTCAAGCATGGATTAATCGATTGTTGGCTATATATCATCTAGAGAAGTCTTTATATAAATGTAAAGGTCGAGGCGCTCGCAAAAGAGGTAGAGAAATCTGGGCTCCGCTAGAAAAATGGATTATTAGACAAACCAGGGGATAAGAGAAAAAAGATGTAAAGGTCTCTAGATCACGAGATGATGTATGTACAAAGGCTATTTTTTATTTTTTTTATTTTATTTTTTAGATTTGGCTATTGATGTTTGTCTATATATTTCTTCTTTTCGTTTTATGTTTCTATAATGTAAATACACATGAAAAATGGAGCCATAAGCTCTCGCCTAAATGGATGCTCCAGGTTAAGTCATGTATGAAATAGTATGAATTTTTCATTTTGTATGTCCTCTCCAAAAAAAAAGAAAAGGCTTTTGAAGTAAAAAGGAAACTATTTATTTGTAGTATTAAAGAGAATTCGATCACTATATAAACCAATCCATTTAATGAAGGCCAAAAGTAGGAGGAAAAGAGTAATTAATAGAACAAATTTGTGTGTTGTTTTTTTGGGAAAATGGAAACACAGTTCAAGTTCAGAGCCTTTCTTTAATGAAGAGAGTTATTTACAGAGCAATAATTTATTGCATGCAGTTGACACCAGTGGTCGAGGTTATGAGGTTAGAAATGGTTATCCTATTGACAAAGCGAAAATGGTTGAAAGAAATGCAGAAGAAGTGATAGCTGATGAAGTTCTAGGGAGACGTCCTAAACACCCTGTGTACACTTGGGATTGCAGTAGTATTTGTAGTGTACGACAAGAATCTATTGATAAATTATGTAGTTTCTTACGAGCATATAGTAAAAAAAGTGTTAAACAAAAGATTAAGGTGTTGCAAGGACTAGACCCTTGCAGAGTGAGAAAAAATACTGGTTTGCAAGGTCATTCTCTGGCTTGTCTTTCTAGGAAAGTTTGTCAAAGTGTTTTTCACCATTTCAGGATGTTGGCAGTACATCATACTCAAATGCGGAAGTTAGTGAGAAGATTGTATTATGCAAAAGGTCCAGCACTAAAGTTAAATGAGTTGAACAGTGCTCTTTTGCGTGGGTCAGTATCAGATGTGAAGAAGGTTTGTGATGATATTGAGTTTTGTTACTTTGGTCCTCAGCAAGAGAGTGCAGAAACTGACACATTAGTAGAACAAAATGTTGAAGACAATGTAGAACCCATGAATACAAAAGATTTTGAAGATCAAATCACAAAGTTTAAGGTAATTTCAGGTGAAAGACCAAATGTTTCTTGTATTTGTTGTCGGCGAAGTCACTATTAAAATCAGACTAGGAGCGTCAATCTGTATTTAAAAAGTGATACAGAAAATAATGATAAGTGGAAGGAATTTGCAACTTATTTGTTGGTAGAGGATTGTTTTGATTTGGGATCTGAGCAGCGTATTTGCAAATATTGTTATAACAAATTAGATGAGAATAAAATGCCTGCTAGAGCTGTTCATAATAAATAATAATCTAGAGTTGGTTGCTATTCCTCCAGAGCTGATAGATTTAAATACCCATGAGTCTATTCTTATTCAATGTGTGCACCCGTTTCAGGCTATTGTTCGTATGGAGCCTAAAACAGGTAAATTGCCTCCATCAGAGTTACAAAGAGGATTGAAAGGAAGAGTTGTGTATTTACCGTTTGATTTAAAGAAAAACATTGAAACTATTGGTGTAGACCATGCAGAAAATAAACCACTAGTTATTCTAGTTAATGGTGTTCCTACTAAGAATAAGAAAATCTGGCAAGAGTTAGTAGATGTTAGAAAAGTGCAAAAGGCATCATTGTATCTGATAAAAAATAATGAGTACTATAGAAATATGTTTGTAGGAGAAGAAGAAATAGATTTAGCAGAAGATAATGAAACATTAAGTGGACAAATTGAAAAAGTGGACATGTCCAGATGTGAAGAAATCTATGAACATTACAGTATACATCAACTTCATTCCAAAGAGGTGATGGGGAATACGATTGAGTTGTTCCAAATGAAAAAAATCAAGAGGAAGTCCCATGAGTGTATGGGAAGAGAGCTTGGAAGCTCGTTGTTTTCCGCAGTTGTTTCCAACAGGAAAAGGTGGACGATATGATGAACGTCCTGTGCAGATTCCTGCATCTGAATATCGGACAACAAGATTATATGCAGAAGATCCAAGATTTCGACAATGTATCCCTTATATGTTTAATCTTCTGTTTGAAAGTGACTTGTCTGGACTTTCATATGCAGTAAATCACATTTTAAAAACTGGAATGCATCTGCAAAATGTATCTGCAAAGGATTTTATGGATAAAGTGCATCAGAGAAATGGTCCTTTAGAATCTCAGTTGATTAATCTGATGGCATGTCAGCGTGTGACTAATGAATATTGGTACCGTCGTCATGGAGAACTGAAATGTATGCTACGGAACTTAGGAACTCCTACATGGTTCGTTACACTAAACTGTGCTGAGTATGCTTGGGATGATTTACTTGAATTTCTTCGAGGCAAATTCCAATATAAAAAATATTGAATACAAGACACCTGGAGAATTGTGCTCTCTGGATCCTGTTAATGTATGCAGATATTTCAATCATAGATTTGAAGCTATGATGTCTTTCATCTGCAATAAAAAAAATCCTCCTCTTGGAGAAGTTGTGCATTTCTTTTGGAGAAAGGAGTATCAAGCATGAGGTGCTCCTCATATACATATGTTGTTATGGATCAAGGGCGCCCCAAAATTTGGAACAGATTCAGATGATACTGTTTTGTCTTTCATTGAAGATTATGCCACATGTGCTGAACCCAATAGCAGAGAAGATAAAAACTTAAAACAGCAAGTCTTACGATTCCAAAGCCATAGGTGTGGAAAATACTGTTGACGAAAGTACAAGTCAAAGGATAAGTTCTATACCAAATGTCGTTTTGGATTTCAACGTCCTGTATTATCCAAAGGAAGAGTGAACAGTTTTATGTCAGCTATGCGACATACCATCACAAGAAAGTCTCCGAAAAATAGCTACAACTTAAGAAGAAGCGAAGAGTCAAAATACATAAATGAGTACAATCCAGTTATTTTATCCATGTGGAACGCTAACATGGATATTCAGTATGTTGCGGACAATTCCATTGCTGTTGCTCAATATGTAAAGTCTTACATTACTAAATCAGAAAAGACGGAATTCAAAGAAATGTGGGAAGAGATTTCTCACGAGAAGACTCTAAGTAAGAAAATATACAGTTTCAGTTTGAAGATGTTATTGCATCGTGAAATTGGAGCATATGAATGCTCAGATCGGTTATCATCTGCAAGTCTATACTCCAAAAGTAGAAGAATCATTTGGGTGAGTCTAGGTCTTGCAGCAATGCGAAATCGGGTACTGAAATCTGTTCAAGAAATTGAATATTTAGCAGAAAAAGAACCAGAAAGTACAGATATTTTGAAAACGAATATGTTGGACACATATTACCCAAACAGAAGTCATTATCTTGAGAACAGGTGTCTCTATGAAGTGCTGCAAAACTACACTTTTAAACGGAATACTACAGAGAACATCAATGATGGAAAATATGCAGTGATTGGTTCCGAAGGATGTTTGGTGAAACAAAGGAAAGGAAATGTAATTAATCACAGGAAACTGAGTTGCGACACTGCTGATAAAAGGGAATTTTACTATTTAGCCCTTTGCAAATGTTCAAACCATGGCGTTCAGAACTGGAATTACGTGGAGATTTTCAGAGCTATGAAGATTCATTTAATGCTTGTAAAGATAGCATACAATGCAGTGCTTTTGCAAATTATGTGAAAATGTTTAATGATGAAATTGATCAAGAAGCTATAATTGCAGCTGAGATTGCTAGAGACAGTTCTGAAGACAGTCAAAGTTCTGCTGCACTGAGTCAAGATCCACTAGGACAATCAATTGTTGAAAATGAAGCAGCAATTGCCATGAATGAGGTGGAAACAGCAATGCATCAAGCTCAAGAAGATGTAATGCAGTTAGGAAACTTGGAAGAACAACTAAATGTTGAACAGAAACAAATATATCAACAAGTGAAAGAACAGATTGACCATGGATTACTTCATGAAAAGAAAGGGTGCTCATGTACATCATTTCAACCTATCCGAATGTATGTGAGTGGGCAAGCTAGAACAGGAAAAAGTTTCCTTATTAAAGTAATTTCAAGTTATCTGCAGAGAACAACTGAGTCGCATTTGTCTCGTGTTGTCACTGCTCCAACTGGGTTGGCAGCACATAACATTAAAGGAATTACTTTACATCGTTTACTAATGCTACCAGTAGAGCATGAGAACAAATTGGAATACCACAAGTTATCTGAAGAAGCTTGTTGTGAAGTTTCAAGAGTCCTGAAGAAAATGAAACTTCTCATTATTGATGAGGTAAGCATGGTCTCAAACTTGATGCTTGCCTTTGTGCATTTAAGAATGCAGCAAATTCTTAAAACAGAGTATGACGTTTTATTTGGAGGAAAACACGTCATAGTTTTTGGAGATCTACTGAAACTGACTCCGGTAAAAGGACAACCGGTATTTAAAACACTTGCACATGAAGATACCAGAAAGTCTCTCGGTAGTGTTGGTAACGTGAACATTTGGACATATTTTGAATACAAAGAACTGACAACAAATATGCGACAGGCAAATGATGCTGAATATGGAAGTATTCTTCAAGGTATAAGAATTGGACTTCTGACAGAACAAGGCAAACAAGCTTTGCAGAGTTGATTACTTTCCAATTTGTTTCCAAATGAAAATGTAGTTCCTGAGAAAGTGGACATGAAAATTGCAGAAAATAAATCAGTGATCTGCTTAATGCCAACACTGCGCGAGTGTTCTATATTCAACGAAGAACTATTGAAACTGAAAAATTAAGAAATTATAAAAATGGAAACCATCGATAAAATAGAGCATGAAGGAATCACTATTATTTTGACGGGAAAATTTAAAACAAAACTGGATTCTTTAGAAAAAAAGATATCTAAAATGGCTGGTTTAGAAAAGACTCTATATGCATGTGTAAACTGTCGGGTAATTTTAAGGCGTAATTTGGATGTAGAAAAAGGTTTAGTTAATGGAGCAATGGGTAAAGTGGTGGATTTTGTTAATTATCAGAAAAAAGAAGGAATTGAATTTTTAAAAATTAAATTTGATCAGATTGAAGAAGTTAAAGAAATTGGTTGTTGTTCAGTTCGTTTTTTGCTTGTTAAAGATTTATATGTCCATAGGAAACAATTTTCATTTTCTCAGGCATATGCAGTGACTATTCATAAATCTCAAGGATTAAGTGTAGACAGTGCATTGGTGAAAATTGGATCTACAGTGTTTAAAGAGGGTATGGCATATGTTGCTTTGTCGCAAGTCAGAACTTTATCTGGTTTGTTTTTGATTGATTTTGATGACACAAAGGTTACTGCAGATGCAAACTGTGTAAAAGAGTATAATAGGTTAAGAAGGGTGTATGCTCCCAATTTATGTCAATATCCTGTATTTGAAAAGCGTGTGGTTGGTCGCAAAAGAAGGTTTGAGAATATCTGTACGGAAGGTGTAGAGAAGGGAAAAGAACAAGATAATGTTGCGATTGCAAGTAAAAAGGAACTATTGAAGAGATTGTTGGTTATCAGTTTGAAAATAGTTCAGGTGTCAACTGCTATGCTAATGTACTGGTCAATGTTGTTTTTTATCTTGAAGGTTTGCAATAACAAATTGTGCAGAATCGGCAAAAAAGATTTTGTTCCTTGTTGCATTCTGTTTATGAAAAATTGACAACAGATACAAGTAAAATACAAAGTGTTTCAGATGTTCGTAATCTTTTGGATATTTGTTCTGGTTCTTCACAATTTACGCAAAATATCCAACAAGATGCTCAGGAATTTTTAATGTATATGCTTACCATTTTTGAAAATGAAGGTGTAGAAATAGAAAATATTTTTGGCCTTTGTTACAAATGGGAACATCATTGTAAAAATTGCATATATACATCTAGCACTAATGTAGACACTAAAAGATTTCTATATTTAACATTACCGGACTGTAAATCAGTGTCTTTCAATAAATTAGTTAACGGTGCAAATCAAAACATGGAGTGTAACCAATGTAAATCAGAAATGTTATCCACATTATTTGAAAAAAAATATGGACAATATATAATTTTAATGATGCAACGTTGTACAGCTGATGGAAGAAAATTGAATACTTTAATAAAGCAATTTGTAGCAACACAACTATCAATATCAGGAAGGACTTTTGTAGCAATTGCAATAATTTTCCATGATGGTCCTTCCACAACATCTGGACATTACACTGCCTATCTAAAATGTGACAAAGGCTGGACACTTTGTAATGATGCCCAGTTGGTTTTCAAACAACGTTTGCCTAGTGAATTACCAAATTCCTACCTAATATTTTTAAAGCCAAAGTTTTAGGAAGATAATTCACTCTCTGCGGAATTTAAAATTATAATTTATTAGGATTACCATTGGACAATTTATATAAAAAACAGTGCAAAAATACTATTTGGCCTCAAGGAACGGTATATGTTTGAATTATGGACTTTTTCTTACTCATTGACTTGGTGAATATTTTAAAGCAACAACATTTACAGTTTTTAAAAGTTAAAGTTATAAAATTTTATTAGCCATAAGTATTTCATATATGTGTGATTTGGATTTTCTGGTATTTTACTGAGAATAGCATCTTGGTTTTTTATAAACAATCTTTTTGATTGTTTTTTTTTTTTGCCCGCTGTTATGTGATAAGTACGATTGAAATCACTATTTTTCGTGAAATTCAATATATTCTGAGAACAGCAAAAAAGTCAAACAAATTATTTTGTTTAAATTATGCTGTGTTGCTAAAAATGTATTATTACATGTTATAACAATTTTTTCTTTTATTTCAAAGATCCTAAATCTAAAATAAGCAATTTACTACAATTTACATTACAAAAAAAACCTGAAAAAAATGTGTACCATTTTCTATTCCTAATACTGTGAAGGTAAGTTTAACTAAGTATTAATATGGACAATGGGCACATCTGCAAGAAGGTACAAAGTTTTAATACGTTTTTCAAAACACCCTGTTTATACCTATGTAGTTTTGGAATCTCTCTATCATATGACCTCCAAAAAAACAGATTTGAGTGGTTCATAATATTTCCCATTCTACGTATTGAAGGATTGCAGTCATTTCAATCATTCTTCTTTGAACATCTTTGCAGACAAACATCGGTGCTTACCTCCTATCATTTACAAGTAATTTTCCAAGCAGAAATATGTTACTTTTTGTAACATAGTTATACCGCAAGACACTCTTTTATATTTACAAATACAGGAAAAAGCACTCTGTGTACCTTTTTTTTCTCAATGTAAATATGACCTCATCATACACACCACTTTGCGTTGAAAGGGTGTCCTATAAGTGTTGTTGTGCGTGATTGCACAGAATCGTTATAGAAGAAGACACATCTCCAGATTTATCAAAAATAATAAATCTCGACATGTGTGTGAATGCTGCACCATTCTCCAATTGGTGAAGCAAAGCACAACAAGGAGAATTGTTTTCATTTCTCCTCATTTTTTAACCTTCAATGCATGCTAAAATGTTCCGCATACATTGAAGGAGAAAAATGTGTTTACTGATTGTTTTTGTGCAGGAAGGTGTGTCTTCCTGTACAAAAACAAATACCACATGACACAAATGTTATTGCACCATGGTGCAAGGGTGCCTGTGTCACTATATGGCTGCAGTTTAAGCAGCCGTGCAGAGAGAAGCATAGATTTGCAACATGTTTATGTACAGATGTTGCATCCCTGTGCTTCGGAAGTACTACAGCACACTGCAGTTAAAGAGGTTACTGTGTGATGCTGCAGCACTTCCTCATAGTTCTGCACTTATACATTCACCATACGCTACTAATGCATTTGTTCAGTCAATTATGTACTACACATACATTCATCTAAACTTTCACACAGTAACAAACAAATATAGCTCTTTTTTAAACCAGGAAAGTTAGTTCTTAGAAGAACTTTTTTTTTCTTCTTTTTTCTTTTATATTTTTTTTCTTGGTTTTTTTAACAATTTTTTAATTTTTTTGGTTTTTCTGAAAAAAAAAGGAAAAAACAGAACTGGAGGAACAAAACAATGTACTTCAGGAGGAAAAAAAAATAGCAATAATGGTTCTCTTGCTTTCGACAAATAAGGTCAATCGACTGCTCTCCATAACAAAGTACAGCGTTGCATTTTATGCAGACCACTTTTAAACTTGCAAACTGTGGACGGATGTCCAAGTTTTGCACAGATGGATCCACCCTTGAAGTACTCGGCTGCGATGCATTTGATGGAGCTGGAACAACTTGCATTCTTCGGCATTCCTCTCGAGCAAGGTTCACCGGAAGCAGGGTCTTCAGATGCTTCATCATGCTGGCTGTACCACAGGAATATTTTTTGTTGGGATCCCCACGGGAGAGCACTCGCTGGCAGATCTTACATGTCACTAAGGTGGCATTGGTTTTGGTTTGCCCCTCAGGAAAAGTGAAAAATTTCCAAACCACAGATGTGTATCTTGCTTGGCGTGGTGGTTCTTCCAAAAATTCCTCCTCAGATGAATGAGCAGATGCTGGTGATGCCTGCTGCCCTGAAGACATTGTTTTTCAAAAAAGTTTGAACTAAGTGTAAACATAGCCAAATAAAGTTCTTCTCAGCAGAGAGATGCTCCTCCAAAGAAGGTCAAAGAAGAATGATTGAAATGGGTGGGGTCTTTCAATAGTTAGAATAGGAAGTGTAATGAACCAATCAAATCTCTTTTTTTCAGGTCACATGGGATCCGCGCACCATGCGCATAGGCAGCAGGCACCGAGCGCGAATCCGCGAAATTACATTTAAAAGGAATATAGGATTAGAAGTAAAAATATATTAATTTTATGAGTAGTTTAGATTATGGTGCCGATTCCGATCCGTTAAAAATATTCCCCGTACGAATCGTATCCGGATTTTTTTCCGTACGAATCGTACAAGTCCCGTACAAACTGGCAAGTACGATTCGTATGTAAAAAAATCCATACGAATCGCATTGGGAACATTCCCCGACACGTCCTCGGGTCGGAAAAAGTGTCCGCCACGTCCCCGGACAGTTTTACGTACGAATCGGGAAACTGAAGTCCGAGCGCGCAAGTACGATCAGTCCCGTCCGTCCGAATGCACAACCGTATGGAAAAAACTCCGTACGGTGCGAACTCCCATAGCAACCATGGAGACGTCCAAACATGTGCCCGCATATGCGCCGAATGCCCCCCAGGCCACCCCCATGTACGTGCCGTACCCCAGCACCCCCCCATGTCCGCGCCGTACCCCCACCCCACCCCCGTAGGTATGGAGCGTACCCCCACCCCCGTAGGTACGGAGCGTACCCCCACCCCGTAGGTATGGAGCGTACCCCCACCCCGTAGGTACGGAGCGTACCCCCACCCCACCCCCGTAGGTACGGAGCATACCACCACCCCCGTAGGTATGGAGCGTACCCCCACCCCGTAGGTACGGAGCGTACCCCCACCCCGTGTAGGTACGGAGCGTACCCCCACCCCACCCCGTAGGTACGGAGCGTACCCCCACCCCCGTATGTACAGTGCGGACCCCCAGCGCGTAGCGTTGGGGGTCCGCATACCTACGGGGGTGGGGGTACGCTCCATACCTACGGGGTGGGGGTACGCACCGTCCATAGGGGGGTGGGGGTATGCACCGTCCATAGGGGGGGTGGGGGTACGCACCGTCCATACGGGGGGCTGGGGGTACGGCGCATACATACGGGGGGGCTGGGGGTACTGCGCGTACATACGGGGGCTGGGGGTATGTGCTGGGGGACGGTGCTTACATACGGGGCTGGGGGTACGCACCGTCCATACGGAGGTGGGGGTACGCACCGTCCATACGGGGGTGGGGGTACACACCACACCCCCAGCACCCCGTATGTACGCACCGTACCCCAAGCCCCCCCGTATGTATGCGCCGTACCCTCGGTTCACGTATGTACGGCATGTACCCACACCGGGCCCGTGCCTGTATGCACCCTACCCCAGGCCCCTACACCAGCACCCTCACCCAGCCATGCGCATGTACGAGTCGTACCAAGCCATAGCAAATGTGAGCACTGTACAACAACATGGCCAATGTATGCACCTCACAGGCGCGAAAAACACACGTACTGAACCAGGACACTGCAAAACACCACAAGGAGAGTCAATTCGAATCGCACAACACCACAAAACACGTCCAACAAGCCCAAATACATCCAATACACTGACCTGCAACATCCAAACAGGTAAACAGAGGCCCAAAACACAACCACTCCTTATAACACACCCACCCAAAGTTCAAACACAGCCACACCCACAAATGGACCAATAAAAAGGGCCCACACACACAAACAATGAGCCTTTGCAACAGACCCACTGCTGCCAGACCCCACAGACAACCCACAGCACCATACTTGAACCTTTACTACACCTTACACTTGCACACCTTCACACAACCACCTTCACAAACACCCCCTCATCACATTCACACACACCTTCACAACCACACACACACACCCACAACCATCCACACCCACACCCCACACCATGCCCACAGACAGGAATCCAAAGTTCACAACAGCGGAGCTGGAGATCCTTGTCAACGAAATCATCAGAGTCGAGCCACAGCTCTTTGGAACACTGGTCAGACAGACCAGCGTACCAGCAAAATCAGCCATGTGGCAGAGAATCATCGAGAGGGTGAATGCTGTTGCGCCCATCAGAAGGACCAGGCATGAATGCCAAGCCAGGTGGTAAGATCTGCGGAGGACGGTCCGCCGCAAAATGACAGACGAATACAACCAGGGGAACATCACTGGAGGTGGCCCGCCCCGCAGACCGGTACACTATCATCCCTGGGAGGAGAAGGTGATGCGCACGCTGCCGCCGGTGGGAGTACACGGAGTAGAAGGAGTCGCCGAGCCTGGTGAGTACACAAACAACTCACCCCACATGGGGGGAACCGCATCAACAACCCAACTCACAATAATGCACGCAACTACCCCAAAGCCATCATCGGACACAACCACACTTCAAAAACACGCACATGCCACTAGCGGCTCCATGTCCCATGCACCAAGCAAGGCCATGCCAAGTCACAGGCCACACAAAACACCAATACAAGACAGGATGTCCGTGATGCCGGGAGGGTGGGCCTCCAAAATCACATTGTGCAACTCAGAAGCAGACACCAATGCCCTCAGCCCATATGGCCTAGGGCAGAGCTATACAAACAGTGTGTCCCGACACTGTACTGTGTCGCCTGCAAATGGCCGCCGCGTAGCAGGATGACATGGGTATGAAGGCCCAATTTGCACATAACAGCAGCTAATGAAGAGGCATCACTGTGAAAGAGTGTCAGCACACACCGCTGCAGCAGCGCAGACTCAGAGACACTCTGCCCAATGGTGGCCGGGAGATTCTAAGCAAAGCCACATGAACAAGCCAATGGCCTTTGAAAGACCTGCAAAGTGTGTGTGCCCAGGAAGCTGGGCTGAGGTGACAGAGGGTGACAGACAGACGGAGAGAGAGGGAGGGAGACAGAGGGCGTCAGAGGGAGACAGACAGAGGGAGGAGGGTGACAGAGGGAGGGTGAGAGGGAGACAGAGGGAGACAATATCACCCTTGGGTGGTGTGGGCATGTCCGCTCATCAGCAGGTGGACTGTGTGCATGTTGGCAAGGTCTGGAAGTGCGTGAAACACCCCTTTTTCATTTGGAAAGCACTGGTCCATGTGTCAAACTGTGCACGAGTAGATCCTTGCTGCAGGCACAAACCTAACCTTACACCCAGTATACCCACTCACTGTGTTTGTTAGAGCCCAGTCACAAATGCATTAGTTACCTACCTGCATTCTCCAATAGATATGAAAAAGCACCATTTGGCCACGTACAGTGCAACACGTAAGCCGGTTCTGCAGCGCTCGCTACGCACGCTCGCTACACTGCTCACTGCGATCAAAAATGATGCAACGACAAAGAGTGTGTCACACATAGGAAAAGTGTTGAAAGCTGTGGCCAAGGGCCATACCCATGCACCATGCACAATGCACAGGGACTTGCCAAGTACAGACAAGGTAGATGACACTTGGCCCTGCTGTAGACAGCACAAGGCAATCCTGTGACCTCTGTACACTCAAACACCAACTCCACATGCCACCTACCTACCACAGGAACTCACATTCACTGTCATGCCAGCATGCACCATGAGGGGATAGACACATCACCTGGTAGACCCAATGACAAATCACACCACACCCATCAGCTTCCCCCCCCCCTTACACAAGCACACACCCCCGGGCAGCCAACGCAAATTGGCACTCCCACAATGGATATGTGACACAACAAGACCAATCCATAGCCAAATAAGCATCACAACACTCATTAGACAGGCCAAATAACCAGGAGTACATATCAATCTGTCCCCCGCAACATACTCATCCACAAGTGCACTGTGAGAGGAATGCTAGACATATCCAACTACCCAGAGGAACTGTGCCAACTTGAATATCTATGAAACATAGATGACGCATGAAACACCATTAACATTGTCTCTCTCTCACACACAGGGCAACGTCGTCGATCTCCCCCCAACACTGGGGGGGAAGAATCACAGGACCAGGCTCGGCGTGACGATGATCCCACCGGCAGCGACGACTCTCACCACACCATGGATGACCCCGACCAACCTGGCCCCTCTGGTGCCCAAGCACCTGCAGCACCTGCGTCAGGTACAACTGTGCCAACCACCACCCCCATTCCTGCCACATCCCAGGATACACACAGGAACCCTGCTCGCACACAACAACGCAGCCAGTCTGACCAGGAGGGAAAAGGTACTCCGGGCACCCAGGAGAAGGCAGGCGACCCTGCAAATGCCATCCCTCAGGGGTCCCGGAGACCCGATGTGCCCACAACGGCAGGCCAGGCTCAAGTGGGCAGGGGTGGTGGGAGTGGAGGACGGCGGAGGCGCGAACCTGACCAGACAGCTGAGGAACCCGTTATGTCACACGTCCGCAACATTCTGGACACATACCGGCGTGACACCTGGGGCATCAGCCAGGTAGTGGAGACCCTCAATGAGATTAAGAACATGCAGGCCGAGCAAAATGCCAGTCAACAGCAACACCAAGGACGGATGGAGGCAAGACAGGCTGAGCTCGTGGCGGTGCTAACGGACATGAGCCGTTCACTCCGTCGGATTGCCGAAAACATGGGCAACCCTCCCTGTGCCACCAGGCGAAGATCAACACCAGCCACAGGAAGGGATCAGGAGGAGGAGGATTCGTCCAACGGAGCATCACAGACATCGTCACGGCCTGCTTCTGAGGGTCCCCTGAGGAAGGTGGGTCGCCACGCAGAAAACCGTGAGAGTCAGCGGACCATCACCATCTCCCAGGCCACCTGGCCCTCTGGCGCAACAGCAGCACCTCATCCAATGACATTCTCTGCCACATGGACTTGCCGGTCACTGTCTGACCAATGTTGACAGACTGTGGCATGGACTCTGATGAATCCAATGGCAAGGATCCCAACTCCCCCTGTGAATTTTGGATTACAGACACCCGGCGAGCACCTCTTTACATCCCCCCAAACACGTACCCCACCACTAATAAAATTCATAAAAATCACGAGATGATGCCGTCATTTTGCATTATTCCATAACATGTGTGTGTTGGAAAGTCAAACCATGCCTGAGTTTTGAAGTAACTCCAACCATGCATACCCTTGGGTCTGAGTCTGGCACAGGACACACATGGGTCACAATGTATCATCCAATACAGACATGGAGCACCATACTCACCCGTGATGGGCCCAACCAGCTGAGGGGGTGCCTGCACAACTGTGCGGACAGACCTATTTCGAAGAGGAACAGTCATGCGCAGAGGTCAGGGATCATGTGGAGTGTCCTGGGGTGGGAGTCCTAGGTATGTGTAGCCAGGTGGGAGAACTATGTCCTGCATGCTGGAGTCAGGTGGATGTGGAGAATGGTGGCCAGGCCAAGGTTGGATGCATGGAGATGGCACAATGGGGTCTTGGATGACAGTGCCACAAGGTTGTGTTGGGGTCATGGTCGTGGGCTGCATCCTGAGTGTGGGCGTGGATTGTGAAGGTCATCCTGCAGCTGACAGTGATCCATTGCAGCTATCTCTGTTGGACGGTGATGTGGCTGGGTTGCCGGATGTTGAAGCAGAGCTGTGCAGATGCACCCTGGATGTGGACAAGTGTCATGGGAGTTGTAACGTACTTCTCCGTAGAGTGCAGGGTAGGATTAGACACGGATGTTGTAGTTGACCTGGGGGATGGTCTGTCTTGCCTTGAGGTGGATCGAACTGTGGATCTTGTGCATAATGCAGTGTGTGCTGAAGCCTGAGGTACAGATGCTGGTGATCAGCATAGCACATGTGAGCAAGCAATCCATAATGCACACCAGCTCGTGTGCGTGGACACTGTGTGCCTGTGCAGGGCCCTTGCGGGTGGGACACAAGCAGTTGACCCAGCTGTAAGGGGACAATCCGCAGATGAACACCTCAGTCGTGTACAAGTCCAGCATCAGGTGGCCGATGTTCAGCCATCTGCCAATGGATACCATGCATTATTCAATATGAGAACTGGCAAGGACTGCGTCTTTGGGGAAGGTGAGGAGCACCTGGCTGGCAATGGGACACCAGATGATGATGAGATGCAGTGCGCATGTCATGGTGTAGAGGGGGATCCTGGACACATTGTAGACTGACACGCTGAGACATGATACATGTGCCATGTGTCCCACAAAGACACCATACTACATGCAGAGGCCTGGAGTACCACTCCCATGGCCTTGTTGGGGTACAGAGCCGGTGGGGAGTAGGAGGGACATGACATGGTTGGTGTGACAGGGCCTGGAAGGCGTGCCAGCGCTGTGTAGGCAGTTGGAGTTGCACACTCATTATGCAAAGGTGTAGTGTGGGCGATGCGTGCATGCCTGAGTGCATGCAACAGATGTATTGGATGGACATTGCTTGGTGGGTGGCCTCAACATCATGGTGTAGCGTGATGTGGCACATGCAAGGACATGAGGCACGTGCAATGTGCACGTAGCATGTGCAGACGGTCCAGCCTTTGCCACCGCAACTGTGTCACACACAAGCAGATTATACCAAAATGAATGGGTGGAGGGAGGAAGGGGGGTGCGTCTTAGAGGCATGTGTGTGAGGGCAAATATAGAAACTCTGTGTGCCCTTGCTGCAGGGCCTGCAGCAGCAGGCGCCATGTCCTGAATACCATGCCACAAGTTGCACACAAACACAAGCATGTCAGAAAGGACTACTGCAAAAGGTGTATGAGAAGGAAGGAGTGTCTGGTTCAACATGACACACACACAGACAATGGATGCACATGCACCAAAGTGGCCGTTGTGGGGACTGAGATGCCAAAATACCTACACAGCCATGTACATCATGCACAATACATATCATAATCCCTGACAAACAGCTTGCATCTTGCTACTCTACACATAGACTCATATGCACAATCTGTGAAAACTATGCCAGACATGCCGCATGCACAGTGGCAAGAGACCTGCATTGACAGAGATGAGGCACTTTGGAGGCTGAGGGACACCTTTATTAGTCATGTTTGCCGGAAGGCAAATACATCTATATTAACAGATGCACAGGTCATGTGGATGAACATATGGAACCTACACTGGCACCCCCCTTTGCACCACAGATGCAGGAAATCCATAGAACTGGCACACAAGTGACGGGTTTGAGGCAAACACCCCGTGCTGCTCACGGAGAGGCTGCTATTCACCATTGAGCCTCTAATGGGGATGTCCCACACTATGTCAATCCGGTGCATCCCGTATGTTTCCGAGGGCAGTGTCACACACATTGATGCCTTCCTCCCAATCCACAATCACATTACAGATGACTGTCACCAAGTGTGACTATCAATTCAGGTGAATCCAGCTCCATGTCATGTACCCCATGGTGATTCTACATGTATGCAAAGTAACCAAACATGAACAGGAGCAGTGCACACACATTCCAAACAAATAGCACACCCAAAAAGCCGTGCTGCATCCCTTACCCTAAGGTGAATTTTTCACATGTCCGTGCATGTTACGCTGATTCAGCACACGTTGCTGTATTCATGAGGAATAGCAGGAGCACAACAATGCCACCAGCAGACAGCATGCGCAAATACCTGGGGATGAGACACACACAGGAAGTGAGCCAAAAGAAGCACATCCGCATGCATGGGCATGTACTCGACACGTATAAGGTTCTCAACATGCTAGGTGAAAATAGTGTCTCAGGAAAGACATTCTTTCATTACACCATCACTCAAGTGACACATCCAAACACACCTCTGACTCACTTGCCATACATGCAGATGGACCCACACAATGCAACACATGCCACACAAGGCTCAATGCGTGCACACTCAGACACTGCAACTCACCACTAAGCAAAGAAGTTGCGTATGAGCTGACTCCGGTTGTCCTCTTCCTCCTCCTCCTCAACATCACTTGCCTCGTCACCAAGCCCCTCGTCCTCCACGGGTGGATGTTCCTGCTCATCCGGATCCAGGATGAGTGGCACAGCTTTCTCCACTGCCATGTTGTGCAGCATGCAGCACACGAGGAAGATTTTGCAGACCTTCACCGGTGCATATGGGAGTGCGCCGCCGGTCTTGTGGTGGCACCGGAATCGGCTCTTCAGGAGGCCAAAGGTCCTCTCTATCACTCGCCTGGTCTGTCCATGGGCGTTGTTGTACCGGTGATCGGCAGCCGTTCTGGGGTTGCGGAGAGGCGTGATCAGCCATGGCATGTTGGGATAGCCAGAGTCCCCTACATGGAAACATCATGGACAGTAGTGGGTCAGGAGAAGCAATAAGACAGAAAGATGACGCTAAATACAGGAGTAACATAGTATACCCACCAACAAGACATGCTCGTTCGTTGCGCAGCTGCAGCATCATTTCAGGCACCCTGCTACGCCTCATGATGAAGGCATCGTGTGCTGATCCTGGAAAACGAGCACAGACATGGGAAATCACCATGTTAGCAAGACACACCACAAGGGCATTAATGGAGTGGTAATGTTTCCTGTTTCTATAGGCTACCTCCTGTGCCTGTGGTGGTACCAAAGCCACATGTGTCCTATCAATAGACCCAATGACATGGGGCATCCCTCCCAGGGCATAGAAGTCACCCTTGACACCTGTCAACTGCTCAGGAGTTGGGAAATGAATAATCTCATCCAGGTGAACCAACATGGCCTCTAAAAAATCATGCAGGACACGGCTGAACATGGTCTGGGACATGCCACCAACATGAGCTATGGTCTCTTGAAACGTACCCGTGGCAAAGAAATGTAGGGCTGCCATCACCTGCATCATGGGTGTCAGTGCAGTAGGATACCTGTGTAGCGGTTGGAGGTGTGGTGCCAGCCTTGCTGTCAAGTTCAGAATCAACCGTTGGGTGAAGCGGTAGCGGCGTATACAGTCACGTTCCCTCAGGGCAGCCAAGTCTGGCATTGGTCGGGGAGAGGCGGAGCCCTGCAGTTATTTGTAAGGGACAACGAAGAGTGAGTACAGTACAACAACAATGTCAGTGTACTGAGCACATGTTAAACAGCCAATACACATATGCTACATGCAGAGTCAGGTCTGTGCAATATATCCTGGACACGTATGCCAGGCAGGTGACACTCCTACCAAGAGCCAGCTACAAACGTGGATTCACAAGCTCAACATGATGTGGCATGAAACTAGCTGTGGGACAGTGTAAGTGAACAGACAGACGCATTACAGGAGTGACAGACATCCACATGTGTGCAGAAGAAGGATGTTTATCATACAGACAGGTTGCGGAACACTAGAGGCACAGGTCACATGTCCCAGAAAAAAGGACAGACCACACACTTTGCCATGAAGGGGTACATGTCAAGACTGATCACACATACATTGATACTAAGCAGATATGTCCTTGTCTCGCAAGTCCATGTTCGATGCATACATACACACGTTACGTCTGTTTCCACATGTGTCCTGGTGTGCATAATAGTGTGCCATGCCCATCCACACACATGCACATGTTGGATGCAGCAACTGCAGATGCATTTGACGGAACACCAACAGCAAGCTTATGGGAACACATGACACACACATGACATACTCACATCGTGCAACGCCGGTAGTCACATGTCAGGTGTAATTATCCGTGTACCTGGCATCAGGGGACAGTTGCGGGTGTTGGCGACTGTGCCATGCCAGTGACGCATTGCTCAACAAGTCTGTACTACATGCACACATGTCAAAGGTGTGAAGGGGATGTGTGGCACATAGTGCACCATCACACATCACATGTGTACACAGCTCATCACACATCTATTGGGTTCAAACATGAGGAGATTTGTGCCACATCACAGCCTGACACACCTAGGCCCGAGACATGTAGGACTGCACTGACAATGACTTGATGTCCAGCCTTGGCCAAGTATGGCAGCTCAATTCCTTTCTGTGTGCCGCGTGTCACCAGTGTAAGGTGTGAAACGCACCGTACACATGCTCTGAGGGCGTGTGTAGGTGTCAGGAATCCCCTCCCGCACATGGATTCCCTCCCACGATGCCACTTCCGTGAACCTGGTGCGCTTGGAGGAGAGCGGACTACAACTCCCAGAATGCCCTCCGGCAACAATTGCCTTATGCAACTCAAGAGTTCTGGTTACATAACACCAAGGGTAACGCCTAGTTTTCATGTTATGCAACTCAAGAGTCATGGTTATACAACGCCGAGAGTACTACTTAAGGAGAAGATCACTGGGACTCGGCGTTGGATATTCTGATCTTTGCCGGAGTACCTGGTTGAGGTACACGGACCCGTTGGTGAGTTGAGCGGCGGAAGGAACATTCTAAGGAGCGGAGGAGAGGTGCTGGCGTGTGCTTCCTGCCCGTGTCCTGTTCCGTTCTGAGAGCCGTATTCAACGTCATTGGGCACAAGTCCCGTTGGTAGAGCCGAAGCTCCCAACGGCCTGACAATTTGGAGAAAACAAGGTTGGTGCGAGCCGAAGCTCCCAACCCTCGTTCCTTGGGTAAACACACGCTTAGAGCTAAGACGCTATCCAGGAGGTGTTTCCGCGTCTTAGCCATCGACACTCGTAGGAGAACTGGGATAGGTAGAGCTGCTGCTCCCATCCATCCTCTGCGCCACCTTGGGTATCATCACTTAAACCCGGATACAAGAGACGCACACTAGGAGGTGTTCCCAGTGTCTTTGTGTTGTGGCAGTACTCTGGGGGATATTGGTAGAGCGGCTGTTCCCAGGTGGTAGAGAGCCCGGCCGGGTGACTCCCACGTGCCCCCCCCGTAGATTCCACAACCTTGGAACTACCCTTCGCAGCGGTCGAGTGGCATTGTCGGCCACTGCTTAGCACTGTGCCCTCCGTTAGAGCATACTGGGTCCGGTGTGCATGCGGAGGACGGTTAGACGAGCTGTGAATGGGTATCGTACTTTAACTGGTGATTCCAGTACCGGTATTCTTTGTTGTCTGTAGTTGTTTATCTGTTTATTAAATCATCCTTAAACCTCCATTTCTCTGGTCTGTCGTCTGTTTGTCCCAACCCCGAGAAAGCCAGGACGTTACAGTAGGGTCCGTATCACTATGGTTGTGTTGCCGTAGGCGTACGCCATAGGGATACGGTCCGTACACGCGTGTGTAGGGTCCGTATCACTATGGTTGTGTTGCCGTAGGCGTACGCCATAGGGATACGGTCCGTACACGCATGTGTAGGGTCCGTATCACTATGGTTGTGTTGCTGTAGGCGTACGCTATAGGGATACGGTCCGTACACGCGTGTGTAGGGTCCGTATCACTATGGTTGTGTAGCCGTAGGCGTACGCCATAGGGATATGGTCCGTACACGCGTGTGTAGGGTCCGTATCACTATGGTTGTGTTGCCGTAGGCGTACGCCATTGGGATACGGTCCGTACACGCGTGTGTAGGGTCCGTATCACTATGGTAGTATTTCTGTAGGCGTACGCCATAGGGATACGCTGGCAGGATATCCGGTGCTGGACCAGGAGGATCGCCTGGGTCCTGCTGGGGGACTCACCAGAAGGAAAGAAGAACCGTGGGCGCCGGCGCCTGACCCACATAATGAAGCGTGTGCTGGCGGTGGTCTTCCCTGACTTGGATAGGCGCTTACTGGAGAAGCAGCAGCAGGAAGGGGGTAGGTACATGTGTGTTTGTTGTGTGTCACCAGCTTTTGGAAGTGCGCAGTCGTATGGATACACTGCCAGGGTTTATATGTGCAGTGCATATCCTGTTCCACAAAGTCAACCCGTGCTGTTCTTCCTCCCTTCCCCTCCTTGACATGTGTTCCCGGGTCAGTGGGTAGTCACTCTTGCACAAGGTTATCTAGGCTGGCAGTTAATCCAAGTGCCCAATGCTTGCAACATCATGTGTGGGGGTGGTGTGTTACATGTGTTGTGAGCTTGCCTGTGCCCTGGCCAGTTCAGTCATTGTGGGGTCCATGTTAGTTGGCACTGCTGCTGAGTCCCGACATAGGAGTGTGTCTTGAAAGTGTACTGCCTTACAGCATGCATGACCAATGTTGTGCCCTCAGACATGATGTGCATGAGTGTGAGATATGCATAGTGCAGGGACGGTCGCTTCTTTTGCAGTCATATCCATACAGGACCATGGAGGAGTGTGGCCACTACAGTCCCCTGGGGCACCTTTTCCTAGGTATCATGTGTGTCATCCAACAATGTGGACATTCTCTGTGTCTTCAGCATAGGTTGGGCTCTGTGGCATTGTACCCTGGCCTAATTTGTATTTACGTAAAGTGTGCTACATGTGTCCACTGTACCGGGTGACCCAATTTGGCTTGTGCATACTCACAGTGGCCAGTGCCTGTGTGTCTTGGTACAACTATCTGATGATGGTTGTTTGTCAATTATATGTGTGGACAGGCGCACGAGGGGTACTTTGTGTACTCTCAGGATTTATTGAAGGGCATGTTTGTAATCCCCGAGTAGGAGGTGTAAGTACTTTCTGTGTCTCAATCACATTGTCTCAGGTAGGGGGGGGTTGTGCAGGAAAGGCCTACATGTCCAAACCTTATGTCTCCTTGCCAGGTCTGGCCTGTGTGTGATGATTGTCTGAACATACCCTCAACATGCAGTGACCCAGTCATGTTGGGCATGGTTTAAAGTATTTGCTAAGCAGCATGTGCCAAAAGTTAGGAGACATGGTTCCTGCTCATCCCTTTTTTGGCAACGGTGTGTGGTCCAGATGCTGTGCTCGACTGTCCCCATAGACTGGCTCCTCTGTCTAATTTGATATCAAATCATTTGCTGTTGTGTCATGCTCTCCATTGTTTCCCAGTGGCATGGTGGGTCAACCGACTGTGTGGTGCAGGGCCTACATATGTGCGTAGTATTGTAGATGTTACTCATGTTCTTTTTCATGCTATGCACTGTGACCTATGTAGTTTTGAATCATGTGTCATATGTATACGGGTGTCTGATTATTCCTGTCTCTTCACCTTGCCCACAGCATCGTCGGGGGAAACCGAGGGAGACACCGGCACGGACTTTGAGGAGGGATCCAGCACCGGTGCCACCAGTGCTGGCGAGTCTGGCGCAGCGAGTGGCACGGAGGCTGAGGGGAGTGAGGCGGAGGACCTGTCCAGTCCCACCACCGACTATGACGCTGACGGGTCCGAGGCTGAGCTCCCAGAGGGGGCGGAGGCTGCTCCCAGAGCTGAAAGCAGCACTCCATCTCTCGCCGCCCCCTCCATTCCCATCACCGGCCTCCCACTTGATCGGGTCCCTTCCGTTCGTGCTAGGCGCCAACATGTCTCCTTCCTGCCAGGCACCGCACCCCCTGCCCCTGTCTACCCTGCTGCCATCAATGCCGAGTCTGTGGACATTCTGCGGCAGTTGCAGGTTGGTCAGACAACGCTGCTTAATGTCCTCCATGGCCACACCAGACTGCTGACACAGATGGTGTCGTACATGGAGGGCATGTACGCAGCGATGTCTGAACAACGGATGTTGCTGAGGTCCATAGACTCGTCACTGACTGCAGCAGTGGATTTCCAGCAGCGCTCCATCCCCCCTACCCCTGCACCATCCACACTTCCCACTCCCATGCCTGTCCCACGCACACCCAGACGTCCCCATGCACGCACCCCACCAGACACAGGCAGCACACCACCAGGGAAGGCCAAGCGCACACCTCCTGTCACGCACACACTGGGGAAGTAGGCACAGCCACTGGGTCGGGGAGCAAACAGCAGCCACGCAGCCATAGTGGGAGTGCGCAGTCCTCACAACCCACTTCCTCCAAAACCACTCCCCTTAGCTCTCTACTGCCCAACAGTCGGACAAGGAGTCATTCACTGCCAGTGTGTCCCTCAGCCCCAGTGTGGCACCACCCCGCAAGCGGTGGAGGCAGTGCCCGGCCAGGGTAGTTGAGTCCCCCCCCTGTCCACACCCTCCCCCGTAGCGCTGCAACCCATCCCTCTGACCCCCCCCCTCCTTGGGGCCTGTGGTTCATTCGGGTGCAGGGGAGGCACTGGAAGAGCTCGCAACCGTGTGCAGCACCCTGCTAACCACCACCTTTGGCGCTGCCCCACCCCCTGTGGTGGAGTCGTCCGTCCCTGCACCCACAACACCTACCCTTGCCCCTCCTGTCCCTGCGGTGCCTGGTCCTTCCCCCCCACATGATGCCCCCCCTTCTGTGGATGATATGGAAGAGTGAACTGTGCAGGCAAGCTAGGGGAGACGCGTCCCCAAGTATCCCCCACCAGGACATCGCACATGGCCTGGCCTATGGGCCCTGTATATAGTGGACATTTCTTTAGCTATGATTTTTCATGCTGAATAAAGCATTTTGGTTTTCATTTGCACAGAAATGCTTTTCTGGTCTTGCTGTTGGTGGTGCTGCTCCATGATTTGGGGTGGTGATAATGTGTTAGGTGTCTGGGAAATGTTGTAGTGTGCTGCTCATGGGGTGGACCCTGGTATCTGTGTGCCATCACAAGGTATCTGCAAATAATCTTTGGTCATGTAAGCTCTTACTCTATGGTGACATTGTCCCATGGTGTGTTCCTTCCTCTGTGGACCCTGACATCTTCCCTGCAGGGTGTTTCCCAATTGTTGTGCTGAGCTCTATCTACATTGCCTGGGTGTGTGACGGATCCCTTCAACTTTGGCTATGCATGCTCAGCAATGTCTCCACCTGCATCATTTGTGGCATCCTTGGTGGTCACTGTACTTGTGTATGGAGTATATTGACATGACTTCATGTGGACATGTTCCCTTTACGCACTATGCATGTGTGTACTCCCAGCCTCGCACACACGTGTTACATGTTCTGCAGGGTCTTTGGGCACCTGTCTGACAATTGTGGGCATTGTATCTGTGGGTCCTCCACCCTTTTCCTTCCATGGGAGGCACCAACTTGTTGGCTGCCCCAGCACCTGTACATTCCTATCAGTCCTGGAATGTGCGTGACAGTGTGTGTTCCCTTTGGGTCTCTTAGTTTAGTAGGGTGGCACATGAATATACAGTCTTGTTGCATGCTCTCAGTGTGTGTATTGTGCGGCCAGCGCCAGGGGTGGGTAAGCATGTGTCATTTGTCATCACACCCACATGTGGTGTGTCATGCAGTGGGGGATGGACATCCACCCTCATGGGAGTAGGACACTGCTGTCAGTGATGTGTTGGCATGCCACTCTCAATATAGTTGCACTTTGTGTATGCCTTCATGCAACCATGGAGTTTTGCTACTTGTAGGATGGTGTACACACCACCATGTCTCTGTCCACTGCTGGGAGGACTCTGCACCCACCCCTCCTATGTCTGGGCACTGCTGGGAGGACTCTGCACCCACCCCTCCTGTGTCTGGGCACTGCTGGGAGTGATAGGCACCCACCCCGCCTATGTCTGGGCACTGCTGGGAGGACTCTGCACCCACCCCTCCTGTGTCTAGGCACTGCTGGGAGGACTCTGCACCCACCCCTCCTGTGTCTGGGCACTGCTGGGAGGACTCTGCAGCCACCCCTCCTATGTCTGGGCACTGCTGGGAGGACTCTGCACCCACCCCTCCTGTGTCTGGGCACTGCTGGGAGGACTCTGCAGCCACCCCTCCTATGTCTGGGCACTGCTGGGAGGACTCTGCGCCCACCCCTCCTATGTCTGGGCACTGCTGGGAGGATTCTGCACCCACCCCTCCTGTATCTGGGCACTGCTAGGAGTGATAGGCACCCACCCCTCCTATGTCTGGGCACTGCTGGGAGGACTCTGCACCCACCCCTCCTGTGTCTGGGCACTGCTGGGAGGACTCTGCACCCACCCCTCCTGTGTCTGGGCACTGCTGGGAGTGATAGGCACCCACCCCTCCTATGTCTGTCCACTGCTGGGAGGACTCTGCACCCACCCCTCCTGTGTCTGGGCACTGCTGGGAGGACTCTGCACCCACCCCTCCTATGTCTGTCCACTTCTGGGAGGACTCTGCACCCACCCCTCCTGTGTCTGGGCACTGCTGGGAGTGATAGGCACCCACCCCTCCTGTGTCTGGGCACTGCTGGGAGGACTCTGCACCCACCCTTCCTGTGTCTGGGCACTGCTGGGGCTCATGGCCACACACCCCTATGTGTCTGTCCACTGGCGTGGTATGACCCGTACCCACGCTCCTAAGGCGTGGGTATGGGCCGTACCCCTGCGGCACCCCAACAATGGCGGTACGGCCCGTACCCACGTCCCACAGGCATGGGTACGGGCCGTACCGCCATTGTTGGGGTGACGTAGGGTTGTGCGTGGTACGACCCGTACCCATGCCTTTGGGACGTGGGTACGGGCCGTACCGCCATTGTTGGGGTGCCGTAGGGGTACGACCCGTACCCACGCCTTAAGAGCGTGGGTACGGGTCGTACCACGCCCACCCCTACGTCACCCCAACAATGGCGATATGGCCCGTACCCACGTCCCAAAGGCATGGGTACGGGCCGTACCGCCATTGTTGGGGTGACGTAGCGGTACGGCCCGTACCCATGCCTTAAGAGCGTGGGTACGGGTCATACCACGCCCACCCCTACGTCACCCCAACAATGGCGGTACGGCCCGTACCCACGTCCCAAAGGCATGGGTACGGGTCATACCACGCCCACCCCTATGTCACCCCAACAGTGGCGGTACGGCCTGTACCCACGTCCCAAAGGCATGGGTACGGGTCGTACCACGCCCACCCCTACGTCACCCCAACAATGGCGGTACGGCTCGTACCCATGCGTGGGTACGGGCCGTACCGCCATTGTTGGGGTGACGTAGGGGTGGGCGTGGTACGACCCGTACCCATGCCTTTGGGACGTGGGTACAGGCCGTACCGCCACTGTTGGGGTGACATAGGGGTGGGCGTGGTACGACCCGTACCCACGCTCGTAAGGTGTGGGTACGGGCCGTACCCGTACGTCACCCCAACAATGGCGATACGGCCCGTACCCATGCCTTTGGGACGTGGGTACGGGCCGTACCGCCATTGTTGGGGTGACGTAGGGTTGTGCGTGGTACGACCCGTACCCATGCCTTCGGGACGTGGGTGCGGCCCGTACCGCCATTGTTGGGGTGATGTAGGGGTGGGCTTGGTACGACCCGTACCCATGCCTTTGGGACGTGGGTATGGGCTGCACCGCCATTGTTGGGGTGACGTTGGGGTGGGCGTGGTACGACCCGTACACACGCTCGTAAGGTGTGGATACGGGCCGTACCCCTACGTCACCCCAACAATGGCGATACGGCCCGTACCCATGCCTTCGGGACGTGGGTACGGGCCGTACCGCCATTGTTGGGGTGACGTAGGGGTGGGCGTGGTACGGTGCATTGTGTTGCCGGTTCGCGTCCATGTCGACTTCCGTTGTGGCAGGCGCAGGCCTTGGTAGAGACGCCCCCGCCCCCCGAAGTGACCATGCCCTGGGGGTCAGGTATGTACAGGGCATGTATGATTTTTAACTTGGGCGAGGGTTAGGTTTCCTGCCCCTGCCCCCCCCTTTGCCCCTGGGTGTTGTTCTGACCTTCTGCGGCGTCTGCGGCGGTTCCTGTACACCAGGTGGACTGCTATGAGGGTCGGGATGACACGTAGGTTGGGGTCCATGGCTGTCCGACGCGTACAGGTGCTCCTTCTGCGCGTCGTCCTGATTTCCTGGCAGTTTTTGGCTGCCGTAAAATATTATCTGTGCGGAGTGATGTGGGCACGGATCGTACTTGCTGGTTTGTGAAACGCTGCCTGACTCTGTCCGGACGTCACGTTCGCGGTGTCCCGGATCCGATTTGTATGTTTTTTTTTGCCGGTCGGTGTTTTTTACGATTTGTACGGAAATGGTGTTTCTGTACGAATCGTACTTGCGGGTTTGTAAGGTGTTTTTCCCGGGTACGGGTCGAACGGAGATAACGCTCCGTCCGACGATTCTTACCCGGTTTTTCCAGGATCGGAATCGACACCTATGTCTTCAATTAATATTTACATGAAATACATATATATATGTTTTTGACATTTAAAATATTTCACGGGATTTGCGCACCCACCGCGTCAAACATGCACACGACGTTTCGCGGAAGCGCACGAGCGTCGCGTAATGTACTTCGTACGTGTCGCATATGGGCTTGGAGTCACGTACCGGTCGCATAGCAATCGCGCATGAAAATACGTACCCAACGCATACCGTACACGGATCCTACACTACAATCGTAAAATGGCGACTATGTTCCACGCAGGGATTGAGAAAGGTGCGCATAGGGTGCACGAATCCAAAAAAAGGAGTTAAAAAAAAAAACAAAGTATTAAAAATATAGTTTAAAAAATATTTTAAAAAATATAAAAAATTGTTTTAAAAAATTTACAATTTTTTTTTTTAAATCATGAAAAACAAAGAGTATTTTTTTAATTTTTAAAAGAATTAAATGAAAAAAAACTTTAAAAAATGGTGAAAAACAATATAAAAAAAATAATTAAAGGAATTGATACACTGAAATATAAAGATTTAGAAATCCTATGAAAATCATTAAACATCATAGCTTTAGAGATAAGTTATAGATAGGAATTAGCATTTAAAAAACCTTTGAAATTCACTTAAAAAACCATAGGTTTCAGGTATGTTATAGTTAGGAAATAGCATTTAAAAAACCTTTTAAATTCACTGAAAAAACCATAGGTTTCAGGCACGTTATAGTTAGGAATTAGCATTTAAAAAACCTTAGAAATTCACTGAAAAAACCATAGGTTTCAGGGGTGTTATAGTTAGCTGGACATTTCCCTCGTACAAAACCCTAGAAATTCCCCCGTTATAGTTAGTTCAGCTAACTATAACTCGCGCCCCGCAATGCACTGCTGATGACGTCACATGTTACATCACTCATGACATGGTCAGTGACATCACTGATGACATCTCAAATGACATCACTGATGACATCATCCAGTGTCTGTGTGTTTCGGATAGGTAAGTAGTTCCCCTCTCTCTCTCTCTCCCTGTTTAAACTGGCGAGCCCTCCAATGCTTTTACACTTTACCTAAAGTTCACAAAACCCAACGACCCCCACCAGGAAGACCCATCATATCGGGCCAAGGGTCACTACTAGAACCTTTATCCACTTTTGTCGATCATTTCCTGAGGCCTTTGGTTAAAGATATGCCAACATACCTACAAGACACTAAAGATGTCTTACGTCTACTGCCCACAGTAGATTTTGATCTTGACAGAGACCTTTTAGTATCATTTGATGTAGAATCATTATATACATCTATCCCTCAGGACGAGACACTTGAAACCATCTTCTCAATCCTGAACAATACACACTTGGATACCATTACTCCGGTACATTTCATTATGACGCTTGCACATCTGGCTATGAAAGAGAATTTTTTCAAATTTGAGGATACCATATACCTGCAGGTCTCCGGGACCAGCATGGGGAGCATTTTTGCTCCAAGTCTAGCCAATCTTTATGTGCACTCCTTTGAACAGACACACGTGCTTAATGATGACAATCCCTTCAGCGACTCCATCAGACTATGGAAGCGCTACATTGATGACATCTTTGTAGTCTGGCGCGGAGATTTGTCATCAATTTTCCCCTTTCTACATTGGTTGAACACCAGAAATAATTTTTTGAGGTTCACAGTGGAAGCACACAAAGAGAGATTGGCCTTTTTAGATCTTTCCATCTTTAGCACTCCTACTGGATTGGAAAGTGAACTTTACAAAAAACCGATGTCTCGCAATTCCCTCCTGAGATATGATAGTCAACATCCGAAATCACTTAGAGACAATCTTCCTTACGGACAATTTTTGCGTATAAGACGCAACTGCTCCACATCTGACAAATATCAGATACATGCAAAGAACCTTACAGAACAACTAATTGAAAAGAAATATCCGAAATCTCTGATTAAAAAAGCGTTCAAACGCGCCTCTAACAACAACAGAGAGGCATTGATTGAACCTCCCCATGCCAAACCACCGTTAGAACGGTTAACTTTTGTCCACACATTTAGCACCCTAACTAATGGGATCCAGAGAAGCGTGAAAAAACACTGGCGCCTCCTAAATTCGTGCAAAGAGAAGATACAACTACCCCTATTTTCACTGAAGCGAGGAAGCAACTTCAGAGACAAATTGGTCCATACAAGACCTCGAGATGAGAGACCACGTTCTATTGGCACTCTATGGGACCTACCTGCAGTACAGGGACACCACCCATGCGGCACCTGCTCAATATGCCCACAAACCAGTCATTCCAAATCATTGGACATAGGTACAAATACACCGTGGGAACAAAGGACTTTCACCAATTGTAACAGTGAGAATCTAATTTACATGATCGAATGTCCCTGTAAACTTCGATACGTGGGGATGACCACTCGGAAAGTTAGACTGCGTATGCTAGAACATAAGAGCACTTTCCGCTGCAAGAAAACCAACACAAGACTTACACGCCATTTTGAAGAGGCAAAACATCAAGCTAATGATTTCTGGTGGACAGTTTTAGAAAAACCTTTTATTCCATCCCATGTCAGCGATATATCTCGCTGCTTGTTTCTAAAAGAACAACGATGGGTTTTTAGAATTTGCAGTGATCAAAAAGGTTTGAATGATGACATTCCCTGGGTCTCATTGTGATATACAAGTGGGCTATATAGTCCAAAAGCCATCTGTACCTGTCCATTACTTCACAGAAATAAGACAACTCTTTGTCAGACAGTTATTTGTTTTCCGTCCTAGCCTTTACGCTGTTCCACACTTATGTGCACACTTGACATTAAGGGCTACCCTACCCAGTTGTATGAACACTAACTTACGACACCAGGCTACATATTAGCATTATGTACACATCGTGGCTTTTTTCGCCACCGCAGATTATAGCTTAATGTAGAGATTAGGTGTTTGTTGGTTAGCTTGCCTACTGGCGTCGCTAATTGTCCGTTTATACAACCGTGATTGATAAAGATTGCTCACGGCCCGCGGAACCACGGTTTCCTGGTACGCTGACGTCATTTTGTAGTCCCAAGCGATACCGGATACTGATTCGCTGGGCCTTGAGCGAGAAAAATAATAACAATGAAATTGATTGGCTTCCGATCGACGAATAGGGATGCGACTTCACGCTTCTGAATGATTTTTAACACCGTAGTCCTAAGTTGCCGGTTACCTCCCAAACGGCTCAGACCTACTCCGAGGCACCGACGGAGAGGTAAGGAATCGGATTTCTTTGACTCTCAATGCCAGATAATTATACTTAGACTGGCAAAACCGCTTATCGTATGTTCCATCAACACTGGAACGCTTACGTTTGCGTGTTCGCCAGTACACTTGCAATCGATATTTTGCCTTCGGGGTTGCTATACCTGCTAGTTAGGGGAAGTCACAATAGATGTTTCAATAGAGCGCATATAGGACATTCTGTTCAGATCCTATTTTTTAATCATGAACTCACTACTTCTGGGGTTTAACAGTTTTTCAATTCCCCCCACAATTTCTATTTTTTCAGGGCGGGGCCTCCTTCAAACCTGAGTCTATTCCGGGTGAGGTGAGGTTTACTTCTCGTGCTAACCAGGTAAGCACTTGAGATTTGGTTACACACCGGGCCAATAAAGTAACTAGTTTTTCGTGAGAGAGTATGTTTTTTGTTAATACCTTACTTTGTTCTCTTTGGTTTTTTCCGTATTGCCACAGATTAACTTATATAGACTGAGTGCACGAAGAAGTTATACACCGCAAAAGGTTGTATTTTTAACATATTCACTGTTTCTTTTTTCACATTCCACTGCTGCAGTAGCAATTAATAATTTAAAAGGTCCTGACGAAAGCCATTTGACCATGGGGTCAAGCAGGCTGAAACATGTTGACCACATTGTTAAACAGCCTATTTGTTAAAAGCTGTTTCTGCACCATTTTTTAATAAGGATTGGTAGGAATATCTTGCATTAAACTATCTTCTTCCTCCAACTCCTTTTTTAACATTTTCACTTTACTGCACTGCACTGTTTATATATCATTTCGGTATATACCTGCACATCTTGCCTAAGCTAGTGACTTGGCTGTCTTCTTTTCTTCCCCCTTCCCGGGCTTTATCCAAGTGCTCTGGTTAACACCGTACCACAAATAATACTCCAGGACGGAGTGGTTTATAGTGGTGGGAAGGTTGGATATCCAGATGATGACACCTACCAATCACTGGTTATTGATGGAAATCCTTCACAACCATTCAGCACTCTAAGGTTCTTTCTCATATTCTACATCTATTTCTATCTCTTTGTTGACCGTGCCCAACATTTAGACTGACAGACTCCTTTTTGTATTATTGATTACTGAACAGGGGATTGAGTCTGTCCAGGTCTTTAAACTTTCCCTTGGACCCTTCCTTTTTATGTTCTGAGCCCTCCAATGCGACTACCCCGGCATGCTCCTGACTGTTAGCCTCCCGCTAGATCCCAGCAAGTGAGCACGTACATGTCCCAGCAATGCTCCTCCTTGAACGTGGTGGGGCGTCTCGCATTGGCAGTGGCCTCCCGTCTCTCCTTCAGCTTCTTCTTCAGTCTTCCATGCCATTCCAGTTTGAATTCCAGTTTGAATCCAGCCATATGCAAATCAGTCTTGACCCTGTGCCTCTTGGGAACAGTCCATCCCGAACTGCCAAGCCAGGTCCTCCCTGGACTGGAAACAAGCATCCAAAAAAGGATCGACTGAAGTACTTTATGATACCCAAAAGAATGTATAAAAACTGTTCAGATTGATTGTACTTTAAGACAGTCTTCTGTATCCGCTTCTGTAACTGTGCTCCCGGTCGAAGTGTTCAATGAAACCAACTGTTCCTGTTTTGCTAACCGCCTCCTGTCTTTTGTTTTTTCAAGGTAAATTCACATTCGGGTAACAAGTCTTCATGCTCACTGAAAGGAAAAGTATTCTATGAGTCTGGCAAAGTAAATCATTTTGCCAAGGTATGCCACACTTCGTCAGCATCTCGTACTACAGGCCGATATTGACCTCCACCTCTCGAAAATCTGTCAGGCACCTTCAAAATGCAGGAAGAAGAATCCAATATGCATTTTGAAGAGTATAGAAAGCACATCCACAGCATCTCCTCCATGGATAATGAAAGAAAAAAGCGCAAGTCCCATACCAAACTGATAGAACACAGAAAAATAGTCATTGTTCTGAATGACAAAGTTGCCTCTGAATGTCATGGCTTAGAAAGACCACCAATCACTAAATCCAGCTCTGAAACTAACAACAATTCACACCAGAATATATGCGTAGGGTCATTTCAACCTACTCCAAATCTAAGTTACATTTTCCATGATCGCTGTTTACCAATCATCCAAACAAGTTTTTTGTCACCTATAAAAAAAAACCTGAGGAAATCTAACCACCTGCACAGCTACTGAAAACCTTCAGCCTATTGCGTTTGATTTTGGCACCCTATTCTGGTACCTAAAAACATGCTCAATGAATATAACAACTAAAGAGACATTAGTTGCTTAAAAGGCAATCAGATCAAGCTGCATATCAACCCATTGTGCAACACATGGGATTAATCCATAGAAGGATCCCATTCCATGTATACCACCAAGCTGAGGCAGAACTAAAAAAGTTAGAAACTTTTAAATACTTGGGACTTCATATTACGGCCCAGCCCATGCAATTTACAGAGAAAAACCTCCTGGAGCCCCTAATAAGGTTCCGCCGTGATGTTAAACATTGGCAGTCCCTACCATTGACACTGCTGGGAAGAGCTGACCTTTTCAAAATGATGGCACTCCCTCGATTCCTGTACGCCCTACAAAATACCCCATTCCCGGTTCCCCCCCACCTATTTCAAAGCGATTGAAGCTGAAGTTAGTAATCTCCTCTGGGATGGAAAACCCTCCCCATAGCTATGCAAAAATTGGTGAAGGGCTGGTATGATGGCGGAATTGCCCTACCAAATATAAAAGCATACTATTGGGCTTCACGGCTCACCGTGATAAACCAATGGCTCCACGCCTCACAAGAGGAACCGACGCTCCGCATGGATAGGTCTTTCCATGGTGCAGAAGGCATTATGGGAGCACTCTATAATAAATCCCGGGGGAATGCCCTCATAGGGACCAATAGCACACACTGTATGAGCATGGTTAACTGCACTCCATGCACTTGGCTGGAAGGGGGTCTTAACACAAGCTACACCACTCTGGGAAATCCGACGATTAGGCAGATTACGCAATAGCAAAGGCTTTAAGCAATGGGACCTAATAGGTATCTCAAAGGTAGGAGATCAGTGGAGTAAAGGCAAGGTCATTGCATTCTCTCAGCTCCAAGAAACGTATGGGATGACATCAACAAAAACTTTTCGGTACATGCAGATCAGGCACACACTCATAGGGACTATCCCACCGGGAACTGAGCTCCCAGAGGCCTCAAGGTTAGAAGATAGACTGTTGACGAACCACACAGCTAAAAAAGCCATTTCTCAAACCTATCGCAAAATTATAAATAACCAACCGGACCACACAAAAATTCTCAGGGAAAGGTGGCAGACCGAAATAGGGGAACTGGACAAGACAGACTGGCAGGAGGTACTTGCATCCCCGCGAGAAGTTGCAATACCCTCCAAATTAAAATTAGTGCAACTAAAAATCCTCCACCAAATCTACTACACAAGAATAACTATGCATCGAATGGGTTGAACTGACACACCACTCTGTTGGGGGACCAGGTACCTTTTACCACACATTGTGAGACTGCCCAGAGATCAAACCATACTGGGAAGCTGTCATGCGCACAATCTCACAGGATAGTGGCGCTAGCGTTGTGCCGGAACCCAAGAGATGTCTCCTCAGTATCTGGGAACCGACTGATCTTAACCATACGGCTCAAGACTGGGCGACGCTAGTTATGATGATAGCTAAATGAAACAGTGCTCAACGCTGGAGAGGGAGGATAATTCCCACCTATCGTCATTGGTGTTGCGATATGTATGGTGCAGTGATAGCAGAGAAAGTGGTCTATGTACACAGAGGGTGCCCCAAGAAATGGACACGGGTGTGGGGAAAATGAAATACTTTCAGGGTTAACATTTGTGATCCGCCTCTGGTTGAGTCGGTGTCAGACATCAGTGCATAATGGTTATTGGTTGGGGCACTGTGGCGCTTTCATTTCTCTACGTAGTCATGTTGGCAATGTATATGGGGAGAGAATGTGAAGAAAAGCATACAAATTTAAACAATCACTGTATGATTAATCAATGTACCATGTACATACCTACACTTTTAAATCTATGTAATGTGTACCAATTAATGTAAAACGCTAATAAAAATGTTTTTTTTTTTTAAAGTTAGAAACTGCTGGCATTAGTGAGTAACCAGAAGGACCCTTTCCCTTGATGTCACCAGTTGTTTTAGGGCCTGATTCACAAAGGGACTTATGACTCGTAAAGTTACGAGTGTAGAGTCTCCACAAGTGTGTCAGAATCTCTGCACCTGGGGCAGAATCTCCGCGACCGGGGCAGAATCTTCGCACTGAGCACTGCAGTGCAGAGATTCTGCCCAGAATGCGAAGATTTCAACAAGAGTGCAGAGACTCTGCACTCGTAACTTTATGAGTCATAGGTCCCTTTGTGAATCGGGCCAGTAGCATATGTAGCTAAGCAGTTGGTTGAGACCCGAATACAAGTCGAAATGAGGCAAAAAGAAAATAAGTGGCATATTACTCCATCTGTGGATGACCTGGTAGCATTGGTCAGCAGATCCTGGTGAATATATAGGTTGACATCCATGGCGGCCATCACCAGCTACTTTTGGGAAAGTACTCCAGGTACAGAAGCACCTTCGCATTGCACATAGAACGCAGGCGCTACAAGTATTATAATTTGGGCATTTACGGCGCATTATTGCATTAGGGAGGTGCTGTCTGGACTACCAGGGATAATCAAAACCAGCGACAATGTCCTGTTTCACTATAACTCCTTAGGGCAATATAATTCTTGCTTACAGGCCGCCCATGCACAAACTAGACAAAATAGGTAATGCTGCATCATCAAGGCAAGTCAGTTATGGAGTTCTCAGGATAATTTGTTTTTAGCAGAAGGGGTCTCTCTTTACCTGAAGTATGCAGTGACAGAACTGCACCTCACCCAGGGATCGCCTCCAATGTCCACAATTTTCCGGAAATGATGGCTGAAGTTCCCCGATGCCTATGTTAGTCGATCGCTCACAGACACTGAGCAATGATATTACCACATTGACAAACAGATAATATCAAATTTGTGGGGCCTTTGCCATTCTCATATTGTCCTGTATGGTAACTTTTCCCAGATTTACACAAACCAATGCCACTGAGAGAGCTCCTCATCTAAACCTCCTGCACTCAAGGAGAAATAGATTTTATAACTCCAGGGCTATTTGTTTCAGGGGCTCTACATACTGGGGGCCAGAAAACCAGCAGACTGCTTCTTGCACCACCCACAAAGAACTAATGCTAAAGAAGTTGTCCAAGTGACTGAGAAGGAGGAATATATGTGGCTTGTGGTTGGTAACTCAAACTACATCCTCCACACCCACTTGCCCTAGAAGACAGGGTGGCAATAATTGCATCTGACAAATTCTTTGACGTTGCCAAGACTGCCATACGAAGACCAAATCAAGGCATATCCTGCTATCAAAGAGAAGAAGCCAAGAGAATGCTACTGGAACTGTGCATTGGGCACCAATTACTTTTTAGTACACTTGACATCTGTAGATGAGGTGATACACAAGCTGCAGAAGATGATGTTGGTGGCCCATACCATTCTGACTAGCATATGAGTAGACAATTGCCCACTGCTCCAGGAAAATGGGTTTGATTTACACCTGTTGACTGTTAAGATGAACCACTGGCAAATTACACCTCAGTGAACCTAATTCAATAGGGGGTAAAGTAGTTTATGAGGAGAGTGAACAAATTCCTGAACAATGCTAAATGGAACATGATGACAAAAAGTGGGCCATTTAGAAGTTCTCATGAAAATACTGCAACAATCCGCAGCAGTGCTTAATTTGCGGCTGTAGTTGCATGTGGGGCCAACTGGAACTAAGGTTTCCTCAACAGACTTTGATCCAGAGAGAGAATAAATGCAAAACTTGGACAGAAGTAGGAAGAAAAAGATGGAAAAACAGTAGCAAAGGGGGAAAGTAGGGATAACAAAGTGTCTGCAAGAGTGAGATAAAGAAGCAGGGAATGTGTGGTGGTTTATGAAAGAGAAATCAGGTTGACTCATGACCACGCAGCCTTGGGATTCAGAACCCAGACCTTCAATTGTGCATGTTGCGGGATTCTCAGCAAATCTTTGGGCCCTGGCCCTTATTCTTTTACAAACTAAGCACTTAATCCCCTGGCATTCGCTCGAAGCACCCCGGTGGTGATGCTGCAGGACCAGCAGACTTGTGACACCATCCCACTCATCCAGCATGGCAACCCGTTGCAAACAGTTTTGGTAACATACAAGAACGTTGTCATGTCCAGAATACTCAGTTGAGCAACAAGAAGATGTTATAGAGACAGTGCCACAAGAGTATACTACTGAGTTCACCTGCATGACTTTTTTCTTGGAAGTAAATTCAGAATTCACTGATCTCCTGAGATAACTCCATGAAATAGATTGCCAAAGGGTGATGGAAAATGTATCCCATTTCAAAAGACTAAACTGTGACCAAGAAAGAATAAGTCTGCTGAATGACCCATCTGATGATTATGATTTTGTGTATCTATTGACTACAATCTTTTTACCAGACGACCCACATCGTGCAGCGGCGCCCTCTCCTGTGGTGTCTATCCGCATGAGTCGAAGCCTCGCACCATGATGAGCAACTCTGGAGCAAGGGGAATGATGTCCAGAAATTCTCCAAGACCGAACCCTCAGCTATCTCAAAAGTATTGGAGCTTTATGGTTTCATTAGACATTAACATATTAAATGTAAATTGATACTTGTATAGCACACTACTTACCCGCAAGGGTCTCAAGGCGCTTGTACAAATACCGCTGTGGAACCCATCCTGGCTTTCCCTGTGAGGCGTCCACTCCTGGGCACCCCCAAGGTGGAGGCCAGGCATCCTTAGCGTTGTGGGGGCCGTTGTGGAGATTAAGCAAGCTATTGCCCAGAGTTGCAGAGTGTGACTCCATGATTGGAATAGGCACCGAGGCGAGAATTATCAGGTCGTGGAATTTTTGAGCCCAAGACCCGCCGAGGCGGGGAATTGAACCCTGGTCCCGGGCTAGACCTCTGCATCAGGGTCTGCTGCTCTAATCATTGAGCCACACTTCTCCATATTGCACCTCCTCTGTACGTAGTTATTTCAGTCTTGATATTGGTTACTTGAACCCATCTCATATTTTAGTACTTGAACCCATCTCAAATTTTAGTACGTGAACCCATCTCATATTTGGGTTGTGTCCATGACTGGACTGAGGACAGGTCAGAGGGGTTAGACAACACTTACCCCTAAGTTGTGGTTCCAAATGGTCTAATCTTTTATTAGTCAATACAGTTAATACAGGATTGAAGACCTGGGTTTGTACACACAGACCATGCAAAATACTGTGTTGGTGTTGTTTCTGGGTACATTGCAGCCCTGCCAGGTATCACTTCGTTTCCCATGCGGGCAGTGGTCGAAGTGCGTTAAAAAAGGTATGGAAACTGTGATGCTATGTGAAAATGGGAGCGGGATGAGTGTGCGCAGGGTCAAAGGCATGGCTAAATAGTCCAGATATTCTGTAACTTTAACCTATAGGTAACTACACATAAAGTAACAAAAATACAAGTTAAGTTAATTACTGGGAAATGCACTATGTACATTATGAAACCGCTATTAGCTAATGCCTTCAGAGGTCTGTGTGTGTAACCAGAGAGCGACACAATAGAATCCTGGTTGGTGCAGTGTAGAATAATGACTTGAGGAGGTTTAGTACTATGAGGTCCCAGTCTGTGACAGAAAGCACTGTGAATATGTAAGTCATTATTATAAACTTGCATTATACACATTATAAAATAGGCTACTACAGTATAAGATTTTAAGATTAAAAAAAGGGCTTCCAAAATGTAGATACCCAGACTGTATGTAGTGCAATAGTTTTTAAAACGGTCGCTTAAAAGCACACACTTAACCTCTCAGCTGGAAACTTCTTTGCAATACCACTCCAAAGAAATAAATGTGTTATCGAGAAGTTTCATGTGATCCCATCATTTAAAGCCAATACCAGCTTCCAAGCACCCTTTACATTTGCAGATTGACCAGTTGCGCACATTTACATTTCTTTCAGGCAGCAGCACCCTTGAAAGAAGGTTTGTTTAGCTGTCTGTCCCTCCCTCAGTTTCCCAGTACAGGAGAGACTCTGCCTTACTCTTCAGTTGAAGCATTTCAACTGTTGGAATTAAATGTCCCGCTCACTTCGAGCACTGCATGCGGGGACCAAACAAAGTGCAATTATTACATAGTAAGTATAACTTGTGCGTTCTGAGGGTTTTGGAGAAAGGGCTGGGCAAAGCGAAGCTAACTTTATTTGTAAACGCTTGATTAACTTGTGAGATGATATCATTGCATGCTACACTAGTTCGTTTTTAATGCCTTCCTGTTTAAGTGAACATCTTCAGCATCTCTTGCCATCCAAAGTGTCTGTCTCTCTTCCCTCGTCTTCTCCTGCCATAGAGCGTCAGCACTCACCAAGCCCCCGACCCTTCCTTTGTCTTGCCGCCCTTTCCAGCACAGCTGTTCAATCCGTCCTATTGTGGATCACTTCGTTTGCATGCACCGGTCCACTGAAGGGCAGCTTTGGGCTGTGTGTGCAGGCGCGCGCTCGAGCATCGCCGGCTCGCGCCGGTTTGTTGATCCGTTTCTAGGTTGCACAGGCTGCCCCGCGCCCCTCCTACCAGCCGGAGGCGGTCCCGGGCCACACAGCCGCAGGCAACAGAGCCCGGGGACTAGGAAAAGAGAGCGGCTCAGGACAAGGAGAAACCCCCGGAAAGGAGGAACAGTCAGCAGCCAGAAACATGGAGCAGCAGTGGGAGACCTGAGGCATGGTCAGACTCCCGGGGACCTTAAATAACAGACTGGAGCTCGGAGGGCACCCGGGGTACGATGAAAAAGCAGCACCCGGGGCGGAGCAAGCTCTCCAAGACTATGCTACGCACGGTTAGAATCAGATGTACGTGAGGAGCGTGGAAGACCGATGCCTGACGCACACAGGTAAGGCCTTAGGTAAAGTTGGCATCTGGTGGCACTGGCACCGCACATCACTGCCTTCTCCATTCCACCACACCGCCGCTTCCCTCATCTGCAGACTGCTTCTGAACTCTCTTCTTCTAACGCTATTCCAAACTCTACCAGCTGCAGGCTGCACTGTCTTCGCCATCTCTTTAACACCCTGCGGTCAATTCTCAAAGACATTTTGTACTTCTTAAAGTAATGCTCCTGTAATACTCCCGCAGTGCTCATTTACAATCATGCTGTTGAATGCATTTGTGAATTGCACCCAAAACATCTAATGTAGGAATAAAATGAGCATGTTAATGGAATATTCGTATACAGTTAGCGCAAATTGGTTCTCTATTTGCTCTTTTACTAATAGCGACTTGGACGTCCTTCATCCCACTCTCAGAAATGCTTTTGTGACGTCCATCTGATCCACCGCTTATACCCAGTGTTTTACATGGCACTATAGAAGTGCAGGTACTCATTGTGCGAAGTACCTGATGGCTCCTGAGAAGTATACATCTTTAGACGTTCCCGGCTTGTTCCATCTTTTGCACGCTCTTTCTCTACTTTGTTGCACCTTTTGCCTCTTCCACCACCTCCCGCATTTACAAACTCCCCATCTTGTGCACAGTCCCACCTGCCCTCACCGCTGTTTCGCCCATCTTTTTATTCTGTCGGCTAGTACGCCCTCGCCACTCCCTGCTTCTCAAATCTAACGAGCTGTCTGTTCCACCATTGGAAGAATGCACACTTTCTTGCCCCTTCCACCTCAGATACTCCTTTCTCCCATTCTCTTTTTTTCCTGCTGCTTTCACCTTATGTCCTGCCTGCTTCTCTCACTTCGAGCAGAGTCTGAGACGATAAGACACTACATTATATTTCTCATTGGAAATTCCAGAGTGCTGCCTCTGTGCAGTGTGAGTTTCTGTTGTTGGGAGTGGACACATTGGAAGAACCTTGTTATGTCACAAATTGAGAACTCAGACTTTGTTCTCTAAAACAGAGACTAATTTAATTTTATTTTGGCCATTGTTGCCCAACCATTTGAAGATGCGGTTTGATGGCACTCTGAGTTATCTTTTTCTGTTAGTTTCTTGTTGTGAAGGGTGGTTCGTAGGTCAGAATTTAGGAGAGGTTCCAAGACAGTAATGGATGCATTTAATTGTCTCGTATGACCACGGACCACTCCTCTTCTGTTACTGGCTCATGTTACTGAGATGTCCACAGATGTAGCTGTCTTTAATTCTCCAGTTAATTAGCCCCCCCTTTGATGGTTGAAGATTCAGCTCAAGTTTGAAATTTGAATTTATTGATGGAAAGAATGAGTTTTTCAAATTGTAACTAGCAATGTGTTTCTGAAAGAAAATGTGCTCTTCACTGAAAACAATAGATTAACTTCTTACACACCTTAGTGTTGTGGGTGTGAACATTGCAGGGCTCTTAATTCAGAAAAGACACAAAACAGGCACGAATGCTACGAACTGGGAAAACAGCGCCAAGAAGCAAAACAAAGAGAATCATGATACAATACAACAAAAAGATACCATAAAATAATACCACAATAAATAGTAAAACAACATAGACCCTGAATATCATTAAAAGCCACAAAGTTACATGAAAAATTCCCAGAGGATGGAAGCCTCAAACACTGTTATTGAAAACAACTGCTGCTTCTGTTTGGCGAGGAAATGAAAGTAAAAAATATGTCATTTTTCTCTTTGTAAAAAGGCATGGAATTGCACCAGTGTTTCAATGGGGCTTGCGCTGCTACGTTTGCAGTGACATAGCCAGGTGTCATGTCCCCTAGTGAAGGAAAGGAAATGGAGCCCCTGGGCACTTTGTGAATAATGAAATACAGGAATAATCAGTGTATCAATGGGCCCCTCAGGCCCCTGAGCCCTAGTGCCACTGAACCTGCTGCACCAATGGAAACTAATCATCTGTACATATGGGAATTGGTACTGTATCGTTTATTTAGTGCTTCAACCCACTATACCGTGGAAGAGAAAGTTCATTTTAGGACTGAGCATGAGTATCACATTTCGCTGCCTTTTGTCCTTTCAAATATGTTCCACACACGATATTCCTGCTTCAGTTCAGGTTTCCTCCACGAAAGCTTGTTGTAGGCCTGGACGTTTCATTGTTCATTATAACCCCTCCCTCCCTTCTCTCCACCCTCGCATGTCTGATGTCCCCTCTGCAAGCCAAAGACCTTTTAGGACATAGCTGACATTTCTTAGTTTCGAAATCAATACACAATGTCCAGCATTTAATCAGCTGCGATGGTTTTCCTTAGCAATAGCCATGTTCTTATAACTAAACGATCTGGTCTACAATTAAACAACTCTGCTGCTACGCAAGCAGCAGCACAACATTGCTTCTGTTTAAGAACGTGCATTAACAGATACAGAGTGTGATATGGAAGGAGGGAGGAAAAATGATTCTGCGAAAAGTTTACCATTGGGTTAAACTCTCATTTTGGTCACCGTGGTCCATTAGCGCAAGGTTACCATGTCAACCGTCCCTCTTTCTTCTCCTTTCTGGAGAATTTGAAAAGCGCGCCTTTTGACATGTTCCCTGGTAGTGGCAGCCATTTACTGGATCTGGCGTCCACGTTGTAGTCCGTCAGACCCACCTTTGTAGAAATTGCGACTAAAACGTAATTTTCACTATTTCACAACCTTTCCTATCAGGGAACAGGGACATGAGCTGGGAACAGGGACATGAGCTGGAAACACAAAGCTGTGGTTCTGGTAAAATGGGCCTGCTTACCCAGGCCAGCTAATTATCAATAAATTAATTATTTGCCCCTGACAGAAATCTGATGCCCCGATGATGTGCCACGCAGGTCAGAACTCTCTAGAGCAAGGCAAGTATAGAATTTGAACGTATTTTTTTCCTGCTTTTTCAAAAAATTGAGCCACAACCCAAATTTCGACAACGATAAAAGAGCAAATAGGATGCAAAGGCCGAAGTTGTACAGCCTGTAGTTTTACAGTCTTGTCTTTAGATTTTACATATGCGGTTAAGAGCATGCGCGGTGTGCCCAAAGGCATGTCGTGTTTTTTCTACACACAATGGGCATGTGGAAATAAGAAGAGATGATGTTCCAATAGGTACTCCAGGAGGGTGCTGTCAAAGCGCTTACCACAGGGGCGTAACGCAGGCCGCTGAAGGTCCTTTGGTGCAGTGGCACCCCAACATAACTAGGGCCCTCAGCCCTTCAGGGGGCCACCACTCAATATTTGGGAGATATCAGAGACTCAGGGGCGCCTCATCAAATTCTGCAGGGTGGCTCCATCATTTTGCTTTATATCACAGTTATTTTTCAAAGCAAGTGAGGGGCATATCAACAACAACCGGCGATAATTATCGCTAAGCACACTTAGCGCTAGGATAATTATCGCCGGCTAGCGTGGATTTTTATCGCTGAGATAGCGTGCTATTAGGAACACTTATCTCAAAAGCGATAAAAATCCTAGCGCTAACTGCCAAACGTGAGATTATCGCTGGAAACCCAGCGATAATCCAACGAATTTTGGCGATAGCTTGCTGATAGGGCCTCACATACTTAGCCATGATATCCACCTTACATAGGATATCATGGCTAAGTCAGTTTCAGAGCAGGTGTAAGGAAAGTAACGATAACAGAGGTTATCGCTACTTTTCTTGTCACTGTGCTGTTTTGCGTGAGGCTTGATAAATGGAGAAATGTCGTTTAGCGACATTTCTCACGTTATCCTGGGGAGGAACGCACACTTTGCATCTCATTAGAGATGCAAAGATGGGCGTTAGGAATTCAGGCGCTATAAGGCAAGATTTCACGCGATAGCGTGACCCTGCTAATATAGCGATGAAATTATCGCCGCTTTTCAGCCGAAAACGGCCGCAAAAGCGGTGATAATTTTATATCGCCGCCTTGTAGATATGCCCCTAAGTGCTGTGAGAATTCTGATTTGAATTAATTACCCCACACTGTTAAACAGATTGTTTCATGAGAGTTTACATGACAATAATAATACCTTTCATTATAACCGTCTTTATTGTCATTTGTTATATAGACCTTGTTAGACCTGGCACCATTGGCGTGGGTCACCCTTCCATTTTTGTTTGTGCCTCAATGTATTTTTGTGCTGGTGTTAGCTGCTCAGGGTCCTGTGACACTGCCATCCAGTGCACAGGGCAAGTGCTCCCTATGGTAAAATGTATTATGTGAATTGACTTCCATGTTTGGCTTATTTGGTTTACTATCAGTCCCTAGTAGAGTGCACCAGGGGTGCCAAGGGCTTGTATATCCAAATGCTGCTAGTGGGCTTGCAGCACTGGTTCTGCCACCCACAGAAGCAGCCTGGTAAAATGTGTCTAAGGTCTGCCATTGCAGAACCTGCATGCAGTCTGGTACTGTCATGCTGACTGGGCAAGTGTCCCCACTTGCCAGTCCCTAAACCTTCCCTTACCTTCATATGAGTCACCCCTATGGTAGGCCCTAGGGCAGGGTGCATTGTAAGGGTAAGGTAGGACATGCCCTGAGGTGTGTGGCATGTCCTAATAGTGAATTACAGCCATTTTCGTTTTTAGGTCTCGGCTAGCGAAGGCTGCGCTTGCGCAGTCTCGCTCGCGAGATTTAATGACTTTGAGTGACTTTGAGAAGAGGGGCTTGCTCCCGCCCCTCTTCTCTCCTGTTCTCCATTGGCTGGCCTCTTAAATGCAGGCCAGCCACTGGAGAAGAGGTCCAGTCACTCCGTTGTAGCCCCGTCCTTTTCGGATCGGGGGGCGTGTTTTTTGCGAGAAGTCTCAGGGAGGAGACAACAGCAAAACACGCCCCCCAATCCGAAAACGAGGCTGCGTTTCTCCGAGGCATATCTTCTCTGCCTCGGAGAAAGGCGGTGGTGTCCCGGCGTTGCTCCCTCACCTGATCGCCTTGTGTAGGACTTGTTACTGGAGCTGTGAACAGAAGATTAATTATGTTGACGGTTTCGCAAAGATGGGCGAATAATTGGGCCTTTTAGGTAAGCCGTAAATGCAAAACTCCCTCCCTCTCAATCTCCCTGTCCCTCCTCGCCCCTTCTCCGGGGCTCTCCGCTTCGGTGCGCACTCCCTTCCTCTCGTCGCATTTCTTCCCCTTCCTCTCTAATTCACTTCCTCTCCACACGTCTTCTCTCACGCATGCACTTTCACGGGCTCTCCTCTCCGCACATGCCTCCTCTTCGCTCTTCTACTCTCCCAGGTGCGCATCCCTTGTCTCCCATATACTTTCCTGCACGCGCAGTCCTCTCCCCAGCTACATTACCTTCTAAACTCGACGTCTCTCCCACAAGCACAGCTATTCCTCCCCCGCTCCACTTCGATTCCCTTTCTAACCTCTGCTTCTGCCCCACGTGTTCATTTCCTTCTCCCCGCTTCTCTCCACATGGCCATTCACTACTTCAGTCGCTCGGTGTCTTCCATATGCAGTCTTTTCGTCACTGTATTGCTTTTACGAGTGCCGATGTCCTCTGGCTTCCAACGCCTCTCTCACCTACACATGCCCCTCTTCTTGTATCGCAGGGGGGGCAGCTCTCCTCCGTACCTCACTCGCTCCTTTTACATTCCCTCTACTTCTCGTCTACGGACACGTGTCCTTCTTCTACTTCTCCACCACCACAGTATGTGTCTCCACTCGCCCTTGGCACTGGAGAGACTGAAACACATCCTGTGTCATTATGGACACAGTTTCCCGTCCTGTACTTTTGTGTGACCACAATGAAGCGCTATATTTGTTACCAGCAGATAGGTCGCTCTCCCCGAAAAGTTGTCTCAGCCTTTCAGGCTTCTGAAGTCGAAAGTAAGTGCTAAGGATTTGAGCACCATTAGGTATTCAAAGCTCCAAGAAACGATTCCCTATCGAACAAAGATTCAACACGCAGGTTACACATAACATAGATCTCGGCAGCATCTGCTTATGCCAGAGCACCAGGGCTTCAAAACTGAAGGGGGAGGGGGTTCTCAAAGGGGCGTAACCGATTTAATTAAGGGCGTGACACGCAAACTTAAAATCCATGCTTAGCTTAGTGTGCTGCTACTGGTATTTTACTTCTGTCATTACATCAAAATATATAATGCAGCCAGTAACATTAGGTGACAATGCAGGACATGATACCACCTAAATGGACCTTGTGTTGCAGCCAGCATTGCGAAAATATGGACGTGTGTTTAGAGATTGTTACTGGTTTGTCTTTACTCCCGAGCCGCGTCATTCGACGTAAACCCCAGCCAAGGCACAGTTGTGCTCAGTGAAAGAATAGCCCCCCCCATCTCCTCCCCGATCCATTAAGCAACCCTGCCCCTCCCTTTGTTGGCCTCGCTGTGCTTTCACTTCCGCTCTTTTGGTGTGCTTGCCTTTTGCTCTGCCTTGTTTCCCTTAGTTTTTGCTGTTCTTTAAAACTGTCCCCTTCTCTTCTCAACTCGCCCCAGTTATCCTCCCGGCGCTGATATACATAGCCTTTCCCTGTTTGCTTTCTGGCATCCCTGCTTCCGCCCGCCACTTTAAAAAAAAAAATTTCACCAAGTCAAACGCATTTGTTACATCTTTATTTAATGGACCGAAAAGTTATTGGCCACTCTGTGTAACATGATAGCAGCGCCATTACTGAGGCTGCAGGAGCCAAACTGTGCTGAGTTTTTTTCCTCACACTTTTTTTTTAACTATTGCATGCCTTTCACTTGCGCGTGGAATGCATTTAGTACTAGTGTCTTTAACTTAATGTTTTTTGGGGGAGATTACGATTATTTTATTAACGTGTGGTATGCATTTTTTTTAATTTAACGTTCCGTGCTCTCTGATGCATTTCCTGTTGCTGACCAGACCGAGAGTTGGTTGCGGTGTCAATGATGTGGCTACAAATGTACATGGCGGTGGTAGTGCACAGAAAGGTACCTTTGTGAGGATTGTTTGTGTTTGCTCCCGAGCTGCGTCATTCGACGTAAACTCCAGCCAAGGCACAGTTGTGCTCAGTGAAAGAATAGCCACCCCCCCCCCCCCCCCCATCTCCTCCCCGATCCATTAAGCAACCCTGCCCCTCCCTTTGTTGGCCTTGCTGTGCTTTCACTTCCGCTCTTTTCGTTTAGAGCTGCTGCCCTGGGGCAGTGACACAGATGTCCCTCGGAGACAGAGGCGTGGTTTCATCTTCAGAGCCTGTCTGTGCTGCTCTGTCCCACTCCGCATCACTTGGGTTCAGGCCTGAGCAGGAATGCACCCTGCAACAGATGGCAAGGGTCCCATGCCAAGTGTGACACAAGAGCCGTGCCTAGATGTCCCTCGGAGACAGAGGCGTGGTTTCATCTTCAGAGCCTGTCTGTGCTCCTCTGTCCCTCTCCGCATCACTTGGATTCAGGCCTGAGCAGGAATGCACCCTTCAACAGCTGGCAATGTTCCCATGCCAAGTGTGACAAAAGAGCCGTGTCTGGCCATGTGCAAGCTGGGCCCCGGTCCAGGGCGCCTTGCTTCAGAGGGGTGCACTGAGCTTTAAGAGAAAATAGTTTGCGAGATGTCACTGGATTGTTGACTTCACCACCTAACTGGCCCTTTAACATGCTTCCGGGTCACAGCTAAATGGCATCATGCCTCAGCTTACATTGTAACTTTCCTGTTGCGCAATCTGTCCCTGTTTACTTTGCTCCCTCCCGTTATCCGTGTTCACTTTGCTCCGGCCCCCTCCCCGCGGTAGTTTGTGTTGCCTTTCCAGACCCCCACCTCCCATTGTCTGTGTTCAATTTCTTCCTGCCCCCTCCCGTTGTTTGTGTTGTCTTTACCTCTGTACCCCCCTACCCTTCGTGTTTTCCGTGTTGTCTTTACTCCTGTCCCTCCGGTTGTCTGTGTTGTCTTTACTCCCTCCTCCTCCCGTTGTCTTTTTTGTCTTTACTCCCGAGCCGTGTCATTCGACGTAAACCCCAGCCAAGGCACAGTTGTGCTCAGTGAAAGAATAGCCCCCCATCTCCTCCCCGATACATTAGGCAACCCTGCCCCTCCCTTTGTTGGCCTCGCTGTGCTTTCTCTTCCGCTCTTTTCTTTTAGAGCTGCTGCCATGGGGCAGTGACACAGATGTCCCTCAGTAGGGTAAGTGTTGGATAGTGTAGGGGTTAAAAATTACTATTCTAACTCCAATGGTATGCATTGTAATGGTATGCGTTGTAATGCCTGCGTTGTAGTGACATGCGATGTAGTGTCATGCGTTGTAATGGTATGCGTTGTAATGGTATGCGTTGTAGTGCCATGCGTTGTAAAGGATGTTCCGTTGTAATGCCTGCTTTGTAAGTGTAGTGCGATGTAATAGTTGCGTTGTAAAGGTTGTTTCCCGTCTGGGAGGAGCGTCACCGCAACCTGTGCTGCTTTTGCCTTTAGTCTTTCACGTCTTTAGTCCATGATTTCCTCAATAGCCACTCTAAGATCTGTGTGTGTGTGTGCTAGGCTGTGTGTGTGTGTGTGTGTGTGGTAGGCTGTGTGTGTGTGTGTGCGCCTCTGTGTGGTTGGCTTTTTTGGTAGGTGGCTCTATGCGTGGGTGGCTCTGTCTGTGGGTGGGTAACTCTGTGTGTGTGTGTGTGTAGGTGGCTCTGTGTGGGTGGCTGTGTGTGTGGGTGGCTTTGTGTGTGTGGCTCTGTGTGTGGGTGCAAATGCAATAGGTCTCGCATTTGAGAGCGATTAAGCTATTGACATTGAAAATAACAATGCCGTTTCTTTAAATGTTTTAAAAACAAAAACATAAACAGAAATAATGTCATGAGCAGTGCCAATAGCTCTAACTTTAACAATGCCGAGACCATTGCATTGTAAATGCTTGTTCACTATTGTAAGGCTACCTGCTCTCCATAGGCCAGAATGGGCTGCTAGATTATAACACTCTATAATCCTAGCAGGCTCAGGAAGCATGGTAGAAATTCATGTTTAGTATGCCTGAACTCAGAATAATAAAATACATCTTTTAGTAAAGTTCATTTTAATATCCTGTGTTTGCAAATGCTACTTTTAGAAAGTTAGCATTTGCTTGCCTAACCATTTCAGTCCGCCTCTGCTGGGAGGGGTTATCTTCTTTGTGTGTAGCTTGAGTGACAGGGCTGGGAAGTTCCAGGAGACAGGCTGGGGCTGCCAGGTGGTGAATAGAAAGATTACACCAGGATGGGTGGGAGGAGTGCACCTTGACTCTGAATAGGGCAGTGCTCTGCCTCCACAATGCTGGCTCCAGCCCCTGGGGAGCGTCGGATGTCTCTGCCCTGCCTGCTGAAAGAAGAAGCCAGAGTCCCAACAACAAAGTGCTCCTCACTGAAAAGAACTGGACTGGGATTATGCAAAGGCCCCCCTGGCCTGTAAAGACAAAATAAACTTAGTATAAATGTAGGAGCCCTGCTCCTAAGAAATCAGATCCTGATTGAACCACGAAGGAACTCTGCCTGACCAGAAGGACCTGGAAGAAGCTGAAGGAGGAGTAACTTTCCCTGACCTGGGGGATTGGCCTGCAGTTGGTGCCTTGCTGAGAAAGGAGAGGAAAAGACTGAAAGAGACTTTGTATTTCAACTATCTCCAAGGGCTTGGAAGAAGAGCTTGCTCCCTGAACTGAGTCCCAGGACCATTGGACTCATCTGCCTTCTAAAATTGAGTTGCCTGGACGATCTGTGCTTGTTTCCCGCTGGATTTGGCCCCAGTACGCCTCATACTACATCCGCCGCGAAGCCGTGTCTTTGCCGCCCGGCACCGTACGTCTACGCTGATCCCAAAAGCGTTAGTACGCACCGGATCCCTCCCGGCTGCATTGCACCCAACCTTCCCCGCCGATTCGAGACGTACACCCCTGGCTGCCGAACCCTGTACGCCGGACCCAAGCTCCATCGTCCCGCAGGTACGGTCCGTACGCTGCTAACGTACTGCACCGTGCCGTACTCAGAGCCTAGAAGCCGCAGTACGCTGATACTCCCCGTACGCTGTACGGCGCCGAGAAGTGTCGATGCCGATCCGCACCGAAGGTACGGCCCGAACGCCGACGCCACGGACTCTGCAAGCTGATCCAGATCATCCGCACGTATCCCTGAAGGTCCCGTACCAACGCCGCGTCCCGACGCCGCGACCGGACCAGACCGAGTACGCTGCCGAACTACGACCCGGACCCATCAACTTGTCCCGCACAGTCCGTCGCGGACCCCACGAACTTAAGGTACTTTGTTCTGTTCGCACCGCAGTGTGCACGTCCCGGACCCCGGAGTCCGCAACGATTGTTTTACTCGTACTTTCTTTGTTTTTAATGCGGGTGAGCCGTACACCCAGGTACGAACCGTACAAAGCCTGAAAAGAAGCAGACTTGAGTAAAAGAAGCCTATTTTTGCATTTTAAGCCTTTTTGCAAGAACATTGAACTTTAAAATAATACTGTGGTCATTTTAATCGTTATTCTGGTCTTGTGCTAAGCCTTATATAAAGAAACCTATTTTTGATATAACCTTGACTGGTGTCCATTTGTGGTGTGTCATTGCATTACTGTATGTGTTCACAAATGCTTAACCTATGACGCCCTGAGAATAGTCTTGACCGCTTGCGCCCCACACCCTAAAGGGTGAGCAGGGGTTATTTGAAAGGGTGATCCCCTTATCCTGACTTAGAATTGAGAGTCCCTGCTTGTCACCAGTGCATACCTGTGCCAACTAGATACCCCCATTTCTAACAAACCTCAGAATGAGAAATGGCTGATTAAGAACCACCAGGATATAAACATGGCAGTTCAGATTACTTACTGGTAATTCCATTACTCGGAATCCCTTCTAAGTCTTTATAGTCATTAGTATATTTAATGGATTTTGCTTCCCTTTTACGTTTGAGCTCGTGAGTGCACTGGACTGCGTTTTTGTAGAGATCCCTGGAAAACAAAAACCTCTCTGTACCCAAATATTAGAGCAGGAAATACCTACAAATATCTAGGTTGTGATAGACAGAAAAAATACTGAAGCGCAATGATATTTGTTATGTTATGTGTCTCTGTAACGTGCCTATCACCTGCAAGGGAATCCCGGAGCTGAGCAGGTGTGTGTGCCTAGCCCTTCCTATGGAAGGTTGGTTAATTGAAAAGCCAGGTCTTCAGCTTCTTGCAGAATTCAAGAAGAAAGGAGGAGGCTCTGATGTGGAGTGGAAGGCCGTTCCACGCATTGGGAGCGATTTAAGAGAAAACCCATTGTCCCGATCTGGGTCTGTGTATGCGTGGAATGTGTGCGAGTAGGAGTCCTGCGAAGTGAAGGTTTCTTGGTGGAAGGAGATGCGACTGTTCAGGTGGGCTGGGTTTAAGTTGTGTAGTGCCTTGCATGTGTGTTTGAGGAGTTTGAAACGGGAAAGTTTGTGTATCAGGAGCCAGTGGAGCTCCCTCAGGTGTAGTGTGACGTGAGCTCTGTGTGGGAGGTTGAGAATGAGTCTGACTGCTGATTTCTGGATGGTTTGTAGTCTTCTAGTGAATTGCTTGGTGATCCCGGCATAGAGGGTGTTCCCGTAGTCTTAACTTGCTGGTAACCAGGGCATGAGTGACAGTTTTTCTAGTGTTTCTTAGAAGCCGTTTGAAGATCTTCCTTGGCATCTTCAGAGAGCGGAAGCAGGATGCAGTGACATCATTGACTTGTGCAGTCATGTCCTGTTTGCTGTTGATAATTTTTCTGAGGTGCTGGGTGTGGGTCCGAGTTTGGCCGGTCACCCGTTGGAGCCCCATAGTGAGGTGTTCTTACAGAAGATTACTACTTCTGTCTTGTCAGTGATGAGCTTGAGACAGTTGGCTTCCATCCAATTAACCACTTCGGTTATGCAGGCGGTGAACTTGTTTCTCGTGTTGGGGGTCTTGTCCTAGCAGGAGAGTATGAGTTGCGTGGGGTTGGTGTAGGAGAGGATGTTGATGCTGTGTGTGCTAATGATACTGACAGAGGTATCATGTATGCGCTTAAAGAGGTTGCAACTAAGCATTGAACCTTGAGGCACCCTGCAGATACGTTTCCGGGCTTCCGAGGACTAAGATGCCAGGCTGACAGTTTGTGTTCTATCCATTAAGGAGGAGCAGATGCAGCGGAGCACAGTTCCATGGATGCCTAGCTAATGTAGGTGGCTGATGAG